>NW_024429182.1:4876783-5476783 GCF_017639785.1 Mesocricetus auratus | reverse complement strand
AACGAGAGCCCTGCTCACTCCCGGCTCTGTTGCCCGGATAGTACGCAGGCTCCAGACAGCTTGTTGTTCAGGCCTGGGTATCAGAGCTATGAGGTCTGGAGAGAGGGCAGAGATGTGACTGGTGTAGGGCCAGAGTCTCTGTGGGGCATCCCATGCCAAGCTCTGCCCATCCATTCCCTTAGGTACCCGGGTTGGGCAACCTGGAAAGCAGAGAGTCCACGTCAGTAGCATAGGTGCCATCCCACACACCACCCTCGCCCCCCGCTTCCCGGCTCTGGGAGGGAAATATGCCCTGTGGGAGACACCCAGAGCTGACAAAGGGAGCTTTGTTGGAGCTGGAGGTGAGAATCCGTGGGCGTTGGGATTCCTGGGTTCGAGTTCCAGCTGTCTGCCAATCGCCTGAATGCTGGGCGAACATTTCTGGAACAAGAAGCAGTGCGGCCAGCCCATCAAGTCCCGCTGGGCGCTAAGGTTGCATTTCCTGCGCCAAAACCCGGAGTTCCTGAGAGGAGACAGTGCTGGACTCCAGGGAGGGAGGGGATGGGCTTCTGGCCCCTGGAGCACCCTGCAGAGGACCAGAGTTAGAGCTGAGGGCTCTGAGGTCCTGGAGGATAGGGCTGTGCTGTGGAGTCTTCTCTGTTTGCTCCCCCTCACCCACTCCTGACTGAGACCGATCGTGTGTCCTCCGCCCGTCGCGTAGAGTGAAGCACGTCTCTGGGGCAGGGCCTAGGGACATTCTTGATCAGCAGTGTGATGTCCTGGCCACGGTCCGTGTTTTGAATTGTTGCTCTGTCCTTACATGGCAAGGTTCCTCAGGTGCGCCTGTACTCACGGGTACCTGGAAGTTGTCCTGCCAAGCATTTGTGCTCTACCAGAGAATGGACAGGCCAGATCCACAGCTGCGTCTCCCGTCTTTCCTTTGGTGACTGTAGCAGCTCTGTGAAGATGTGGAGAGACCAAAAGGTCCAGCTGTTTGAAGTGAATTTTAGTATATTCAGAACTGTTCAGCTGCCTAACTACAGAACATGTCCTCCTTCCTGTCACAGGCTGTGGATTTACCTATTGTTTAAAAACCATTTATTTATCATTGTATGTGTTTGTGTGTGTGTGTGTGTGAGAGAGAGAGAGTGTGTGTATATCTGTGTATCTATGTGTGTGTGTGTGTAACAGAGAGTGTGTGTGTGTGAGCATGTGTATGCATGATGTGTGAGTGTGTGTGTATGTGTTTGTGTGTATATACATGTGTGTGTTTGTGTGTGTGTGTGTGTGCAGGTGAGTACACCATGATGAACATGGGGAGATCAGAAGACAAGGTTGCACAGCCAGATTTCTCCTACAATCTTAGCACAGGCTCAGGGATACAGCTTGGGTTGCCAGATTTGCATTCTCTGTCATCAAGTGTCTTTACCCACTAAGCCATTGTGCCAGCCTGGATTTACCTATTGTTGACATTTCTTAGGAGCATTCAGAATCGTTGGAAGTGTGGTCTGTTCTGCCTTGTTCCTTTTACTTTATGTTTTCAAGGCTCATCTGTGTGGCGACATTAATAGTATTCTGTTTTTTTTGAGGGCCAAATAATCTGTTCCATATACGTTTCTTTTGTCTGTTCAAACATCCGTTCGTTCATTCATTCACTCACTCATTCATTCATCTGCTGCATACTGCTGTCCACATTTATGCACACATTTCTCTATGCAAATGTGTTTTCATGTCCTCTGTGTACATCATTAGGAGTGGAATTGCTGTGCCACGTGATAACCATGTTTAACTTTCTGAACAACTGCCAAAGTTTTCGAATGAGTCTGTGATGCCCCAATTGTGTTAGGCAAGACAGTAAAAAGTGACAGAAACAATATGAAATTGCTCATTAGGAAAACTCCTCCAGTGTTTTAACTGAATGGACCCCCTCCACATACACACATTATTTCTCCCAGTATTTTAGAATTCTGACTGTAAAATAATTACCTAGATGCTGTTAGAGACAGAAAGCCCTACCCCCGCCCTCCAGGGGAGAAGAAAAGACACAGGTGACAGGTGTGGTTGGCTGTGTAGACCAAAAAGAATTCAGAGTCATGGAAGACTGTTTTATAAGGAAACCCGGGTTGCTGTTTGTAAGTAGGTGGGGATTCAGGACTTGTTCAGGGTAGTGGGAAAAACCTGTGAAAAGCTGGACGGGTCTGGGACGGAGACGGATCAACTATAGTTGCAGTTTGCTTTTTCTGTTTCCCCAGGAGGAGGACATGACTGCCCATGGAGGCAGCCATGAGATTCTTGGTCCCTGGCTAGTGTCTGGTGGTTTGTTGCTGTGTTTTGCTTCCACTGTGGTGGTGGGAATCTGCCCTAGTCTGTACAGTTCCTCAGGCACCGTGCACAGGGAGAAGGAAGAAATGGGGTTGGAGAGACTCCACCGTGCGTGCTGGCTCCTGTGGGTGCCCATGGGATTCACCCTGTGCCAGGAAGCTCAGATAGATTCCTTTCATCTGGCTGTTCTGTGATGCAACGTGTCTCCTAAGCCCACCACTGCCTGTGTTGGTTCATGTGGGCTTAGAGGTCTGTGGGGACTTCCCATTCCCCAGTCTCTCCTGCGCTTGGTTCTACCCGTTGCTTTCCTAGAGTGCTGACTGAACCGTTACGTCTTTCTCTCCCTCCTCCTCCCCTTGATGTTGGGCCCCATAAAGGTAGGGGATACCAATCATGAGTTTTTCTTCCTTATCTCAGGACTCTAGAAACATTGTTGAGAATAAATGAGTTACCGAATTGTATCCTCAACTCCCAATGGTGTGGGGTGTAGCTGGGAGCCCCCAGGAGTAGGTAATTCTTTGTCCTTTCTATCTCATCCCCTCCTCCTGAACTGGATAGACTAAATGCTTTCCATGAACTTTGCTTAGCACAGCTGCGGACTCTAGGCACGGTCCGTACATCCAGGTGGGCTAAGGTCTCTAGAGACCCAGTGAGCAGACTGGGAAGGAGGGAGCCCCCTGTGGGGCCTCTGGATCCAGAGCCCCTGATGTTCTATTGCTCTGGGGTGAATAAGCAGGTAAAGATCCGTGCCCACGGAGACCTGGCACGCATCCAGGTGATCTGGGCCCCATCAGCCGTCCCTGCTACAGCACCAGTGGTTTCATTATGACTCCTACAGTGAAGCCGTAGTTGCTTAGAAGTGGAGCTAAGGCCATCTAGGCTCTAGGGGTTAGTACCTCTGTTGCCTTGTGGGGGAGTTTTCTCTCCTCCCAGACTGCAGGGGAAACACTGGGTTTCTCAGAGCTATTAGAGTTTAGCTTGAGGAATAAAACGGAGTGGGGGGGCTTGCTTTGCCATGATTGTGGGGGTGAGGTGTGGTGGGAGGCAGGGGAATTTCATTTGTTCCTTCAGGTTTGGCGAGACTGCTGTCCAAGCGTCCCCTTCCCCACAAAGTAAAGAGGCCTTAGGCTAGGTGCTCAGGCGATCCAGTCTCAGCAGGGGGCATGTTGATTTTTTTTAAGTGGAGGTGGCACAGGGCCAGCCTCTTGTCCGGTGTCACTCAGCTGCGAGGGGCTAGCTGGGGCTCTGGACTGAGGTTTGTGTGTGGGAAGCTCACACAGCAGTCACACTTCCTCTCATCAGCGCTTGGTTTCCGTTTGTAGACCAGGAATGATACACAGTAACTGAAAATGGTTTCAGTTTGGTAATATTGGCAGAGATCTGGTTCGAAAACATCAAACTCTGTAGCATTACGTCAAGTTAAAGTAGCTCAGCGGGGGCTGGAGCTAGTTTCTATTGCTCTCGCCAATGGGAGTCTCCGGTGGATACTAGTTAGTTATTCTGATTATCTGTATTGGGTCCTCTGTAGGCATTCTGCCTGTCTCCCAAAGGAACTCCCCCAAAGTGGACGCTAGGCTTTTTCCCCCATGTGTGATCTTCTGGACAGGGAGGCTCTTGCTGTGGGGGACCTTTTCTATTCAAGGCTTCACAATGCTCTCAGTGGTCCCAAGGCTTAGCTGCATGTGCTCCATACAGCTAAGCGGGCAGCCTCTTGCAGACTCAGTGGCTTGCACGGAAGCCCCCTCCCCTGATTTGCAGGGGAGGCAGGTAAGCACCTTGTAGCGCACTAGGCATGGGGTCTGAACAGGTCAGCATGCTGCTGTCGTCTTTGTGACGAGCCTCCAAGCCCTTGTTAGTGTAGAATAGTAGCCTGGCTTCACTGGGCGCCTTTCTTCCTGGGAGCACCAGGCGCTGTGAAGACACTGTCTCAGCTTACTTTATGGGAGGAAAGGAAGGAGCCATCGGTGAGGCGGAGTCCTTGCGGTGGAGCTTGAGTCCTGTTAGCTGCTCTCTTGGTATGGGTGGAAAATCCAGTATCCTAAGACTTGGTGACTCGTCACATAAGTAAGGTTTGTGTGGGAACTACCTCAGCTGAAGTAGTTCATATTCTAGAAGGTGTTGCTGCCTAATGGACATGAGCTATGGACCTGGGGAGCCATGGTGGATTTGGCCTCTTCCGGTTTGTCTGCGAAGACCCTTGTCTATGTTATGTGTGAGGTGAAAGACACAGGCGGGACTTGAGAAGCTAGGCTGGGGTTAGGAGACGTGGGGTCTGCTGCTGGCCTCCTGCTTTCCCTTCTTGAGGCAAAGAGAGGCTGGACAGTCAGTGTGTGGCCCCTAGGAAGCGTCCCTTACGCCCTCTGCACAAGTTCGGGGGCAACTTTGGGTGGTACCCTGGCGAGTTCGGATGCTCATCAGGACCCTGGATGCTTCAGGACACCCTGCAACTAAAGTGAGTCTGGACAGGTTGGAGGATGATGAATGGCTGGCCTCCAGGACTGATGCACCCTGGGAAACATGGAACAGCCTTTCAGATCTGTGGTGAGTCTCGCTTCCTCTTTCTTTCCATTTTCCTTCTGCGAACAGGGCACAGGCTCCTGCTTTTTAAGTCAAGGAGTGTCACCCACTTAGGTGAGAATAGTGCCTGTGGGTGCTGATTTATTGCCGGGTGCCTGGAACTTTCCCCGGAAGAAGAAGGAAAAAGACCCGCATGGATAGAGGCTGGGGGCCTCTGGCAAAGGCCAGTAGAGGTGGTCTTGACTTTGATAGGTTTTGTTTCCCAGTGGTGTGAAAACGTTCCCTTGTGTCTGTTTTGTTTTTAACTCAGGCCAGTGCTTGATGAGTGACAGACAAGTAGACAACACTTTATGGTAAAGTCGGCTTTGTATTAGAAGAGTTTGCCCAATCGTAGGCTAACGGAGGCGTTCTAGCACACCTCAGGCAGGCAAGGAGGGGGGGGCACACGATACTTGCCAAAGAAGCCTCTGAATTAAACACATTTTTGACATGGTAAGTCAAGGAGCACTTGTCTACCCTTGAGTGACCGGGAGGGCTTGGCACAGTCTGGCCGGTCTCTTCCCCATCGAGGCGAGGACTCTTTAGACCTCGAGAAGCTGGAGTGGCATCCCTGAGAGCCCGCTGTTTACCGGCGGCCCAGAGTTGACGAATGGCTCGTAGCAAGTCGCCAGTGCTATTTAAGCTGCCAAGTGGTGTGAGAATGATGGTTTTCCTGGACGGTGTGCGCTGCGATGTTTGCTTAGGATGGCCTTGGCAGTGCTGCTGGCAAACCATCATTCGGGCCCAGAGGGGAGGCTGGAAGTCTCATTCTGCTAGAAGGCACAGAACACACAGCTTGCTGCACGGGTTCCCGGGCTCTGCGCATGCGGCTCATTGCTGAAGGTTGGCCGTGTAGCCTCGGGATGAACAGGCACTTCTCTTTCCAGGGATCTGGTGTGCCTGCATGCCACGTCTCCTCTGGAGTCCCCTCTGCTCTCCATCCGCCACCTCCACCTTTCAGTTGTACCCCTGCGCCACACTCTCTGAGGGTCCCCTGGCGTCTTTAGCTCCCTATGAGTTGAGTTCCAGCAGACATGACTAGGGTTCCTCCAGAGCCTCCCCCACCCCACTGCCCTGAGTGCAGGTACTTGGGGGTGGGGAGACGTTTCCTGCACCCTGGGTGTATGGTGGGCCCGCTCTCTCTTCCCTACCTTGCCCTTGGCATGTACTGGAGGGCAAGAGGGCTCCTGCTACACACGGTCTGGGAACTCCAGGCTCATCTCAGTCTTCGGATGACTTCTGTGAAAGCCGGGCCTAAAACTTTTATCACCACTGCTACACAGGTGAAATACTTTCATTTGGCTGTGCTGGTCCAACAAAGACTATTTTATTTATGTGTTTCCAAGCCCTTAAAAATTCTTTTAGGGCACATCAGTAGGGAGTTAATAGAAACTTTGAAAGGAGAAAAATGCCTGCAGGGTTAGTAGAACCCCAGCCAACCAGCTTGGAGCTCGATGCTGTTAGCTGCCGCACCACGCTCGGAAGAGGCTGGCCGGCTGGGTTTGGGAACAGCTTCCCACATCGGAAAGGTTTTAATCATTCAGGGTTTTCTCTTCTGGGTCTTCCGCGGTGGAGGGAAGATGGTTTAACTTTTCTCTGGGCATGTTAGCAGCTCCTGGAAAGGACCTGTAGTTTCTTCAAATAAAGCTGAAGGGGCTGGGCAGATGGCTTAGTGAATATAAAGTTTTGCTCTGCAAGCATGAGGACCTGAACTCGGGTCCCGGCACCCATGTAAAAGTCAGTTGTGTAACACTTGGCCTGTGACCCCTGGCGCTGTGGGGCGCTCGAGGGGACAGTGACAGATGGGTCCCTAGAGCTCACTGGCTTACCCAGCTAGCTGCTTAAAAACTTAAGGAGGAGAGTGACGGAGAAAACACCCGGCACTCACCTGGCTCTTACATGCACAATCGGTGTGTGTGCTCTCTCCCACGTGCAAGTGCACAGACATGAACATGTGCACACCCATGAATTAAATACACAGGCATCACACATGCACACACGCCACAGCCATCAGCAACACAGAAGGAAGCTTGGAGAGCGGTGCATAGGAAGAGGTTTTGTGGGACCCTCAACTGAGAAGCAGATCACAGTAGAGGACACCACTTATTCCTAAGAGGAGTTTTCGCCATCTTTGGTGTGTGAGAGAGAACTAAGAATTGTTTCTGAGCCATTTCCGTTAGCTTATCCTCTCCCCGCAAAGGAATTTTCTACTCAGGGGCTCAGGAGGCTGGAGGTAGGTGCTGGCACCCCTGGGGGCCTCCTCTCTCCCATCTGTGAAATGGCATGGCAACATCCGCCTTCCAGGAGGAGGAGGAGAATCCCCTGGGATGCCAGCTTCCCTGGGCCAGCTCCTGTGACTGAAGAAACTACTGGCTGTGTTCAGCTTCCAGTGAGGCCAAGTGGCAGTATCCAGCCCCATACCCAGCTGCAGATGTTTCCAGCTGTGCTGAGCCCTCCTTCAGTGTCTACTGTGAATTAGAAGCACTGGACACCAAGGAATGTTGTGGGGGTGGGGGGGTGGGCACAAACTGCTGCTTCTCAGGTGGTTTTCAAGCGCAGGCGATTTGTCCTGTCTTCAGGGGGATTTGTCAGCACTTGTTGATGTTTTAGATGGCCTGTCTTGGAGACATTTTACTGGCATCTGGTGGCCAGAGGTTAGGGTCACTGCTGCCGCCACTCAGCCTGGATCCACCTCCTGTGGCACCAAGTGACGGGAGCGTAAAGGCTCAAGCAAGCCATTGGATCCCTCAGAATTCTCAGGAAAAGGGATGTCATCTCCTTTACTTAGCAGTTCTGTGAAATTAGAAAACTGCAACACAACACAAGGGGCTGCTGGGGAGACGGTTTGGCAGTCACGTGCTTGCCGCCGTGGTGCAAGCATGAGGGCCAGAGTTAAGATCCTCAGCACCCGTGTTGACATCATGTACCCGCAGTCTCAGTGCTGGGGTGTGGGGTGGCGGGAACATAGACAGAGGAGGCTCCCTGGAGTTGAGGAACTGACTGGCCAGTCAGCCTAGCTCAAATGTTGAGCTCTAGGTTCAGTGAGAGATCCTGTCTCAAAATGATGATGGTGATGATGACGATGACGATGATGATGGTGGTGGTGGTGGTGATGGTAATGACGATGATGATGACAATGATGGTGATGATGATGATGGTGATGGTGATGATGGTGATGGTGATGATGGTATGGAGGAGTGATTGAAGAAGATAGAAACTGTGGCTTCCATGTGTGCCTGCGTGGACAAGCATGCTTGCACATACATGTGCATGTAGCCACAGATAGACCACCCATACACACAGAAAAATCTAAACACACACACACACACACACACACACACACACACACACTGAAAACCACCTACTTCCTTTGTTTATTTGAAGGGTGTGCATTGGAGGAGAAATCAGAGTTCATTACACTCTCACTTGGAGGTGGTTGTTTCTAACAATTTATAAAGGTCTGTTTTGCTGATTTCTAAATCTCATCCTGAGCCTGTACTCTTTGGTGTGCCTGTGTGCGCGAACTACAAGTGTGTATTTCTTAGGCATAGACGCTGAAAGAAATCCATTCTTGGATTCTCACTGCATTGCAGACTTATGTAATGCGACGCAGAGGCAGACCTGATTATTTATGGGCAAAGTACTTGTGAACAGTGTCTCCATTGTGCACACACAGAACAAGCCTTTCTTCCACAATGGATGCGCCAGCCGGCCTTAGCCAATGAGGGCCTGTCTCCGTCCAACCCCCCTTTCCCTCCCACCTTTGAGCAAACATTATTTGTTGTGGCCAATGTGCAATCAGGTCTTCATTTGGGGCTTCTTTTGATGTCCTTTCTCTGTAAGATCTCACCTCTCTGCCCCTAGAGATCCCCTGGCTGCCAGGACATTTGTGTCCAGCCACCCACGTGGTGCCAGTTGTGCCTGTTTGGTGATGAGCTCTCCCCCCGGCCTTGGCACAGCATGGGGATGGCCCTCTGCGATTGCACTTGAACTCTTGAGTTGCTTTTGGGCTCAGGAGTAGTGATCGTTCCTTACCCCTCTTCTTCTCTCTCGCCTCTCTGATCCCCATTCCCAGCCAGAACCATTTGCTTGGTTGCTTTTAGTCTCCTTTCTCGTAACTCACCAAATGCTTCGCGGATAAGCGGAGGAGGGAAAGGGGCTCATCTGTCAAGATAACCTATATTGTTTGGGCTGCTGAGCACAGCAGTGGTCTCTTGTGTCTCTGAGGTCCAGAGCTGAGGTTCCCATCAAACGAGAAACTTCCATGGGGGAGTCTGCAAGAGCTCCTTTGGGTACTAAGCGTCAGCACCAGGTTTGGAAGTCCAGTCCTGTTGGACACAGGTGGCGGTGCATCCCATGTTTAGATGGCTCTGCATCTGGTACGGAGAAGCTGCCAACGTACGCCGTTGGTAACAGGCCCCATGACTCAGCTCCGTGCGAGCAGGGAAACTATCTACCTACCTTCCAAGACTGAAAAGACCTAGCCAAGGCCTTGGTACTGTTGGGATTTTCCAGGCTGGAAACTTAAAATATTGTGTGGAAAAGGGGAAGTAGGTCGCCCAAGACCTGTCAGATGCTGGGTCCTTCGTGGATGAGATGTCATCCCACCAGTTTATGGAAGAGACCTTGCTTGAACTTCTGCTCAGAGAAAGGGAGGCTCCAAAAGAGCAGGAAGAGTCTGGCAGGGAGCTTTGGGTCAGGAGTTGGGAACCGAGGGGTTCTGGGATGATGGAAGGGTCTCTGTAGACCCCAGATGAGCCACACACCTGTCCTGTTGTCTGCGGGGTGCATGTTCCCGTGTGTGCCTGAGTCTATGCCTAGTTCTAAAGCGCTAAACGCACAAGCAACTGCTCTCTGTTCCCTATAATGCACAACTGGTAAAGTTTAACTCACAAGTTAAGGTGTGGCAGCAGGTCCAGAGCAACAACAGCGAGACAATAATTATAACAAACCCCTGCAATAAACGTTATTTAAGTCTTAGAATTTATTTCTGGAATCTTCCACTTAATACTTTTGGACCATGGCTGATTGATTGGGGGGGCATTGAAACTTCAGAAGATGGGAAAACACAGATAGGAGGACACGGCTGTTTATATTTCAGGAAGAAGGTGTGATGGGCTGCTGGTGGGCGTGGAAGCCAGGGTGTACAGCTCTCTGCTTCTCCTTTCCCTGCAGAAGGCACAGTCGGAAGGATGGCTTTAGGGCCCCGGGTTTTTATTCAGATCAAGAGGTTAGTAGGGTCATCAGCCAGAGATGGCAGCTGGCTGCAGTGGAGGAATTCCCCTCTCAGAGACCCCTCTTCTTCCAGCAAGGCTCCTCTGTGGAGAGCTGGGATGGCATGCCTCCTCTCCCCGCCACGACTTACCACATCTGCAGACAACAGACATGGGACTTCCCACACGGTATTTGGAGTGCACTGTCAGGAGGGAGGCCTTCGCAAAGTGGAGCTCCTTGGTCTCAGGAGACGTCCTCTGTGTATAGCTTGTGTTGTCAGGGAAGTGGAGGCGGGAAGGAGGTGGGAGGTGGGGGGGCGTGGGCAGAGGGTGTCTGATGATTCTCTGGACGTACTTCCTGGTCCCTGGACGTTGTTGAGTCAACCCTAGCTGGAAGAGTGGGTAGATGGCTGAGTGGGCCAGTGGATATGTGAGTGAGTGAGTGGATGATGAGTGGGTAGGTGGGTGGGTGGGTGAGGGATAGATGAGCAGGTGGGGGAGTGATGAGTCAACAGATGCATGGATGGGTGGACAGATGAGCGGGTAGGTGGGTGGCTGGGTGGGGATCTCAGTGTTTGAGCTGGTATTGTGTTGCTCACGATCTGGCCCCGTTATCCAATCTGTCTGATGGTGCATTGTGAAGTTGCCGGGGGCACGGTCCTTCCTCTGTCCCAACAGTTGTTGTAACGGTGTGAGTCCTGGTGCTGTTTTGGGGGAGAAAGGCAGGTTATTAGGGTGGGCCGGGGCCGGGGCCGAAGGTGAGTCTGCTGCTGTTCCCAGCCATAAGGTTAACTGTGTAGGAGTAGCATCTCTCTACTTTTTAATTTTCTCCTGTGTTCATCATAGGGGTGGCCGGCGGGGCTCCCCGCTCTGTCTTTTGGAAATCGTTTACTCCTGGGGGACCCAGCGGAGCACTGGTTCATGAGTGCACGCTCTCTCCCTGCTGCCCTCCCTGCCTCTGGGCTTGCACCTCTGGGCTTGCACAAAGCTTTGACGGGGAATTGCCATGCCTGTCCTAGGAGTCAGGCTTGCCCTAGGAGTTCCTGGAGGGTTGGGGAGAGGTTCAGCCTTGGTCGCGTTACCCAGAGATGCCTGGGCAGAGGGAGGATGAGAGGAGAGGCGCAAGGTGAGCTGGGAAGGA
Organism: Mesocricetus auratus; assembly: GCF_017639785.1. NCBI lineage: Eukaryota > Metazoa > Chordata > Mammalia > Rodentia > Cricetidae > Mesocricetus > Mesocricetus auratus. The sequence continues at coordinate 5,465,572 of NW_024429182.1, read as the reverse complement.
CAAAAGTCCGTGGCTGGCAACTCTTCAGTGTAGCTCTTTTCCTTCAGGCACGTGGGCCGTATACCACTGTCTAATTACCAAATGTAGCTGTCCAAGAACAGTAGCCAAGCCGGTGCAGGCTGTCTTCAGAGGCTGGAGGAGGAGGAGGGCTCAATAGGAAATGGCTGGGCCGGGACAGCAGGCGAGGAAGCAGGTTCTACTGGTGTCCTGGAGGAAGAGATTTGCAGAGAATGAGGATAAATTTGGCCCTCAGGGCCTGACTCCTTTTGAGAGACTTTTATTGTAAGAAATAAAATGGAACCCAGAAGGGGAGTCAACTTGGGAAACAGCACACTCTGTCCATAACGAGAGTCGTCCCACAAGAATTTTCTCCATTTTATCCCTTTAGCCAAATTTCTGTTGCTAAACGTGGAAAGGGGCCAGAGATAGGCTTGTTTTGTTTGCTCAGTTGAAACTTTGGGTTTTGTGTTTCCAGCCCATTCTCCAGGGTGTCAACAGGCAGAGCCTGGGGTGGAGCGCTTTGGAGTCCTCTGGAGCCCGCTCTGCACAGTTGAATGGTGGGGGCAGACAGAACAAAATGCCAAAGACGGAGTACCCGTCTCCCATCTCTTTGCTTATCGGGCTAGCTTCAGAGTGCACAGACCTCCGCCTACACCACGGTGAGGGGGTCTGGATGAAGGACTGTCCCAGCACTTTGTCAGGGGAGACAGATCACCTCAGACTGGTTTTTCTGTTTGAGCCTTCATCCAAAGCATAGGCTGCGGGCATCTGAGGTGTTGCTCTGTGCATGATCCTTTCGTAGCATATGGACAGAATCGTGGAGTAAAAGGCTCCAAGTCTGCCCCGTGGCTGGAAACCCTATGCAGCTGCTGGCCTCTGCCCACCCTTGGCCACATTTCCCTGTTGCTGAGCTGGGCCCCTGTGCCTGCCAATATCAGGGCTTCCCCGCCCCCTTCCTTCCCACCCTAGACGTGGTACAACCTCAGAAGGAAGGGAAAGGGACTTCATTATTCCCCAACGAAGCTTGAGGCCGGGGCTGTGTGATCTTAGACTTCCATTCCTTTTCCACAGCGCGGGCGTCTCCGTCGCCGTGTGCTACCTGCTCTAATTACTCAGTCAAGCTTCCCACTTGGCACTCAGGACCAGCAGACACCCACTTCCCCAGTCCCCTCCAGTTTCTTGGGTGATGGGTGGAGGTTCATGGTGAATTAAAGGCCCTTTCGGAGCAGGGCTTGGCTCTGGTAGGGGTGAGTTGTGAGAATGCATGACATCTGGCAAGACTGATGCCTTCTCGGGGGCATCGTGAGTTCCAAGCACCCGCAATATATATATATATATCCCTGATGTCTCTGTCATGGGTGACCTCATTCCTTCCCTGGCCTTGTTCTGTGAGCTGCTCGCCCGCCTGCCCGCCCCAGGCCTCTCAGGAGCTGGTTCCCTCTCCTGCCTGCTCTTCTTTTGGCCAGGATTTTAACATATATCAGAGGCTGCTAGGCTAAGAGCTTGGGACTTCCCCTCACCACACTCAAAGCCTTTGATCTTTTGCTTTGGAGGTAACATCAAAAGGAAGGCTGAGGAAGACAGCCAGGCTGTGAAGTTCAACGTTCAAGTTAATAGCTTGACTGGAGGTTGTGCTTCATGGCGTGGCGACAGCATCACCAGGGCTGGAGTAAACAGCCCTTCCACCTTGGTTTCCTGGAAGTGCACTTAGCATTCACAATGGGCTTCATTTGCATCACCAATGAATTCGGGCTGACTTTCCCTCTTTCCTTTCCTCAGAAATGTGAAATCTTGGGAGAAGGGTGTGCATGACGGGGAGTGGAGTGGGGATCTTTAAGGAGTGGGGATCTTTAACGCCCGGGAAGCAGAGGGCTCCCCACGTGTGATCTGCACCCTTGAGGCATACCCAGCCTGACTCTTGAGGATCGCTGTCTGCCTACCCTTCTGATTCTGCAACCCCTCACCTGTTCCCATTTCACTGGATGCTTCCAAATTCTGGGGTGATCTAGAGCCCGACTGAGCAGGCAGCTTGGCTTCTGGCTTGGATCTTGGGTCTGAGATCTAGGAAGTGAATTATAACAGTGAAAGCAAGCCTTCAACTCCATGGCCTGGTCTCAGTGGGGTCTTGATGGCACTTGTCTAGAGTTTGTTTGGTTCAGCGTGGTCATTAACCTTTGCCTTAGATTTTCCTCCAAAGCCAAGTTTGAGTGGTTTTTCAAACACGTTTTTCTCCGACACCATTTGGTGTACAATCCGCATCTGGAGATGGTCATCCTTGTTGCGCCTGCTGTGGGTGCCTTTCTGGGATGTATCCAGAAAGCCCTCAGATCACTGTCCTTTGCTCTTACCCTCCTGGACTCACACGCCTCTCTCTCTCTGACATCCTGCAGGGGGTTCAACATGACGTCATCACTGCGGGCCGGAATTCCCACTAATTTCTTCAGTACCTCTCCTCTTAGGAACACCCCTTTGTGGTCTTTGGCACAGCTCTATGCCACCTGGACTGTTAGCATTTGATGTATTCAACCATTTGATTCATTTAGCTCGACCTGTCGGTAACCTTTGCCTTTTGGGAAACTACAGGTTTGATGAGCTGTTGTTTTTTTTTTTTCCTCTAACACGCATCCAACCTAAAAACACACTCGGTGGCACTACATATGGGGTAACTGCTTTTCTTTGCCCTCTTCCTCTGGGGACTCGTGACTGGGCAAGCCTCGTATCTCAGCGCTTGTCCTTACATCCTGAGGCTGACTGACCGCTAGGCCAGGTGCCATGCTGAACGCAGACTCCCACTCAGAGTACGGGCATCCCCACGTGCAGCCATGAGAACCGACTCCGAATGCATTGGCTGCCGTCCTGTTCCTTCTCACTGTGACCCTGCACGTGTGTTTCCACGGTCCCCCTCTTTTCCAGCTGGCCTGGGTTACTTTCTGTAAGGTCCCTTCCAATCCTTCCCACCTCTTTACCACAAGTGAGTCCTCCAATGCTCTTGGCCCCCGAAGACCCAGCTGCGTTAATTCTACACCTCCGTGGATCACCTCATGGAAAAGACATCTCCTGCTATCCGCAGACCAGGACTTGGAGAAACTCATTAGGAAATATGAGATGCCAGCCTGTAGGGAGGGATTCTCTTAAGCCCTGGGGACACACCCTGGCCAGTGAGGAAATGCTCCCTGAAAGTGGCTGACTCCCTGAGGGAGGCATTGGTGCCCTCCCAGGCCAGCCAGTGCCCACACGACTTTGCCGGCAGGGTCTTCATTTTTGTCTGCGTTTAAAGCTGTAAAGGGCCATTGTCAAGTTTGTTTTGCTTCTCAGTTCATGTCCCTTAGAGGATGGTAAATTAAAGATAGCATTCCTAGACCTGATCCTTTCATACATTTAAGAAAACCTGTTGCGACTCCCTGGGGGAGCCTTGAGGGAGAGATGAAAGGTTTTCCAGCCTGCTCTGGAGCACGGCCTATTCTTCTTTCAGGTAATTAAGGAGACTGTAAAAGATGAGGCACGAGTCCATTTACCTTTCACTTGGGGGTGCTGGGTCTTCGGCTCGTTGACTATGACCATATCTCACCCCCAGGCCGCAGCGAGTATATGTTCATGGTTTTCTTTCTGCTTGGCTGATACCTTACCATAGGAGTTTGGAGAATGGCATTTGGGGGACCCTGGCAGGTCCTATAGGAGCTGGCTTTTGTGATTGTCCTTTGATGCCATTTGCTGGGATAGGAAAGCCAGGCAAGGTTCCTCACCCATGAGGTCAGGTGTGAAAAGTCCAGTGTCTTTGTAGTTCAGAACATTGGAATCACCTGGAGAGATTTTTCCCTATTTGTTTTTGTAGTTACATGCGTATGTATGTAAGTATTCATTTGTGTGTGTGTGTGTGTGATGTAAGTGGAGGTCAAAGTACAAACTTAGGGTGCCATTTCTCTCCTTCCACCTTTTGATCCCTGGGAATCAAACTCAGGCCATACGGTTTACATGCTGAACCATCTAGCCTGCCCCTGGGGATTATTTTGTTTTGGTTACTTTTATCTGTGCTTGTGCCTGTGTGTGTGTATGTGCCTGTGTGTGAATGTGTGCACCTGCCCAGGGAGGCCAGATTGTAAGTGATGCAACCGAAACTGAAAGGAGTTTGAGACCTGGACCAAGGTCATAGTCAGCTGTAGAAGTAGCTTTGAATACAGTCTTTAACCCTTCCTAGGGTCCCTCACGTTACCCGTCCTGAAGAAACCCATCGGATACTTGATGATTAGGACCTGGAGGGCAGGGTTATCTTTGCTCTTTTTTTTTCTTTTTGGTTTTACGAGACAGGGTTTCTCTGTATTGTTTTGGAGGCTGTTGGGCCAGCCCGGCCTTGAACTCACAGAGATCCGCCTGCCTCTGCCTCCCGAGTGCTGGGATTAAAGGCTTGCGCCACCACCGCCTGGCCCTTGAGAGACTGGAAACAGTGTGATACTTGAACTTGGCAGATAAATTGTAACTTTCTGACTGAGCAGAAGAAAAACATTGGCAATGATGTATCATTCTCAGAAGGGACAGGCCAGAGGAATGTTCTGAGCGTACAGGGGCCATCTGGGTATCTCTCACAAATATTCTTACTTCTGTGCACTGCCTAAACCCTGTGATATGGGGCTCTGGCCAAGCCCGAGAAACCTGTATTCCTCCTAAACTTTCTGCAGTTACTGCTATTGCACCATCGCCATGAGGGTTTTGTTAGTGGTCCCCAAACTTTGCGGCCCATCAGAATGGCCTAATGTTTAGGTCGCACCTTGTTCCATTAAGTCAGACTGTTCAGGGAAGAGAATCCAGGCAGGTGTAGCATTAGGGGGTCCCTCGGGGATTCTATCAGGCTGGAACTTTTGGGAAATACTGCTCTCAGAGAGTGGGACAGGCCTGCCTAGTGGGGTTTTCACCACGGCTGAGTGCCCAGTCATAAAGGTGGGAGCCAGGCTGCGGCTGGGCTTGGGAGGCATCGCACACTGTGCATTTGTCGAGCGGTATTTGCCCGTTGCCTGTGGTGGGCAGGGGCTGGTCTGGGGTGGGGGTGGGGGTGGGGGTCAGAAATCCAGCGGTGTGTTGCTAGGATGATGGTCTGTCCTTGTGTGCGAAGGCGTGGGGAAGGAAGAAAGGCTAGAGCTGAGAGCGGAGGCATTTTAGGAAGGAGATATGAGCTTTGGAATTACAGGTAATTTCGTCAGGACCCAAACTGAAACCTCTCTTCTCCATGATAAAAGGGCTCGCTAGGTGCCGAGCTGGCAGAGGGTCCATTAACTTGGAGCTGCATCTTTCAGAAGCCCTGTCATTTACATACAGGCACCTGCCCAGCTTAGCTGTTCAGGTTTTTTTTTTTTTCACTTCGTTAAGAATCTGTCTAGGGAATATTTACTTTGTGTATTTTGGGGTTAGCTTAAGTGCTCGAGAGGGACCGAAGTATTTTCCTTTCATGTAACACTGCTCTTCGGCTCACCTAATTCATGAATTTGGACTAATGCGCGGGAAGCAGTACATTCGGAAGCTCCCTGTGTGTTCCGGTGCCCTCCCCCTCAACTCTGGTTTCCATGTTTTACTGAAGATTTGGGGGCTAAAACCAGTTCTCTTCTGTGTGAAAACGGATGAACCCAAAGGAGCCCGGTCTGTTGGTGGCAGCTTGGGAGACAGGGTGTGACTGGTTTCTGGCTTGGCTTTCAGCTGAAATGGCGGCGATCAAAATCCTCAAGCGTAGGATGTCCTCACTGTTTACTCCCTTCTCCATGCCCCCAATGTTGCGTGGCCACACGGCTGTAAAGGTCCCAGCCCTGGGCATAGCGAGGGGCTCAGATCCAGGGTGTGTCCCTGAGCAGATCTTTCACTGAGGATTACATTATGAATGTTTCTTGCCTGGGACCAGATTTATACTGCCTGGTAATTATGCAAGGTTTCATTTTAAGGCCAAAGGTACTTCTAGAATGGAAGTCTACACTTGGTATTTGTGTGTGTGTGTGTGTGTGTGTGTGTGTGTGTGTGTGTTGATGGTGTCAGCGTCAGAGCCTAGAAAGGCCAGTTCTAAGCCTCAGTCCTAAGTGACTAGTCTGTCCCTCCCTCATCCCTTAAGACCTGGACCAGGGGGAGCTTGGGATCCCTGGATGGTAGCAGTCCTGAGGGTTACCCTCTTTTGATTTCCTCCCCAGTCTTCACCGTGTCGTTCCTTTCCCTCTTCTGTCTGTCTCGCAGGATTCTGCGAGCAATAATTAGCTAATGTTTTCAGAGCACTTTGAAATCCTCAGATGAAAGGCATCGGAGAGCACAAAGTATTATTATTTATTATTAGCCGGAACCAGGATGGGAGAGCGAGCAGGAGGCCTGGCCCTGTCTCTGGGCTCTGCTGGCCTTTTCTGCACGATGAGCTTTCTTTATTAAAACTCCCAAGTGAAGAATGTGAGAGAGCCGAGGATCTTTGGAGTGCCTTGTGCTTATGACAGAGCATGGTGTCACCAGGTGGTGACGGGCTGGGCTTGGACAGGGTTTACTGATGGTAATGCTTGCCTGATGGGAACGCATTCATGAACATCAGTACCAAGCTACGTCATGCTTCATACATTTGCTTCTATTTTACCTGGTGATAAACTTAATGATACCTGAAGAATCTGTTTCCTGGGGAATTAAGTGTGTACCTGGGTCCCAAGGGCAGGGATAACTTGTTCTCCTCCAATAGGGCGGAGTGTTCCTGCTCTGTTTGTGTAGGGATCAGGAGCGGGTCTATAGTCCAGATCTCTGTGAGATTATGGCATGCCCAGGCAGGCACCCTGGGACTCAGGTGGAGTTAGGAGGCACAGTCGGGAATCTGTGGTTCATTCTCCCGTCTATCTTCAATGCTACCACACTCATCAGATGGTTGTACCCTAATACCACCGTCTCCTAGAAAGTGGCTCCAGCATAACCCCGACAGGCTCAGAGGCCTTGAGGACTGAGCAGTGTTTTAGCTCACTGTGCAGAGTCCCTGGAGAGAGGTTTCTGAAGCCGTGCTTTCTCACCCCACGCCCAACACATGACCTTCCATTCTTTATCCCTTCTGCACGTGGGATGACCAGGGGCACTCAAACCCTTGTCTGCTGTCAAGCCGAGATAGCATCCTGAATGAATTCTCGTGTTTTGTTCCTAAGACACTGCCAAACTGGGAGAGGTGTGAGCCCCGCTGGTGGGGTGTGATATCCAGGCAGAGCCTTGGCTGCTCTGCTTCCGTGAAGGGGCACCCTGAGAGCGGTATAAACAGACACTATCCCATGCTACCCAGAAGGAAACAGGAATAGCTCAGCACTGGAGCAGATGTCGGACGGCCTTGTTCCCTGTGGAGTCTTCTTTGGGAAACGTCTACGGCGACTGAGATTGGTAGAAGGTGACATCCTCACGAGGACCCTGCTCCCTCTGGCTGGAGCCTGGCTGAGACACAGCCAGGGGCCAGGGCCAGGGTTCTCTTCCATCTGGTCCATCGTAGCTGAGCAAGGGGAAGGCTGTTCTCCTGGACACAGTCTTCCTCGTCACTGCAGTCTTCTCCTCCATGTCCAATGCCCCCCTTGATGGAGGGGTGCCTTGTAGGTAGTCTCCTAAGAAGAAATGCATTCATGGGATGTCCAAGCATTCTTGACTTGGTCAGATTTCTCAGTAAAGTGGCAGACTGACGAATCTCATGGCTGGGCCTTTTGATTAGATGTCGCACCCTTTTTACAGACTGTGGTGAAAATGGAGTTTTGCTTATATTTATTTTGGAGATGATTAAAGCTGAGGACCGGAGAGCTTAAAATGTGGTCTTCAGAATGTCGCTCTTTGCAAACAAAGACTGGTGTGTTCGAGGGCTGGGAAGAGCTGAGCAAGTTGATTTTCAGTTGGCCAACACATGGTTCTGAGGTACCCGTTGCCGAGCAGGCCCGGTGTTGGGTTACTGAGAGTCTTGCCCAGCCATGGAGGTGACAGGTACGTTGATGTCATTCGAGGTTGGGAAAATTATATAGGTTCTGCACAGCCTTTGACCACCGTCTGCCACATAGAAGGGTGTCCTTGGTGAGGATTGCCTTCTCCAGGTTGGGGAGGTCACTAAATTCCAAGCTGCCTCTCACAGGTGTGTTGCCCTGTTTTCTGTTGTCTCTTTTTGACAGTTATGCTTCAAGCATGCTGGATTGAGCAGTGAGGGTTGTAGGCTGTCACAGCCTGTTTTGTTTCAAGTTAGGTGGAGGACCCCTGAGCCGTGCCTGCAGGCTTTGTTGGGAGCTCTGCTGTGAGAAGGGCCTCCTTTGGGCTAGACTGCCCCTTGTATAGCTCTAATATACCAAGGGCTTGCACTTGCTGGGAAAGGCGCTTCAGCAAGGCGTGGCTCTAGGAGGCAGCAGTGCTAACTGGGAAGCCAAAGGCAGTCATCACAGCGCAAGCAGGAGCAGGGTTGATAGTAGGCACAAGAGTGTGCCACAACCCAGGAGGTTTCTAGGGCTGGTGAGACATGGGTCATGACATTGGAACCATCTTGGGTAGGTCAGCCCTGGAGAGCATTCTTGTACTTGGCTCCTCTACCAAAGTCACCCTGGTTGAAGTCTCCACAGGGCACAAGAATGTCCATGTGCTATGGGTGGAGCAATGTAAAGTAAGCACATCTTGCGTTGACGTTTCTGGAGTCTCTTAACGTGTTTGGAAGTGCCGAGCCTGGGGTGAGGCAATCATTGATGCGGTCAGTGCTGCTTGTCCCTGGGTGATTAGTGAGGACCTTTTGTGGAAGAGGGCGTGGTCCCGAGTGGCTACTGAGCCTCTTGTCTCTTGAGCGTAGGACTCCCCTGGGGTAGCTTAATGGACCCAATTTTGGGCCTTTTGGCTGAATTTTAATGTCATGGTTCTTGGTAGTCCCCGTTAACTTCTTATGTCTTCTACAAATTTCTCAAGCAGACAAGGCTAGCCTTGAACTCCTGACCCCACTGCTTCCGGCGCTGGAGTTACAGGCATGCCACCATGCCCGAGACAGTTAGGTGTCAACATCCTATCTTAGAAGCACCAAAGAAGCAAGAACTCCCCATAATCCTACCACCCAGAGGGCAGGGTCAAATGGTGACACTTTTCTTTTTAAGGTGGTAAGCAAGTAAGTGCTTTGTCTACATTGATTTTCAGGTGTGGACGCTGTCACGAGGGCAGCCCGACAAATTTTCCTGTGGATTTCAGCCAAGTCTGGTCCCTGTTCCTTGACACAAAGTAAACCATAGACTGATTCACTTGATGTTTTCACTGTGCAGAACCTGGAGGAGACGGGTTTCCATTTTGTTACAGACCATGCCAGAGCCCCTTGGAAGTTTCTTTACTGTAGAACTTTGAGCTGGTGGTGTGCAGAGATGTCGCCCTTGGCCTTCTCTAGAAACAGCAATGATAGGGTGTGAGTAGATCATTGGCTCTTAAAATATTGGGAGAGCCGTGGCCCGAGGGTAGTGTCTTAGAAGTTGGTATGTACGCTGTGTTGTTCTCATTAATGAATCGTTGGAGCCTGAAGATAATGAGGTCAGCGAGGGCACATGTGTCATCTTGTCATTCAACTTAGCATTGGTGTCACCTGCTATTAAGACCCAAGAACACCTCTGATTGACGGCTGGGGTAGAATGGGAAGCAGATGCAGAGGCCTTTGTGCTAAGGGGCAGGCCCCTGAGTAGACTCCATAGGTGCCATCTTGGAGCCCACAGGAAACCTCCCTGTCGGTCACTGGGTGTGCGTGACTCTGCTTCACGCTGCATGGTTACCTTCCTGCCTGGAAGTCTGCTTGTAGCTCCGTGCCTCTTTATACTCCAGTTCCAAGTCGCACCTCTCAATGTCCCTATCCCCGCCCTGTCTCAGACTGGAGGGCAAGACTGGCCTTGCCTGGAGGAACATGGTTTGCCACCGAGATGATGGCTGCAGATTCCAATGCTAACCTGTGGGGACGGGTGTGTCCCTCACTAGTGTCAGTCTGAGCTTTTAGGGAGTCACATGGTCCATCCACATGGTCCTCATTTGCCTCAACTCTTTTAGGGTTGTATCATCTATCTGTTTTCATAGATGTGGTGGCCAAAACTTTTCTGGTGGGGAGGACATGTAGCACAGAGAAGGGAACCCACACTGGATGAATCCCAAGGTGCTGCCACTTAGTGTGTGTGTGGGGGTTATTTTGTGATAACTGAGGGTCAAGGAGGCTGAGTATCTATCTGCTCAGCTTCTTCATATAGCAAGTCGGGTACGAGCTGGGCTTGGCCATCCAGATCCCCTGGGCCCTTAGGCTCTGGAATGAATCCACATTTGCTCAGTGTCCAGTGGGGTTTAAAGAGATGGCCCGTGCCTTCACATGGTCCCAATGAGAGGAGCATGTATCTGCCCTTAGAACCTTCATGGCCAGTCCCAAGACATTGGGCTAGTTGAGTCACCTTCCGTCTGTTTCTGGGATGTTCGATGGGGGTGGGGGTGGGGGTGGGTGTGGGTGTAGGGGTGGGTGTGGGAAGAAGATCACAGGGTGTTCTTTACAGTGAGACTGCAGATGTCCTAGTCCTTGATTTGCAGTTTCTCTTTTGGTTTCTGCCTCATAGAAAACAAACCCAACCCTCCCCTCCCTCCTCTTCCCTACCCTATAACCCCTCCCCTCCCTCCTCTTCCCTACCCTATAACCCCTCCCCTCCCTCCTCTTCCCTACCCTATAGCCCCTCCCCTCCCTCCTCTTCCCTACCCTATAACCCCTCCCCTCCCTTCCTGTATCTTCCCTTCCCCTTTCTACCATAATCCTCAGTTTCTCCTCCTACCTTTCTTCTGACAGAGTCTCTATGCGTGCCCAGGCTCACAGAACTTCAGGCCTTCCTGCTTTAGCCTCTTGAGTGTCGGGGCTATAGGAGACACGCCACCACAGCCAGCTCCCTAGGGAATAAATTTCAGATGGCAAGCTGCCCTGTTGGACAGCACGAGGAACCGAAAGATCTTATTGACACTATTGCTCAACTCATCAGATGCAGCAAGTGTCAACCTAATAATGACAGCTGTGTCCTGAGAGAGCTGGTGTTTCTTGAGCTCCGGCCATGTGATGATTGACATTTTTAATCTAGCATATGATAGAAGAGGAAACTAAGGCTCAGGGGCTAAGGATTCTTTTAGGAAGTTGCTGGCTGGTGACCGAGAGTCGTACTAGAGCTTCTCTGATTTTCCCTCTGTAAGCCACACTTTCAGCTGCATCTCCTCGTGGGTTCATTCTGGACTTTCCCCCCCTCTCCCTTGGCTGGATTCTGTATCTCCCATGCTTGGCAACCACAGCCAATGCAGAAGGAGTCCACATCAGGCTTTGGGTTGGAAGGTTCTGGCATTCTGTTACATGCTGAATTTTAAATAGTTGACCCTTGTTTTTATGACTTAAGGTGTCAAGCCATGGCAGCCCATGATTTTTTAAAATTTCTGTCCCCCAGTAGTGTACCCTCTTTTAGACAGTTTTTCTAATAGCTTGGGTTTTAAGTCGTGTTGACACCTTGGCGGAAAGATGAAGGAGAGAAAACCAAGACCCGAGTTATGGCCTGGGAGCCGAGTGACAGGCTTCCTTTGAGAGATGTCTTTCCCCCCTCCCCTTTCTGTTTTGTGCGCCTTGCAGAACCTCTCCTGGCTGATGGGCTGGCGTGGCCTCTGCGTGCCGCTCTGTGGAACCCAGTGCGGTACAACGCCCCAGTCTGCGAGCGAGCTCGTGCCCCCACGTGCCTGCTTGTTCCCTGTGTACCTGCCGTGTGCGAGCGCGCGGACATGAGTCAGAATGCATCCCACTTAATCACATGTCTGAGCGGATGGGCTGATGTGGCGTGGGGCTGGCGGGGCTGGAGGCTGGTAGCTACACTGTATACTTGATTTTTTTTTTAAACCTAGGGAAGTGTTCTGTCCCCTCGGAGCCCTGTGCATTGTATCCGTCTGGTACTCACTGCTTAGGTGATTTAGCATCTTGCAGTGACTCAAGGGATTTTTCAGATGATGCTGATTATATTAATTGAAATATAATAGCCAGCTAATAATATAATAGCTGGCATTTATGGAGCACTCACCAGGCACCAGAGCCCCAGCCAACCCTTTGATTTTTACACGATCCCCGAGAGATGGCTGCTTGTTTGTGTTCTCATTTTACTGACAAGGAGACCTCTGCTTACCTGCCTTTAGATGGTCACCTTCAGCGTCCTTTCCTAAAGAATCCAGCCCCTTTTGAATGGCAGCATTTGGCATGCGTTAGATTAGATTCCCAATCAGTGTTTCTGCTGAGTGGTTGGAGTTGGACGACTTAGGTTGAACCTGCCTCTGAGCGCTTGCAGGTCCCGAGGCTCATTCCTGTGTTTTCGTTACTGCTCCTAACAGCGGGCCCAATTAATCCGGTTGCAGAAGGTGTGCGGGGCTCAGTGGTCCAAGAACAAGGAGACACTGTGGTGGCAAGGACTGGACTTCGGGGGGGGGGGTGTTCGTGGTCACACAGGTGTCAAAGCACTGCATGGAACTGTCGTTCAGGAGAATTTGCTGAGGCAGCACTCCTCTCCGCCAGTGTCCGAGTGACACTCTCCGTGCTCGTGTGTCTGCCGAAGGTCGCTCTAGAGGTCCTGTAGTTTGGGTGATGGTAACTCGCTTGTACCCCAGTGGGCACCGGGCTGTGCTTGCCAGTTCTGCGGCTGGGACCTCATTAAGCTCCAAAAACTGAGTGGGGGTGGGCTGCCTCCACTCAGGTGACTGGGGGGGATCTGCAGACAATTGGTGTTGAGTTCTCAAGGCCAAGCCCCATGTCAGAGCAGAAAGAGAGGAGGTAAGGCCCATTTGAATCAACTGAAGGGGTAATTTCTGACCTGCCCGTTTGCATGTGGGCAGGAATGCTGCATTGAGAGATAGTTGGATAATCAGGTGCACACTCCAGACTGCCTGGCATCTGGCCACACTCCGTGTGTGCCTATCAAGTGGATGTTTTCTCCCAGTGACGAGAGTGCGCATTCATGGACGTACATGTGTAAACCTAGCTCATGCCCCATGAGCTGGCTGCTCTTCCCTGACTTGTAGTACTCTGTGAGGGAAGACTGTTACCACCCCGTTATTACCTTCACGTCGCGGGCAAGGGTCCTGAACCTGGCAGAAGTGAAGCCATGTCCAGGGTCCCGGAAGTACCAATCATGCACCCCAGATTCCCACTGCGGCCCCGTTACCTCTGAGCCCATGTGGGTTACCCCTTCTGCTGTGTCACCCAGGATAGAATTAGGGGGTGCTCCCTGACCCCATCTTGCAGTGCAGGAGGAGGAACCCAGGGTCTCATATGGGCTGAGCAAGCCCTTGACCACTGTGGCATAGCCCACTCTAGAGAAGTTTTAACTTGCATTTTATTCAGCCTGTTCCTTCTCGAGCCTATGTTCGTCAACTTCATTATGGAGAGAGAATGGGTGTGTGTGAGTGGGGGGGGGGACGTATTGGTGGTTTGGGATGGGATAGAGAGCCCAGCAGCTATGTCGTGTGGTTAAAAGGATGGATTTTTAGGCCACCCTCTTTGTCCTGAGTCTGCTGGATTCCTAGGAATTCTGGAAGTGCATTGGGCCAGGTTCTGGTTAGGGCTGGTTGGGATCACAAATAAACCAAAGCCTGGAAAATTCTCTTGGTATAAATGGTGAAGACCAGGAGGGAGGGAGAACCCGTCCTGGTGCTGTTGAACTTGAGTCTGTCTGTCCGGAGGACATACTGGTCACTTAAGGGCTAGCTTCAGATGGTCAGTGCTCCTTCCCCAGCTAAGTGTTTTTAAGGACTCCAAACTGTCAAGGAAGAGAAGAAGCTCATCTAAAGAGGCCATTTGTCCCCTGGAGCGGAGAGTTCCCATACAAGAAGCTGGAACTCTGGACCATGTTCCTCCTGCCAGCTCTTCCGCTGGGGTTTGTCCCGCAGGGGGACGCGGGCCTGTGGTGTGTGCTCCTTGTTGGTCCTGGGTCAAGGGGCTTGCTGTCAGCCCCCCCTCTTTGATGTCGCAGTCGCAGCAGCTCCTGAGATCCTTATCTCCACACTGCCCGCTTTGATTGCCACATCCATTGTTCTGCTCTTTGCTCTCCACCGTATACAGCCTGGGCTGTGTATACAATTAAAAAATCCTCAACAACCCTGTGCGTCTCAAGTGCCCGGAATCTCCCAGCGTTTCAGAGGCCTCTTGGAGAAGTGAGCAGAACTGTATTTCCTATCCCCAATGAGCTTATTGTGCTAGAAATGTCTCCCGCTGGTTTATGAAGGGAAGCCAACAGGCTGGGGGCCCAAGGGCATTTCTGACTGCAGCCTGTAACCTGGTCCCTTCCTCTGCTCCCCTACCCCCCCATTAAGCCTGCCCCCAGATGTTTTGTCACTCCTGGGGGCATAACCCTGCTTTCTAGGCATGGGGTGTTAGCCTATATGGAGCAGCTGGGTGGGGGCTCATCCCCGTGGACTGCTAGGAAGGGCTTTGGGGTGACTGGAATCAGTGCAGTTCCGTCTGTTGGCAGGGAGAGAAGCCATCATGAGGGGTGTCTGGGCACGGAAAACCCGCCTTCATCCTTGACTGTGCTGGGTGGACAATTGAGACATTCAGTTTACGCCTGAGAGCAGAGTGGGCCAGGGTGGCCTGGCTGACCTGGTAGACCTCCCAGATGAAGCTAGCAGAAGCAAACAGAGCTGGGGATTACCAACCGGGGGAACAACCCCGGGGAAGAGTCCTGGGAGAGAATGTTTATTTCCTTGCTCTCTAGGAGGGATTTGGAAAGAGCAGTAATCCTGGGTTAGGAGTAATTTGTTACAGCAAGATGATACTTGAGTGACAGGTTGCTCTGGCGGAGGCAGCAGAGATGAGCAGGCAGGGGGGTCGGGGGGCCTGTGGAAGGTCAGATATCTCTACCCGGACCTGGGGCTCTTTCTTCCCAGTGCAAAATTAAACCAGAGGCACTGCCGACCCCAGGCTTCCCCGGGCGTAGGGTTAGGAGGTGTCATTGCTACAAGCCTGTCACAGCTAGAGACCGACAATGAAAGTTTGGAAGGGGAGACCTCCTCGTAGCCACTGACCCCTTTCAGATGTGACAAGGGGAAGAAAGTACAAACGAAAATGCACTTAGGGCTGCGATTTCAGCTGGAATTGGGAGCTGGGGTCTGCTTGCCCCGTGCAGGCTGACTGAAGTGAGCCAGTGCACTCTCCCCCCTGCCAGTTTGGGGAGAGACTCTGCTTGGAGAAGTTTAAGCCCTGAGTGCCCCAAGAAAGGAATTAAGAAAAGTTTTCGTTAAAAAAAACAAAAACAAAAAACAAACAGCACCAACTGAATGGTTTAAAAATTAAAACTAAAATCTCCTCAGAAGAGCAAGACCCCATCACTCCCTCTGTCTCTCAGGCCACTTGTCTCCATGAGAGACCTGTGGACTTAAGTCCTGTGGAGATCTGGAGGGAAAAAAAAAAGAAATCTAATTGTTAACTGTCCCCACTATGTGGTTTGGTGCTTAATCTCTTTAGGTTTTCTGTTTATTTTGTTTTGTTTATAGTTTTCTTGTTTTTACGTGGATTGACTGACTGGGTGCTCACCGGCCATGGTGAGTGTGTGTGTAGGTCGGAGGACAGCGGTGGGAGTCGGTCTCTCTGCTGTGTGGACCCTGGGGTCAGACCCAGGTGCTCAGGCATGGTAGCAGTGCTCTCCTCCACAGAGCCGTCCTGCCTGCCCATCCTCTATGGGAGGGAGCTGGAGCGCGTCTGGAAGACGTGCGGGTCTGTTGACATGGCTGTTCTTTCAGAGTTTTAACCATGTGCCCTTCACCAAGCAACCATGCTCTTCTAGTCCTAATCAACAGCATCTTCCGTCCAGGCTAGACTGTGCCCTGTGACTCCGGCCTTCGTGATTCTGCTCCAAGGGACCCAGCTGACCACAGCCCCTTTTGGAAATAGCTTGCCCTTTCCCTGTCTCATCTTTGCTATGATATGGATGGAGCAGGGAGGGTGTCCTCCCTTCCCTCAGGGTCTCCTGACTGTGGTGGTGAGACAGCCATCAAACAACTCTGTGCCTTCTCTTAAAATAATCGGTTTTAAATTGAGATATTATTCCCATGCCTTAAAACGATCTATGTAAAGCAGACACAGTCAGGGTTTGGGAGATGGCTAAGCAGGTAAGAGCCATCGCTGCCCTTTTGGAAGACCAGTTTGAGTCCTAACACACAGACATATAAATAAAAGTAAAATAAAGTGCACAATTCATTGTTTTTTAGAATACTCACAGGGTGGGGCAAACACTGACCGTCTGTTTCTGGGGGGTTTTCATCGTTCATAAAGAAACCCCATCTCTCCTGGCTGGTGCTCCCCACCATTCATTTATATAGATGGAATAATATATGTGTCCCCCTGCCTTTTTGTCTGCCTTCTTTCATAGAACGTATCACGGACCATCCAGGGTCTAGCATGTGTCAGTATGCTGTCTGATTTTATCATTAGATAATACTCCGTTTTGTGAGTGCACCGCACTTCAATTATCTGGTTTTCGTAGTCTAAAAACCAAGAGTCTTGGTGCCTTTTAGTTACAGGTCATCCAGGATTCGGCTTAGCTACTATCAGGACCCGTGCTTGCTCCCTAGGCTTTTCTGTGTCTCCCGGTTTATTTTCTGTCTGCAGATGGCCTGCATCTCTTTTGACATATGGCGAGACACAGGTGCTAAGTCAGACATTCCAATTAACTTGACTGTTCTTGGCCTTTTTATAAGTAGTAAAAATTGTGATGGCTACAACTAGCTGGTTTTTAAAACGAGAGATTGTAAGTGTTTTCTGCCTAAAGGTGACCTGTCTCTGGCCCGCCTGTTCATGGGAGGTTCCCACAGAGGCTTGCAGGCAAGAGGTCCGTTAATCGCCAGCTGGGGGCTCAGGGAATGGCCTGTGTGGCTCTGGCTGGAGGCTGTAGACCAGGACCCGGGAGAGCTCACATCCTCTAACCTGGATCAGGGATTTGGGTGCATGAAACATTGGCTCGGCATCCGTGGCTCTTTTCTCTGGTTGGAGCTTGGTGGCCACAGATGCCTGGTAGAAAAATCAGGGAAGGCAAAGGGGACCTAGGAGGTGAACCTAGATGGAGTAGAGAAAGTTGGTGGCCTGAAGACCTGTGTACCTGTCTACCAGGTGACCAGCCTTGCGTCTTGTAGCAAGCTAGGTCCCATTTGATTGGCCTGGGTTTCCTTCTTGTACGAATGTCAATTCTACATCCCCTTCCCCTGTATTTTATAGGGTTATTCTTGGCATAGGGGTCACTGCTAAGGTACCTCAATGATGAGTGGCATTGTTGGCTTTTGTTCTATCACTGTGACGGGAACCAGCCACAGGATTTCATTTACCATCTTTAAAAATGAATGACTCGTGAAAGTGCAGGCTAATAATGGCTGCTTGGACCCTGGCAGCTGCATGTAACTTTTTCTCTTGGTCATTTTTCTGTGAGAAATGGGACAGTGATTTTAAGAGAAAGTCCTCAAGTTCCTTCTGTGTTGGGTTTTATTTAAAAATGAACAAAACCAAAGACAAGGCCCAACCAAACTCTACCATCTCGCCAGTTCTCACGGCCCCGTTCCTTGTTCAACTTTAGAGGTCCCTGGGGGTTCTCCTCCTTGGTGCACTATAGCGTGTGCTCATCATGTTGGACCCCAGACCGGAAAGCACAGATCTCTGCATCTTGTCGCACTCTATAGGCAAGCAGACCTTTAAAAACAGAAGCATTGTGGATTGTTTGCAATAGAACCAGCTCCGGAGTTTGTAATTGCCCATTCTGGTGGTTCTCAACCCTGTGGGTTACGGCTCCTCAGGGGCCACCTATCAGACGTTTACGTTACAGTTCATAGCAGTAGCAAAATCACAGTTATGAAGTAGCAATGAAATAAATTTTATGGCTGGGGTCACCACAAATGAGGAGCTGTATTGAAGGGTTGCAGCAAAGGAAGGCTGAGAACCACTGTCCTATACGTTCTGCAGCTATGGGAAGCATTGGCTCAACTGGCCTCACAGTGACAACCTGCAAAGACTCTGAAGGGATTTCTGGAACGGTCCACGCATTTTCAATGTCAGTATAGTTGATGAATGTTGACTTTTGGAAACCATACACAGAACATTCTACAAACTTAATTTTAACACAGCTTTTCACATTTTTAATCATTGTGGGTAAGTTCAGATTTTTTGCCTACCAGGAAAAAAATCTTTGTTCATAGGAGATGGATAGGAGATGGGATGGATTTTTTTTTCCCATTTCCAAGAAATGAAGGAGGGCCAGAAAGGGTCAGCTAGGCCTACTCTTAATTTCTCTCTCTTTCTCTCTCTCTCTCTCTCTCTCTCTCTCTCTCTCTCTCTCTCTCTCTCTCTCTCTCTCTCTCTCTGTCTCTCTGTGTGTGTGTGCACCCATGAGAGTGCATGTGTGTGTGTGTGTGTGTGTGTCTGTGTCTGTGGGTGTAAGAGTACATGAGTGTGTGTGTGAGAGAGAGAGAGTGTGTGTGTGTACGTCTGTCTGTGTGTGTGTATGTGTCTGTGCCCATGAGAGTGCATGTGTGTGTATGTCTGTGTGGGGGTATGTGAGAGTGCATGTGTGTGTGTGTGTCTGGGTGTGGGATTGTATGTGTGAGTGAGTGTGTGGGTGTGTGTTGTTTCTTATAACTTGACCTCCTGAAGAGGCCCAGTGATGACTGCTATTGGGACAATACTCCAACAGCCCATTTTCTTATTTCTGGTGCTTTCTTCCTTGTGCTAAGTGGCCTCTGGTGGCCTTTTCTTTAGTAAGGTGTGATACATAGTCACCACTTTCTCTTGTGCTGCCTGTTGACGAGGGGAGTCAGCTCTGGCCCACGCTGCTTTGAAAGGACAACTTGACGATTTTGGACACGGTGGACCATGGGTGACCCTGCCTGCCCTTTGGGACACGTCTGATGTTTCTACAACTTCCTGGTACCGGTGAGCTAGAAGATTTTGTCAGTGGGAATCCATCAAGGATCCATTGCGAAGCTGGATCCAGCTATTTAGATTTCGTGAGAAATAGATTTTCCTAGTCAGAATCAGCTTGAGTTGAAGAGGCGTTGCTGCCCCTCGGTTTTTTTTTTTTACCGATTGTCTTGGCTGACTGCGGACTGTGGGACTTTGTTTTCTGGAAGGGGCAATGACACCTTCATTTTCTTTGCGTGTGTGTCTGTTTGTGTGTGCTATGCTCATGGGAGCAAGAGGTCAAACTTGGGTGTTGTTTTCGGGACCCGCCATTTTTTTTTTTTTTTAGACAGGGTGTCTTTTTGGCCTAGAACGTACTACATAGGCCAGGCTGGTTGGTCAGCGAACCTCAGGGCTCCCATGTCTCCCTCCTCACACCGGCATCACAAGAGCCACTATGCTTTGCTTGCCATGAGCGGTCCTGGCGGTGACCCCAGGGCCTTGTGTTTGCAAAGCTGGCACCATACCAAACGGAGCTGCCCCCCCTAAGCCCGAGCTTCACTTTCTTCCTCACCGTCCCCTTACCCACCTCGAGCATTGTCTTTGTGTAAGCCCATGGCTAATGACAGCTGTTGGTCTTTTGGTGGAGGGCAGAGCAGGCACCGTGGGGCTTCCTTCCAGCCTTGTCATATGGGAAAGTTCTGGAGCTAGGAAGCAGACAGTTGCTCTCAAAGCTCTGAGATCTTCTCTGTGCCCTGAGGACGGTCCACCTGTTGCTCTGCTGGGGGATTATCTGATGTCACATGATACACTGTCTCTGGGAAGTGGTGAATCTTGCAGTCAGAATTGCTCCATGATTTCTAGAACTTCCATTTTTGGATAGTAGATGTCGTGACTTCTTTGGAATGGTGGTTCTGTGTGTGACTGGGTACCTTGGTCAGAGGTCTCAGATTTTGTTGTTTGTTATTTTGCTTGACAGAGGGTGTCACTATGTATCTCTGGCTGACCTGGAACTTGCTATGTAGACTAGGCCGGCCTTGAACTAGGGTGATCCACCTAAAGGTGTGAGCCACCATGTCCGGCTCAGGTTCTTTTATGATCCTCAAAACACGAGTGACATTTCAATCTAAAATGTAGCCTTTGAGCCACTGAATACACTTTCTTACATGACTGTATCTGAATGTCCAGACTTATACAGGGGTGATATCCATCTGGAGACAACTTAAGCCTTCGTTCTAGACTTTCCAAGCCGGAGATGACTTACTGAGCACTCATAGCTCACTATTGGCTTGTATCTCTGTATGAATGGCTCGAAAACGAAGACTATCTTAATTAGTGAATTAATTCCTTATTTTTGAGTTTTATTATTTTTAAATGATTTCAGAAGTCAAAGGAGATCTTCTAGAGAACCGGCATCCACGTCAGGTGGCTCAAGATTCCAGGGATCTGAGGTTCTCTTCTGACTTCCATGCCTGTACTCATGTACATATAACCCCGCACAGACTCACACATAGGCATACCAAAAAAAGTCTAAAAAGAAAAAAATAGCAAGTATAGTATTCCCCAGATACAGAAAGTTCAGATATCAGTATCCTTTAAATACAGTTTATTGGAGTGCATACAGCCATAACATGACATGACAAGCGGTAGCATAACAACATAATGTAACATAACATAACACAACATATCCATGCTTTGCCTGGGGCTGTTTCAAGTTACAATGGCAAGCATGGCCGTGGACCACAGAACCCGAGATAGTTACTATGTGACAAGCCCTGCCCTGAATAAATAAGAGTGTGGGGGCAATCCCTACACGCCTGCCCATCTGTGGGAGCGGCAAATGAAAGGAGGTGCCAGGAAGCCTTGCTGGTGTTTAATTAAGGATGTGAATTTTTCCCGGCAACTTTGTTACCATTGTCATTGTGCTTTGAGTGCTGTTTGTTTAGGAACATGTGCCCAGGACCCAGAAGCAGTTAGAAAGTAACAGGTTCCGATGGTGTGGTCCTGAAGGATGAGAGATCTGTGGAAGCATAGAATGGCCAGCTGGTCTGATGAGGCTCTGGCAGCTCTGGAAGCTTCTATTTAGAACCTCTTCCCCATCTGCTTTTGGCTTTTTCCTTTTATTGGGGAAAGTGGAAAAAGGAAGGAAATTAGAGGGGCGTGTGTGTGTGTGTGTGTGTGTGTTTATATGTATGTATGTCGCTTGTGTATGAGCATTTGTGTGTTTATGGGGTGCTTTGCATGTGTACACATGTGGAGATTAGTGGCCAATCACTCTCCACATTGTTGTTATTTTGAGACAGGATCCCAGACCAAACTTGGGGTTCCAGGATTTGGTTAGACTGTCTGGCCAGTGTGGCCAGGGGTCGGGGTCCTCTTCTGCACTCATTTTGCAGGTGCACCCTGCTTTTGAAGTTCATGGGACTGGGCCTCAGGTCTGCACACTTGTGTGGTGAGCACATTGCTGACTGAGTCATCTCCCGGGCTCCTCCTTTTTGTTGACAATTCAGCAGGCTTTCAAGCTCTGATTCCTTTCAAACCCTTGGCCCACGGGTCCAGTGCTTAGCCTCACCTCCTAGAGACATAGCGTAAAAATATGATTTGGAGAAGGGCCTAATGGGGCGAGATCAGAACATTATTATTAAACAAAAGATGAAATGCTTAAGCCAAGGTGGCCTTATTATTATTAATTATTATTATTTTTGACTAAATGAAAGCCGAGCAGACCCCTTTTCAACAGTTTTCAGTGCAGGAACTCCCTTGGCCCCGTTTGATTGCCCTTTGTTGAAAAGTTTAATGTTTTCGTAGGCAATTCGTAATGTCCATGTGGAGCAGGAGCCCAGTGCTGTTTTTCTTGTAGGGTGGTGGAGATATCTCTTTTCCCCCCAAAGGATATTAACCTGCAGCGGAACTGTTGGGCAACTGAGGGCGTTCAGCCTTTCTGTGGGTGTGGAGCTCCACTGCACCTCTTCCTCAGGGTTCAGCAGAATAGAATTTCTCACGGCTTAATGTCTCCAGGAAGGAAGAGATTTTTCCCCTTTAGGCTGTAATTGTACCTAATTTCCTTCTTCTTTCCTTTATTTATTTATTTTCCCTATTAATCAGGACGGGGGGGGGGAGATGAGGGAAGTGGGCAGCATCACTTTTGGAAGAAGTTAAGAACTTCTTTTAAAATAAAAAAAAAACCCCGACAATACGCTTGCTTTCCCAGGAGGACCCTGCCATCTAGCATGCCGGTTAAGACTCTGGGAGTGAGCGTGCATTTGTGGGTGCCTAGCTGTTCAGTGGAATCAGGCTGCACCCAAAAGAGGCATCTGAGGCTGTCATTGAGGAGTCCCTGCCAGTCGGCAGGGCTGGGACTGTCCCTCACCATCTGGATTTGGTTAGCTCTCCCTGGGCAGCGGGGGTGACTCTCATTTCCTCTGACCAGTAATGTTATATAGGCAGCGGTCCTGGGCTGCCCTGACATAATTGAAAATTATGTGTATTGTAGGCTCAGAGCGCTGAAATGTAGGCTCATAAAAAATATGTGGTGCAGGTAGCCTGTGGAGATTGGAGCACAATGAGGCTTTTATGTACGCTGAGAATTACAAGTCTCTGAGCTGATACTGCATTCTGAGTGTGACAGTTCTTGGGTGGGTTCCTCGGGGCAAGTCTGTCACCTTAAACCAAGCCTAAATGTTCTAATTCAATAGAGCTGGCACCAGGATGCAATCAGATCTGCTTTACAGATGGTCAAAGATGAAAACCTGTCCACTCACCGAACCCCCCTTCCGTTGGGGCATAGCAGGAGGCGTGGGCGTGTTCTGTTCAGCTTTGCAGTTTTGTCTGTGGGTTCTTACAAGATGGAGAGGTAGTGTTGGCCAGTGTTCATTTTTGGTTGGCCTCAAGGAAATGACTCTATTGAGTGGTTTTTGACCAATGCAGCCCCTGTAGTTTATGTGGCAAGTGTAGATGGGAAGAAGTCAGGGCGAGACAGGGCAAAATAGATTCCCGAGAGCCCTCTGGCTTGGAGACAGGGCTGAGGGTACCTTGGGAATTCTGTTTTCAGTGGTTGTCTTGGCTCCAGTTTGGAGGTGGTTTGGTTGTAAGGATGAGTGGGAGGGTCTTCCTAGGATTCAGTTGAACCCCAGTGTCCTTCAGTATTTGGGCAGACCTATTCTTCTGTCACAGACACGGCAACCCTTTTAGCTAGAGATGGCAGCTAGAGATCAGTAGAGACAGCTTTGTTGGAAGACTTCGTCAGGCTCAGTCTTCACCATGGGGGCTTCTTGGTAAAAGTCTCAAGCTGCAGGAGCTGAAGCCACTGTGTGTGGATCTTGGCGGCAGAAGCAGACTGTGTACCTGAGCAGGCAGCCGATGGGCTCCGGTCATTCGTCTTAGGTGTAAGCACATTCAGTTTTTATTTGCCACCCAGGCAGGTCTTTGAGCAGAGCACACTCTTTTGCAGACACCTTTGACCTCTCTGTTCCCACATGGAGTTTGAGCAGAGCCTCTTCCTGGACGGTCCTTTGCTGTTTTTTCTTTCTACAGAGACCTTAAAGACTTAGCTACATCTACTTGGTGTCCTTGGTATGGTATTTTTCTTTTCCGGAAATGCCCCCATCTTTCTTGGCATTACCTGGGCGTGGCTGCCCAACTTCTGCTTTGACCTGGCTGTATGTGTGTCAGCTGCCTCACAACTATGAGCTTCCCAAGGGCAGACACTCTGTGCACCCCCTTACCCTCTGCAAGATGGACAGACACACAGCAAGCTTCCATAATGTTTACTGACCACAAAATTCTGGGGTTCAGTAGGTAGGCGTACTTGCATCCAAGCCTGATGAATTTGATCCCCAGAACTCTCATGGTGGAAGGAGAGAAGGGACCCCTCTCATCTCCACGCCTGACACACGCACATTCATTTCTCTAAAATGGGTATTAAGACTAATCATTTCTCTTAGAGTCTCTTTATATGACCTCTAAGCATTACTGATGCTTAGTCACATGACACTTAGAACCGTAAAGACTGTCACTGATGTCCTCACAAGCATCCTCCCCAACTTCCTGGGTGATACTATGATGACCCAGTAAAGCCACGCATCCTTAGAGTATTCAGAGTATCTCTGTCCCCAGCACGCTGCTCTACCTCAGTTTCCCTGTCTGTAAGACTGAAGGAGGAGTTAGGTCAACTGATGTCTCACCATCTTCTCTTAGCTGCTCTGTTGGTTTCAACAGAAGTAGCGAGTTTTGTGTCATCTCCTGCTCCAGAGAAAGGCAGGGAGGGATATAGCGACTTATTCTTTTATTTTCCTCTCATGCTAGTTCTGCTCACATTTAAGAATCATGCCGTTCTTTTGAAATGACTGTGTCAGTTGCACTGTGTCCTGGGTGTGCCATGGAACATTTCCGTTTTCCAAGCGTTGGGGTCGGTTGAGGAATGCTGTGCTTGGGTGAGCACCTGTGTTGTACAAAGAAGTGAAGGAGGTTGGTGTTTTCAAGAGGAAGGTGGCTGGAGGAGCAGATTGGGTCCTGGCGGCCTTCTAGGACCTCTCTGGCTGAGGCTCTGTCTTGGCTTACTGCCTTTGTCCCCTCTTTTTCCCCCTGTACCCCTCTTCTCTCCATTGCCCCGGCATTCCCTCCATCACTCCTCTCTGAAGAAGGTGGGTTATCCAACCCCCTTTACCAACCCCACTCCATAACTTATGCTGCAAAGACAATACTGTGCTTATCAGTAATGTTAATTTTTCTTGAACTTTGGGCTCCCAGGGAAGCTTACTTATACCTTCTCCTTTGTTGTGTATTTTTAGAGCCTGCCTTCCTGCCTCCCTGCCTCCCTCCCTCCCTCTCTCCCTCCCTCCATCCCTCCCTTCCTCTCTCCCTCCTTCCCTCCCTTCCTCTCTCCCTCCTTCCCTCCCTTCCTCTCTCCCTCCTTCCCTCCTTTCTTCCTCTCTTTTTTACTTCCTGATGTAAATAATGCACAATGCTTATATCTAAGGTGGATGCACCCTCTCCTTCCCTGTATTGATTGTTTCCTTTTTTTCCAGTATCTTCAGATGAAATGGCCACTGCTGGATGTCCAAGCAGGAAGCCTCCAGAGCAGACAAGCCCTCAAGGATGCCCGCTCACCGTCGCCCGCACACATCGTCGTAAGTGTCTCTCAGTGACACTCGCCCCTTGACGGGGGCAGAGAGTAGATGCTTTCCTTTTTTCTTTTGTTGATGAAATCTTGTATTTGTCAGTTCTGTAAAAATGTTTCTCTGGAGACTAGCTTTGGATATGGTCTGTGTGACAAGCTATTCTGCTCCCTGTGATGGTACCGCAGCAAATGTCACGAGGAGGTATCCCGGGTCCTTCCCTCCCCACTTGGCTCTGTGTTTTGGGTTAGAAGCTAGACTTGTGGGCGTCTGTTAATAGGATGCATCCTTCCTGTTTCGGGAGGAAACTGGAGATGGCACTGAAGCATTTAGGGAAAAAATGCATTTTAGGGGAATCGAGGCTGAAAGAAAAGCGAGCAAAAAGCAGGACTTGGTCTGAAATCTCCCATCCGCCCTGTTTATCTTGATATGTACTAGAAAGTAACGCTTTACATGAAGATTGGCAAACTTGATCTGAGCTGGTTAACTACAAACCAGAGTAGAAGTGAACATGGAAAGTCTCGAAGTAAACTTAATCCGCGTTCCCACAGCTTTGAAAAGCGTGTGGGCTGCACGCAGAAAACATTTGTTTTTACCGAGACTACAGCGCCAAGCGTGTGTCAACATATATTTTTAATGCGCTCTCCTAGCCTATCGTAGGCTCTGAAAGTCTATAAATTAACCTCCTGAGAAGGTAGCTCAGCCTTATTAGAATATCTATTTGCTTCTATATATTTATATCATGAGCCGGACTTCAGACTTTTGAAATAATTAATGAAAGACATATTTTTATAATGAATTCATGACAGGTAGAATTATGCAAAGCAGGATATAATTCATACATTTTTTATTTACACTATCACAAAATGTTACCCATTAGTCTGTTTGGCCCCTACATTACTCAGAATCTTTAAAAATTGCAAAATAATTTAAAGTAGAAAAACCTTAAGATGCATTTTGTCAAATTTCAGGCCACCTCCTGATTTGGTAGCTTGGTGTAATTGATTATATATTATTTAGTGAGCTAGGCCTCAGTTGCATGTGTGTATGTATCAGAACATAATTTATTTCTGTAAAACCATATTTGGAGCCTTGATTGGTGGGAATGTCTTAACTTCTTATGGTATAAATAAGGCATGTAGGGAGAAGGCTGATGTCTGCTACGAGTTTCTCCCCTCTTCCAGCCCCGCAATTAAATGGGTGTCAAGATGAGGGCTGGAGGTGATAACCGTAGATCATTTTAGGCCCAGCGTGGTTTCAGGAAGGGAACTGAGGGAGACCATCCAGAGATGCCTAAGCGAATTGCCCAATGTCACACACCGAGGTAGCAGCTGGAGCAAAAAGCCCGCATCCGGTTCTTTGCGCCCTTTTGGGACCCTTCCAGTAGATCCTCTTCTGTGAGAGGTGATAGCAATGCTCCCAGCCAACTCTGCTTACCCTGAGCTGGCCAGCCGTCAGGACAGTGATAGGGGTGAGGTGTGAAGAAGTTGCTGGTGTGGGTGCTGATTTGTGTTTCTCTGGAAAATCAAATGCCACATCAAAAACAAACAAAACAAAACAAAAAAATCCTTAGCTATTGGGTCCTAAGAGTGATGGGAGCGAGATTCCCATTTTTCTATGTCAGTGCATTCCCCAACATCTGCCCAGACTTTGGAATTTAATCTCTCTCCCCTTGGAAGCTTACCTGGACGTTTCCCCACATTTTGCCTGCAGAGAGGGTAGTTGCCTCTGCAAGCTCAATGCAGTTCAGACAGCTGAGGCGGTGAAGGGTCATGGGCCATAGCAGTGCCAAGCATGACCCTCATGCAAGTGTGAGTTGTCTCCATTGTCCCCTCTTTCCTGCATACATACCACGAGAGCAGCTGCCACAGTTGGCGTCGTCAGGGTCTTACTTTCTTGTGTGGAGATGGACAGTCTAATGGTGGGAAAGCAGAGTTTTGCAGAACCAGTGTGGATCCTGGCAAGGGGTTCAGAGGGAACACTGAGCCTCCCTCCCCCCATCCCTACTGTTTTCTGGAAGACATGTGTCCCACAGTAGTTACTTGGGAGTTCCCACGCCACCTCCAAGGTGGGCACCTTTGTCCACAGGAGCCTTAGCTGGCAGCAGTGGTCACACAATTGTGTTTGCCGACTGCTGTGTCCTTAGGGACCTGGGGACCGGCGGTCTGGTAGAGGCTGCAGGTTTGTGGAGAACGGTAGGCCCTTGGAGCTGAGGAGAAGGGGAAGCTGTGAGTTTGGGCAAAAGGCGGGACCACATTTGGGAACTGCTTAATTATCGTCTCATTAGGTGTAGAGCTATGTGTCAACCTAACCCACCTATACCACAGTGGGCACCGTGTCTGAGTCGGCCAGGGAGCTTACTGAAGTGTGCGGCTTGTGCACCGTTTGGGCTTCTCTACAGCTTCGCGGTGGCCGGAGGGGTTTGGGTTTGTGTCCAGATTTGGTCATGAATGGCCAGCTTCCCTCCTTACACTTGGTGTTTCATTCTGTTAACCAGAATGTTGACATATCATAGCCCATCACCAGACGTGTTTCAAAATGGTCTTCTACGGACTGTTTCCTAATTTCTCTGAAATTTGGATTATTGTAACTTGTGGGCTAAGCTGTTTCCAAACTACCTCAGATGTTTCTCTGTAAAAATAGAGAAGTGTTGGGGCTGTTGTCAGTCACTGGGAGTAATGACTGTCACAGATTGCTCAGAAAATGGCTTTTCCCAGGACCTCCACGTGCAAGACAATCTGCACCTAAGAATTTAAAGTACTCTTCCCGAATATATTAATCTAGTTGAGTTTTTTTTCCCTATGTGGTAGGAGGTCTCCATGCCGTATGAAGTTGATGATTGTGGGGCTGCAGAGATGGCTTGGAAGTTAAAACCGTTCATTCACTGGTCTTTCAGAGGACCAGAGCCTGATGTACCATGCTAGGTAGCTCCCAATTGCCTAAAACTCTAGCTCCAAGAGGTCTGATACCCACTTCTGGCCTCCATGGACACTTGCACACACATTACATTCTCTCTCTCTCTCTCTCTCTCTCACACACACACACACACACACACACACACCAACAATAAGAGTAATAGACAACTTTTAAAAGTTGATGTGTGGAATAAACGTTATTAGAATGCACTCCTAACAATGTGTGTTCATTCATTCATTCATTCATTCATTTCCTGGTGCTGGGGTTAGGAGCCAAGGCTTTGCTCAGGCTAAGCAAACATTGCTGTACCACAAACCTACTCTGACCCAATAATATTTAAGCTAACCCTCCCCCACAAAATACCCCATGCATTCTTGTAGCTCCTTTAACCAATGTACCACATCTTGTTTATTATAGCCTGGTGATCCCCAGTCTGTGTTCTGAGGAGAGAAGAAGTCATCCCTAGGGATGCCTTGGCTGGCTGGTCAAAAGCTGATCTCCCCTGCAAGGATTCAGTCTTTGCCCCCCTCTTCCTTCTTCCCATCCTGCCCCACTACCCAACCCCGACTTTGCAAGGCCTCGAAATCACCAAGGAACCCATTCTCTCCAGTTCCACTTTCTGATTTGTCCCATTTACTCTTGCTGACATTTCTGGAGTTTATATTCTAATTCTCCTTCTTCCTCTCACAAGTTCAAGGAGTCACTGCAGGGCTCTTCTTGGTGGTAGTGTCTCATGCAAGGTTTGTACAGAGCCTCCAGCTGCTGATAAGCTGTGGGGTTAGGACTTGCTCCCTGGGTACCACCCCTGGTGCCTTTGCGTTACAAAGACCTTCATTTACCTTCCTTTGTACCCACAAAAGGAAAAAAAAAAGGAAAAAGAAAAAAAAAGATTCTAAACCCAAAATGGTGGTATTTGGTATAGCATGTGTCTTACAACCCAGTAAAAAGGCTTCAAAAGTTTTTACAATTTTATCTCGGGGGTTTCCTTTTGAAGTCTGTGTGGAGTTTTACCTTGGGGTGGATTCTTCCTGTTTCTCTGTCTTGGGTGTTTTGTTGTGTAATGAGCATCGAGGAGTGAGTTGGGAGAGCAGACTGAATCCCAGCGAAGAAAGCCTGCGGACAGTGGTGATACACATTTTTATTTAATCGCTTAAATGTGGATGACAAGTAGAAACCTTACAAGATGTAGCATAGTCAGTAGGACTGCACGCGGGGCCTCTGCCCTCTGTGTTGAACACGTTTCCACGGGACACAGGACCCAAGGAACTGGGAGCTTTTGTTCCTATAGAGTCTAGGAGTACCTACTCATTGTTAATTAAAACACGACCTCAAGAATATTCTCTTTGTAGTTAAACACATGTGAAAGCTTCTAACTCCGCGCCCCCCATTTTCCAATGTTTATGGGGATTGACTAAATGTCAGGAGGCTCTGTTATAGAAAGATGTCAAGGCTGACAAAAACATTGTGATGTGTGCCGGGAAAGATGACAGGGCCCTTGCGGGTGTGACCAGGGAAACCTGCTTGTGACTGAGACGTTGGTGGGGATTACGTTCCTGGACGTTTAAGATGGTTAATTGATGCAGTGGAATAGGAGGGGTGACTTCTCGTGTTCTGTGGCATGGTAGGCTAACGATGACGATTGACATCGTTTAATTGGGTATTTCAAAATAGCTAGTCTAGAAAATTCTAAATGCCCTTGTCTGTGTGGGTGTGTATTAAAGGAATGACAGGTCTGAGAATGAATTTGGGAGGTACTGAATCTCAGCCTGTTCGTGGTATACATGTATGGAAACATGCATTAGTACATTCGTTATGAGTCCATGAAAACTGAATGGTCACACTAGGCAGAATGAAAAGTGGGTGTAGTTCCTAGAGGAAAGAGTGGGTGCAGAGAGAAGCAGAGACACCTGGCTAGGGCAGAGACCCCGGTGCTGTGATGTCACACCTACAAGGGGGAGTCATGAAGGGTTCGGTGATTGTGTTATGCTGCAAGCCCTGGAGATGGTGGATGTGGGCTGATTTGGATGGACCCGAAGGGGAAACTGCCATCAGATTGGAGGGAAGAGGTAGGCGGCTGGAGAATGCCATTCGCTGCATGAGGCAGGTTGGGGATGTAGTAACTTTTTGGTTTTTGTTGTTGTTGAGAGGTCACACTTATATTGATGCAGCCATGGGTTTGTTTACTGGTGCTGCAAATGTGGTGTGGTTGTGCACTGTGTAGGAGGGAAGTCTTCCAGACACGGAGCAAAGCGACACTGGTGACAATCAGTCATCCCAATAACGGTACAGAGGGCTGTGCTGGGTGATGCTCAGAGTTCATCTTAGATGTTCCATCCTTCTACAGAGAAGGAGTTGGCCACGGGAGGACCCAGGCCTCACCGGTGGTGGGAGTCAGCCTGTGGAACAAAGCCATTGGGCCCTAGCACCCCAGCTTCCTAGCCCTGAATAGACAGCTGAAAGCAGACAAGTAGGTCGGTTCTAGAGCCTGTACACATGCGACTTTCCCTCCTGTCAGTGGGCATACCAATGGGAGCGCTCCCACCCCACCTGTGCCAAGGTGTGGCTCTCAGAGCCCTGCCAGCTTCCAGAGTGTCTGAGGTGTGACTGCTGGCTGTGAAGAGCGTATCTGTTATAAAGGGCTCCTTGGTACCTTGCAAGAAAGGGGGAAAGCCTGCCTTCCACATCTCTTCCCGGGTGCGCTGAGGGTGCTGTGCCGCCTTGGGTAGACCACTGCTTCCAACCCTGTTCCTCTCCCCTCCTCGCGTGGAGGCATCAGGCTCCCCTCACCCTCCTGAGGGCCGTCTTCATTCCCTCTGCTAAGCATATATGTACCCTTTTGGTTACCTATTTAGTCCGCTTATCCACGACTCGGCCAGGCTTTCTAGAACACTGGGCCTGTGTTTCCTGGTAACGGCTGAGTCAGGACTGTCCCATTTCACAGACAAGGCTATGCTGAGTGTGCCTGTTTTGTCTATAAAACAAGCCCGCCAGCACTGCACATGGTCTTGTTTTTACAAGGAGAGCTAGCACAGAGAACCAGACCCCCGAGATTTCTTGTGGAGGGAGAAGCGGTGAATGGAGTCACCGTGCTCAGAAGAAAGTGTGTGTGATAAAGTCTCCACAGACATGCTGGGCTAGGGCCACAGTGTATCCAAATGGCTAAGCCATCCTTGGGTGCTTGCAGAATCTGCCAAGCTCTCCAGGTTTGGATTCTGATGTGGTAGGTGCCTGCTGTGGTGATAAAACCAGTGTCACAAAGGATTGTGTGACCTCCATGGTACCCCCTTCCTTCAGAGAAGGACCAAAGTTCAAAGGCCACAGAATCCTGTCTTTGTTTCTCCTATTGACCCCCTTTATAGCCTCATTGCTGTTTAGTACCCGACTCTTGCCCTAGAGACTGCATGGGAAGGAAGCATCCTGGTGCAGACTTTTTTTGTTGGGGGGACCACATGGACCCTTCAGAGAGTTTCATCTTTACTGTGCACTGGAGCATCTCTCCCTGAGACACGGGCTCCTTGTGCGCACACGTGATGAGGCTGCCATTATTCTGACCCCAAGACCATCTCTTTTCTTTGGAATGTCCCCGTTTATACCTTATTCATGTCGTCACTGACTGGTGAACCTTAGACTATTCGGGAATGAGAATTGCTCGTATTTTAACTACGCTATTCTGCCTCTAAAGGAAGGGAAATCATTTATTTTCATTTTATGTGCTTTGGTGTTTTGCCTGCCTGTGTGTCTGTGTGAGGGCATTGGATCCCTTGGAGCTGGAGTTGCAGACAGTTGCGAGCTGCTGTGTGGGTGCTGGGAACTGAACCCAGGTCCTCTGGAAGAGCCGTCGGTGCTCTCAACCACTGAGACATCGCTCCAACCACATGAAATTAATTTTTAAAGTGAGTGTAGCTATTTTTATTCATAAACTTGGTGTCTATTGTAGACAGTTGGAAAGCCACCCATAGTCTTACCTCTCAGAGATATTTATTTCCTTTTAGGTTTTTTTCTTCTACGTTAATATTTCTCTTTAACATTCTGGAGCTCCTGGCTTTGTATTTATTTAAAACAAAAATTACTAAAATCAGTAAGTACTTCTCCATGTCCTTACAATTCTTAAGGCTTTTAATGATCCATAGGAGTCCCCAATGTGGTTTTGCCCTGATTTATAAGATCAATGCCCTGTTGTCGATCTTTTATGTCATATTTTGTTTCTGCTTTCCTTAGAGTTCCATGGTGGTGCTGTTTATGCACCCGCATCGTCCCCTGACTCTTTCCTTTTGGGATAGATTCGGCGGAAGAATTTAGATAAAGAGTTTTAAAAATGGCTCTTTTGATACATATCACCTCGGCTGCGGAGACTTAGTGTCAGATTTCCATGGTCAGAATGGTTTTAATTCTCTGGGGGAACTTAGCAAAAGGAAAGGTTTATGTTTCCCTGGAAGCCTGAGCCTTTAACTCCCCTGGCTCCAGAGTTCAGCCAAGAAGACCTGTCTTTAAGGGCCTTCATGGTCAGCTACTGTTTCCCTAGATCCCAGTTAGCCTTCTTAGACAATACACACACACACACACACACACACACACACACACACACACACACACACACACACACACACACAAAAGTCAAAATCATCTTCACACAGGACATCTGCTTTTTTCTGCTCCCCACCCCCAGGATGCTGTTTTTTTGCAGATCTATTTCAGAGGCCTTGAGTGTTCTGGTAATCTCTGTTAATTAGTTTCTGACGTAATTATTTCTTTGGTCTCTCGCTCTCTCTCTTTTTTTTTTAATTTTCCCTTGTTGAGACAGGATGTTACTATGTAGCCCAGGCTGGCCTCAAACTTTCAACCCTCTGGCCTCCACCTCTAGAGAGTTAGGGTTACAGGTGTGTGCTACCATGAGCACTTTAGTTACAATGCTTCCTTTTAGAGTCATCTTAGTGGGTGGAGGGTATTTATTCGATGGCCTGTGTGAGCTTGGTCAGACTTCCGGATTAGGATGTTGGTCAGACACACCCACCTTCCACTGGCTCCTGTGAAAGATGTGCCCACAGTAAAGGGGAGGGGCTGGCAGGCTGACTTGGCTCTCTGCCCTCTCTCAGAGCTGGGTCCTGGTGTGCTTTGGGGAAGTGTCTCTGGCAGATCCTGGCTAGCTATCTAGTGTTTCCTGACATTTGTTTCCCAGAGTGTTTAATAAGGTTACTGGAAAAAAAGATTCTCTCTTAAAATAGGTTTAGCAAGCTCTGGGTCTTGGCTCTGCAGGGGGCTTCAGACCCTTTGTAGAGGAGGGGTTGCCTCTCTGCCTAAGTCTACTTAGCATAAAGGGACAAGATAGGAACCTTCTTTGTGAAGCTTATTTGGTTGCAACACCTGCTCTGTTTACTGAACACAGGAGCCTGTTTTAAATTAACACAGGTCTTAGAGCACAGCCCATGTTTTGGGCTGTGTTTATCTTTCCAGTAAATAAAGCAAAAGTGTTCTTTTGGCACCCATCCATCCTGCCTGTCATTTCTCGCCATGCTGATTACTTGGGGTTCGGGGCCTGCTCATTTCTTTAACCTGACTGTAAGTTTCTTGAAGCCAAGGAGCCGCATGGTCTGTTTCTCCACATGTGGCTTCCTCCCTCATCACTGCGGTGGTGTTAATTAAGCAGAGAACTAGTCCCTGGTAAAGAAATGGAGCTAATTTGGTTTGGAGACAGTGTGATTTCATCATGCTCAGAGTGCTTACAGTATCTGGGTTAGCACATAGCTCGTGCATGTGTCTGCTCTCTCTCTACCTGATGTGGTAGCATGTTTCTGGAGAGCCATAATTTGGGGTAATGATATGGGGCAGGGCTTGCCAGTAACTTGAGAATCCACACTTATGTACTCCGGTTCACAGCTGAGCGTGTCTAATTGCTGTGGGAGCACTTCCGTGGAGACTCCACAAAGTCAGGGCGTGGGGCTCCAGTCTTTTTCTAGTTAGGAAAGGGGTGCTCAGACCGGAAGTCCAGGACATGCTTATTTGCTGAAGTTGTGTTTATGGGGTTGCTTTGTGATTGACCTGTAAATATCTTGCAAGTCATATGTTCATCTTCTGCTATGTAAAACGATGTGTGGGCGTCAGTTCTCTCTACCATGTGGGTTTGGGAGCTTGAACCTAGACCATTGGGCTTGGTGGCAAATATCTTTACCTACTGAGCAATCTCTTTGAGCCAGCATTTTTTATTTATCAGAGACATTTTACGCATGGTGTGTGTGTGTGTGCATGCGTGCACGTGTGTGTGCGCGTATGTGTGTTTCTGACAACCCCTTGCCATTACTACAACGTTCTAGTCTTATTTGTCTCTCTCTTGGATGTAGACATGTCCTATTACCCCCCATATTTGTAACTTCCCATCACAATATCCTACACTTTTTATGGCCTTTGAAAACCTTGTATACACCTTATAATATACTTCTGAAAGTCTGGCCCCCAATCTCATCTTATGAGAAAGGCTCTGCCACCTGACTGAGAGTTTGGTTCTGAGAGTCAAGGACTCAGAGCTGACAGCACCCAGACCAGTTCAGTTCAGACACCCATCATTCTTTTTGTTGAAGTTTTTGTGACAATATGGCCAATGTCTTGGTTGCAGTGCCCTCAGCGGGAGCCCCCCCCCCACACCCCTGATGCTGTGTGTGGGAGTCCTGTCTCACCCTGAGGCGTCCAGCTGCAGGCTCCCAGGCTCTTGTAATCTCAAGTCGCCACTAAAGCAGCTCCGGGCAGCATGATGCAATCTGTTTTCCAGGCCAGACCCGCATGGCGGGTGGATCTGGGCAGTGATGACGTGCATCACTGAACCTGGCTAATAAGATTGAGATGGGGGTCTCCGTGGGTCTAAGGGCAGTGAGGGTGAAGGTGTGGCGCCCTCCCTGCTCCAAGGGCACAAGCTTCCTGTTGCCCTCCGTTCTTCCATTTGTGTTCCCTGAGTGCGAGTGAGGGCGAAGAAGGCAGGCCAAACAGGGTTAGGAAGGAAGGAGGAAAATGGAGCCCAGCATGGCCTAGGGCCTGGCCCATCTGCGCCCTCCAGAGGCTGGGTGGACCCCGCTCCCTTATCTCCGTCTGTCTTCAGGCCTCATCTGACTTGTTCACTTTCTGTGGCTTTTGATGTTAGGTTCAGCTCAGGGTTATGAGAGGTTGTAAAGGAAGCGGTGTTCCCTACCCTTTTGCTGCTCAAGGGAGAAGCTGCCCTCGATGGGCACAGGGGCAGAAAATAGAATGTACGTATAAACAAACGTACCCCATAACGAACTAAGAACGTGTCGAGGTTTCCTGGGAAACCTTGTTGGAACTCAGGAACAGAAACAGCGTTTTGTTTTGAGACAGTGCTTCATGGAGCTCATGCTAGCCTCAAACTCATTGTGTAGCCAGGGAGATCTCGGACACCTGATCCTCCTGCCTGCAAATCCCAAGTGCTGAGATTACAGGTGTGCATGCCCATCTCTGTTTTGTGTAGTACTGGGGGATTGAACCGGCGGCTTCTCGAATGTTAGACAAACTTTCTGAGCTACATCCTTACCCTCCCAAAATAGTTTATTTGGAGCATAATGGCAGCCCTCTTCCTAAAGCCCATAGCACAGTGATGGGCGAGGTGGAGAACAGCCTCAGGCCAACATCAGCACCAGACTGGGAGAAGCCACTTCCATTCAGATGCTACAGGCAAGTGCCTTTCCAAGGTTTCCAATTAGGGCCCTGCCCATCCCATGCCTACAAAGTGCTGGGCAGGGACAGCCTTGGTGCTATACATCCTGTGCTCTCCTCCCAGCTTAGGAACTGGGCCCTTAAACTGGGCTCAGTTCTGAGGACGCTTGCCCTACATTGCTCTTCTTCTCGATAGCAACACCGCCTCCCTCTTCGCCGTGGTGGACTGACTACCCTTGCCCGCCCTTCCCAGTCTGTCTGATGGATACGAGGTTGGGCTGGAGGCAGGCGGGTGATACAGGTTTGTGCGTCTTTTTTATGCAGGGAGCCCAAATGCAATTGTTTTCCTGTACCCACAGTGATGCACAGTAGCTGTGGTGTACGCGTGCCCCGGCCCTGGAGTGGGAGACTGTCGTTTGCAGATGGTTAAAATGGGTGCAGGGACAATGACCCGACCGCACAGCTTTAATCCTAGTAGCCGGCTCTGGTCCTGGATTATCTCAGGGAGCCAGCAACTAGTGGTTTTCTGTTGCTTTTTGGCCAACGCAGTTCTGGTCAAGTTATCCAAGCCTTTAGGCGTATGATGCTACCTTTTATTTAGTTTTTAATTTTGTTTCTCTCAAAGTGAAAGTTCCAGGACTTGAACCAGGTCCGCCACTATTGTACAGAGAAACCTATGGGTGCAGAACACACTTGCCTCTCCAAGGACAGATGGTTTGAGCTAGTCTGAGAGTTCCTGTAAGAAGGGGACAAACTGTGCCCTTCATCCCCATGAGCGACCTCTAAAGGGAGACTTGTATGGATACAGGAGTTTCTGGGATTTGTTTCTGTGGTCATGGGGGAATTTTAAAAACGATTGTTAGGTATTTTCATGAAATTCCTGCTTTTATATTTTTAGATTCTCAGATTTTTTTCTTCTCTGGCTCCCATTGGCGTACTCATCATTGCCGGAAAACTCTTTTGTTTCTTGGCAACACTTTCTTGCATATTTTAGAAACATTGTTTTCTTATCACAGATAATTGGTGGCAAGTGGAGGATTCCATTGTTTCTCTTTCACTTATTGTGACTACTTTTCTATCTTGTGAAGGTTTTCTCCGTTTTTTCATTGAGACAATGCATTGTGCAGACAGTGCTGCCGTGGCAGTCTGGGTAGACGCTTGTTCCCAGCCCTGAGCAGCCTGCCTGTCCCTGCAGGCCTGGTTGTGTCTGCCTGCAGTAGTAGCCACAGGGATTCTGAGGCACAGTATGTCCGGACTCCGAGGTCAAGGGTGGAGGGATGGACTTGGATCTCCCAGGGTTAAGCCAGAGAGAAAAGGACAGACAGCCCCGGGCTCAGCACCGACCACATCAGTGCTCCCCACCTGTAATGCCCACAATGATGCCATGGTGGGTCACACTCATGGTTTTGAGACAGGGTCTCTTTATAAAGCGTCTCCCCCCCACTGACTTGCGCTCACTATGTAGACCAGGCTGACCTTGAACTCACAGAGATCTGGCCGCCTCGGGGTGCCACCACACTCTGCTACCTGTAAGCTATCTTCTCAGTCACTCACCGCCTAAAAGCTGGTTGCAGATGAAATAAATGCCTGTGCTATAGTTTCCATTGCTGTGATAAAAATACCACGACCATAAGCAACTTCGGGGGAAAGCAGACTTATTTTATCTCACATTTCCAGATCGTGGTCCTTCACTGAGAGAAGTTAAGGCAGGAACTCAAAGCAGGAACTTGAAGGCAAACCTGCCTGCTGTTTCACACAGCATGGGCTCGGACCGAAGGCAAGAAATAGAGCAGGAACTATGGAGGATGCTGCTGGCTGGCTGGCCGAAGCCAGCCTATGGGAAGCTAGGTCACCAGCCTATGGGAAGATAGGTCACCAGCCTATGGGAAGCTAGGTCACCAGCCTATGGGAAGCTAGGTCACCAGCCTATGGGAAGCTAGGTCTCCAAGCAGTCCAGGCCCACCTGCCTATGGCGGTGCCGCCCACAGTGTGTTTTACTCTCTCTCTCTTCAATTAACAATTAAGACAACCCCCAACACAGCCATAGGGCCATCTGATCTAGGCAACTTCTCAGTTGATCTCCGCCTAGATGACCCTAGGCTGTGTCAAACTGACAGTTAAAGGTGACCAGGGCAGATGGGAAAAGGGACTTTTTTTTCATCAGAACTGGAACAGAGGATGTGTCCTAGAAGTGAAATTAAGATTAGGAGCTGGGCTATGGTTCTGTAGTCAAGGATCAGCTGCCGCAAGTTTCATTTCCTCCCACCCTTTGGTTAACCGTGGCATGGTAAAGCAAACAAAACACGGTGTTTCTAAAGAACTTTTAATGCTACCTGGACATTTAGTTTGGAAAGGTGGGTTTCTTTTTCTTTTTACAACTCAAGTGTTTCGTGTATCCATTTTTGCTCTTTTGTGCTTATGCGATGATTCATCATGCCAGAGACACAAGCTCAGGTCTCAAGCCAGCAACCGTGCTCGGTGTTTGAGGGCACGAGTTAAAGTCCGGCCTGTGAGCTGGTGTGCATTTGGACATCTGTATGGAACAAATGAGTGGCAGAGGACATTTGTGAGGGAGAGGCAGGGCAGCCATTGGCCCTGGGGATATGGGCTTGGGTTGGGCTGAGAGGTGTCTAGAGCTAGGTAGAGAGGCCAGAAGGCTTGGACTGGCTGCATGCTCCGCTGTCTGGATGCCTGTGTGAAATTTCAGTTGGCAAAGTCTGGATCCTCCCTGGCCCAGGCCCGTTTACCAGAACTCAGAACAGAAGCCAAATTGAAAGGTTTGCCGAACTTTTGGTCATGCTCATTCCAGGGCCCCAGTTACTCCAAGATTGCACAGAGTTATAGGACACAGCAGTCTCCCCTCAGGCTACTAGATATAATCCTGGTATAGAGCTCACATGTTGTGTTTACACATAGGTGTGTACAAACGTGTGTAGAAACAAAAGGTCAAAGGTCAACCTTGGGTTTTTTTCTGATGATGCCATATTTCTTAATATTTATTTGTTCATATTTATTTATTTGAGGCAGGGTCTCTCACTCATACCTGGCACTTGCTGACTGAGCGAGGCTGGCCGGCCAGTGAGCCCTGAGGATCCTCCTGTTGTCTCTGCCTCCCAGCACTGGGATTCAGCGTGTGCCACCATGCCTGGCCTTTCTCGGATGGGTTCTGGGGATGAACCCCAAGTTCTCACGCTTGTGCAGCAAGCACTTTACACACCCAGACATCTCTCCAGCCCAGGACCACATTTTGACATTTGAACTGATGCTTGGAGAAATGGCTAGAGCCATATGCCCTGTCATGGTCGCGCCCCGTCATGGTCACGCCCCGTCATGGTCGCGCCCTGTCATGGTCACGCCCCGTCATGGTCACGCCCCGTCATGGTCGCGCCCTGTCATGGTCACGCCCCGTCATGGTCACGCCCCGTCATGGTCACGCCCTGTCATGGTCACGCCCTGTCATGGCCGCGCCCCGTCATGGTCACGCCCCGTCATGGTCACGCCCCGTCATGGTCACGCCCCGTCATGGTCGCGCCCCGTCATGGTCACGCCCCGTCATGGTCACGCCCCGTCATGGTCACGCCCCGTCATGGTCACGCCCCGTCATGGTCGCGCCCCGTCATGGTCACGCCCCGTCATGGTTGTCCACTGGGCATTCACCTGGATCCAGACACTTTTTCTCAGTTATCTGCAGGAGGCAGATTGTCCCTTTGTGATGTGTTAAGAGAATGAGGCTTTGTGAGTTCCTAGGATGAAAAAAAAAAGGTATGAGCTCGTGGCACAGAGAACAGGCAACAGAGGGAGCCATACTTATTTATTTATTACATATATAGTGTTCTGCCTACATGCCAGAAGAGGGCACCAGATTGAATTGTAGATGGTTGTGAACTCACCATGTGGGTGCTGGGAATTGAACTCAGGACCTCTGGAAGAACAGTCAGTGCTCTTAACCTCTGAGCCACCTCTCCAGCCCCCAGGAACCATACTTCTGTGAGCCTCCATTTGTCCCCAGTTGTACTCCTGTTCACCACGTGGGCCGATGTCTGCAGACTTGGGGACAAGTTACAAGTGGACAATTTGGCGAGTCTGCGGACAGCAGTTTTTTGTTGAGTGTTTTTCTCAGACCATAAACCATGTAGAGCATATACCCACATGAACACACAGACACACACCCACACATAATTAAAACCTGCGTTCACATACACACACTCACATGCAGACACGCTACGTGCACACAGTTGAAAGAAATGAACAAAACCAGACAGACTTACGTTGCTCTCTTAAGTCCACAGTCTTCACTCTTTTATTTTTCTTCACAATCTTCACTCTTAAGCAATCACTCTCTCAAACTTCAGCGTTTGAACTACACTACATAGTTCAGTGTGGGAGTGGATACAGTTGCCCATGTGTGTGCACTCAAACCTATGGGGCACCACAATTAATGTTAGTGGTTTCATGTTTCACGGGTTGTGCAATTGGCTCCTTTAGAAAGTAACCACCGTATTTGAATTTCACTCATGCTGTACATTTGATTTAGTTTACTCATTTCGCTGCCATTTCCTTTGCTACTGTAAGGCTACAACCCTAGTTTTCTTAGGCTGTATCGATGGCTCTTTAGCTTACTTCCAGTCTTTTGCTTACTTGGTGATCAAAGAATTGTGTGTCTTCGCGTTTTGGGATTTAAGTATGTTTCCCAAATGAGTGCAGGTGCCCTGGTGCCCTTGGAGGCCAGAAGAGGGCATCACATCCCCTGGAGCTGGAGTTACAGACTGTGTGAGCTGCCTTGTGTGTGCTGGGAACAAAACACCAGTCCTCTGGAAGAGCATCCAGAGCTCTTAACTCCTGAGAGACTCCTAAGCCATCTCTCCAGCCCTACAGTCTCTTAAGATAGTGAATTGTGCTGCAGAAACAGTCCTTGGGCAGCTGTGTGTGGGCAGTTAGCTGGGATTTCTTCAGGGTTTGTGCCAAAGCAGAGGAATAAAGACAGCATGCATTTTAGATCTGTATTGCTAGATTTTTTGGGGGGAGAAGCAATGGTTACCTCTGATTCCAAGGCAAAAACTGCCCTCTTCTTAGTGTTTGCTCTTCTTTTTTTGGGGGGGGGCAGGGTTTTGAAACAGGGTTTCTCTGTGGCTTTGGAGGCTGTCCTGTTACTTGCTCTTGTAGACAGCTGGTCTCGAACTCACAGAGATCTGTCTGTCTCTGCCTCCCGACCGTGTTTTCTCTTTTTTATGCAGTGGTATTGTATGTAATTGTGCCTGACTTCTGAGCTTGAATATCGCACTGTGTGT
Source organism: Mesocricetus auratus (assembly GCF_017639785.1). Taxonomy (NCBI): domain Eukaryota; kingdom Metazoa; phylum Chordata; class Mammalia; order Rodentia; family Cricetidae; genus Mesocricetus; species Mesocricetus auratus. Next base: position 5,424,728 of record NW_024429182.1, on the reverse strand, counting down.
ATATTTACGGGTGCACTCAATTAACTCCTTTATTTCAAAGAGGCCAGCAAGTTTCCATGTTGATTTCAGAAGCTCTGTACATAAGCTGGAGACAAAAGACTGTAAGAGGTAGAAATACTTCCCCTACTCCACGTTGCTACTGAACTTTGTATAGATAGATTTTTACATTAAGTTTAAATTTCAATGCGTTTGGATACATAAGTATCTTCTGTGTTTTCAATTTTTGTACCACTATAAGTAGCTCCAGATTCTGCAAGAACTGTGTTTCATTGTTTACATGCGTGCCCACGTGCATGCCCATGTGCCCGTGTTCATGGGCACGCATGTGTACATACATGTGAAAGACAGAGGAAGGTCCCAGGTGCGATTCTGTGTATTGTCATCCACTTTTCCACCCCTCCTCCCTCCCCTCCCCTCCTTTTTGCTAAAGACATGGCTTCTCGTTGGCTGTGAATTTGTCGTGGTAACTAGTTGGCCGTTGAGTTACCTGGGGCCCACCTGTCTGTCTTCCCAGCGGCAGGATGATAAGCATCTTCCACACACCCAGCTTTCTGAACGTGGAGTCTTAGGACTGACTGAGCTTAGGTCCTTGTGCTTTCATGCTGTGGCATTGCCTCAGCCTCAGAGCTCAGCTTTGGTTGCCCATCTGCTGCTTTAGCCATAACTGTGGAAGTCACTTTTCCGAGACATCTGAGGCCAGGAAGCTGGTTTTAAGTTATGAATACCATTCAGTCACAGACATAAAAAGCTTGGAATGCAAAAGTGTGTGTGGGAATTTAGTCATGCGGGGACAGTAAGTCATGCTGTCACGTATTGATGAGGCAGCGTGGTGCAAATCCGAGTCTCTTGACCACAAGTCCACATCGCCCTCAGAAAGAGTAGCTTGGAGTCTGAGTCCTGACATCCAAGTCATTAATTTTTTTTGTTGTTTTTTTGGAGTCATGATGTCACTATGGACCAGGCTAACTTTGAACTCACAGACTAAAAGCATCACTTAATTATTTATTTATTTAGTACATGAGGACGTGCAGGGGGAGGTTAGGTAACGCACTGAGGGAGTCAATTGTCTTTTCCTACCATGTGGATTCCAGGGACCGAGGTCAGGTCCCTTGGGAAGCCCCTATCCCCACTAAGCCATACCTCTGGCCTTCAATGTTGTTTTTAGAGGGGTAAGGGCGGAGGACAGGCTTGAGACTCTGAGGTTCAGCAACAGCAAACTCAGAACCCAGTTCAGGGACGACAGTCAGAGAAGAAGAGTTCCATATATCACTTAACTAAAACGTTAAGTAAGGCCCCAGATAATTACAGCATGCAGGTCTGATGCCGTCACCAACCTCCCTGAATTATTGGTGTGTGTGCGTGTGTGTATGTGTGTGTGGTGTGTATGTGTGTGTGGGGGGGGTTCAAGAAGTCCAGGAAGTTGTCTTTGCCTAAGGAATTACATTCCAGGGAACTCAGAGGATTTGGGTAACCACAAAAGCCATTTATTTCAAGCACACCAAGATTTCTTCTACTTTGATCCTAATCCATAGCATAATTAATAAATGGAAAGTGCCGGGTCTTTTACAACGTGTACTTTTTAAATGGCTTTTGGTCTGACATGATTCATTTGCCACTTGGAAAAGCACTGTCACTTTGGGTGGGCAGACCAAGAGGGGGCACCTGGGCTACAGCTGCTTCCTGGGGTTCAGGTTCCCACTGTTTCCCTAAAGCTGCCATCTAGGAGGCGTCTGAGAACACAACAACCAGGAACGACAAGGTCTAAGTGCTCCGTAAGCCCCAGACCATTCCTTACAGGCATGGTTGTCTTTCTGTTTGTGCCTGACCCCCCTCTATCGTGGAGGGAGGGAGACCCGCTACCAGCAGGCTGATCATGGAGGTACAAGGCACTGTCCGTCCAAAGGGAAATGCCAGATAACCACTGAGGTTTTTCCTTTTCCTACCCCCTGTCACATGGTCCCCCAACACTAAGGGGACGCTCCCTGACACATGGGTTTGAAGACGTATCAGGAGAATCCTGGCACTTTCATCCTGTTGGGTGGGAGGGTACAGGAGCCCAAGAAGCAACCCAAGAAATAACATGGACCAAACGGATAAGTTAATAACACTTACAACATGTGGCAGATTCTATGTATAATAGCTTCCCCTCTATGAACCTCAGTTGTTAAATGTTATTCCCATCTTACAGATAGTGAAACTGACACCCAGGGGAAGAAGGTGGCCTTTTCACAGACAGAGGTTGAGACTTTGACAGTGTTAATGTGGTAGGGGCCCAGGTCTTGTTTGCTGTGTTGTCTTTCATCTGGAATTGGGTGAGGCGATTCTTCTAGCAAGGGCTTGGAGCTCCTGGGAAGAGGGAGCTGGGCCTGGGACTCTCTCTGATGGGTAAACTCACAAGCTGGGTCTGAACTTTGCAGGACCCTGAGCCCAGCTGCTCTCCTGCATATGGGCACCAGTCCTGCTGGTGATCCTGCCAAGAGGGAATTCCCAGCTCCCCTGCCTCTCACTGGGTCATCAGGGCCTCAGAACTGGGGGAAGGTGGTGGTTGTAACTGTTACCATCTTCCCTTTGACTCAGGGGACTCTGCTTTTCCACTAGGGTTGGGTAATGATAACTTAAACTTACGGCTGCTAACAGGGCCTCCTCCCCTGAAAGGGGAGGGAATGGCTTGTTAAATTCAAATATGCCATAAAACTATTACCCCTGATGACAGGAGCTGGGGGTGGGGGTTGAAAGGGTCTGGAGAGGCCTGTTACAGCAGGGATGAGAGGGGGTGTGGACTCTCATCCCATACAAGGCACACAGTGGGAAGACAGCCAAATGCTGGGCTTGGAGAGGGGGAGAGGGGGCAGAAAGGTGCACAAGGCTGTTTGGAAAGTGTGGCTTTATACAGTTTGGGGAGAGCCACTGAGCAATAGGGACTTTACTGCAGTACCGTGGGGCAGTAGCAGCCCCGAGCCCCACCTCTGTAGCAGTTTGTGACAAAGTGGCTGCTTCCAATAATGAGGGGATTGAGGGGAGTTGGGGTCACATGGCTTTCGGGTTGTCAGGATCTCATTTCCTTTGAGGAACTCTCTCTCTCTCTCTCTCTCTCTCTCTCTCTCTCTCTCTCTCTCTCTCTCTCTTTCTGTCTGTCTCATATGTGTGCACGTTTGTCTGTGCACACCTGTTTGTGTCACTGTGTATGCACCTGTGTATGGATATATCCACCTTTGTGTGTGTCCACTGCGTGCGTGTGCCTGTGTGAGGACCCCTCTCTGCTCCCGTGCATCTTGACCCAGGTGGCTTTGACTAATGGGAAATAGTGTCTGTGTGCAGAGGGACAGGGTCGCCCTTGCATTCTCTAAGTGACTGCAGGAGTGAAAACTACTGATGTCTGGCCGTCCATCCCTTCCCCATGCAGGAAGCTGGCTCACTGCCGAGTAGGCTTCTATAGACCTTGAGTATCTGAGCAGGCCCCAACCTGCAAAACTCACCCACACCTTTGCTGGTGTCCCGTAAGGATGGTGCTGGGGAACTTTCAGGCTGGTAGTACATTAGGCACTGGCCTGGACTTGGTGGGAAATATTGTTCTTTGAGCCTGAAGTTTGGGTGTTTTGGAGGCATGTGTGCTTTGAAATGTTTTCTAGCTGCCAGGGTTTGGATGTGAGGGCCTCACCGGTACCCACTCCCCTATACACATTTTAGAGGAATGTTTTTGAGACATGGTAAAAATACCCTGGCTTTCAAGGCTGGGTCACTCACTAGTCTGGACTTCTGCTCCCTCCCATCCACCTACCTACCCCCACCCTTTTTGACCAAACCATGCAAACATTGGTATTCGAAAATATTTTGTTACTTTTCTTGGCAAAGGATTCCAAGAAGGAATTGCAACAGAGTGTCGGAGTTAGGAGGCAGCTTTCTGGGGTAAAAGGCGGGGTGCTGGGGAGGGGAAGTTTGGGGTTTGAATCAAAAACAGACTCTGAAGCTTTAAAATAAGCAGAGAGAGCCCTTTGAGCTGGCAGAGCTGGCGTTGGTGTGGGTCGGGCTTTAACGTGCCCAGTGGAAACCGACAGTGTGAGAACTGGGACATAAACAAAAATGTCGTCCCTGGGAGTCTTGTTCGCTGGACAATGTCTCAATTGTTCCTTTGCTTTTCAAGGCAGCAGGGGAGAGTGGAATATTAACTGTTTACTGCCCGAGTCTGGCTGGGAAACTGCTTGGGGAGAGGAAAAGGGGAAGACAGAAATGGACTTTAAAAAAAACTATTAAAAATGCTAGTAAATGATAAAATAACAGATTGCTTTATGTACTGTGTGCCATTTCCCTATGTCCTGAGCACTCTTTGGGGGTGGTGTGTGTGAGCCCAAGGGACAGCCTGGCATTGCTTCTTAAATCTGTGTGTTAGCTATGCAGACTTCTAGAGATTGGTGCCTGTAGGTAGCTGCTCCCATGGGTATGAGTTGGAGTTCAGGAAAGGAAGTACGATTTCTGATAACAACTTAAAGTTTAGATGTCAGCTGGCAAATCCTGTTAGTGTTTTTTTTTTCTTCCTGAACGCTGCACCAGCGGACTTAGCGTGCCCCCCATCCTCCTCCCCCCAAATAATCAAGTGGTTGGAATTTTGAAAAGCAAAACTAGAGTTTCAGAACTTCATTATAAAAATACACGTAGTGCTTAAGAAGGGGGAGAGAATAACTTTGTCTTCCAGCAAGCTGGAGGCACAAAGGGAGGCCAGCGTTCTTTTCACACTTGAACTTCGTTGATTAGAGGAGCAAACAGCACAGACCGCTGTATCAGCCTTTATCTGGGCAAAGTTCAAAACTCAACTGGTAATTATGTCCTCAGAAGCTTTCAAAGGGCTGTTGTTTCCAAAGCAGAACCCAGACTTGCTTCCTTAGGACAGAGTGCGCTTGCGTTGTTTGTTAGATAAACTCATTTTAATAAAAAGGGGTCAGGGGAGAGGTTGGCTGTCTTGGAAGGGTTGGCCTCTGCCTGATGAAGGGCTGGCTTCTCTGGGGAGAACTTGAGGCTTTCTTTCTCTCCGTTTAACTTTTCCGCAAGAATTTTGCAGGCAGCTAAAGTGAGCTTTGGCATCTGCTTCCTGTCAGACAGGAAGTCACTTCCTTTGCCAAAATTACAAGCTATGGCAGAACTCCCTGGCCACACCGAAGAGAGCGTGTTTTTCCCAGAAGACCATGTTTCTTGATGCGGAAGTATAAACTGGTACACTGTGTGATCACAGAGCCTAAAATACACAGGGAAGAGTGTGTCCCTCAGTCAAGGCGCTGCTCAGCGTGGTGGCTGCTCTGGTCTCTGGGAGGGGGCTGAACCAAAGTGAGGCTAGGTTCGTGTGCAGGGAAGACCCCATCTTGGGTATTTAGGAGGCTGAGGTCTTAAGGGTTAGCAACTCCGTGGTAATGGCCTCAGAGGGCCAAGATCTGGGGGGTCTAGTATTAGGTTTTACTGCGAATCTTTCTTCCCCCTTAGATTATGATTCAAGAACTCAACTGCCCACTTTGCCTTTGCCTCTGATCTTGATTTCTTTCAGAAGACAGTCCAGTGACATTTGGGGGACAGTTTCCTAAGATTGCTGTAGTTGAAATGTGTGTGTGTGTGTGTGTGTGTGTGTGTGTAGGAAGGCCAGAGACCAACATCTAGCATCGTCTCCAAAAGCTCCATCCCCTCTGTATTGACACAGATATCTCACAGAACCGGAGCTTGACAACTGGTCCAGACCGGCCCCGTCAGCAAGTTCCAGAGAGCAACCTGCCTCTGGTTCCCCAGCACTAGGATAATGGCTTGATCCTGATTTATTTTTTTTGCATGGATTCTGGGGAATTTAACTCATGTCTTCATGCTTGGGTGGCAAGGGTATTTTGGGCTGAGTCATCGCCCCAGCCCTGGAGACTTATCTCACGCGGTTCATTCACAGAGCTGGTGGGCTGTTCTCTCACTTGGCTCCCGTCATCAGAGAGGTCCTGTGTGTGGATGCCTGGGCATCCTTCCCAGGGAAATGCTCAGTGGATAGATCACACCTTGCATTTTCTGTGTCCCCACTGCATTCTGCCAATAAAGTGGATCAGTGTCTACCACCTTCAGCTCGGTTCCCTCTGGTGTCTGGGTACTAATGAGTGCATTTGTATCGGGTGTTGCAGGTGTTAGCTGGAAAGGCTGGTCGTAAACATTTCACACTTTGCTCCTTGGTCAAGACTTTGGAGGAGAGGGAAGGCCTTGTCACCCAGGAAATTTGCTCTTCCATTGAGATGAAAGGGCGGTGAATTAAGTGCCTGCTTTCTCTTTCTTTTTCCTTCTGACGGTTATTGATCTTCCCCTGGAACTGTACAGTTACATTCTGATCTTTTTCTTGACAAAGGGAATTCCCAGTTTGTTAGCTGGCATGCGTGCGCAGTAGCTGCTCAGTAGTTAGAAGTTGACGGTGTGTGTCCTCTTGAGGGTCATCATATTCTCAGTCCCTTCTTAAGAGGTAGGAGATGTTTCCTAAAGAATTTCTTTTGTGACTGAGAAGTGGAGAGAACTTCAGAAGCAAAGAGGCAGTCACTGTCATAGTGTACATCTGTCTCTTCCTGTCAAAGAAAGGCGGCAGTTTGCTTACGAAACTTTTGCCAGGGAAGGAGGAGGGAACGGGAAGTACAAGTTTAAAGTTTTGCCATGGCTGAAATAGTTTGGGTGAGAAATTCTTTGACAGCGGAGGAAATCAGTTCTAAGAAAATGATGCTACCAAGAAACTTAATAGTGATGGTTGCTTTTCCAAGACGCAAGCCTGGAGAACACTGTGGGACTGGACGCCAACACTTTCCTGTATTGTCTTGCAACTGGTAACCTTCCATGTAGGTGGCCTTCTTTAGAACCTGGCTAAGCCTTACCCTGTCTGTTCCCATATATTCACAAAACATGTCCACATTGGGTACAAGAAGAGGGATCTTTTTTGTACTTAATGTACACATTTCCCTAAAAACTTTGGCTTCTATTAACCCTTCTAGAAGCAGGGATTAAGTTATTCCTAACATCCAGTCGTCTTTGTTTTTCTGTTCATGTTTCTGACATGTGTGGTTCTCTTCTGGACATCGTGACTTTTTTTTTGTCATTATTCACCCCCATCCTAACCCCTATTTTGGGGGTAGGATGGTGAGTGAATAGTAGTTTTTAAAAGTTTAGTCTTTCCAGGTCAGATTATTTGGTTTTTGACATCTAGGTGATATTTAGCCCAATTAAGAGTCCATTAGGTGTTTGTATAAGCCGGGAAAGGAATTGAACCATGACCTGGAGGTCAGGGCTTTGTGGTTTGTTATAATCCCCTTGGGGTCTGGAGCCTGTGGGATGCTTTAGGGGTTTTAATAAGTGAGGGGGGTTAATTTTGAGCTTTTTGCTGCAAATGACTGAAGAACAAACCGGGGGTGAGGTTTTGTCAGAAACAGCAGCACCCACACAGACAAGAGTGTGTTTGTCCGTGCAGTCTGCAGTCGATTGGTTGGTGACTCCATGGATTTCTTCTTGTAAAAGAGTGGAAACCAAGCACTGCATGAAAAGCTGGATTTGTGAACTTGAACTTAAGATCTCCCGCCTGCCTTAACACGTCTAGAAGACAGGACAGCCTCTGTGGAATGATTTCGGCTCCTGCCATTTGTCTAGGGGCAGCCTTTTTACCTGGACTCTTACATGGCTCTAAAAACCATTCTAGAGCATTCCAAAATTGTCTCTATGTGCCGTGTCCTTGGCCCCGACAGGTTGCTGCTTACATTTACGAACTCTCTTTTCCTCCTCTTGCCTCTTCCTCTTCCATTTTATCCCATGCCAGGGCTAGAGACTGAACCCAGAACCTTGGGCTGCCCTGGAGACACACTCCAGCCCCTGGTTTCTTGGACAATGAAGCGATGACAATTTTATAGTGGAGTCTGCATTGTTGAGTGGATCTCAGTGATCCTGAGATGGGGGTGTGAGGGAGAGGAGCGGGAAGGAGAATGAGATCTGGAAGCGATGCTGGATGACACATGACTTTGGTTCTGGTGTCCAAAGCTGTCCAGTCTGCCACTTTCCACCCTCCACCCCCTCCCTTCTGGCTTGTTTCTCTTGAGCGCCCCTCGCCTCATTGATTCTAAGCCTCTTCCAAGGGGCCTGCAGGAGGAGAAAAAAAATAAGGGAAGAGAAAAGAACCAAGAAATGGTCAGTGAAAGAGTTTTTATTTAAGGATAGAGAAATGTGTTAAGAGGTTTGGTAAATCTCAAACAAAAGGGCAAGAATGGGCAAGACGAGAGTTGGGGGGAGAGAGAGCCTGGGTGGGCAGCTTTGTTGAATGGGCTCGCAGACTGTGTCACCCAGGCAGGTTGGAGGAGGCTCCTATAAGGCCTTCGGATGTCTGATAGACAAACCTAGATCTCCCCAGGGAGGAAGGTGAGCTGTTTATTGCTACCTGGAAAGATCATTACTGGCTTGAAGCTGCCTGGGACAGTCCCTTTTCATTTTGCAGGGGGCTGTGTTCTTTGGAACCAGTAACAGGTTTCCAGCCAGGCATCAAGTTTTTCTTGCTTGAGATTTTCATTCATTCATTCATTCATTCATTCATTCATTCATTCATTCTCTATCATCTATCTTTCTATCATCTATTTCTCTATCTCTATCATCTGTCTATCATCTATCTGTCTATCTCTTTCTCTATCATCTATCTATCTATCCATCCATCTATCTATCTATCCATCTATCTATTTGTCTATCATCAATCAATCAGTCAATCATCTATCTGTCTATGTACCTACCTATTTATTATGTTTTTTGGCTCAGGCTGGCTGGAGGAAGCCTAGCAGTTGTCAGGGGCAGGCCTCCTCCTTGGGGTGAGAGGGAGGGGCCAGGCCTGGGCAAACTTCCAGTTGAGTTGTGGCCCTGGATACATTTCCCAGCCCAGTCCTCCTGCTTGCAGGAGGCTCGTGAACATTTAACCGAGTAGTAGACTCACATCTGCTTTTGTTTTCCCCCTTTTCTGCAGGCCAGACTGAAAACTTAATAAATTGTATGAAACCTAAGTAAGCATGGATGTTAGAGAACATTAAATAAATTACATAAGTACGTCTACCTGTAACACTTTTATAAGGGGAACTCCGTGCGGGTTAGTTTACCACGAACGTGCACATGAACTGAGCTTTGTTCTACAGCCCCTGTTGCAGGGCGGCCATCGTGAAGGTGGCATAGTTCTCAGGGCTCTCCTTCCCTCCCTGGCAGGCACCGTCCTGGGCTTGGAAAATTCGATAATGATGCTGTAAGTACCCTTGTGTAAAACTTGTTTTTTTGTTCCAAAACATTGCCAGTTCATGGCACATAAAACCACCGTGAGCCTTCAGCTGGTTTTTCCTTCTCCCCAAATAAGGTAAGCGTTAATGAAGCAGCCTCGGGCCTGGGAAAATATTTGGTCATTCCAAAATGTCTCTAGTTCTTGGGGCAAGCTTGCAGATTGTTCAGTTCAAGCGTGCCAGTGTCTAGCCAGACATTCAGTAAAACCTGTTTATTACCAGTGTGACTCGAACCAACCTTCCATCTTTGTAGCATTCTGCCTTCCTGTGTCCACACGTGTGACTGGGAAGCCTTGGGGAAAGGATGGCCAGAGAGGAAAGCTCAGTTCTGTTAGTTCGGCCAGCTTCCCTGACCTGCTGACTAGGCCTGGCAGAGCCCTGACTTCCAGTGGCTGCAGACTCTGGTACCAAACAGTTCTTTCTGGGACCCTGTGTGAGGCTGTATCCCTAGTGAGGTCTGTGTGGATGTCTGTTGCCGGGCAGCAACCTCCAGCCACAGGAAAGCCGGTTTTGAATGTGGGGAATGTAGTTTCTAGTAGGTTGGGTGACACGTAATAGCTAGGAGGTTTGGACGTCTTTGGAGCAGGGCTGAGGGATGAGATGGGGTACGCACAGATTTGCTATTATAGAGGAGGCTTTGTTCCATATACTTGGGGAAGTGCACCTTGCAGGCTTTGTTTGGTATAACTTATGGCGGGGGATGGAACGGAACTCAGGCTTTGTATATGTACAGGAGTATTTTGCCAGTGTGCTGCCTCACCAGCCTAGAACTGTGTTTTTCACTCAGGAGGTACAAGTATTTCTTGCCTCTGAACTTGCCAAGCTCACACAGTGTGTAATTTCCAGTGTCTGGGCTCCTCCTCACACGTGGGCTCTCATAATCAAAGTCGAATATGGGGCCTTGGCTCCGCTACCTGCAAAGCTCAGGCTAGCCATGATGACAGAAGGGAAAGGGTCACAGTGTCCGGTAGTAAGCGCTGGCTTTGGAGGCGGACATGCTTCAGTCTCCTGGACTCAGCCGTCTCCTTGCGTGTCAGCTCAGGAAGTTGCTCATTGTCTAGAGCGTTATCTGCGGAGTAAGGAAAGTGATGATTACCTTCCCTTAGGGGCTGCAGCTGCGGAAAAGTGCAAGGGTCAGGTGCTTTCCCTGCATTGCTGCACTGGCTGTTTAGGAGTCCCTGTTCATGAGAGCGTGGCAAGCGACAGGTCTGCTCAAATACCAGACTAGCTTCACACACACGCCTCCACTCCCAGACAGGGTTTCTCTGTGTTACAGCTCTGGCTGTCTGTGAACTCCCTATGTAGACCAGGCTGGCCTGGAACTCGTAGAGATCCACCTGCCTCTGCCTCCCGAGTGCTGGGACTAAAGGCGTGCGCCACCATTGACCAGAAACTAATGGCTAACGCCATTGTTACCTGGCCTAGGTCATGCATAAAAGCAAGAAATGACAAGTACACTCTTCAGCACAATGCATTTTCCCCCAATTCTAATACACCCTAAATTGTCAGGTATGTCCAGAATAATATATTTTCAAGGAGAAAAGAATCAGTGTGTTAAATTTGTATGGTTAGGCACCCCGACTGTCGTAATGTAAAAGTTCAGAAGCAACGTTAGAACTGAATTGGTCATGCTCCTGTGCGGTCACCCTTTGTTGAAACCAACAGGCTGTTCTAGCTTTCAGACGTGCACAGTGAGACAGTTCCAAACACACTGTTGGCCATGTGGGGGTCGGGGGGAGAGTCTAATGGACCAGTCTGAAGCTGTATTAGATGTGACAGGAAACCTGGAGTGAGTTCCTGAGGAGTCACCAGCTGGGAAGAGCCTGCCTGTGGACTTTGCAGGAGTCTATGAACAAATTCTGCAATTCCAAGTCTGCGTGTTGTTTTTGACGTTCGGAGGGAGGGGTCACCAGCATTGATAAGATGAGAAGGTTAGATTGCTGCTGTTCCGTAGGCACACCGCTGGAAACATGTCCGCCTTCCAGCCTCCGCTGGTTCTGCAGTGGGGGTAGGAACAATGACCCAATTGCACCCAGCACCCCGCTGTTCTGTTGGGGAGACTGGTCCCTGCATGTTAATTAACCTTCATAGAAGTCTGGTGCATTTGAACATCTAGTTGAAGGATGCACTGAAGGATATGCATTTCTGCTGTGAGTGAGGTAGAATAACAAATTCCATAACAGCCCTTGGTTTTTATTTTTTTAACACATTATGTGGATTGGACAATGATAAATACTTTGGGGACCTTGAACTAAATCTACTAGCTAAGAGCCTGTAGGACAGGCTCCAGAAGGCCTGGAGTCCTGAGCTTGGATGTTGTCATTCAAAGAAATGAACTTCAGACCACTCACTGGCAGGAGAATTTTCTGGTTATAGTCAACCCAAAGTAAATTTTCGAATGTTTGGGCTGCAGCACCCGATCTGACTAATGTCAGATTAATTGGATCTCGGCTTCTAGATGTGGGTCAGTTGGGGTTGGAAGTGATTCTATTAGCAAGAAACCTCCCTGTAACCCCCACCCCCCACCTTTGAAATGCCTGAGCATTCTGGGGAAGCAACACTAGCCACTTTCCTCCCTCCCAGGCTCCACGAGTTCCTCTGTGGCCCAGGCACTCTCGGGAAGTGCTGAGAAGCAGCGTGTTTTCTCTATGAGATACCATGAAGAGCAGTGCTAGGAGCTGGTGAAATTATGCTTGGATTTCACAGACTTTCTCAGTGTGTTGGAAGTCAAATTCCAGGACATTAGGGAAGAAGCGCCAGGCTCAGTCTCTAACTTACCACTGGACCTGGGGCACGTCTTGGCATGTTTTCCCTCATGGAAAAACTGTTTTGGGGGGGAGGAAGAAGGGCTACCCAGGATTTCATTTATTCCTTCATCTGTATACTTATGCATTTATCTCTCTATTGCACATAATTTCATAGAGGCTGTGCTTTCTAGACTTTGCCCACAAAGTGGAAGACAGAGTGATGGGCAGAACCTCAAGGTTTGGGGAGAGCCAGGGTTTTCTCTTCTCATAGACTCTGAGGGCCCTTAAGAACCCCTTTAGCCGGGCCCATCCTCTGTGACATGTGCTACAATATTATACACCAGTTAGATCCTGACATCCTTTTCAAAACACATTTAAAAACAAAAGCAGCGAATGCCTCGTTAAATTTGCCAGAGCTAAGGGACTGTCTGTCTTGCGTGTGAGGCGCACTAGCTGGGCGGCTCTCCTTCCGTGCCACCTCTCGGCACACAGAGGGCTTTCTGCCTCCAGACTTCGATCTGTCTTACCCCTTCTCTGCTTCCTGTGAACACCTACCCAGGTGCACTTACTCTGGGGCGCCATTGGCCAGTGATGGCTAGCCCGCAGAGGCCCGCTTTCCGTCGTCCAGGCTGCTGGAAACGGGAGCGGCTCTCTGAGGAGCGAGGGTCTTTAGTCGGGGTGTGTGGGATTAACATGAGGCTGCACAGGAGTCAGGGGGCCCTCTGCCATGGAATGAGACCTCTAAGGACAATGTCAGAATTCTGAGTGCCCAGAGCACAGACACTTAACTAAACCGCTGCTGGATGCTGGCCACGGGAGGTCTGGGAGGTGGAGGTAGGCTCTGGGTCTTGGCCTTCGTGGAGGACCACCAGCCGCGCTGATACCCATCTTGCATGCCTCGCCATGGCTTTAAGCATCTCTTCCTGTTTCCCACCTGCAGTTTTGCCCCGCCCTCCATCGAGGCCCCTTCACACTCTGTGCCCTAACTTCATCTGTACTCACAGCCCACCTCGGTCCCTTCCACCTCATCCATGCCCCGTAAGCTGTCCCTTTACCTTGGGCTCCCACAAACAAACAAGACCAGAATATAGTCCTCAATTCTGGATGGAGGTGGTGGCACTTGTTACCAGTTGCTGTCCAGAGCTTGGACACCACCCGGTTATCCCGAGTCCCATCACACAGTTTTCACAGGGAGCTGTCTGTCTCTCGGGGGGGGGTCCAGAAAGGGGCTGACTTCAAAACGCAGGAGGGGGTAGTAGTAGGAGAGGGGGGCATTATGAATCCCTGTTTATTTCTAGCTTTGGGGGGGTGAGTGTGCTGGTGGCACGGGGCTGTGTGTCGCCTGCGTAGGAAGTCACAGGCATCCTTCCAGGAGAGTATGAAGACTGCCACGTTCAGAGTGAACGGGGAGACCCTTGAGAAGTTAGGCGAGGGCCCGTGGATGCTGCGCCACGGTGGGAATGCCGGCTGGCTGCGATTCTTGGTTGCAGGGTTTCCTTTCTGATGACTCACCCTGCAGCTCGTCACCTGGCTGAGGTTCCCATACCAGAGCTGATACCCCAGAACAGCGGGTCCAAGGGGGCACTAGTGATGTGGCTTCCTGTATGGGAGAGCTCTGTTTGCAGATTTCTCAGCGAAGCCTCCGAGCTCAAGCTCTCAAGTGAGATGGGTGTGGCATTGGTCTGGTTTGACGGACAGGTCCAGTAGGAGAGGCTCTGTTCCTTTTGCATGGGGAGTGTGGGCCCAGGGGACAACAGGTGCATTGTCACACAGGCCGGGCAGAGGCTTCATGCTGTCTGACTCAGGGGCTCGCTGCCTGAGGCTTTCTGCGTTTGCAGTTAGCTCCTTTGAGGAGTCGTGTATGTATCGAGGGGGCCTGTGGAGCCTTCTGGACAACTAAGAATCTCACTGAGTGCCCTGGGGTCCCATTATGGGGTAGAGGGCTTTAGCAGGAGTGGTGGGTTGATATTACCTAGTAGCATGGATCAATCAAAGCTGTGGGCTGGGGAGGAGGCTGGTGATTTGTATAACCCTCTTCTGTCGCCGTAGGGGAAAGTTACTGAGTGTGTCTTTACACTCACCTGGACACTCACGAGGTGACACTGGTATCACATGTGTCAGAAACCTGGAAAAGGTTAAATAGAAAGGAGAGCTCACCCAGGATAACCCTGAGTTTGAGTCTAGCCTAGAATACATAGCAAGTTCCGGGCCAGCCTGAGCCACAAAGTGAAGTGTCAAGTTCATTGACTCCGATAAGCCGCTGTCGGGAATGGCGGAGACAGAACACCCTTAGGAGCACCGCAGCGTCGTTCCTGCCGGGGGACACTGGAGGGGACCAGCGAGTGGAGGGCGGAGGGCGTGGGGGTCGTTCTTTTGTGACCTGGGGGTTGGTGGAGCTCAGTTGTCCCTCAGCTCGCCTCCACAAAGGTTCCAGGGTAGGATGCTGTTAACATGCCGCCGTTCTTGTCTGAAGCGATGGTTGAGGCCAGGAGACGGAGGTCGTGGGAGAAGATGTGGCTTCTGCTGCTCATGTGTCAGGCCGTGTCGGGGAGCACACCGAGGAGGTTAGCCAGGGCTCACTTGGTTTGCCTTGGCTAGCAGCCGGTTGGCTTCGCATTTACTGGGGATGTGGCATTACCATTACTTAGTTCTGTATTCGGTTCCTGTGAGTACTGGTGTTTTCTTGCTGCTCCCATCTCTAACCTACTGTGGCCTGAGAACTTCGAGGGCCACCACCTTCCTGTCAATCTGTTGTAAGCTACATGAGCTCCTTGACTGTGAACAGAAGAGCCCACAGGATGCTGACATGTTGGACCAGGCAGCACACCTTTACAGCTTCTGTAGCGTTGCTTGGGTGAGTGTGTGTGTGCATGCACGCGCGTGTGTGTGCATGTGTATGCGTGTGTGTGTGTGTGTGTGTGTGTGTCTGTGTGCTCATGTGCACACATGCACATCTGGTGAACTAATGTTTTCTTCTCAGGTTAATGTGGGAACATCAATGGAACAAAATGCAGACATTTAATAGAAGACAAACATCAAGGAATATTTGGATTTTGTGCTTACAATGTACTGTGCCAGCGAGAGGCGGCCATTTTAATTCTGCAAGCAGGCATATAAAATGCTGAAGTTTTTTTTTTTAAGAAGTTACCCAAAGTCTCAGTATTGAAGGGGAGGACTTATGATCTGTTTCCATCTGAACTTCCAATAGGAAACCCTAAAGGGAGGGTGTTTGAAACAGACGCAATCTTTGGAGTGCCTGCTGTGTGCCTAGTGCCACAGTAAGTTCTTGGTGTTCTGACATCTCAGAAAAGATAGTGCTATCGCCGTATGAGGTGCCTGTCTCTCAAGTGCCTTTGTGTCCAGGAGGTCAATATTGAAAGGTGACTCAGGCTGGGAAGGTGCAAGCCCTGCTTGCCCCGATGCGGGCCAGGATAGGTTTCTAAATGCAGATGTGTTCCTGCCGGTTTTGTTGAGAAGTAACTCATGCGCCACACAGTTTACCCGTGGAAAGAGTGAATCTGTGGCCCAGGTGTACTTGGCATGGTGACACTCGCCATGAGCACAGTCAGTTTTAGAACACTCACGTCACCCATAAGCCCGAGGGTCCCTTAGTGCTACCCCTTTTTCCACAATAACCCCCTGGGTGACAGCAGTAGAGTCGGTCTGTTTCTGTGGGACAGCCTGCTGTGAAATCTGTTCTTTTCACTTAGCAAAGCCAGGGTTCTGATGGACACCTGACCAGACCAGCCTCTAGGCCTGGATTTCTGGAGACCGTTGCCCCTTTGAGTCCCGCTTCTTGGCCTCGAAGACAGGAAGCCCCCAGCTGACTTTCTGGGTGGGCCCAGAGTGTGTCAGAAGGAGTGGAGTGTTAGCGGGTTGGTGCTTCTGCTGGGGTGGGTGTGTTGCTCCCTCACCGTGTCCGTGCACCATGGGTGCTCGCACCTCAGGGACCTCCCTGGGGCTGGGAACATGGCACCTGGCTTCCAGGTAGTGCGGAGTATGCGGCTTCTTCTGTGCCGAAGCCGCCCCAGGGGCTTTGCAGACGTCTCCCCTGCTCCCGCCTTCATCTCTGCCACGCCCTTCCCCAGTTCACCCGGAGGGAGGGCTCTTACCTCTCCTCTCACCTGCAGGGAATGCTATCAGGGTTGGAACTAGGCACCAGTCCAAATTCTGCTGGGGCCTGGACTGAACCTGAGCTGAGCCAGGGACAGCTGAGAGTGCTTTCCTATGAGCTAGCTGCCGCCAAATCCCCGGCCTGTCCCCAGGAAATGTTTGTCCTGGGTAGCCTGGCAGGCAGGGGACCCTGGTAGTGGAGATGGCGTCATCTTCTATGAGGCGGGTGTTGCAAACCCAGACCGAAGGAAATGTCCGTGGCCCTCGAATGTGAGCGGATCGCTGTAGGTCAGGGGCTGGCTTGGCCGTACTACGGTGGTCTCTGCTCTGTCCGCAGCACCAGTCCCCAAGGAGACGCCCATTCTGCTACTCTGACAACTCGCCACGAACACGCTTTGCTGATTCTATGTGCTTGTTTTCACAGTCAATGCATAAAGGGAGTCAGCACACCTTGGTTATGTTTGGAACACTTGCATGAGATACCATGGTGACACATGGGACAAAATACTCACCTCGCAAGCGTGGGGACCAGAGTTCAGGTCCCCAGCACTCATCTAGGTATGGTGGCCTTTCAGTAAACGCAGCACCGAGGAGACTCAGCCAAGGGGTCCCCAGAGCACACTGGCTAGCTGCCCTGGCTGAATCAGAAAGCTCTGGATTCAACCATACACACCTTGCCTCGGTGTATGAGGTGGGGAGAGATCAGAAAAGGCACCTGATGTCAGTCAGCCTCCGGCCCACCTCTGTGTACACACATGCACACTAACATGCACGGGAGCATGCATGTGCACACGCATGAATGTGACTTTCGGGGGGGAAAATGAAGAACATGAAGCAATTTGATTTCCTATACACACCATAGTAGTCATGGTAATGGGTATAAGATCGTTTTGGGTGTCTAGGTAAAGATGTGAAGTTTAATAAATTCAGCTGTTCGTGCCAAGTGATGAGCCTGGTCTCTGAGTTAGAGTAACAACCCTTTGCTGCAGCGCTGGTGGCCAGAGAAGTCGAGTTTATGAGAGACAGACCTGGGTGGGTCTCCTGTGTTTCCTTCCTCCTTCCTTCCTTCCTTCCTTCCTTCCTTCCTTCCTTCCTTCCTTCCTTCCTTCCTTCCTTCCCTCCCTCCCTCCCTCCCTCTCTCCCTCCTTCCTTTGAGACAGGGTTTTACTGTGTAGCTGTCCTGCAACTCACTCTGTAGATCAGGCTGGCCTCAAACCCACGGAGATCTACCTGCCTGGATCTCCTGAGTGCTAGGGTTAAAGTTGTGCGCCACCACCACCTGGCCGAGTCTCTGTTTTACATGTAAGCATCTTTTCCAGGTTTCACTTTTGACCATGGGGGACAGTTCATAGTCCCTTTCTCCTTGGGTCCCAGAGAGAAGGGTTATCATGGTGACCCATCAACCCAGAAAGTCTGGGCTCCAATGACCGTGATCACTGGCGTCTGAGTGAGCAGAGACCATTCCTGACCCACTGCATCCGCTCCCCCCCCGCACTTTGCCTTTACTTCCCAACCTGTCAGCCCGAGCATGAGTCACCCGCCCGTCGGCCAGGCCCTCACTCCTGCTGCTCTTCCTTGTGGCCCGGACCATTTCCGGCGTCAGTGGCTGGCACGGTGTCCAGAAAGCAAACCCCCACCCCAGGAACGGTGCTGCGGTGTCAGAACGTTTATTCTCTTTGGAGGCAGGGGAGGCTCTGGGGTTGTGCCCGGATTTAGGGTCTGCGCACCCCACATCTGCTGCTGCAGAGGCTCTCTGTGTCTAAGCCTTTCCAGCTGGCCTTTTGCTCCACAGAGGGCTGCGCACCCTTGGCGGTGACAGGGAGGTCGGCAGCTGACTCACACACCAAAGGTCAGCATGGTGGCGGGTGCCAGCTCTCCTCTTCCCTGGGCATGCTCATCGCCTTGGACCTTTTAGACACTTGGACTGACCTTATATAGAACATTCTGGATTTATGAGTTAGACTTGGGCTTGGGTTTATTATTTTGTACTTTGGATTCTTCCTTCAAGAAGGACCAGAGATAAAAATACTGTCCCTGCTACCATCAACCTCGTCTCACTTCCCTCCAGAAATGAGAATATTAGAGGGGTGTGTGTGTGTGTGTGTGTGTTTGTGTGTGTGTGTGTGTGTGTGTGTGTTTCGTGGATGGGCAGACCTGGAAAGCTGTGGGTTTCAAAGAAGCCTGGGTATACCCAGAGCCTCACCCTGCGCCCATCTGTGGCCTTGCTGTCCTTGCTATTACTAATCCTGTGGCTTCATACCTTGTAATTTACAGTATTAGGGGCATTTGGAGTTGCCAGGCTTGAGAGGTGGGTGAGCCACGGCCTGTTTTGTGTTGGGGTTTCCTGATCTTCATTGACTCTTTGGATTTGAACTTGAAGGTTGGAGGCGTGCTGCTGGCTACTGCAGTGACCCAACTTTTTTTTTCCAGTCAGGGTGTGCATCAGTCCTGGGTATGTGAACGTTTTCAGCCCCGTGCTGTTGACTCAGTGGCTTTCCAGTGGGTGGCTGTGTTCAACAGAAACAGACGACAGCTGGGTGAAGTCTGGATTGTCCCAGCTGGGTGGGGGCTGCTGTGTCACCCAGTGGATAGAAGCAGTTCTGGTTCCCCACCCCTGGCCCTGAAACAGAGAAATATCATCTGGACCGTAGCATGGCAGCAGGGGAGCCCCACTTTAATATAAGGGTTTATTGGGCAGCCAAGGAATAAACTAAGATGTAGAAAGACGCCTTGAGCAGAGCCGGTTTGCAAATGTGTAAATTGTGTTTTAACACTCCCAGCTATTTCATATGTTCAAGAAAATTTAGTGATTTACTGAATATTCTTATTATTTCCTTAGTCTGTTTGTTTGCTTGTTTTATTTCAAGACAGGTTCTCCTAACCCAGGCTGGACGCAAAGTCTTTATTTCCTTGAGGGTAACCTTGAACTCCTGCTCTTTCCGCCTCTATGTCCTAAGTGCAGGGATTCCAGGGGTGAGCCTTCATGCCCGGCCGGTTTACTGAGCTGTGTTTTGTTTTAGTATAAACAAGAATATGGAGTGTGTGTGTATTACGGTGTGGGCGGTGAAGCTCTATTTTCACTTGTCCCAGCCTCTGCTTCCAACTTATGTAACATTCCTAAAAAGAAGGGACCCCACCCTAAGCTGTCTTGCCTCTTCTAGCCTTCCAAAGCCTACCACACTCCACAGTAGAGGGTCAGGGAGCTGGGGGGCGGCTCAGTTGGTAAATCTCTTACTGCACAGCAGGAGGGCCTGATTTGATCCACAACACCCAAGTGGGAAGCCAGAAATGGTTGTGCACACTTAAAACCCCGGAGTTTAGGAGATGGAGACTGGGTCCTGCAGCACACTGGCCGGCCAGCCTAGCCTGAATGGTGAGTTCAGGTCTGCTGTGGAAGATTGACGCCCGAGGCTGACCTATGGCTTCCACACTCATGTGCAAACAAGTGCACCTGCACCAATGAAAACAATAAATCAAAACCAAAGAATAGCTTCGTGTTACCCTCTGGGATTCACATTTTGCTTTGTAATCTCTTCTTAAGAGGGTGCCTAGGGACAGACAGTACATCATCAGTTTCCTGGCCCTTCCAAGACACGTCTGGGGAAGTAGATGAAAGGTGTAAATTAAGAAAAGCAAGTGTTTGTGGCTCCAAACTTAACCTTCTGTTACGTTAAATGGCTCTGTTGAAGAGGGCTGTCATGGCTCTTGAAAACTTGGGAAAATGCAAGCAAGCTGTACCATTAGTCACCTCTGGTAGCCCAGGGTGTTTGATGTGAAAATTATACGGGCACATCTAATTGGGTGCATTTTCACCCCACAAGCTATGTACTAAAGGGGTGACACTCCCCCTTCGCTTCTTTTTAAGCTAAATTGTTTAATCTGAATTTCATACTATTTAGAAGAATTCCAAGGAGTCGGCTGCCATTTTTCAATGTCTTTTGTTTAGCCTTACTGCCTCTGTGAGCCAACCACAAACATCTCTAGACACCCAGGAGGAGCTGGTGGGCCCTCCCTCCCTTATGTGAGGGATGGTGAGGCCTGTGACCCTTCCCCTCATGCCCCACAGAACCCAGGCAGCAGGGAGGAGTCAAGTAAACAAAGCCCCCCAGCAGCATGCACATGTATGCTCTGTGTGTGTGTGTGTGTGTGTGTGAGTGTGTGTGTGTGTGTGTGTGGTGTGTATGTGTGTGGTGTCTGTGTGGGTGTGTGTATGTATGTGTGTGTGGTGTGTGTGTGTGTGTGGTGTCTGTGTGGGTGTGTGGTGTCTGTGTGTGTGTGGTATGTATGTGTGGTGTGTGTGTATGTGTGTGTGTGAGTGTGGTGTGTGTGTCTGTGTGTGTATGTATGTGTGTGTGGTGTCTGTGTGGGTGTGTGGTGTCTGTGTGTGTGTGGTATGTATGTGTGGTGTGTGTGTATGTGTGTGTGAGTGTGGTGTGTGTGTGTGTTGTATGTGTGTGTATGTGTGTGTGGGTGTGTGGTATGCATGCATGTGGTATCTGTGTGTGATGTCTGTGTGTGTGGTGTATGTGGTGTATGTGTGTGTGTGTGTGTGTGTGTGTGTGTGTGTGTACCTGTGCTTCCTGTAAAATAGGGAAGACTAGTTTTTGTCTTGCCTGATTCCCAGAGGTGTGCACACGTTTCCAGTAAAAGGTGTTCAGAGTGAAATAGAAAGCATTCACCCTGAGATAAGATAATGGACAATTAAGTTAATTTAAACCTTGGAGTTAACGACTAATCAGTTTATTCGCACACTGTGGAGTTCACCCATTTAAAGCAGAGTCATGGCTTTAGTGGATTTATGGAGTTGTTCAACTGTCACCGCAGTGCTGGGCTGTTGACGCTGCTCCTTCCTGACCAAACCTCCCCATAGAATACTTCTGTCTGCTGCCACTCCTGTCACTCATTCTCCCGTCTCTAGACCACGATCACTCTGTTCTCTTTCTGTATGAGTTTCTCATTTTAAGCCTTCACTTACCCGTGGAAGTTATGCAATCTGCGGTCCTTTGGCTTTTTTTCACTTGGGTTAATACTTTCACGGTCCATGTGTCTTCCAATATATCAATACTTGACCCTTTATCTGATTGAGTCATATTTCATTGTATAGATGATCATGTTTTATTTATGAAAATTTTCAAAATTAAAAACCACCACCTAAGCAAATGTTTCTTTAATTTTTAAAACTTTTTTCCCTTTTTTTTTTTTAAAGTTAAGGGATATTAGCTGGGCGGTGGTGGCGCACGCCTTTAATCCCAGCACTCAGGAGGCAGAGGCAGGTGAATCTCTGTGAATTTGAGGCCAGTATGGTCTACAAAGCTACACAGGGAAACCCTATCTCAAAAAGAAGAAAGTTAAGGGATATTAGGGAACAAAAATTTCCAAATCTGTGAGGCGCCTGTGTATTTCCATGAGTCCATACCTCAGCAGAGGCTGTTTAGGGGCAGATGCTGGATGGAACAAGGAGACTTCGACTCTCACAGTCTCTGAAGACTGAAGGCTCACAACCAGTGGGCAGTAACCATTTTCAGTTAGTCTGTCTGCGGGTTCAGGGTTAAGATGCTATCTGCTGTGGCTGGAGCATGTCCCTGATGGAGTCATCTCTCTTGCCTCTGTGTTTTCTGCTGGTAATCCTTGCTGACAAGCTAATCAGTCTGTTGGCAGCCAACAATCTGAAGAGGTGAGGCTGTGTCCAACCTGGGGAATCTCCTCCTTCTTGCGGGGTTCCTTCCTGGCTAGTTTCAGGTGCTGATTTGAAACTACTGAAGGGTTGAGGCAAGGCTGATGTTTGCATTCTGGGGGTGGGGGTAAAAGAGGTCTGCTCTGTGGACAGCGCTCTTTGGTTGATTGGCTGAAGGCAGGGTCTCCCCTTTGGTTGACTGGCTGAAGGCAGGGTCTCCCTTTTGGTTGATTGGCTGAAGGCAGGGTCTCCCCTTTGGTTGATTGGCTGAAGACAGGGTCTCCCTTTTGGTTGATTGGCTGAAGGCAGGGTCTCCCCTTTGGTTGATTGGCTGAAGGCAGGGTCTCCCCTTTGGTTGACTGGCTGAAGGCAGGGTCTCCCTTTTGGTTGATTGGCTGAAGGCAGGGTCTCCCCTTTGGTTGATTGGCTGAAGACAGGGTCTCCCTTTTGGTTGATTGGCTGAAGGCAGGGTCTCCCCTTTGGTTGATTGGCTGAAGGCAGGGTCTCCCCTTTGGTTGATTGGCTGAAGGAAGGCAGGGTTCTGCTCAGGATGGAGTCTGCCTAGGTCATGTGCTCTGATGGCTACCCTCCATGTTGCTGGCATTCATGTCCTGTCAATGCGTTGTTTACTTACGTTACACACTTGACTCTAGCTTCATTTTTCAAAGCAGGGACGTGGTAGTGCAGAGGAAGGCAGAGGCAGACAGAGCTCTGTGAGTCTGAGGTCAGCCTGGGTTGCATAGCAAGTTCCAGGCCAAGTGTTGCTATGTAATGAGCTCCTGTCTCAAAAACAAAACAACCGCAACAGAAGGATCACAGAGGGCTTGCCCAACATGTACCAGGCCTGGTACCACATGAGCTAGGTGTGGTGATGGGTCCTGTAATGGTACCACATGAGCTCAGTATTGTGATGGGACTTGTAATCTCAGAGTTTGGGGGGTAGAAGCAGGAAGATGAGCCTGCAGGGTCTCTTCAGCTCTGTGATAAGTTTGAGCCTGGGGTCCTTAAGAATCTACCTTAAAACAACAATAAAAGATGGAACACTGTCTGGTCCTTCTACACACACACACACACACACACACACACACACTCATGTGTGTGCACGCTTGCACAGGGGGTCCCCTTTACAAATAAAGGTATGTCTTTGACTATAAGGAGATATGCCAGCACAGGGGTCCCCTTTACTAATAAAGGTATGTCTTTGATTATAAAGACATACCTTTTGTGCCAGGGGTTCCCACTCCTCCTTTCCCTCCAGGAATCCCAAATCTGATATGAAAAAGCAGCTGAATCAGGTTGGGTCTAACCTAAGCAAACACACCATCATCCAGGCTAGGTCCACTCTGGAACCCCGAATCCCCTTGAACAGGCTCGTGGCTAACAATGCCTCCCAGCATGGCCACATTTTTTTCTCTCTAAGGGCACTTTTTGGTGGCAAGTATCATTTTGCACCCAGGGATTCTGACTAATGGAGTCGACAAGGCTTTTGTGTATCCCCGTTTTTGTGCAACGTATTGTCATTCGAGATCAGTCCTGTTGATAGGGTCATTGTCTTCTGAATATATCTATTTTCAGACTCTTCTGTTACAATCCCTCCTTTATAGTCTCTTGAGCTAACTTTAAAGTTCTTCAGTTTGATGTGTCTTGTGAAATTAACTTGATGTCTGCGGTGGGCCTCAACCACCACGGTTTGTTTTCATAAGCACCTTGGAGACTTTAAATATCGTTCTCTCAGAAATAGTCCCTTGTTCGCACAACCATTCAGTCATCAGGCCACAAAGACCTGCTGGGGATGGTGTCGGTCAGGAAGCATTTCATGGAAAGTAGTACATTATTACCTAATGCTAATAACTGGTTAGTGCAATGAGGAAGGAGGGCCCATATTTGGGGTTCCTATGGCTAGCAGTATGTGGGTTATTCAAGCACTTCCAGGATGAGCACCAGGGTTCTTCTAGACGTCTGTCATTTGCATTTAAAAACATTTGATTCCTGTTGATAGAGGAGAAAGGGTCGTTCACTAATGCCAACTTATTTTTAGCAAGGCAATCTAAATGTCCTTATGGTGAGATTCCTAATCTGTCCGTTCTGTCTTCCGCGTCTCAATTCCATTTTAGGCAGATTACTCTCCTTCTATGAGGAACAATTTAGTTTATAAAGATTTCCCAGCAGGCAGCGCGGATCCCGAACATATCTTCTTGCCCCATGACCCATGACTCGCCCAAGACTATTGGAGATATTAACCTTGCACCTCATGGATACACACACCCCGGAATAGCTGTTAATGTGGCCCAACACAAACCTGAGCCTACTCAAGCTGCAATTTTAAAAACTCAGCCCCGTAGTTCTCCATGTGCGTGCTGTGGACACCGTTCCACAGAGCTGGCCGGGGAGAAAGAGCTCCCACTCTCCACAGCGAGTACCCAATGGTGTCTGTGGGATCGCTCGACTCGCCAGGTTGTCTGCAGCCTGGCGTTCTTCAGAGCTGAGCGGCCTGCCTGCCGTCCCGAGTTCTTCCACAGTGGGTCATCGCTGAGGAAGGACTTGAGCCCGAGGGTTAGGCTTGAGTGTGTCCTCCTTGAGCGTGGTCTTACAGGCACTGTTTGCTTAGCTAGAGAGGTGGCGTTGCTAAGAACGGGGGTAAGGGCAGCTTGAGGTCTTGTGGAGTCCCACACTGTCGTAGACAGCAGGAAGAAACATCGTACCGTTGTCAGCTAGGGTCTGGGGTGTGAGACTTGGTGTTCCAGTTGGGCCTGGGCCTCTTAGAACTTCTATTTGTTCATTTATTTTGATGTTCATTTGCTCCAGCTGCCTTCTCAAGTCTCGGTAAAGCTACGGTTCCCACTTCAGCGTGTCACCTTTTATATCACGAAGGCCTTGACCTCTAGGGTTAGAGGTAATTTGACGTCGGTGGCAGATAAAATAATAAAATCACCCCTTTACTCAAACTGACCCCCAACAACTGTTCCCTCCCCGTCCCGAACCATCCCAGACTCTTAAAAGCATACAGGCCCATGTTGTACCGTCGTTTCCTTCCGGGTGTATGAGTGCATATACCGTGTTTCCATCTTCTCAATATTTGATAGCTAGGTTTGATTTCCAAAGGCAGGGTTGGGAGAACAAGTTGTCAAAACTTTGTTTTCTCCAGGAAGGACCTTTGGTAGGATGCCATTGGTGCGCATTCTCGTGTTTCTGCGGCTGTATAGAACATATGTGTAGCAAAGTTGGCCTTCATCCTGCATTGTCTTTATGGCTCTCTGGCCTTCATCCTGCGTTGCCTTTTCTCTCTGTCTCCACATACACATGCCTCTTCGTCTGTGACGGCAGTGACCAGAGAGAAGAAGGCATAGGGCTTTTGGACTTGGGAGCTAGCGACCTCGTTGGCAGGAGACACGGAGCCCCTGACAGTCTTCACCTGTGCCCGTGGGAAGCTGTTGGGGGGGTGACAGAGCGCTTGCGTTGTGAAGTGTGAAGATAGGGGTACTCCCACACCCACACCTCTGTGGGAGTACGCTCGTTCCATTTGGGCCTTTGCCTCCTCTCCAAGTTGGGGTATGTGAAGACCCAGGAGGGCATTGCTCCCATAGCCTTTGACCTCGGGAGATGGTCACTCCATTGCCAGTTAATGCCAATTCTAGCAGGGTGCTTGAGTGACAGGGACTTGCACACTTAAAGAGGGAGAGGCTGTGTATATGGCCTGGGCATTTGTCTGTCCTGACTCTGAGACGTCTTTCTCCAAGACTCTATCCTACGTGACCACACATGCAGTTGTGCACACGTGTGGGTTATGTACGAGCATGCACCCACTCACACAAACCCATCGCATTTTTGGAAGACTGCTGGTGGAAAGGTGTTGCATGCGTTTGTATGTTATAGGATGCTACCTGGGTTTGGGGAGGAACTGGGCTTGCTTTTAATGATTTTGAAAAAATGGTAGGTAGCTTGCCTGGAGGCAGGATTACAGCTGCTTTGCCTCCGCTGTAAGTTGTTAGAACGTAATTCAAGTGTAACTAGTTCCATCTCAGTCACCTCACCTTCTGAGGTGAGAATTGTTGATGGTGCTTAGAAGGCACATCAGCACGACCCATGAAGACCCTTCTGCTTCTCTCCAAGGTGACGGTCATGTGTGTGTGGGCTGTTTGCTTGGTTGGATGGCTGCTGCTATTGTTTTCTGTTGGCCTTGATGTTACGTGTGTGTGTGTGTGTGTGTGTGAGAGAGAGAGAGAGAGAGAGAGAGAGAGAGAGAGAGAGAGAGAGAGAGAGAGAGAGGAGAGAGATGAGGATTCCTCCCACTAGCTTGTACTACTTTGCTTGTTTTTGTAAACGGACTGTTGTTGGCATCTCTGTCAAACGGATTCTTTATTCCTATGAAGATGTAGCATTTTCTCGGAGAACCCTGAACTACTGGTTTTTTAATAGCTGGGTTTCAGTTTAAGTTTCTCTTCCCCACTCCACGCTGCGGCTGCATGGGACCTGGGCAGGCTAACGGATCTGCAGAGTGATGGCACGGGTCATTCCATGGTCAAGTTCTGCTCTCCCTTGGGGACTCATGGGTGATCTTTTCTATACTTTCAGTGGAGGAGAAAAGTAGCCTCAGAACTCAACCACATGTATTAGGGCTCTGCAGAGACAGAGCCAACTGAATGTTGTGTGGGGGCATAGAAAGTGATTTGGCGTCAGGAACAGCCCCACTCAGTTAGGCTGACAGGTCCAAGCATCTGAGATTGGCACACAGGACACTCAGGAGGGCCGAGCACAGCATTTTAGTTTAGTCAAAGAACCAAGGACTGGCAGAGGAGGGGTGGGACGTCCTTCTGAAGCCTGATGTCTCTATACCTAGGAAGGAGAAGTGTTTTAGCCATGCTCAAAGGCAATTAGACAGAATTCTTTCTCCCATCCAGGGGTCCGTTTTCTGATTTCTATAGGCCTTCATCTGTGGCTGGAAGGGGCCCTACCTGTACTTGAGCAGACAGTGTACTTAACCTAGTCCATCCATTCAAATGTTAAACTCATCCGAAGTACATCAGAATCTTTTTGTTTTGTTTGTTTTTACTTTTTATTTTATTTTATTTTTTTCTTGCCTCCGTCCTCCAAGACAGGGTTTCCCTGGCTGTCCTGGAACCAGGCTTACTTCAAACTGAGACATCCTCTTGCTTCTGCTTCCTGAGTGCTGGGATTAAAGGCATGCACTCCAACCGCCCTCACTTTACTTTTTATTTTTATTTTTTTCTTGTGTCAGGGATTGAGCTGAGAGCCTTGAACATATTAGGCATACGCTGAGCTACATCCAAGCCAAGAATAATGTTTGGACAAATATCTGGACACCCTGGGCACAGTCTAGTCCAACAAACATGTAAAACTGATTAAAGACACAGAACCAATAGATTGTACATATAGTACATATAATAAAAAACGTCTTCATATAAAGAATTGGCTTACACAGTTATAAAGGCTGGGACCTTCTGGAGTCAAAAGTAAAGCGTGTAGTCTTTTTATTTTTAACCCCCAGCCTGGATTTTTCCAGAGGTGAATAGGGGTTGGCCAATTTTACTCTGATATTATTTTATGCAAAATGTTTCTGATTGTTTTAGTGTTTTTAGGGCTTGTTGTTTTATTTTGTTTAATTGTTGCCCAGCTTTTTTTCCTGTACTTCCCATTTGTGTGTGTGTTTGTGTGTGTGTGTGTGTGTGTGTGTGTGTTGAGCGCGCGTGCGTGCGAGAGAGCAGGTGGGTGTTTCCCAGTAGAGCAGTTTGTGTGTTTTAACTTGCTGGCCTCTACTCTATCACATGACTTTGACTATCACCAGCATCTTACGGAAGGAGGCAGTCAGGGCACAAGGAAGTATGATAGGGGAATATGCAGATACCACTGGACTTTGTGGGTGTTCCCCGCAGCTGTGTACAGATCTGCCTAACACGTCTTGTTGCTAGGCGTTAGGCACCTAAACCCTCCGTCCCCTCCATATTAGGCCTTCCATATTAGTGTGTTACGTGCTATAGCCCCTTAAATTTACCTTCCTTCTTGGGAGGGCACCCCCTTCAGAAACCCACCCACACCTAAGCAGTATTTCCTGAATCCAGGGCCACTGCCGAGGATATGTGACTCTCCACTTCCAGATCCACGTTCCTGATTTGGTCAGGGCTGCAGTGGTTTTGATGGGGACTCTGGAGGACAACAGCAGGAGAGCAGGACAGCTGGCTCTACCTGGTGTGTGGCAGGCGGAGTCTGACCAAGTGGCACTCCAACCCTGGGGCAGGAGGGATCTCACAGACGCCGGCCTTCTTCTCTACAAGAGTGTCCGTCCCTCTTTCTCTTCTAGGGTTCCTGAGCTCGGTCTACGATGACTGTGTGCTCTGCTCACAATCTCTTCCTCTCTCTCCATCCCTAATGCAAGGTAGCCCGAGAACACGAATGTGTGCAGATCCATAACTGAGAAGTCAGGGCAAGGAGATGGCTCATGTGGCTGGATCCAGGGGCCCGCGTTTGAAAAAAAATATTTCCCAGGAGCCTCTTGCTTTGCTGTCCTCCAAGCTGACTTTATTGCACAGAAGCTACCTCGAGTCCAGGGAGACCTTCGTCCCTTAATGTCAGTGACTTGGCTTTGGGCTGTTCCCTGTGGTAAGAGGTTGCAGCATGCAGGGCGGATGCACACCGAGTGAGCCTGTCCATGCCTCAGGCTGGGGGCGGCAGTGCGCTCGACCTCAGCTAATAGCTCCATAGATAGCATAGTCAGGTGAGTGTCTCCTACCTAATTTAAGAAAGGCCACAGAGCACAAAACCCAGTGTGCTAATCCATCACTCTTAGCACCTGCTTGTTCTTTGCACCCCTTAGCCACAAAGCCCTTCCCTTCCCGGGACTCGTGCGTGCGTGCGTGCGTGCGTGCGTGCGGGGCTTCTAAGACTTCTAATGCCCTAAACTTTTCAAGGACTGTATAACTCATTCTATTCTGTGAAAATACTAAAGTGGGGACAGGTGAATCCTTCAAGTTCAAAACCGTTGGCTCATCACACAGAGGGAATATGACCACCACATTTGGCTCTGAGATTCCCTGGCTCCTAAGCACAGACGGTATCTAGGGTTAGTGAGAGAGAGAGAGAGAGAGAGAGAGAGAGAGAGAGAGAGAGCACTTTAAGAGGATAGGATAGGTGGTGAGGAGGCCCCCATGGAAAATAACAGACAATGCACTTGAAGGCAGCCCCTTGCTCGCTGCATGCATAACTCCAGTATTTCTTTCCCAAGCTCCCTTCTCCAGTCGCTTGCCCCTGGAAGACTTGCTTTTGTGGTAGTTGCTTTGCTAGCCAATAAAGCAAGGAGTTAAGCATTAAGCCTTTACATTGCCGGGCTCCTCCCAGAATGGCTGGAGGGTTCCCTGTGCTGCCCTTGAAGGCAGCACTCAGGTGAGTCAGTGCAGCAGACATGAGGGCTAAGCGCAGCCCCCTCCACTGCGAAGCTGGGCTGATCCTTCTGAGGGGCTCACACAGCGTGTGACTCGCCCCCTTTTTACCAGTGAGTGCCGTGAAGGCCCTGCTCTGTGATAGCAAACCAGCTCCCTTCCTGACCCTTGGCTGCTGTTCCTGGACAGCCACCCCCCCCCCCCCCCCGCTTTCAGCAGTCGATTCTCCTTTGTCACCTGGGTTAGCTCAGTTTGCCTTGGATGGCTGTAGTACCCCAAAAACAACCCAGGACAATGTGGAAAGATGGTGTTGTGACTGGTGGCCTTGTAGGCAGCCCCAGGGCTGTGGCTCCCAATCTTTACTTTTATTGATTTGTCTTCTTGAATCATCTCTAGGCTTCTGGGCTGGGTGAGTTTACTCACACATCTTTTGCCATGAGCATAAAAAGATATAGTTCCCCTTTTCTCTCCCTCCCTCCCTCCCTTCCCTCCCTCCCTGCCTGTCTCCCTCCCTCCCGTGTTGGAGATGTAGTTCTTGCATAGATAGCATGTTCAAAGACCCTGGGTTCAACCCCCAGGAGCACCAGAAAACGAAACCAACCGACTTGAAAAACCTGGAATGGCATTTGCTCATTGGGAGTAGCCCCTTTTTCACACCCCTAAATCCCACCTCTATGCTCTCTACCTTGTAACAAATGGAGCTGTAACAAATTTCTCACCAGGCATATGGGTCTACACAGCGGCCATTTGCTGGAGTTGGCTAAACAACAGTCTGTCCTGTCCCTCTACCTGTGTGACCTTGGGCATGCTCCTTAACGTCTCTGAGTCAGTTTCCTCCTCTGGGAAATGGGCAGAACGCTCTTACCCCCCACATAGTGGTTGTGAGAGCTATTGGAGTAGTCAGCACCGTCCCTCTCTAGGGGCCCGGATGGAGAGGGCAGCTTTTGGGAGCTGACACCTCACTGAGTAGACTTTCCTTCCGAGTGTTTTCCTGGACACAGGGGGCCTGCAGCTCCCCGTCCACAGAGGGGTCCCGTGCGGTGCTGTTGTGGTTTCTTTCAGAAGGCTGTAGTCTGGGGGTGAGCCCCAACAGTTCAAGTAGTGAATGCAGCCATGCATGAGTATGTATGACCGTACGGTGTACACACATATAAAGCGCGTATGCCTACAAGGTGCAAATGCCAGCTAACCCGCAAGGCTCATCCCAATAGAGGCTTCGGTAAGGTAAGTTAAGAGAGAAGGCTCAGCCACGTGGCTGGCTGCTTAGAGGAAGGAGCAAACATGCGCGTTATGGGCTGATGCAGTTAGGGCTGGGCACGGTGGGAAGGTGTGGTAGGAAGAAGACTGCACGAGGAGGCCATGCTT
Source organism: Mesocricetus auratus (assembly GCF_017639785.1). NCBI lineage: Eukaryota > Metazoa > Chordata > Mammalia > Rodentia > Cricetidae > Mesocricetus > Mesocricetus auratus. The sequence continues at coordinate 5,394,157 of NW_024429182.1, read as the reverse complement.
GAGATGCCTCTCGGGGTCTCCGGCTGCGTGGCAGGGAGGCGAGGAGAGTTCTGTGCTCCTTTGGTTGCGGGACACCTAGGGAGACACGGGTTAGGTGGAGAGTCAGGCTGGGGGCTGTATGCCTGGGTGACGCGGCCCTTCTCCTGGCGGAGCCTGACTCTGTTCCCCTTTCTTCCTGGCAGCAGAGCCCCTTCCCCTGCTGCACTCAGGGACATGCCTGTCAGCACGGCTACCCCCCCTCAGACTTCACTGTCAGCACGCACGTCTTCAGGGACATGCAAAGCAGCCGCTCCTTACACAAGGTTGGGGAGCCCTGGTGTCTGGAGGTAGGTCTCGGAGCAGAATGACGGTATGAGATGAGACAGCCCTGAAATGAGCCACCCATCCAAAGTTTACCTCACAGGAGGGTAGGGCCCATGCGTCCACCCTCCATCCCCGAGCTCTCCCGGGGTCACTTTCGTCTCAGATGCCACGATGTCTGGCCATGCTGACCACTGATAGGGAAAGCATGGCCATAAAACCGCCACTTTACAAGAGGAGGGCGGAGGCGGCTCTAGGGTGGACATCGGTGATGCCTAGCTGGCTTGTAAAGGCCACATGGCCCAGCGTCACACGCGAGAATGCACGCTGCTCCATCAGTCTTGGACCGAGAGAGTAATTCCCTGGGCGCTCTTAGTGGCTCCCACTGGAAGGGAAGGTGCCACCTCAACTTTGCAGTTGCTACGAGCAATTAGCGGTTCTATAGTATAGATTTTCTTTTCAAATTCAGGGTGCTGAGAAATGCCTCCCACCCACAAGATCCCTGGCTAGCAGAGGCAGGCACAGCCCAATGACTGCTCACAGATGTTGTTCTCCAAGGACAGGAAGCATTGTTAATTTCCTTTAAATAATTCAATGCAGTGTCAATACCCCACACTGACTCCATGCTCCAGAGTGACAGCTCTCTTCAAATTAGTAGTCCCAAGAATAAAGAACTTGCAGAACATTCTTTTATCTTCAGGAAAGCAAACATCAATGCAGACTTTCAAAAAAAAATTAAAGTAACTCTTAGATTTAGATAGAAGATGATGTTTTGGTTTTCATGAATATTCACAAGCCAATTAGCGGAGTCTTTTTTAAACCGGCGATTGTGTCCCTACTAGGTGCTGAGTGTGTGCTATGTGCTGAAGGGTACTGGGTTAGAAATCAGGGCTTCTCTAGTGGGCAGAACGGACACCTGGAGAGATATGGAGCATGCGCACTTAGGTCTTGCGTCTAGAGAGGGAAACCGTGGGAGAAATCACGTTAAAACCCTTGTTCTACTTAAGAAACAGTAAACAGCCATTTAGAAGAACCAGCGACACACAGAAAAACACAAGGATGGAGAGTCACACCCAGACCCTGTACTGCCTGTGGATCATCTCATTTCTCATGAGTTTCTTTAGTCATTCATGTTCACAAACTTCAGAAACAGTTGGGGGTGGTCCTGACACAGTTTTGCGTTCTCTCGGCCACTCTAAGGGCAAGGGATGCTGTCCTATGTTACAGGGATGCTGTCCTATGTTACAGGGATGCTGTCCTGTGTTACAGGGATGCGGTCCTTTGTTAGGGCATGTGCTAGGAAAACTTCCGTCAGTGTCCTTGGAATTCCTACGCTCTAACCATTACTCTTCATCCAAGTGGGGATAAAACAGACTGGTATTCTGGGGGCGTCGAACCTCTCATGTTCTCTTGTCTCTGGCATGCCTTTAATTGGACTGTACTTATACTCCATTACCCGGTACATGTGTGAGTGTGTGTGGGTGTGGGTGTGTGTGCGCGCGCGCGCGCGCGCGAGCGCACGCGCACGCACGTGCTCAGCTGGTTCTGCATGGCAGGGCACTCTGCAGCGGCTGTGACCTTGCTGAGGCTTTTCATAGCAGATCCTGCCTGGTCAGCTTTTCCTAAGCATAGCAGCTCATTCTGACTGTTGAGGATAAGGCTAGCCCATCAGGCCTGGCAGATAAGGCTAGCCCACTGGGTCTGGCAAAAGCAACTCATTAACCTTTGGTCAGAGTTGGGACTTGAATAAAGGAGAACCAGGTGCCTGTTTTGATATGAGGAAATGGAAGCAGAAAGACAAGCTTCCTTGTAGCTCAAGATTTGCAGGAGCCGATTAGGAATCCCGGCGCCAGTGGCCTTCAACATTTCTTCTGCTTGTCCTTAGGGCAGAAGAGTAAGAAAAAAAAGCCACATTTCCCGATGAAGGGTAAACTCACAGAATGTGAAACGGCTGGTCACAAAGGTGCCGAGTATTAGCAAGTCACCGAACTGGCCTATGCCTCAGTTTCCCCAGCCCGCAGACAGGCTGTATATAAAGCCAGTACTTGTGGGAGAGCTAGTGTGTCCACAGAGCAAGCATGAAGGAGAGCCGAGACATGCCTGGGCATCTTTGCCATGGACTAGTCACCGACCTACAACGGTCTGCCTGGCTGCGTATGCTGCGACTCTTCCTGCGTGGAGAATGATGTTTAACATTGTTAGTACTCTATACTTCAGGAATTCGGGCGGAGTGTGAAAATCCTGACCTGTGGTGTGAGCATTCCAGAAGCGGCTCTAGGGAGCTAGATGATTGGCAGTCACCAAGCAGTAAGTCCCCGAGTCCGTCACCTCTATTGGCAAGGCTCTCTCTCCTCGATGCGATGCCTGGATGTGTAAAAACCCTGGTAATGGAATACCAGCCAGGCTTGCTCCTCTGGGTACCCAGAGAGATCCTTTGACATTTCACACAGGCTTCCTGAGGTCTGGGGCACTGCTGTAAAGGAGTGTACTGCCGTATTAACTCTTTGGAAGCCCCAACAGCAGCCTTAAGAGGCGGCACTGCACACGCCCATTCTGCAAATAGAGGTAACTGAGCCAGAGCTATAGAGCAGCTTAGGATCACACAGATAGAGAGCAGGGCTGCCGTAAACTCCTCCCCCCCCACCCCCCCCACCCCCCCACCCCCCCCCCACCCCGCTAATGAAAGACGCAATGTTGTCGTTCGCGGTTTAGCATTTTCTCTGCTTTCCAGAGAAAGGGTGCATTTGGTCCTGTTGGCCACCTGCATTCTTGGGGACAGGAGTGAGTGTCTCAGTTAGGGGGCCTTCCACATCATCTCCGAGTAACACCCATTGTCCTCCTCTCCTCTTGCTTGTTACTGGGCTTAGGTCCTGACCTTTGCCATCTCTTCCTCTAGGGAATTCAGTAGACAGACTGGTTGAGTAAATATGACTAAGAGTCAACACCCACCTGGACAGGCGTGAGTCACCTCTTTGTAGTTAGCTATTCGTGTACATTTTAAAACTGGCCACACAAACTCACTGTACTGGGGCTGTGAACAGTGACAATAATAGGGTGTGACACAGCATAACTGCCTGCAGATAAGAGAGGGCTTGCCTGTAATTGCTTAGTCACCCCCACTGCCACTGAAATACTTGCAAACAAACTTCTTAAATAGTTCTTTGTCAGGAGCCTTCTCTCATTCCCCATTTCCTTCCTCTTTGGGGGCTCTATGAACTTTCCCCAGTCGGTGGCTGAGGAACCAGGAAGATGGTACACTCACTCTGTCTCCTCAGCTTTTATTTTTCCTTTTGGTTGACTTACCCTCTGGCTAGTGTTGAGCCTATTTTGACTTCACTTTTAGGTGTATGTCTTCAGAAAGGGCCAAATTAGGGATGCTCCTTACTCCTTAGCTTTGAAGCCTACACATGTAAGGGGGAAGGGCAGTTCAGCTCAGTCTGCAAAGCCAGTGTGGAGACGGGGAGGTTGACCAGTTGGACAGGGAAATGAAACTTTCCCTAGGTTTATTAGACCACAGCCTGCAAGTCTGTGGCTTCTTGTATGTCTGATTTCTGAAAAGCATGGTGGTATAGCTGGCTTTATTGTTGCTTATTCATCACTTAAAACAAATAAAGCTATTAGTTCGTTTCCCCGAGTTCTCTACTGTTCAGCTATATATGGAAAATGAGTGTGTGTGTGTGTGTGTGTGTGTTGATTTATAAGTTTTGTTATAACTCCAGATTAGCAAGCATCCAACTACCGCCCCCCCCCCACCAATAAAAAAAAGTAGAGTACTGCCCAATTAGAAGCAGCCCAAGCAACAATGTCAAATGCACCCCCTAAAGGAAAGTTTGATTTTGGATAAACTTCCAATGCTCCCTTCAACAGTCTCATAGGCGGACTCATGTTGTGTATGTTCCCCACTTGTTTTGAGACTTTTAAACATGAAATGCTCTCCTGTGCACGCAGTGGGGACCTTCGACTCCTCCTCCTAGCTGCCCATGCTAGAAGTGAGGACCACTTGCCTTCGCTCCCAAGCAAGGGTGACTCTTCTCCAGCTTTCACTGCTACAGGGCACTTGGCAGAGGGTGTATGGTGGAAATACTGGCGAGGGAAATTCTAGACCAGTTTGTAACGCCCCCCAAGTGTATGAACCGTGGTTTCCTTGTGCAACCTAGAATCCTTCTACAGAAAAACTCACCATCAGACCCCTCCTCCTATCTATACCCCTTTGACAGGGTATAGTCTCACCACCGTGGTCTTCTAGGCTAAATGAAGACGTGGGGTCCTTTGTACTCTGAAGTCCCACCTGGGTGTTTCTCATCCTAGTGTATGGGCGTGTGGTTCAGTTTCCACTCCACTCCTGTGGTCCTCACTGACTACAGAGTATGCATGTGTGAGGGTGTGTACCTCTTGGTACATGTGGGCAGTCACACGTGTGTGAAGAGGCCAGAAGTCATCCATGGGCATCTTTTCTGACTGCTTGTCAGTTTGGTTTTTCAGGGTCTCTTCACTGAACCTGGAGCTTTACTGCTTGTCTAGAGGATCTGGGCAGAGAGCATCAGGAATGTCCCTGCCTCCCAGTGCTGTGTAACTCAGCAATGGGCTTTTACGTGCATGCTGAGGCTCTGGGTTCAAGTCCTCAGGCTGGGCTCGGGACATTTTCCTGAGCCGTTTCCCCTACGTCTCCACACCCCCTCGCTTCGTTTCTACTTTGGGGGCCTTGTGGTAGAAGCCACATGACCCTTGATTAAGTCAGGATCGAGTTCTGGTTTACCCTGTCCTGACCCACTGCCGGTCACCTCTGCCCCGGCTGAGAATGAGGAACGAGGTGCCTTTTGTGTAGCCCACGTTGATGACTCTGTTAAAACCCTGGTGGGTGTGTGCATGTCTGAGCACACGCCTGTCTGTCCCTTTGTCTGAGCCTTTCTCTGAGATGCCCCCCAGCCCCGTGTGTGTGTGTGTGTGTGTGTGTGTGTGTGTACATGTTCTCATGCAAGTGGGGTTCACAGAACAATACTGGGTGTCATCCCCTCTGCCTTTTCTTTGTAAGACATGGTCGCTTACTGGCCTGGAGCTGCTAGGTGAGTTTGGCCGGCCTGTGATTCCTGGGGACGCTGCTGTCCTCACCTCCACTGGGGTCACAAATTTGTGTCATCTCCATGCTTGGCTATTTTTATGTAGGATCTGGGGGAATCAAGCCCAGGTCTTAACGCTTGCAGGGCTTTGCCTGCCGAGCGGCCTCCCCACCCGCAAACTTTTATTTTGAAGGAGTGCTGACTTGATTTATTTTTTCTCCCTCCAAAGGCTCGTTTTTAATGACTGATGTCTTCCCCTCCCCATCTCTAGGCCCTCTTGGACACACAGAGGGAATCCCTGTTTTGCCCTCCCCCCCCCCCCCCCGCCCCAGCGGTTTCTTAGCTATCAGTGCGTCTCCACTGGCCTTTCCTGTTCTTCTCTGTGAGATGCTCCGGCCTGCACGCTAGGGTGCTTTGGGCCACCTTGTGGACTTACGAGAATTCAGGCTGATGCTCATGGTGGCATTAGTGAGGGCGACGATGTGCTATTGCTGTCTGCAGAGGCAGCGGGGTGGAATGAAACAAACCTTTGGAACCGTCTGTGTTGAATTATCTGTCGTTTCGCAAATGCCAGGATAGACAACCAAGATTTGGGCATGGTGTCCTAAGTGAAGATAGAGCGTGATCTGTAGGTTTGTTGGCCAAAGCCTGGTTCTCTCTGGCTACCCTACTTGTCCCACGAGCTCCGTGAAAGGAAGAGCTGGGAGCCTGGAGCTCTGTCGGTGCTTGTTTGTGCGTCCTAGGTTCTCCAACAAGCCGATTCGTTCCCGGGGAGACTTGGCTGTTGCTTCCCCAGCTGTTTCGAGGTTATGCTTTCAAGGGAGACATGGAAGGCGGGAGAGCCTATCTATGCCCCTGTCCTCTTGGGAAATGATGAGAGGTGACCTGAAAAGTCCTCGGCTCAGAGTGTCACACTCGACTGAACCGAAGATGATGCATTTGGCTGGGGAAGGTAACAGCAATCGCACACATGTAAATGCTTGTGCAATCTAATTCCTGTCTTTGTAATTACTTGGAGACCCGCCCATTGTGGCCAACTGAGAAGAAGCATGAGCAGTGACCCAGGCAGGCAGCAGAAATTGGAGGGGAGGAGGAGGAGGGCACCCAGAACAAGCTGCAGCTTTTCTGTCCCTGAAAGCCCCTTTAGAAGCAGGGAAAGGCACAAAGGTCTTCTTCCGTACTCACCCCTCAACTTCCCATCCCTGCCTGCAGTCTCCTGGAGAGTGTGAAGGAGGGCACACGGCCCTCACGAGTCTGGTTAAAGGGAGGGACAGGCGCCCATGAGGGAATGAAGGCAGCAGGTTTCCACGGGGGAGGAAGACCTTTCAGATGGAAGAATGAGCAGCACTTAAAAAAAATCACGAAACAAAAAAAAACGAATGGGTGCCTAGCAAGGGATGAATCCGGCAGCCCGGGGTTGGTGTGGGCGCCTCAAGGAACCAGATGTGGCATTCTGTCCTGTCTGGATTCTCACCTGTCTGTGGAGAGTGGTGCACAAAATGGCCTGCTCTGCTCTCTGAGTTTGGCTGCCATTTATTTGTCTGACTGACAGGCGTTAGGGTTTTGGAAATGTGATGTCATTTCTATAACCACCCACATGAGAAGCCCTGGCCCCTTTCCATTTTTGGTGACGGAGAGATAAATGCACTAAAAGTTTTGCTTCGGGAAAACACAGACCCTCTCCCTCTCCCAGCTGAAAGGCGATGGGCTTCGAATCCCATGAACAAAGATGGCGGGCTGCAGCCGCAGCTGGCGCCGCCCTCTGGGCGTGACTGACAAGTGGCAGTTAGTTGGTCAGTGGAGGTTACCCTGGATTTTTGGGGGTATGTGGGATAGTGGCGTGGAGTTCTAATCCCATCTCCAGGTCAGCCATGGCAAAGCAAGAGAGACCTGCCCTCTCCCCTTCCCCTTTTGACTCTTGCAGTTAGGTATTTTCTCAGCGGATTTTCTCTCCATAGAAAGCAACCGTATGTCACTTGCATTTAACATTAAAGGCCTGACGTTTTGTGCAAGCTGTGCTGGTTAGGTCAACATCCCATCTAAGATCCCCTGCCTCAGCTCTCAGAACGCCGGGCACACTGGCGTGTGTCACCTCGTCTGCTCCGATCAAGTTTAGAATTCACGCAGGCCCTTTGTGAGAGGGTACACTTCATAGGAGAGCGTGTGGTGTTGGCCCCTGGCTGTGGATGGTGGCGTCTATTCCACGGGTAATTGCCAGCGTGGGTCAGCACTCTGAGGTAACCCTGACCTTGCCAGGAACTGGCAGAGTGGCCAAATGTACCTTGCAGAGCCTGGGGCATTCCCTGTTCCCACCTTCATTTGCCAAGACAGCGGGGTAAGCAGGTGATGTATGTGCAGACTGGCATAAGTCTATATCTTTTCATTGGTGCCCATCCCTTGTAGGTCCTGGTAGGGTTTATTTGATAGTGATACTCCCCGTTCTCTATAGATACCTGCCACCTTGAGATGGGTGACGTGCACCTGTAGTCCCAGTCGGAAGGGCGGCTTGCACTCAGAGTTCAAGGCCAGCACTGGGAGCGTATAACACGATCCCACCTCTTGAAACTCTGCAGACAGCAGCCCAGTAGTCACTGCTCTCTTCACACATATTCTCGCTTCTCCTTAACAGCTACCCCAGAACACAAACATCCTGGCATAACTTCGCGTGTAAATAAAGTGATGGATGGCTAACGTTTGCTGCGTGCTTATTCTATATCCCAGGCTTTGTTTCCAAGTCCCTTTCTGGGTAATTCGCATTCAGTCCTCCCAATCGGTAGCAACTGCTTGTTTTAACAAGAAGGAAGCTAACACAGTTTTTATTTGTATTATTATTATTTTTTTAATGATTTGTCCCAGGTTCTGCTGAGAGTAATTGTTGGAACCTAGGGATTCAAAGCCTGGAGCTTTAGATGTTTTCCACAACAGGGCGCCCACCTCCCCACTGCCCGGACCCCTTCTGCCCTGTGACATGGAAGCTGTGAGCAGAGGCACACATGCTCTCCAGACACTCTGGCTGAGGATGGTTGGGACGGGAGGATGGGAGAACCGTCTCCAAGCCCAGCCGGAAGTTGTTCCGAGTCTCTCAGCAATTGGCAACATAGAGTTTTGTTTTGTTTTGTGTGTGTGGTTTTGTTTTTTAAATAATTAGAAACAGCTCGACTCTTGTTACCACCCACGGTAAAAAAAAATTGCTTAGCTCCCACAAATTAAGAGAGAAGGGGGGAAAATAAGGCCACTTGGTGGAATGATTAAAACGGGGTTTAAGGCTGAAAGTATTCCCAAGAGAGCATTTGGACATATGGCTGCCCCGGTGGGGGTGAGGGTCCCTGAGAGTCTGACTCCTTTTTTGCCTGGTTCAGGTTCATGGCAGTTGTTGGTGAAGGAAGGGAATCTGATGCCCACGATGACTCTGGGAGGAAACCCACATTTTTTCTGTGCTCGTTAATGGTATGTCTTCTGCGTGGGTGTGAGCACCGAGAACTTAAAGCCCACATTTGCATGGTGTGTGGTCCTTACAGGGCTGTGCTCCAGTCCTCATGGTGGTGGCCCACGAGGGGAGGGGAGAAAAGGAGGTGGTCTTGGCATGGTCACAACTTGTCCCATTGTATGGACCAAATCACTGAGGCAGGTTCCTTGGGGGTGAGCTTTTATGGCCAGGGGCCACCGTTGTCCAGAGGTCAACTCAGGGTCAGTGGACATTCATGGCTCTGTTTCCTCACCCTTCTCAGGGCTGATGGTGGCAGGAGTCTGGTTTGAGAAGCCTGATGTGCCACCCACTGGACACACTCTGTCCCTGCCTCCTCCTGGTCCTTCTAAGTGGGCAGAGGGTGACTGGCTTCCTCATCCTCCTGGGAGAAGGAGGACTTGCTGCTGGGCGTGGAGGGACATCCCACCGGAGGGCGCTGGGCTCCCTGTGGCACTCTGAGCCACACTGCTTTGATTTCGATCTGTGTGTGATGACTGCCGTGGGGTGGCCTCCCCATGCCATCCTGACTTGTTTAAGTTTATGCTTTGTTGGCAAGCAATTTTTTGATGCTATTCTTCTCATAGCCAGAGGCCAAGATCCCTTGTGGAGCAATGCCTGAACTTAATAGTTTTCATCTGGATACTAGGGAGGGTATCAAGAAGCGGGCAGGGGTGGGGTGGGGTGGGGTGAGGGAGTCTTAGAGACCACTCACTCCATCTCCCAGCCTCTCGTTTCTTACTGAATAAGAGTGACCCCCCCTTCAGAGGGGGTGTGTTCCATGGTGTTGCATCCTGACCCTACAATTATAGCTCAGAGGACATAGCGCCCTGATGGTCTTGCAGGTGGTTTACAAACACGCATGCCAAAGTCCCCATTAAACTTGATCTGGAGTGTCTGGGAAACACTTGGCTTCTTTCCTGGCTGCTACCAGAGTTTGGGCATCCACCTATACGGTGTGTAACCTTGGGTGACCCTGTCCTACCCTTCTGACTGACTGGTTCCCTGATCAGATTCTTAGGCACACAGAACAGTGCTGCGTGAGCTTGATAGATGAGGGACAAAGGCTCATGGGAGGCATGGGTGGGGCACACGGGGACCAAGGGCACCTGTGGACCTTCAAATCCTGCTTGTCTGGGCTTAGACCTCCTCCCCAGTGCGGGCGTGAATCTGGAAATCATAAAAAGCCCCCATGTGTATGTGGCAGCGTTTACAGCCCCAGGAGGGACCGGACTCCAGTTCATACGATGCCATCGAGTCCTCCGGGGCTGGTACCAGTCTACCCTGAAGAGAAGGGCTGAGAGCGGAAGGGACCTTTCTGCGTCTAGCTGGAAGTCACGGGCAGTGTTTAAGTTCTTCGTCGTCGTCTCCCGTGGATCCCCAGCCCAATCTGAGGCCTGTTCCTCTCTGAGCTCTGTCCCAAATCAGACCCCTCTACCTGTGTGAACAGGCTCAGTGTGAGCGGGCCCAGAGAGGATGGACTCAGTGTGAGCAGACTCCGTGTGAGCAGAATCCTCCGTGTGAGCAGACTCCGTGTGAGCAGACTCAGTGTGAGCGGTCATGAAGCTGTCAGGGAAGGCTGCATTGAAAAGAGTGGGCAAGTTAACCTTCGGAGTTTCGGGAACCGTCAGAGCTGTTGGTTGTGACCTGCGCCTGAACACCGCGAAGCCTCTTTCTCTGCCTCTCTCTCTCTACACTTCTGCAACTGCTGTGGCTTTTTTTTTTTACCCTAGTCCTGCTGAACCACCTCCTCCATCTAGTAGTTTTGGGCTTCGTTTCCGTCCTTGCCTCTTTAATGCCAAGCTCCTCTCCTCTTAGCCTGCATCCATCCAGGGTGCGTACCTGCCTGTCAGAAGCATACCCACTGGGTGGCGACCGGCCTGAGCTTCTGACCATTCTGGCCTCAGACACTCTTAGAAAGCGGAAGTGATGTAAGAAGGGATCTGTTCAGACGGAGGGCGAGCCTCTTTGGGATTTTGGTGGGAAAAGATTGTCTCCAGGATGAAAGAAGAGACTGTTCGGGGGAGGTGATGGAGCCTGTTCTGTGCATCAACAGACAGCAGCGAGACAGAGAGATAGTGATTACTGAATGTCACCTAACAGGTTAGGTGTCCGTACAAGTAGGCCACGAGATTTGCTGGGCCTGGACTCCTAGGAGAAGGGGTGAAGAACTCAGACGAGGAAATGGGCTTATCGGAGTGACCTAAAGATACAAAGCACCCAGCACGGGCTCTTGAGTAGCTCACCCCAGCCAGAATAATTTTAATCCATTCATGGTGATCTCTTCGCAGTAGTCGGTGGGTTGAAAGAAGACTCCTGCAGAACCTGGTAATTGTTGCGGTGACTAACAATACCCCACCTACTCCGTCAAGCCTCTCTCTAAACTTTGGGAACTGAGGCTCAGGTACAGAAGGCCACATTACCAGGTGATACAGGAACCCAGGACAGAAATCCACGCTCCTACCCCACCACTCTGATTCACGGCAGACTTGCATTTTGTTTGGTGGCGTTCGTGTTCTGTGCGGAAGTGGAATCCAGAGTGTGCAGATGAATTCACTTATTTCCCTCTTGAAATCACGACTTTCCTTGTACATTGGCTGAGGCTGCGGGGATGAATGCAATTGTCCCTGCGGAAAGATAGCCAGGAAGCACAACCTAGAACTTATGCTAAAATATATATATATATATATACATATATATACATACATACTAGAAATCTTGCAAGCAACGACTAGGCTTTTAGCAACACCTAGCAAAGTGGATCACACATTGTGACTCACACCAGTAAGCCCAGCATTCAGGAGGCTTGAGGCAGGAGCATTGCTGTGAGCTGAGGCTACGGACCAATCCTAACCATTTATATGAGAGATGACTATTTGTGTGTTCTTTCCCCCAAGGACTGGTGCTGGGGGATTCTTTTTTTAAAAAAATATTTTATTTTATTATGTATACAGGTTTTTTTTTTATCTGCGTACATGCTTGCACTCCAGGAGAAGGCATCTGATCTCATTATAGATGGTTGTGGGCCGCCATGTGGTTGCCAGGAATTGAACGCAGGACCTCTGGAAGAACCCGCAGTGCTCTTAACCTCTGAGCCGCCTCTCCAGCCCGCTTGGGGATTCTTTTAGGGTGCTCCTTTCCTGGGTTTTGTTAACAGCTCAGAAATGGGAGAGGGGGAAGACTTTCTGAAAACATGATGTACGAGAGGTAGGGCGGAGATCACCAAGGTAGCCATGGTGCTACTAGCAAGGTTAGAGATCCTGTGGACCAAGTTGGATGTTTACAGCTCTGCTAAGAGCTCCATCCTGCTGCTAGAGCCCGTGTCTTGTAACCAGGAAGCAGGCTGATGCCCTGGGTTGAGTTCAGCAAGTTTGTTTTGACTTGTGGCCCATGAAGAGAGTGAAGCCCTGATTATGTAATGTTAGCTGGGCCGGGAATGTCAGCTGGGCCCTGCTTGCCAAAGCTTGAAGAGTTAGTTGGGAGCAGACTATGTTTAGTATGACTAATCCAGCTTGGCAGGGTGAAGGGGTGGGTGGGTGTCGTCGCTCGGAGAGTGAGGGATGACTTGTGCTATTTCAGATATTATCACTTTGTGTGCACCGTCGCTGTTTCCCAAAGTGACTCAAGTAGCTAACTAAGTTGAGGCCTCGTTAATCAACCAGTACGACACTGGTTGTTGACTGATGGAGTCAAGACACCAAGACACACTTGCGATTAGGAGAGTCGGGCTTTTGGGTCCTGGGAAATGCTTCTTGTAGCAGCCTGTGTTGGTCAAGGGTGGCTGGCAGCCTACTCAGTAATTAAAGCCGGTATACAAAGCCAACAACAGATTCCATAATAAAAAGTCGCAGTGAACCCCAATAAAAATGTAAAGTAAAGAAAAAACGTGGCCCACTTTCCTAGTAAAGACTCCAGATGTAATTCAGACTCTGGTCTCCGACCTTCTCTGTCTTTATTTGGGCGCCTTTTACTCCTTTTGCTCCCTCCTTCCCCCAAAAGGTCCCTCTTGGTCCTTCTTATGGGACAAAAGATCCCCATTTTTATGCAGATGTCTTTAGTTGGAGGCAAAAGTAATCCAGAAGCATGTTTGCACAACCAACCACCCTTAAACAGTGCGTTCCCTGCCCCCACCACGAAAAGGTTGCTCTTTGGCGGGATGGATGCCCTGCCTGAGGTGAAGTGGGGAATCGCTTTTGTCCCTTCCCTGATGAATGGATGTAGAATGCTCACTGAACCTGGAAACACCTCCTTTTGTGCCTGGTGCCCCCCTAACACAGGCTGTTAAACTTGGGGCAATTGCTCATGGTGGGGGATTGAATGGGGCCATTGTGGGCGGAGGGGCTCACACTGAAGCCATTGTGGGCATAGAGATGTCATTGTTTTCCACGTATTAAGGAGTAGACCCTGGGGACCCCCAGGCATCAGTGTGTCCAGCCACTGTGCTGACTGCACAGCGTTTGTGGGTTAGAATTGTCCCCTAAAATTCCCCTGCATCAGAAAGGCTGGGCAAGATCATCTTGGACAGGGCAGGCCATGGGGCGCCTCCTACAGGATGCATGTGGTATTTCTCACAAACGTTGGCTTCTCAGGCTGCCCCTGACCCTGGGTCACAGCCCCCCCCCCCCCCGCTTTGATTCCTAGCCACCATCATTTCTGCAGGGAGACCACTTGTACTTAAGGCACCAGGGGAAAACATTTGTTAAAAATCACCCTTCCACCTTAGGAATAACAAGGCTCCCCCGTTCTTGCTGGTGGCGCTGCCATCCTGTTTCCCCTCTGGCCATATGGCCTTCTGAGGCACTTCTGATCTTAATTGCAGCATTCCGCCTTTGTTTATTCAAAAATCAAAAGGCGGAGAGGCTATTGATGGTTTATCTGTATTAATTGCGACACCATACCTGCCAACTGTCCCTTCGGTTAGTAAAGGAAACCGCTACAATCACCGCCAACAGCTCACATGTGTGCTCGCACCGCTTTACCACGGCGTGTTCAATGGAGGTGGCGATATTTTGTGGCTTTTAGAATTGCCGTGTGGGCGTTTTCCCCTGCGGTCCTCTGTCACGTAGTGTTGACTTACAGAGAGGTGGACACGAGGTTGGGGGGGGGGCAAGCATCCAGGAAGCACTCGAGTTCAAACTCAGAGTCTTACTGTGTTAGCTTAGAGGCTTGGGGGTATATTCTTGGCAACGTTGGGTTTTTTTTTCCTTCTGTAAACTAGGGAGGGTAGTAGGGCTAACATTCCTGGGAATGACACAAGGTTTATGCTACGCACTTACAAAAGGCGATCCTGTATTCCGCTTCCCCGCAGAGGGTCCAATAAGGCTGGAGGACTGTAGGTTGAAATTCCCACTCACCTCACAAGTAAGAGATTTAACGCAGGGTCACTCAGTGTTGTTTTGCCCGATTCACTGGTAACTTTAACATTCTAACTACACCGTGGTTCAGGTTGGATGTATAATAAAGTCGGTCCTTTCCAAACGGTTCTTGCTTGGAGATGTTGACAAGCTGTCCTAGGAACTGGCTTTGTGTTGCTTAGGCTTCGAAAGGCCAGTTCCTGAAGCCGGTGAAGACACGTCAGGAGACACGAAACACGTTTGCCTTGCCCTTGTCTTTAACAAGCATGGTCATTCTTGGCTTCTTCCTCTGATTTAAGAAGCCCTCCTGAGAAAAAAATCAATTCTTATGGATCTCTATAGCATCCTAGTGGAGACGTCTTTAGGTAATAACGACCCTTCAGCTGTTCTAGGTTCTCTTGCCTTCTTCGAGAGCCCAGCACCGTCTCAGTAATTGCTTTTTAAAAAGTGGGTTTGAGGAGCTGTATTCAAAGAATTTATAATTTCAATTCTGAGATATTGCCTTCTGTTTTCACCTCCCCCTTCCCTTTCCTCTTGTAAGGCCTCATATTCCGGGAGTGGTGTTTCTAGGTACAGTTTGTGCATTCGTGAAGCATTTAACCTGTGTTTAATTGGCTTCGTGTATTTATACTTGGAATGGCAGGAAGCGTGTTTTGAACTTACATACCTCATTGGTTTCTCAAGTGCTCTTTCTGACAAGCTTGACTGCCTCAAAATTGCAGTGAAGGCAAAGTGGATTCTAATTGCTGTTTCTTGACCCCTGAGCATCTATATATTTTTTACCTAATTTATAGTTTGGAAAGCAGCTAAAAATGGTGTGTGTCTATACTAGTCATTTAAGTTGTAGTTTATAAAGCCTGGGACCCAATGTGCAAACGCTACACAGGCCACACTAAGTTCTGGGACAAAGAGACAAAATCCAGGGGCTGGACAGATGGCTCAGTGGTTATGAGCCCTGTTGCCCTTACAGAGGACCTGGCGCCCACATGGGGCTCACGACCATTAGTAACTCTAGGTCCAGGGATCTGACACTCTCTTGTGACCTCTGCAGGTGCCAGACACGTTCACAGAACACTTATACACATAAAGTTTAAAAAAATCTAAAATAAATCTTTAAAAGAGACAAAATCCAAATTAATATTGATGTTTATGAATGCTGGTAATATTTCTGTCCCAACTTCAGACTAATTTTGTCAAGTGAGTGGGCCAAACAGAAAGGCTGTTGGGTAGACATTGAGAACAAATGCAGTCTGCTAGTTGATGCTGAGTTCTCCTCGACAGTGTTTCCAATCTCCACAGCAGCCCGTGGTTAGATAGTTTGAGAGTATAGTGTAGCATGCAGATTTTTAAAAAAGCGATAATAAAGCTTCAGTTAGTTCCTACGTGTAGGTAAAGCAAGCTTTTCGTTCTTGTTTTCCAAGGAAACTGAATTGAGGGGAACTGAGCTTTGGTTTCTGGTTCTGGTTGACATTAGTTTTCTGTCTGATGTTGGCTGACTGTGTGGCAGTACTAACTTTCAAGATTCCCAGCCGGCTGAGGCCAGGACTTGCCTTCAGTTGATTTACTGATTTAGCTTTAGTATGGGAGTCTGGCTGGGTGATGTTTACTGAATGTGTGAACAAACTTGATGCCCTAAGGAAATATGCAAGACAGAACCTGTGAGTCCCAGATAGCAACACAGGCACCTCCCTCCTCCTCTCCCTCCTCCTCTCCCTTCTCTTCTCCCTCCTCCTCTCCCTTCTCTTCTCCCTCCTCCTCTCCCTCCTCCTCTCCCTTTTCTTCTCCCTCCTCCTCTCCATGCTCCTCTCCCTCCTCCTCCTCTCCCTCCTCCTCCTCTCCCTTCTCTTCTCCCTCCTCCTCTCCCTCCTCCTCTCCCTCCTCCTCTCCCTTCTCTTCTCCCTCCTCCTCTCCCTTCTCTTCTCCCTCCTCCTCTCCCTTTTCTTCTCCCTCCTCCTCTCCATGCTCCTCTCCCTCCTCCTCCACTCCCTCCTCCTCCTCTCCCTTCTCTTCTCCCTCCTCCTCTCCCTCCTCCTCTCCCTCCTCCTCTCCCTTTTCTTCTCCCTCCTCCTCTCCATGCTCCTCTCCCTCCTCCTCTCCCTCCTCCTCTCCCTCCTCCTCTCCCTTTTCTTCTCCCTCCTCCTCTCCATGCTCCTCTCCCTCCTCCTCTCCCTCCTCCTCTCCCTCCTCCTCTCCCTCCTCCTCTTCTTCCTCCTCCTCTCCCTCACCGCCTTCCTCTCTCTCCCAATTTTCCCCTCTTCCTCCTCTTGTTTTCTTCTCCTCCTCCTGTTTTTTCCTCTCCCCCTCCTCCCTTTCCTCATCTTCACTTGCTAAAATTGCTAGCCAGCTTTCCTTAGATCAGTCCTTCCTTCTTCTCTGAGCTTGTTTGCCTTTTTGTCTGTAAAATGGGGTTGCTGCCATGTGTGTCTTTATTTGGGAATGAGAAAAAGTCTCTCCTAAGCTTCCTTGAAGGGATGTGCTAGACAAAAACAAGATGGGTTAAAAAAAAAAAAAACAGTCCACAGTCCAGACTGTTCCAGGATGCTTGGTTGCATTCAAAACCAGTTTCCCAGTCTGCTTCGGGCAGGCAATTGCAACATGCTTTCCATCTGGGCCTAATGTGAGTGCATTCCCAACTCCACTCTCTGGCAGGAACCCTGGCAGGGCTTAACCTGTGAGAGCCAATGGGCGTTGTTGCTATGGTGGAGGCATGCCATAATTTAATTTTACTCCATTATTCACTGGATGCGCCCATTGTGTGTCACCCTCTGGGTGTGTTTACAAGGGGCTTAGGAAAGCAGCGGCTGTCACATCTGTTGTCTGCTTTGACACTGTACGGTGGGTGAGTTCACACATGTGCTTGCATGCACACGCACATCCCTTTTGGGGCTGGGGAGACTTCCCGCTCTAGCTAGCGACTGGCCGGGTTCAGAAGGACCTGCCTCCATAAGTCCCATTCCTTCAGTCTCGAGAATTCTGCAGAGACAGCCTGGGCTTAGGCAGGTGTAGTGCTAATTTCTCAAAAAACACAGGTGCTATGAACAAGTCTCCATGCCTACTTAAGTAGAGTATAAATCAACAAGCTGGACTTGGGCCCTCTGCTTGGAACCCTCCCTAAACTTCATAGGACACACAAATGTTCAGTGACCAAGACAACATCATTTGCCACTTAATGAGAACTGGCCACTTTCAGGATTGCATCATGTCTTCCCACCGTCCCTTGGCCCCCGTTGTGGTGGCAATGTGTGGTCTTTCTACAGAGATGAGCAGTGTTGTATTTTCAGCATCCAAGGCAATCCATGGAGGTGAATCCCCTCCTTATTTGAAAAAAAAAACGAAGACGCCACGTTTCCACTTTAAAGCATGGCAGGTGGGTTTCTATCATGCTCCCGAACTCCAAATAACTTGTTAGTTTTGACTCCTGCCTCCCTCGGCAAGTGACACTTGGCTGAAAGACCCATTCTCCAGTTTTGTCATATTGCTATGGTAGTACTAATTGGAGGCCCCGTGAATGACAGAAGTCTTCTGGCTCAAAGATCAAAACCCAACCCCAAGCCCTGGCCATGCAGGGTTTTAAGCATCTATCCTTATGCACAAAAATTGCTCTGATCAAGCAAATTTGTGCAGAAATCCCCACAAGCATAATTTCTCACTCACTAAAGCAATTTGGTGTCATTATTTAACTCTTCCCCACCCCGTACTTCATTAAGTGGGCAGTGGCTATGAGAACTGGGGTCTCACAGGTGGGTGTGTCGTTACCTAGGAGAGGAGGAGAGCTGGGTGGCGGGCACACTGCTGTTGGGTGGGGTCTCTTAAGGGGGTTCTTCGAGGACAACCGTTTGTCCTTTTGAGAACTGTGATCCTTTGTTCCTATTGGTCTGTGCTCACATTTCTCCTGGTCTCAGAAAAATGTGTGGTTTCTCTTCCTACCCACCAGCATGTAAAGAAATAGTTCTTTTTTTTTTCCTTATTAGAGACTGATGACATTGTGGGTGCTATAAACCTAAGGATTTCTGTTAGCTGACCACATTTATTCTTTAAATAAAGACTGAGAGGTGAGTAGCTAAATCCTCGAGTCAGACACAAATGCAAACATGGTCCTTTTAAACTCTGGATGCATAGGCAGTCACTCATCTTCAAAGTTTCCAAGCGTGATTCAAAGCCCATCATGTAGGTTTAGTGTAACTATCAGCTGTTACAGGTCAAGTATGGTCTTACGCTTGCTAAACATCTCAATAATGCCATCTCTATCTAATGCTGTGAGTTTTGCGAAGGAACCCCCGATGAACAGTCAGACATTGCTGCTGCTAGCCTCTTACTTATTTGCAGTGTGACTGGCTAAGTTCTCTCGGTCAGTATGTTTGTTCTGAGATTGCTGTCATCTATCTGTCTATCTATCTATCTACCATCTGTATCTTTATCAGAAATGCATATCAATGAGTGGCACATTTGGAGAACATGCACTTTGTTTTTATATTTTCCAAAATGTACCTGGAGAATCTCACAGAATACCCCCACGTGTACTGGCCCTTAGCGCTGTGATTTCTATAGAAACTGTTTCTTTGTAGATCCTGGTGTCTACTTATGCATCAGAAGCCTTGGCTCTGGGCCTTGGAGTCAGGGCATTCTGTACTTGGTGTCTTGCAAGCAGTCCCAGTGATGGCAATGGTGTGTGGTCTTGGGAGAAGCCGCAGTATTAGCAGGTCCATGTTCTTCTCGGGCATTGAGTTTTGTCATTTCTAATGGTGACGATCCATCAGTCCACACAGCTCAAAAATGAAGATAAACTGAATTAGTAAACGTGAGTTAAATGACGCATTGGTATGATTAAGCTGTGACAACTTCTTGAGTGTAACCTCACACGTTTAGTGGTGTTAATTGTAACAGAATTTCATGGGAACATTTGATTTCATAAGCAAATAGAGTAAGTTATTAATTCTCAAAAACCAAAAATAAACACCTATGTCAAGACATGGACTTAGAAAGAATATGTATTTAGCTGTCTCAATTTGCTTTGGCTTATCAAGATGGAAATTGCTAAGAATTTCCCCCTTTTAATTACAGGTTGTATGGATTTGTAGCTACGTGGTCTTAAATTGGTGGTATATCAAAATGGAAGCGGGAGTTAGGTGCAGTCTAGTAAATCTTAATAACGCGAGGACAGAACAGCAGATGCCTCTGAGTGGGGTTCAAACGGTGCTCACGGCAGACAGGACTGAGGAAGGGCCGAGGAGCTTAGGAACAGTGCTAGGTGGCAGAGTCGTCGAACTAGAGACACAGATTAAATGCAAGGCTCAATTCAAATATTTTATGAGATGTAGGCAATGCTGTGTAAACCCTTTTTTTTTTTCAGCCAAAAAGCATGTTTTCTCTCATGTCAGAAATGATCACAGGAATCCTTTTAATATTCATTTAAATAGTTCTTAATTGGCTTCAGCGAGTTTAAAGTTCAGTACGAAGGTGAGATCTAAGCTTACTAATTAGATCGAATGCATTTTGACTTAAGGAGCAGACTCCGTAATTAAAGAATTCCACATCGAATGTGCCTTTCAAAAACAGTCCTTTCTTCATCCTTTAGGTTTCAAAAAAAATTCTCCCATTTATCACAAACAGGAATTTTTTTTCTTACGGGGGATTAAACAACAAAACAAAACAACAATGCCTCTTGTGTGGCTTCTTAGAAACGGACAAATCAGGTTTTCAGTGCAAACCTCCATTTGTCCGTTAGTCCACATCTCCATTCCGGCCATTCTCCGTTTGTGTCCATCCAAGTAGAATTTTGACTGGTCCAAAGCGCCAGGATGAAGACAAGTTGTTGTCTTGTGTGTCCCCTTGCGAAGTTGTTTGATGCTGTTGAAATGGAAGGGCTGAAGTAGAAGGGGCACTTAAGCAGTGGAGGGTTTTTCTTTGTAAATAATAGATCAAGAACACTGGATGTGTATCTAATGGAGCTGTGTGCGGCCTCGGTTTCAAGGACAGTGCGCGGTTTTAAAAACTGCAACTACCGGCCATCATCCAGTCTGCAACCTGTGGTCAGTTTTGTGCTCGTGTGTGTGTGTGTGTGTGTGTGTGTGTGTGTGTGTGTGTGTGTGTGTGTGTGTGTTGTGTGTGTGTGTGTGTGTGTGAGCCTTGTAATCCTCCACTATCTTTCACCTTAAACTGTTTGTTCCGTTGTCATATTTCATTTCATAAACCTAAAAAAAAAACAAACATTGTGTAGCAAAGTCACTCCTACATATTCATCTAGCTCCTTGCTGTCAGCTGGCTTCTGAAATCGCGAAACGGTTTATAGGAGTCAGGTCTGCCTCACCGAGATGCTTGAAAGGGTCTGTTTGGCCGTGGCGTGCTTCTCCAAGAAAAGGGTGGCTGAAGGGAGCCGAAGTGAATGCACAAATCACTTTGGCAAAGGCGCAGGGAAATTGGGCTGGATGTATTCTCTAGCGTTTGTGTCTTGACAATTCAATGGGCATTTTAAATTTACTATTTCCTTCCCTGATTTCTGGAGTTCACAGATCTCTTCTCGTTTGCCACTTTGATCCCCATATTTGAAAATTGCCTCCTTAATTCTCTACCAGTGGGCTACTGCACGTAACTGTTAAAAGCATCATAGGACTTTTGTGTCCCCCGAATACAAGATACTCTTTCTTGCATAATTAATATTTTCCACACATGTGAGTGCACATGCATTCTGGCATCTTAAATGTTTAGTCTGTCCAGAGTATGATAGAAAACTAAACATCGAATGTTGGGTGTTGGGTGAGTACCTGTGTAAGGAAAACCAAGTAACGCCACACTTGAAATGGTTCCTTAGGAGGCTGTCAGTTACAACAAATTGAGTCGACTCCTTTTAGACGTCTCTATTCTAAGTGAAATGCATTCATTTGAGTGCCCCAACCTACCCTTATTAAAGGGTAAAATGTTAATTTCCTAAAATAGGTTCCCAAGTAACTAGAAAAACAGATTTTAAACCAAACATTTTTATTACCCGCAAAACTATGTGCAGGTGCCTAGTGCTCCTGACCATTCAGAAAAAAAGCGTTCATCTTCTCACACGGAAGTGTGAAGTTGTCCCGTTTACCCTTCTTGCCCCCCAAATCATTGTTGATTTTAAAGGAAAGCGCGGGTATGTTTTGAGTTTTAGCCCCGCAATTCTGGATGTACAAGGAGTTCATGCAGTCTGACAAGAAGCGCAGACAAGCCCCTCTGATGCAGTATCTAAAGACTCCCTGTCAGGGCATTGCTTAATACAATGACTTTTAGGTTGTGGTTTTTACAGAAGGTGAGGTTGGTCATACTGCAGATCTATCATGTAACTGCTTTGCGTGGAGAAATGCTTGTCTTGAGGGTGAAGCACACAACTTGGGGGGACATCAGTTCCTTCTTTTACAATTTTTCATCCCTAAGTATAGCAAATTATTTCTTTTATTTCCTTTTATTAATTCAGTCCTTATTCTGCAGCAACAACTCTGAGGGGAGCATGCAGTGAGGAGGATGTACTTCATATGTCAGACGCTGCAGCCTGAAAAATGCTAGTACATTCCTGGAAGGGATTTGTATTCTCTCTCTGTCTCCCTCCCTCTCCCCTCTCTCTTCCTCTCTCCCTCTCTCCTCTCAACAAATGCAGCTAATGTAACAGAAATTATAGAAATGGATACAATGAAATTTTCCCCTTTCTCTCATAGTACCTTTTGGTTGGCTAAGGGAGTGCAAGGGTATTGGAATATGATTATCCCTATTTCAGAAAAAAAATGACATAATTTTTCATCTTACCAGTTCTCGGCATTCTTTGTGGTACGCGCTTAGTCAATGCCGGGAAAACGTCGTTGTGACAGCTAATAGATATCTCTGCCCTCCATTGTTCAGACATTTTTGTCTTTTGTGACACTGAAGGAAAAACAAGGAAGGGAATAGAAACAACTAAAAAAAATGTCAAAAGATCAAAAAATCAATGGGCCGCGGGAATGCAGTCTGTTTACCAGGGCGTAGCTGCTGCTTTCTCTTCTGCCACAAGTCCGTCTGAGGCGGCGTCCGGGGCAGCAAGTCCAGCCAGCTCCCTCCCTGGGAGATGCCACCCTGCACACAAAGTGGGCACATTAGCCGGCTCACACACCACCTGCCCCCACCCCTCCCTAAATAGTAAAATAAATATAGGATTGTCTCCTAAGTCTGTATCTACAAAACAAGAGATTTTGTTTATTTGGTTGATTGTTTTGGTTTTTAGCTATAATGTTTTTACTCCCAACCACTCCCTGGTCGGCTTCAGCTCTGCCCAACAGACATGTTAAGAGAGATGAACTAATAGTGTTTTAACTTTCTGGTTAGGAGAGAACTACTGACATTTGTTTATTTGATCTTGGAAGGAGGAAGTCACTGGGAATGAACTTGGTCATCATTTGGAAGACTGTGTGTAAGGGATGAAAAATGCTTTGTCTCTACGTTGGCCAGTTTGGAATTGTTACAAGTTGAGTGAGTGGGGACAGTTTGAGATCTTATTTGAATATCTGTTTCTTAGGGAAATAGTCAGTTAGGCAGGTAGAGGGGCCTTGTTAGTTTCATACGGTAGCAGCAGTGCCAGTGAAGTCCCCCAAAAACTCTCTTGAATTTGTGACTATAGACAATACTTACTATTTTAATTTTAAAAAACTTTTCAACCCGTTGGTTATCTGGGGTGGTGTGTGTGTGTGAGCGTGTTCACTGACACATTTGCCTTAAGCATAATGACAGACCAAGACAAGGGGTCAACCGTTGGGGCGGGGGGGGCGGGGGGGGGGAGATTACAGTCTGCCAGGGAAGTTTGTTGCTAAGCCTTGTAGTTGCTATTTGATAGTAAGGGTGCCCAGGCTACATTATTTTATAAACTTTCTATTAGAGTTGTGGCATGTTATCATAAAACTCAATTGCGATACTTTGTATTACGCTCTGGGATGGAGAGATAGACATAGGATTAAAAAAACAATTTCTAGGCATTTCTAGATGATAAATTTAATTTTCCTTGCTATTTGGAGGTCTTCTTTGAAAATGCAATTGTAATGAACGCATTCAGAACTGGAGAATAGATTTACCCTTGGCTTCAAATAGTCGACGTTATCAGGCGCTGTCATTCGTTCCTTCCTATTTTCGGGCTGCTAATTGATGTTTTTGATGTCAGCAAGAAAATTGAAGAAAATGTCATGTGTGAACCAGTGCGGAAGTTAATAAGATTGACTTCGTTGACAGAATTTACAATGAGAGCAGAGACCGCATAATGGGACCACTGCGAATTCGTGTGCTCTCTTTGGAGTCAAAATTGACACCTCACGCTAGGCCAGTGGTCGATAGGAGAGATGGAACATTTGGGAAAGTTCCTAATCTCATTTTTCCCCCCCTTACCTTTTGGTCTCCGATGGTTTTTTTTAGTTTCTCCAGCAGCTGCTTTTCCAGGGGCTGTTGCTGCCGACCATGCCAGACCCTTAGTTCAGGCTCCTGGTGCCCCCCAACAATGCTTATTTCTTATGCTGTTTTGAGTTTGAAAGCAAAGAAGTCTTAGAAAGGTTAGATTAAGATGTGTCTTAAGGAAGGATATACTAATATCGGTCAGGGTCATTGTAGATGCTCGCGTTATGTGCAAGAAAAGCCCAAACGCAAATCCTCCCCCTGAATAAAAAGATTCTGTTGGTAGTAAGATCAGTCCTTGAACACAACAGAAGGCAGAAAAAGAATAAAGTTCTCAGCCACATGTCTCTGCCTTGGGGGTGGGGGTGGGGGTGGCATTTTGGCCATGGTGCTCCTTAAGGTTTTAATTTTATTATTATTTATCGGGGTTTCAATATAATAGTTTTATTTTCTCGGAGAGTGACAAAGTTTATTGGAGCTGTATGTATAATTATGGATTGGATTAGTTGAGTTTGGTTCAGTGCATCTGATTATCTTCTGGCCTTCAGGGAAATGCGCTAAAACCCTAATATGTCCAGTACCCCCCAGCGGTCTCTTTTTGAAGGCGCCGCACAAAATGTGGTCTAGCCCAGCGCTCGGCCTCCAAGGATCTTCAGTGAGAGACATTATTCTTGGAATATCCAATTAATTCCACGGGCAGTCATCGGTTAGCGCTTCTTCCTCCTTTCTCGCCATTTGAAATGCTAACACAATGAATATTTTCTCATTGGTCTGTGTCCCTCGGCTAAGCTGTTGCCGCGGGCTGAGAATTTCATCGACTGATGAGACCAGAGGCTCCGCCAATAAAAGGTTACAGTACGTGATTTGCATGCCAAGTGGGGTTTGGTTTCATGAACTTAAAAGTTCTTTAACTTTTATTGGACTTTTTTTCTTTTGTTCAAAGTCGGTGGAGGGGGTAGTGTGTTTGTGAGTATAGAAAGTATGAAAGCTACCAGGACCGTAGGCCACAGAGATACTATGGACCATAATATGGGAGAGAAGATGGCCTTTGTGTCATTTATTAGCCTTTATGGAAAACAAGCAGGGCAACCTCAAGATCAAGTCAACAGAAAGAAGTTTTGCGAATGTCACAAGCTGGCCCTGAGTCCCTCTAGACCCCTTCAGCAGTCTGACATTTTGGGACAGGGCTGGAAGACTCCCTTGTAGCACATACAATGGCATTTGAAATGACTAGGGAGACATTGAGTAGGAGATCCGGAGGAAGAAGGGATGTCCTTTGCTTTGGAGTGGTTGGTAAGCAGTCTTGGATACCAGGCTACTGTTTCTAGAGGCCCCTCAGAGGCAGAGTGTCCTGTGTTTTCAAGGGTAGATGGAGGGTCTTGCAGACATTGAGTCACATTTAGCACAAGAAGATGCCCAACAAACTCAGCACATGTTCTCTGGAGGATGCCAATGGCGTAGTAGACAAGACCATAGCCAGCAGGACCCTAGCTTCAGGAATGTTTCTTTACTCCACGAAGCCCTGGGAAGTATGGAGCCAACCGTAGCGTTCATTGACATCCGGCAATGTCTTCCATGATGTCTTTTCCATCTTGAATCTTCCCAATAAGGATCTGTATGAAGCTAGGATCTCCTCGCTGGTTTAAACTACCATGGATGTCTTCTGCCCTCAGCAGCACTGGTTGACGGTGGGGTGGTAAAATAAAGGATGCTCCATCTTTGCAAAGAGTGAGGGCTAGGGGCGGGGCGGGGCGGGGGGGGGGCGAAGTAGAGGATGAGCCTTCAGACCATTGTCATCTTCCAGTCCTGGTAGTATTTCTGGAGACTTGGCAGGTTTCCACTGAATGAAAAATCACGACATCTTTACCTAAATCGTTAGCAAAAGGGAACTGGCAGGGACCAGGACAGAGGGTCTTTCCCCTCTTCCTCCCCTCCCGCCCTCTTCCTTCCTTCCTTCCTCCCTTCCTTCCTTCTTCCTTCCTTTCCTTGCTGTCTGTGAGGAGCAGAGCAGGTGGCTCCCTGTGGCTGACTTTTCATGACAACATGCCATTAGAAATTGCCTTCCCGTTGATCAATCCTCTCGACATGACAGGTTTGCCGCGAGGCCTGGCTCTTTGAGCGCCAGCGCTGTGGCTTTTCCCTCCTTTTTTCCTGCACTAATTGGTGAAAGTTTTTTTTTTCACTGCACTGTGGCAGAGGAAAGTCTTTTGAACGTTGTCACAATCAAGTGTTGACTTCTTTAGAATTGCAAGTAGAGTAAGTGACTATCAACACGGGGGGGGGCACCAATGCAGTCACTTGCACCACCAACATTTTGTGATCTGAGTTGCACTGCAAAACCAGCTAATTGGATTGACACCCCCAACATGCGTGTGCACACGACTGAAGGCGAGCATTAAGATGGTGGCCCTTTCAAACCCCCATTATCTTTTGCCATGGGGTGGGGACAGCCCTCTGTTTGAAAACGGGGAGCTCGTGTTGCCATATTGATTGAGGAAAATATATCCGTTACTTTCTTCCTATAAATGATAGATTCAGAACAACCAGAACCCAAATGCCATATAACGTGCTATCAATCAAAGGGTCACATCCCACTCCTCATTGTAGAGTTTCGTCTCACTAGAAACTACCTGCATTCTTCTGTCCAAAATCAGCATACAAAGACTCTCTGGCAAAGGACTTGTTCTCTGGTATTGATTCTGAACCCGTATCAGGAAGCTTACACTTTCTGCTCCGTATCGGGTTATTTCTTTTTCAACCGGCAGTGTAATAACCCATTTTATGTTTTATAAATCACTTCAAAACTGGATTGCTATTAACACATATTTGAGTGTGCGCCCTGTTTTTATTTTCTGTGATTCAAGATGTTTGCTAGGAACTTGCAAAAATAATCTGTGCTTAAGTAATAGCCGTTGGCGATGGGGGGAAAAATCACTTCCAGAGGTAAAGCTGTTGAGACAGCTCGCTCGAGGAGGCGTTTCTGAAACTGCCGTTGTGCAGGGTCTGGGTAACACAACCCTAGCCTTGCCTGTGTTGTCACTTCAGGTAATTCCTAATTGCAAAGCAGTGATGGAGAATGTGAAATCCCACAACTATGTGGGTTTGCCACACACACACACACACACACACACACACACACACTCAAAATCCTACATAAAATAAAAGACTTTTTTTGTATTGACCATTACAGGTACATTGTGACCACATTCAGAAGAGGACTGCTTTCATTCTGAGGACAGCCATAGGAACGGGTGTCACTAGGATTGTTGGGGACATTTTTAGTAAATTAGGCTTATGTGCAGAAAGGAAAGGTGAGGGGACTCAGTGAAGGATTGTTCATAATTACCCACGCCTGGGATCCCCTGAGTGACCATCATCACCCAGTTGTTAGGTTATAGGAGAGAGTATAGCAGAGAGCCCGATCGCAAAAAAAAAAAAAAAAGCAGCGGTTCATATGATTAATTTTGCCATTGTGAAAATCATTTGTAAAATTTGCATTATTAACATTATCAAGTCACTAGTTGGTGAGACATCAGACACGATGAGCGTGAGGGGCAGCTTAGGGAGAACTGGGCTTTAAACCCTCAGCAGATCGGAGTTAGGATCAAAGGCGCTTGCTTTATGCGGCTGTGCTAGACTTTGAAGTCCTGACTGCACCTACAGCACTCATTTCATCAAGTTCACTGGTGTCTTAATAGCAGATCAATAAGTTTCAAAGTCGGAGAGTTAATTTGATACTAGTGCTGATGCAGTCGTGCTGGGGGAAGCCGGGAGAGGCAGAGAAGGCTGCCTATTAGCAACTCTGGTAGAGCGCACACACAAAATAATGCAGATTAGGGGCGTGTGTGCATGCCCCCTGAAAAGGCAGGCTCGGGTCGCAAACGGGGAGGCTGACGATGGATAAAGCAAGGGGTCCTTAATTTAGACATCTCAGACTGCGTGGAAAGCTAGTCCGTACTGGCAGAAATCTGTAGTGAGATCCACCCATGGATGTGTTTTGCATAGGTCTCTGTTTGGTACAGATCACAGGCAATGCATGCACAGGGCCTTTCTAAGTAGGGGTCTCAGGGCCCCATATTTTATTGCATGAAGTCCATTCAAAGATGTTTATGGGCCAGTATGGAGAAGAAAAAGGAGCAATCTATTTGTGTTTTTTTTTTTGAAAGGAAAGTATGCTTGCATCACAGGGATGATGTTTATCTGTTTTTAAAGTAGCATTGGAAATACCTCTTGAGTAAATAGTAGATATCTGTTCATGATTTGATACAAGAACAAATTTATTCCCCCATACACACACACACACAAGAATTGTTGAGAATAGGTGTGAACCTCCAGTTCCTCTCCTTCATTGCAGGCTGACTCCATGTGTGTTCAAACTATGGGGTCTCTGCAGAACCGAGTCACCCACCCACACACACACACACACACACACATTTTTGTCTCAGTTCTCCGCACTTAGGAAAGAGGTACATTTTGATGATCCATTCTAAAGATTAGTCAGACATGGAGAAGCCAGTAGATAAAGCTCTGGTAAATTGAAAAAGGGAAGATGAGAAATTGGGGCAAAGAGGCATGTTTGTATGTGTGTTTGGCAGTTCTCTTTGTCTTTGTAGGTTTTGCTTGGGTCCTTCTAATGGGATAAGCATGAACAGCACTATGTGGCTTTGAGATGACATTGGTGGCCACTGCAGGAGTCGGGGTGCGAGGGTGCTTTTTTTTTTTTTTTGGTGAAAGGGAAGGCTGTAAAGACACAGAGTTCAAAGATGTGAATTATAAGACAGCAAAACCTTTAAAAAAATTGTGCAATAAGAACTTTGCCATCTGATGTTCAGCACAGGCCTCCCAGCATCGAAGGTCAGATTCGCACCCTTTTCGAACAAAACTCTAATTTAGAATGTTCATCTAAGGGTTGATAATGGCATTAGAAGGCCGGTGGGGTGGTCAGTGGGCGGTGAAGATTAGCTCTGTGGCCAGGGTGGCTTTACCTAGACCCCCGCGATTCACTGGGTAGATTAGCCATCACATCTGTCATTTTATCCCCTTTACCACATTTAAAAAAAAAAAAAGGAAAGGAGGGGTGGAAATATTGTCTCGAAGACAATTTATGTGGAGCAAACCAGTGAGGCACACTCTGCCTAAAACGCTAAGAAATTGCTACATATGTGTCTGCCTGCATGTATGATTTCTTTGTGCACCCCGTCAGTCCTCATGGCAGAAAGACGTAGATGCTGAAATGATTTGGGTGAATTCAAATAAATTGGTTATGCCAGGTAAGCTACAAGTTTTTACCCTTAATTCCTTTTACTCGCTCTTTTCGCCTGTTTGCACAGAAAAGGTGATGTACGTCTGTAGTCTCCTGAGCCATTTGCTGTTGGGCTGACTGTGTACTTCATTAACTAGCTGTTAGTTATTTCTGACAAAACTTTCATCTCCACTGTGCGGGTGTATCCCAAAATCAGGCAGGCATGGCTCCTAAGCGCAGGGGGGAGAACCGTCTCTGACGGTGTCTCGGAACGTGTGCGGTGGGTAGCGGGGGGCTTCCTCTGACTTGGACCGTTTCCTGGGTGCTAGCGGTAGGAAGATGTCACTGTGAAAGGGAAGTTCAGAGTTTCTGTAAATGTAATGGTTCATCCTGAATAAAGTGGCAGAGACAGGACTCGGGATCTGGGGAATAAAGGGGGTGAAGGTGCCGCACTGATGAAGGTGTCTCTTGTCAGATTTGTGCAGAATTATTTACTGTGCTGTCTTTCCTGAGCCGCACAGTAAAGTGAAGACATGGAAAATTATCCCAGATGGGACGAACTGCTCATTCTCTGTTCTTTAAAAAAAAAAAAAGGAAAAGATTTCGGGGCGGGGTAGGGGGGTGAGTCGCCTTTTCCTTTAGAACAGTATGAATAAAATCTGGACAGCTGTCGAGAAAGATACGCCGTCTGCATTTTTTTTTTAAATTTAGCTTCCACCATAACTAAATAGCTTGAACAGTACATCTTTTCTCTTTTTTTCCCCCCTTCATACATAATGATCTCTACTTCATTAAAAGCGTATTAATCTGGTTCCCGGTCTCTTGGGAGACACCTTAAGATGATGATATTGTGGGTTTTTTTCCCCCCGAATTGTTTAAAAAAAATTCTAGCAGATTTGGTCCCTGTCAGTCAGAAATAATTGTGTTCTTAATCTTGTCCCTGATGGGTGACTTGGAGTTCAGCAACGGACCGGCTCCAATGACAAATACAGTATTAATATTCATTAACTGCTTTGACAATGCTAATTTTGATGCGGTGGTAAAGGGCCTTCCAAAGTTAGCGGCCAAAGCATCAGAGCTGCGCAAGGTGGCAAGATAATTTGTGCTGGTTTGCTGAGCTGAAGGCTTTTAAAGTCTATAGCAAAGAGCTAGGTACCACAAACAAAAAAAGAGAAAGGGGGAAAAGTTCTGAAGCATTGGAAGGCAGGGCTGCGGAAATAATACGATCACAGTCCGCTAAAATTTTTGACACCTCTGATGCCGTTTCTTTGAGTGAAATTTCTACAAAGTTGCAACAAAAAAAGCATAGCATGGTAAGTCAGCACATTCCTGATTTTGTTTAATCTTTTTGATCTTTTCAATTATCGCTATTTGAAGATCAATAGTCATTTTTTCCTACTATGCTTAGAAGATGCGCAGCCGTGGTTTAATATGTGTTAGGACCATTTGCTTTAAAGAAACACGTCCACAAGTTTGGGTGGTGTTTTTGGTTTTTGTTTTCTTTCTTTCTTTCTTTCTTTTTTTAAAGTTAGTTAGTCATGAAAACTGTTATACAGTGTATCCTTGTGATGTCTCTTACATTGGAGTGCTTTTAATAATCTATTTGGTTTTTGTATTCCCTCCCCCCCCCCACAAAAAGTAGAATTCAGTGAGTTAATTAAGATCTGAATGTTGTCAAGAATTTCATAGCATTCTTTCAGGTGGGGGGGAACCTTGGGAGTGAAGTGGTACTCCAACTTTATCTAAATTCAGCCGGCTTCCTCTCCTTCCTTTTCTGAATGGCGTCAGATAGCTATTAAAACTTAATTTCACCGGAGATCTGCAGAGCGTTACTTTCACTAACTTAGGTGAACTTGCTCGGATTATTGAAATTGCTTTTATGCTTGCCAAGTCGGCAAACAAAATATCAGGCTTTGTTCTTTTGATTGAATGCTGGGTTGGGGGGAAAAAGAAAAGAGTGAAAAAGCCCTGCCTTTTTTTTTATAACGCCCCCTCCCTCTTTTGGGGGTGGATTGTTGTGGAACCGGGGGAGATCCCGGTTATTGTGCGCTTCTCCGTGAATGGAACTGAGCCTGAGCAGCCCGCGCGGCACAGTTGCTGCGGGCTGCTCCTGGGAGCTGCGGGCGCTGTGCGGGCTGCAGGGCGGGTGCTGCCCTCCAGCGGGCCCGGGCCATCCGTGCGGCAGCATGCCCGCGAACCGGTGGTGGCAAGGACAGCGCGGCGACCCCTAGATGGTAAGCGATGTGCCCCAAGTGCCCAGCCTTGCATGCTCTCTGTCCAGCCCAGGCCATTCCTGCTGTCAATGCGCAGTAACTTTAAGATCGGTGCACTTTGACGGGTAAGGTCCAGATGCATGGAGTAGATTTGTTTTAGTCTCCTTGAAAATAACAACAACAAAGGTGAAGGAAGGAAGGAAGGAAGGAAGGAAGGAAGGAAGGAAGGAAGGAAGGAAGGAAGGAAGGAAGGAAGGAAGGGAAGAAAGGAAGAAAGGAAGGGGAGGGAGGGTACCTTTCTGTTTTACAGTATTATTGTTTAGTTTGGAAGTAGCTGCACTTAGAAGACATCCTTTCCCCTCACTCACCGAGTTAAAGGGACAGCCTCCGCCCTCCTCAGCCCCCTCCTGCCCGGTCGTAAGTACTCTGGTAGAGTGCACCCTCTTTCACCTTCCCTGTGTGAATATGCAGATTTTGGAGTAACAGACAGACACGTCTTTCCTATAGATAAATGTTTACTATGTAGACCTGTCTGTCTAATCCTTTGGAGTTGGTTTCCTGGCCTTGTAATTTCCCTGTTCTGGCATCTTAAACCTCTTTAATCTAAAACAACAAGACAGAACTTTGCCTGGAAACTGGGATCA
Source organism: Mesocricetus auratus (assembly GCF_017639785.1). Lineage (NCBI taxonomy): Eukaryota > Metazoa > Chordata > Mammalia > Rodentia > Cricetidae > Mesocricetus > Mesocricetus auratus. Next base: position 5,362,515 of record NW_024429182.1, on the reverse strand, counting down.
TGGGATGAGAATGAACCGTCTCCGTCCCCTGCTTCCCTTGTCTCGGCCACAGGACTTTACATAAGTGCCAGGCTAAAAAGGACTGCTATCTGCTTTTTTTGGTTTGAGAAAGTTTTGTTTTTCATTTATTTTTTTTAATCCCACCCCCTAATCCAACTTTGCAGCAGGCTTTAGGCTTTTGACTTTTTTTTTTTAATGGGAAATGCTAGGCGTGGGTGTGTATCCCAACAAGTCTAGGTGCTTTGGGAGTGAATTCTGGACAGTGCCATGGGGCAGCAAAAAACCTGAAAGCATTTCTTGGGAGAAGTTTCTCAGTCTGATGAGAACTGAGAGACCCCTTTCTCTTTAAGGGGGAAGAAGCTGGAATCGGGTTGGCTCCTTCCCCGTTTCCTTTTTCCCTTGTCCAGGAAGTAAACTCCTAGCCCAAGTTTCCTGTGATGTTTGCAGCACTTGTGAAGTGGTTGTCGCTGGGTGATCAGGGCCTGTCCGTCACAGATAGAGAACTTTTCAGTTTACTTAAGAAATTGCGGGGGCCACAAAGGCGGCTGCCGGTAGTGTGGTGGTCTTGGTGAATAGAGGGAGGGGAGGCAATTAGGGGGCTGTGTGGTCGGGGCTTTTTGCTTGTCAGACTGGGAGCTCATTGCTTTTGTTACTGCCATGTAAAGGGAAATGGCAGGGGTTTTGTTTAGGTATTAAGGGCCTTAAAGATTGCTGCTCCACACTTACACAAGAAGTCTAGATAAGTCCAGAAAGAGGCCACACAGTCGTAGGGGTTTTTTTAAATTATTATTATTAAACAAGAGAACAGAAAAATGAAGAAGTCCTGCTTTTTGTTGTTGTTGTTGTTGTTAGCCTTAAGCCCTTCCAGCCCTTGTTTTGGCGATTCATTTTTGAGGGGGGTGAAAGGGGATTAGCTTGCTCCATACATTAACAGACCACTTAAAGACCTACAGTTGTGTGGCCTTGAAGATAAACATCTAGCCAGTCAGGCAGTCTGTACAATAAAGGGAAACCATCGCCCTCATCAAAGTCAGGTGTCCTGAGTCGGGGAAACCAAATCTTGGCCACTAGTCTTGCTCTTAGCAAGACAAACCTAGGATGGTTTCCTACCTGCCGACTAGAGCTGTGTGTTCGCTTTTGAAGAGCGTGAGTTAATTCTGGAATCCAGTCCTTTACACAATCTGCTGTGTGACTCAACACCACCCTGGGCAACCAACCTCTGAGCACACACACACACACACACACACACACACACACACACACACACACACACCATGCGAAGGGGACCATTTTACGCCTGTGCTATCTGAGGGCCTCAAATTAGTTTAAACTCACACCAATGTACCCGACCCTGGATCCTTTGAAAGCCACAGGAAAAGTAAGTTAGGCGCATCCCTTTTCTCTTACTTTTCTTCTCCACCTATCTCTCTTTCCCCTCTTCCTGGGAGGAAGCGGTCGGTCTGCTAGCCAGAGGTCTGGCTCGCGATGTCGCTGGGGCTGGACATCCACTTTGCCAGCTTGCAAGGAGGCCATCTGGGAATCAGGCAGCCTCGTGCTCTGGGAAGGGAGAGATAATGTGCATAAGCAGCAGACAGGGCCCTACAAGGTGTCACTTTTGTGTCACCGTGACAAGAAAATACACCTTCTCCCTCCCTCCCCCTTCCCACTAAGGGAGCCTTCTCCCTAAGAAATTTGTTTTGAGGGATTTGACAGTCTTGCAGATGAAGTGCCCGCCCGCTGTAGTCCCTAGCCCATCACTTCCCCTCATGGCTGACCGTAATTTCTTTGCCACTCTTAGCTCTGTCCCTGCCACCCAAGGTGAGGGAGGGGGACTTTTCTTAGGTATCCTGAGCTGGATGGGGAGAACGGGCCTCCCCTCCTTCTTTCATGGATCCTGGAGTAGTAGGGATTAGGAAGTAGAGGGAGAGGTTTGTATCTTTTTTTTTTTTTTTAATTAAATTGAAGTTGCAGCCGGCTGAATTAGATAGCTAAGTGTTTTTAGGTTTTGGGTTTTTTTTTTAAGCATTTATTTTTCAGGGAAGGCTTCCGGGGGGAAGGACCCTCAAAGCAGTAGAGCGAGTGAGTGTGTCCAGCAGAGATCTTGGAGCATTCTCGGGCTTCTAGGATGCAGCTTTTCAGCTCTCTTTAAGTGAGCTGTCTAGAGGGAGGGGGCGCTGGGAGGGAAGAAGGGGAAAGCTGCTCCAGGCCCGTCTCGAAGGTACAGAGAAAGTTTTTCTTTCTTTTTTTTCTTTTTGGAGTGGAGAGAGGGCAAGACAGATCTATTATGTACCCCAGGGATGCAGTGTTAGTGGGAATGGAGGATTTGAGTGGGAAGGGAGGAGCGGTGGCCCCTGGGGTCTCTCTCTTGCAGCAGTTGGGCGCTTGGCACCTCAATTTGAATTGCTGGGTGAGTAGTGGTGTGTGCGCGTGTTTGCGCACGCGTGTGTGAGTGTGTGCGTGAGTGTGTGTGTCTGTGTCTGTCCATACTCATGGTCTTGACCGTGAGACAAGTGCTTCCTTTTCTTTGAAAGACTTAAAACAAACAAACAAACAAACAAAAACTCAAGGAAAAAAATCTTAGACAATGGGAAGCAGGACAAAACAAGGATGAATGGTCCTCACAGGCTGTGCCCTATCCCTGAGGGATTTTGCAGCATCCTTTTGGGGGAGAGGAGAAAGGGTTAAAAGAAGATGGGGAGGGGAGAAAGTCTGACTTTCATCCTAGTTCTTACAGCTCACAGCAAGTGGACTGTAACTTCACCCACCACAGAGGGTTGCTACCATAAGCAGAGAGGAGCAGGAAATGGCCTGGACCCCTGTAGGGACCATGCCTTTCCAGGAGCCCAGCTACTGTACATGAGCTGTTTGGGTTTCTTATTTAACAATAACGATAACTCTGACTTTGATTGTTTTTATTGTCACTCTCCAAATTTAGATGCTGGCCTTTCCAGGCCCTGGTGTTGCTGGTGGCGTTTGTATTTTGCAAATCTGATAGAAAACTGTTTTTGCAAAGCTGATGGCGGGGCCAATAACAGCTCTTACTGACAATGAGGACAAGACCCTGGGAGCTAGGATGCACTGTGATCACTCCAGCTCTGCCTCATACCTTTTACCATAAGCGCTGCGGATGGGCATTTTCTTGAATCCGCAGGCAATCCTTGAGTTATCTCTATAATCACTACAATTACTTTTGTTGTTGTTGAATGGCCAAATAAAAATACTCAAGTGACTGACCAGGTTGGATAGAAAAAAAAATTCTCCCCCCCCCCCCGGAGAGAAATGAAGCATTATGTGTAGACTATGAGATCGGCTGTTAAAATAAATCACTGAGTGTCATATTAAAGGCCAACTTGGTAGATGGTTCTCTGAAGTGGAACACGAGGCATTAACACGTGCAAGCCTTCTTCCTGCTGCTCCCTAGTTCAGCCTCATTGTGAAAACCGTCAAGAATTGCAGGGGCAGGGGTTCTGGCTGATGCTCTGTGAGTAGTTTCTTATTTCCCGAGACACCTCTGTCCCTTGTTTGCACGGATGGCTTAGAACTTTGTTGTCCCATGGCTCAGGGGAGGGTTCTGAGAGAAGGGACTTGCTTTCCAGAGGCGCATTGTCAACTCCGGCGGTCCAGACATTAGAACAGTTGTGTTGTCTTAGCAGGCTGCCCTACCGGCATTTTCTGGAAGCAGCCGAGGGGGGCAATCTTGCCTTCTCAGGGAAACCTCCCTTGGTGCTGTTGGTGGGGAGCCCTACTGAGCTGTGTTCTGGAATTCTTTCTAAAACGCCGTGGAATGTGGTGCAGTCTTGTTATACTATCCAGTTGCATGTTTGTACCCTCATTGGAGGACACAAAAAAAATCGAAGACAGCTCATCCGCAGACTTCTGCCAAGTCAGCCTAGAATACAGTGAGCAGCCACCACGCTTGCTTCTGCTTGGTTCATAGTGACTCAGGGCCGTTCCTATGGGGTCAGTTATTCATTCTGTGTAGCCTTTAAAAGGAAGGGTGTTGAAGTATGGGACATGAGCATAACGAAATGGAGAGGCCAACGCCTCCGTTTGTCTTCTTTCTGTACATGTGCGCAGACTCTTCCTGAAGCCCGCAGTCTGGGTTTGTGTTTGCTGGGCCACAGGATGAGGTCTTCCTCCTCTAGGCTTTCCAGGGGGAAAATGTACTTCTTTCTGAGGGAAATGACTGCCTCTTGAGCTCTATGGAGCAAGCATGATTTTTTTTAAAACGTAGATCTGAATTCCTGTTAGGCCCCGGCATGGGAGCTGTAGGCAACAAAGGCGTTTTCAGGCTGCTGTCCCTCGTAAGTAAACTCAGAAGGTGGTGTCGATTTTACTCCTTACTTTCCTTAGACTTCCAGGATGCAATGACCATTATGCACTTAAAATTTACTCTCAATAAAAACGAGTGATTTCCTTTCCATTGTGTTTAGGGACCCCAGGTCTTGGGATTGTTGTGCTCGGGGGATGGTGGCCTGGAAGTCGTTATTGTATTTTAAAGTTGTTTCACATTGGCGCATTTGGAGAACTTCACTTGGAATAGGTTAGATTTATTCCTGGCTCTTCTAGAAACAGCTGTATCCTCTTACCCAGTTCCCAAACATTCTCCACACAACCAGACGCCCAGCAAGATTGATTATGCTAACGCTAATCATTTAATACCCAAGTAGTGGAGAAATATTTGGCTGGAGGGTGGAGGTCGCACATTCCTGGGAAATTACTTAGGGGTGAAGTGTCTGCTCCTTGAGCTCTGAGACCCGTGAAGGACTGGAACAGTCCGCAGACCCTGTTAAGGAGTGATGGTGCTGGAGAGAGGCAGGAGGAAAACCCTAGAAACCCAGCTTGGGCCAGTGGGCCAAAACTTAAGTGTGCAAATGTTTTAAGGGTTAGCTGGGGGAGGCACAGGGATGTTTTCCTTTTATTGGAAAACAAATGAGAATGAGTGGCAATAAATTACGTTTGATGAACTTAACTAGATTGTTCAGGGGCCTGCGCAAGCATGGCTTCCCTGGGTGGACCTGGCCTGCAGTTTGCACAGAGCTCCACACCTGGTGCTCAGCTCCGTTTTCTCGGTTTGGAACCCCACTTTTCTCATGCACCCCAGCACCCACCTCTCCCCATCTCCACCTCAGGCATTACAAAAAGATCACCAGAAACTGCTGAATTTGACTCTCTAGGCTCTCAGCTTTGGAGACGTCATGGCTGTCTGTTTGGTGTGTTAGCATCCCGGTGATTATAGTATGGGAAGCTCCCCGGCCCCTCCTTCCGACAGAGACAAGGTCTGAGGATGGTTTGAGCTAGCTAGCACTGTGTGTGTGTGTGTGTGTGTGTGTGTGTGTGTGTGTGTGTGTGTGTGTGTGTGTTCACCTGTGTGAGACTTTCGCAGAAGCAGACTGCTCCTCTGCCTCTCCTGCCTAGTCATCTCCTTGTAAGGGGAGAGGAACTATGAGTCGGCAGAATTTTATAGAGGTGGGGGCTTCATGGTTTCTCTTCTTGCTGACTAAATGGACTTGAGAGAGAGAGAGAGAGAGAGAGAGAGAGAGAGAGAGAGAGAGAGAGAGAGAGAGAGAGAGAGAGAGAGAGAGAACGAATAGGCAGTCTCAGTTTGTAGAAGATGAAACTTCGCCTCCTGCTGGGTAGGCATTTGGCACAGCACAGGCCAGGTCGATGCTGGTGGCCGTGTCCCTTCTTTATCTCACAGGCCTCTTTCCGCCTTGCTTTTCCGTGTGAAACTCAAACTCAGGGAAGCCTTCCTCCCCTCCTTCACTTATTACTTCTGATGGCAGCGTTGTAGCTCTCGGGAGTCACCTTGTACAGTGCATCATCAGCGGGAGGAAAAGCCCCTCAGCTGAAAAAGAGCCAGGTGCAGCTTTGTGAAAACACCCCGGCCACCATGCTGGGTCGCCCTGGCCGGGCTTCTGGCGGCCGAGGGGAAGCGGGAGAGGTTCTGAAGAAGCGTGTCTAGAGTGAGGAAGGCCAGGGTTTCCACGTTAGAGATGAGAGGTTTCGAAGGCTACAGGGTGCTGGCCAGCTGAGCTGGGCTGGACAAGCAGGCGTATTATCCAGTTTCTTACAGCAGGGCGTCTCTGTCTCTTACAGGTGGTGTTTGGGGTAGTAGGGTTACACTGGCTGACTGCTACCCCCTTCTAGCGCAAGGCCTGAGAAAAACAGGATCCAGTGCAAGGCAGGAGGAAAACTGCCAAGGGGCTGTTGGTGACCAGAGACAGCTCACCCCAATCCCTCTCCCTCGCCGGCACTCTGTTGCTTCTGATGGAGGCTTAACTAGTCTCAACACAGCCGCAGCAGGCAGGAAAATGGGTGACCACACTCATGAACCCGATTTGCATGTAAGCCTGGGGGGGAAGGGGAGCTGGGGCTGACAGGTCTTAAGGAGCCCCCACCCCCACCCCAACCACACTGAGGAGTGGAGAGGGCTGAGAAATGCTCCTGTGTTGTTTTGTTATTGTTGTTTTGTTTTTTGGGTTATTGTTGCTGTTACTCTGTGCTGGGCTCCTTTAAAGGCACCTTCTGGCCCCATCCCCCTCCTGCAGCACGAGGGGGCAGTGGGGAGTGTTGAGGGGGAGACTCCATTTGTTCCCACTGTCTTTGAAGTGAATGGTGAGCTCCCAGTTCTAGGAAGTCGAGGGGTTGGTGTTAGAGGGTGGTTGGTGGAGGGATCCAGAAGGTCCCAGTTTCTGAGCAGGGTTTGGAGGGTCTATGGGTGCCTGGCAATGGCCAAGTCCTGGACACTAAACCTAAGGGTTCTCGGGAGGTCAAAGGTCATCCACAGGGTCTCTCTCTCTCTCTCTCTCTCTCTCTCACACACACACACACACACACACACACACACACACACACCCTCCCCCCCAACAGCTCAACAGCTGGGGGACTACTCCTCTGGGTAGAAAAGCTTTGTGTGTTCTGAGGGCCATGGAAGAATCTTTCCTTTATCATTTAACTGTTCAGTGCTCTCAGCCATGGAGTTTAATGAAGGAAGCAGGGAGAGCCTGGTCTGGGGGTTGTGAGTCTGTCCAGGTAAAAAGCTTAAGGCACCAGTGACTTAGGAGTCCGATCAGTTTTGGTCCCTTTATATACACAGAGTGTGTCTCCTTTGACAAGTTCAGGGTTTTAGATAGTTTGTTTATTTTCTTTGGTTTCTTGTCAGCTCAGAACTAACCGCATACACAGCATTTGTCATCAGAACTCTGCTGGGGCCTGGCTGTTTGGGAAGCAGGGACAGCCCTATTCAAAGCCCTGGTTCCCACCTCCCCTAAGCAACCTCATCTGGAAAAGCCCTTCTGAATGAAGTCAGTGCAAGGGCCTGCCTGACGGGGTTGGGATGGGGGTGCTGGTGGGGGTCGGGGCGGAGGGGTGGCTCTGGCAGGGATGGGAGCCTGGTCGGGTCCAGGGGCTGGAGACGCTCCTGATTTTGCGGTTGGTGACTGATTTCCTCTCAGTCCTGAAGCATCTCAGTCTAGGGAAGGCTGACACAGCCTGATCCCACAGGCTGCCTCTCACTCCATCAACAGTCATTCTGGTTTATAGGCATTTCCAAGGTAACCGTGCATTAGAACCGGTGGAGGATTTGGGGATGCCAAAAGATTAGCAAGCAGCACTCTACCAAGGTGTGTGAAAAATATTTGTTCACCTACTGTGTGGAACAAATAACAGAGGCCAGCTGTTTATACGTGTGCTGTGTGCTGGACTGAATGAACGTGACTGTTGCTCAGTGGTCCACATCTATGCTCAGAAGCGGGGGCGGGTCTGAGCTGCTCTGGGCATGGTGACAGGGCTTTGGTATAGCCATTGGCTGGTCCCTTTCTTGCTCTGGGACCAGCAAGACAAGTTGTTTAAAATGGCTGCATGGGTGAGTTTCTGGTTGTAGTGTGCCTGCACCTGTGACCAGCTGTGGAACCCTAGCCTTGAAACTGTGGAGTGTCTCATGTTTATTTGGGTTCTAGTTATTGGTTTTTTGTTTTTGTTTTTGGTGGTTTTTTTTTTTTTGGTGGCCTAGTCATGTAGTGTTCTGAAGGGGCCAGACACTGGTAATGGGCTTTTCACTGAACCAACCCTGAACTGTCGCCACTACCATGACCTTGAGCATTGGTTAGCTGCCAAACATTTTGTAGCCCAGGTCCTTTTACAGATATACCTGAGTTTCACATTGCAGTTGGTGGCCTTAGGATTCGGACTCTATGAAAAAGGGTAGGGGGATGGGTGTAGAACTAGACCGGGCAGTTTAGTCCCTGCTTCCCTCTCAGTCCTGACCGCTGCTTTGACTTCGTCCCCACGATGCACTTGTGGAAGTGTGACTGCGCCTCTCCCCAGTAAAGTTACTTTTCTCCCAACGTCCAGAGTGAACACAAAGCTTGAAGGTCTCCTTCAGGAGGGAGAGCTGCTCGGGGAGAAGGGGGAGGGAGTGGACCCTGGCCACTCGAATGTCTGGTTTCACCTATGCCAACCCACTTTAAAGGCTGTCATCCGATTCTAGAGGACGCATTCATCTCCGGGGTTTTGTTTGTTTGTTTGTTTGTTTGGGTTTTTTTTTTCCTGTGAGATCCTCTGTGGCAGTCTTATCAATGGCACAGTAAAGTGACTATTTTCCCCCATGAGCTATTCCGATATATTTATTAGATGCCCCATTGAAGAAGGGTGTGAGCCTTGGGCGGGGTGGTCGCGGACCATCCACGCTCCCGTGTCTGGGTGATGATTCCTTCCCGTGCACAAAGAGCGTGTTGTAAGGCTGTGATTTCCCCCTCTGTGAACTGAAGTGGAGGCTATTGGCCTAGTGGTTAACCAGCGTCATTTATATTATCCAGATTGCATTTTACCAAGTTCCTCTGCATTTGTTGTGTGTGTGTGTGTGTGTGTGTGTGTGTGTGTGTGTGTGTCTGTCTGTCTGTCTGTCTGTGGGGGCACTTTGAGTGCATGATCTTAGTCAACCCCCATAACCCAGCAGGACAGACACAGTACTTACCTGGAGGCAGAAATGAAAGAGACCAAGGGGTGTGGAGGGAAGGGCTGGGGGAGGGGAGACACCACTAGGCCTCCCAGTCCCCCTGAAATTCACAGTCGTCACTCTCAGGCTCTGAAGCCAGCGTAAAAACCGTCCTACAGACACTGCCGTAGCTGAGACGGTGTGCGAGAGCTATGGGCGGAGTGTGAGGACCACCCAGCACGCATCTCTGATTCTGAGTGGACAGCGTTGATGGAGCCCAGCCCTGCCAGAAAAAGGGTCCTGTGGTTGATTGGCTCTGTCCTCATGCACTTTAGTTTGATGGCTTTCACGTGGTATTGGAGATGGTATCTACTTGCTATAACAGGCTGGGCATGGCAGGATTCAAAGTGCCAGAAGACACAGGATAAGTCTCTCAGGATAAGTGTAGTGTGCTTCAGGAGAGGTGTGTACTCCGCCCCAGTGATGGGAAGAATTTGATGGGGAGAGGGAGGACCTTGGGGTCCAAGGTCTGAGAGACACGGGTGTTTACTAGAAGAAAACCCTTTGTTGTAAGGGATCCAGGTATTGGCAGGTGGTGTGGGGTAGCAGGTAGCCCCCGCCTTCTGTGTATTTGGCCACGGTGTTCCTCCTCACTTAAGAACAGGCCAACCTCGATAGACAGTTGGTCGTGCAGTTTCTGAGGACTTGCCGGTTATAGAGTCAAGGTCGTGGCCAGTAGGCCTCCCATTCCACTCCTAAATCAGGTAGCACCTAAGGATTCCGTTTGCACCCCACTCTCTCCACTCCCTACTCTACAGTACTAGTGGGGAGTCTTGACTGGGCAGGAAAAGAAGGAATTGACTAGGCTCCAGAATGATACAGCAGCATTGGCAGCCGTCATGAGCTCAGACTCCGTTAAAATTATCTGGAGAATTAAGTCCCGTGCCCATGCCACCGCTGTCAGATGCTCTTGCTGTCTTTCCCTGTAGCCGGAGAGAAAGAGGGTTCCCCTAGTCCTGCTTGGAAGATAGTTTGTGGTTGGTGGCAGACCCGCCGTGATTAGCCCTGCTTGGAAGATAGCTTGGGACCGGTCACAGAACCACCGTGTCTCCTGCCAACTCTTTGGTTATCGTGACAGTGACCATGAACCACTGCTAATTAACACACCGTGTGTTAGGTCTGTGCAAGCCCTCTCCGGGCGTTCTCTGAGAACAAGGGCTGGTTTCCTGAGTAGAACTCACATCGAGGCTTCCCTGTGCCTGTGTGGCTCTTGAGCCTAGGTCTTCTCAGCTGTGGCTAATAAAGGAGCCTCTCACTTGCTCCATATCCATACCCAGGTCCTGTTTCTACTGCGAAGTAGCCTTGAACCAGGGCTACCTTGCATCACGGAGACGGCAGCTGCTGGCTTACCTGCCCACTGCGGGCACTGTCTACCTCCGCGTGGTGGCTGTCACACCTGACCACTGCTCACAGCAGCCCCTAAAGCAGGGTCAGTCCTCTCTGTGGGACATGTGGCCTGTCTTGAGAGCCATCTGCTTCCTTTCACATCCCCAGGGTTTATCTTTCCAACCAAGTCATAAACTTCTGGAAGGCGGCCTTAGTCATTTTTCCCCGCCCTTCCAGGTAGTTCCCACCCCATCGCTGTCCATCTTTCCCTCACTCTTTCTTTCCTACTCCTGGGAGTCTTCTCTTGAAGATCTCTGTGTGCTTCTATGAGGTGTGGCCACGGGCTTGGACACAGCAGCTTCCGTACACCCAACCTGGCCACCATTGTGGTTGCTGACGGGGGGGGGGGTGTAGGGGGAAGAGGACACTCCTTTCAAACCTTTGATAACTTTTACCGTAATCATTTTCATTTGCAAAATGGTAACTAGGTCCCCTGAGCAACTGACTAGCCCTTTTCTCTGGAAGAGTTAGGGCTTTACAGGAAGCTGGGGATGCTCTTTTGGGATCGTCTAGGAAGACCATGTTTTTCTTTCCTAACGTGGCATGGGAAAGCAACGCTTCTTGACCATGCCTCTGCCATCCTTAGCTGCAGCAGGAAGCTACTCTTGCTGTGTCTTGTGCATTTAAAAAAGCTAAAAGGGGAGCCAGGAGGAAACAGGGGAAGAGAGCGAGCTGCTCAGTGGTCCCTGAACTCGAGAGGCGCTGGTGGGCAGTGCTGGAACCTGCCTTCTTCTCTTTTAATGCAATTCTTTTTCCTTGATGTTAATGCAACTTGTGCCCTTCCTAGAAGTAATAAAAGGAAATGAAGACACATTCTGAAATGAAACTTGACTCTAATCCATTCATCATCTAATACTAGCCTCTTTATCTTCTCTGGTACCTAATCTGGTTAAATGTCCCTGTTGTAGGATTTTAGTGAAAATCCCCTATTGGGAATAGGGTTTTTTGCAATTGGATTACTCTCAGTAAATGGCCCAGTAGTTCGCTTGTTTCAGCTTAATTTTTTTTTCCTTTGTGATCTTGCTGGGCTGAGTTCTAGCCCAGCATCGAGGGGGAGGGGCCAGGGCAAGGGGCGGAGAGGGGGAGTGCCTGGAGAAGACCTGGGGAGAAGGCAGTGGGGACTGTTTGAGACCGCTTTTCTTTGTTTTCTTGTTCTCTTCACCCCCCACTCTGCCCCAGTACAGCAAACACGTGTGCTTTATGTTGGCTAGAACTGCCCATTTCTCAAATGCGTGCTGTTTATTAGCTCAATTCATCATCATCCAGTTAATTTATTAGTGGTCCCTGATGGCTTCCTAATGAATCAGGGCCGAGGTAATCTGCATAAAATATGCAGGTGCCAGCCAGGCCAGGGCTTCTGGTTTAAGTTGAGTCTGCCATCCAGGCTGAGTGTGAAGGGTGAGATCCTACTGTGCGTGAGAGCCTGCGGAATTATGGGGTGGGTGGGGAGGCTGCAAGGCTGGGGTTCCAGCCTCGCCAGGCTTCTTGTAAATGAAGATTCCTCTTTCCTGACTTACCTATGAAGCCAGCTGCCTCCTAGAGGTCCTTGGGGTAGTGGATTCCACCCCTACTGTGCCTTGCCCTGCCTGGGAAGCTCAGCTTTTGACTGGGGTTCCAGAGGGTGCTCACAGGTGAACCCGAAGCAGGCCAGTCTGCAGAGCAAACCACCTCCTACTCTTAAACCAATTAGGGAGGTGGGGTTGGGCAGAGTGAGCGCTGGCATCGTACAAAGTCAACCCTGGGGGGTGTGGTAGGGGGACACGGGGCCCTTGCTCCGACGTTGCAGGCTGTGGCGACCCAGCTCACCGTCTTGCTCTGTTCTCCCCCCAACAGTCGAACAAAGTGCCCGTGGTGCAGCACCCCCACCATGTCCACCCACTCACGCCTCTCATCACCTACAGCAACGAACACTTCACCCCGGGAAATCCACCTCCACACTTACCGGCTGACGTAGACCCCAAAACAGGTAAGCCGGGGGAGAGGTATGAGGGGGTCTTGACTTCTCACCTGGGAGCTGAAAGGGAAGCTCCTAGAGGATCCAGAGCCTGGTGTGTGTGTGTGTGTGTGTGTGTGTGTGTGTGTGTGTGTGTGTGTGTGTGTTGGGGGAACAGTTTCTCCCTCCTCTTCGGAGACATCCACTTAGAGGGATAGAATTTATGCCAGGACATTTTGGGGGGGGCTACTTGGGGAACCTGACTCTGGGGACCTCCCTAAGCAAACCAAGTGGTAATGGGACTGGCGTTGTCTCCTAGGCACTTTGAGCTTCCTGGAGCCAACATCATGGTTTCGAAGGGATCCGTTCACTTAAGAGTGGCTTGTGGTATATCCTTAAAGGGACCACATCACTGGGGTCTCATACTCCTTGTAGGTTCTTTGCAATTTCTTCTTCCATTCCAGTATCATGGATGTGTTTTTGTTGGACCCATTTTACAGATGTAGAAACTGAAGCCTAGGAAGCTTGCGTTCCTCATTCCATCCAGCAGTGTCTTGAGCAGAGAATGCCACACTGTCCTCCACGCCTGCCCCTTATTTTTCTTTTCCCCCAAGGGAAATTGGTGAGAGGCAGGGCTGCTTATAGCTCCCCCTACAGCAAGATTCTGTACGGCAGGCAGCCACTTCTCACAGATAGGCCCTCTGGGCCTCCTGGGTGTACGCTAGGTACAGCCTGGCAGTTTGACTGGCTGGAGGAGGCGACCAGCCCGCCCCAGGCCCCGCAAAGTACAAGGCTCCACTTGCAGCAGGCAGGGTCTCATTTGAATAATGGTAGGCCAGGGAATAGCTTTTAAATGGTTATCGTAAACCATATGATTAACGTCTAAGGACTGTTTATTTTTCCTCTGCGAACATTCTTTCAAGTGTGCAAATGGCTCAGTGTAGGGTCCAAGCCTGGCTAATCTGTTTGCTTTTTGTAATGGAGAGAAAGCAATGTCTGCGTTAAAACGTCACCCAGGGAGACTTAATTTACAGATTAAAAGCTTCCTGAATGAATTTCTTGAAAAATGAGATAGTTTTTATCCGTGAACATTGCCGCCCTGTCCCTTGAATCCCCGGCTGATTCCGGCACATGTTGCTTCCTACTTGGACTGGGCAGCTGGGCAGAGCCATTCCTCTTAAGCCAAATTATTCTCAGGATTCTACAGCCTGAGGATGGATGGCCAGATGTGCGGCCTGTGCAGTTAGGAAGTGAGCCACGGTGTACACTTTCAGCCTGCACTCCCGTGGGCCTCGGGAAGAAGGCTCACGGTCCCTGACCGATGAGGACCCAGCCAGCAACAGGGCTGGTGCCCACAGATGAATCTGCCCTCCAGGGGTCATAGTCTAGAGATAAGCACACCGGGCCACCTTCTCCATATCTGTCTAGGTATAATGACTCCTGGCTGAAACACCAGCTGGCGTTTGGTGGTTTCTCTTCATGGAGGAATTGACCAGCTGTAGCTGTATATAGGAGCTGAGTCTTTTGAAAGAAATGAGGCTCACCTCTCTGAGTCATAACTTAAAATGAATTGCAAGGTATGCCTGTAATCACAGCACTTAGGAGGCCGAGGCAAGAGGCCGTGAGTTCAAAGTCAATGTGGGCTGTGTAGTTAGACCCTGTCTCAAAACACTGCAGTCCATCAGTTAATTAAGCCTTACAAATTAGCAGTATACGTTTCACATTCGAAATAAAGGGGTAATGGACCAATTTCCAAAGCAAAAGGAACTAATAATTGTGACTGGCTCGCCTTCGGTAGGCCAAGCTTCTTGGGTTTTTTTTTTAACTTGAAGCAACCACTTTAGTCACACAAAGCAAAAATAGCCAAGATGGCATCTTCCTGGTCTCATTCACTCAATCACACGAGTCCCTTCAGAACAAGCTCACCCACTGCAAACCGACGCCGTAGGGAGAAGGAGAAGAAAGCTGCCCTCTCCCTCAGAGTCGGGAATGACCTCCAGCTGGGGCTTGAGGAGAGACAACCCCTATCCTCACTCGCTCCCTGCTCCCCTCTCTCCAAGGATCCTCCTGCCTCACTCTTCCCTCAAACCTAAATCCCACTGCTTCTTCTCCCAGGAATCCCACGGCCTCCGCACCCTCCAGATATCTCTCCATACTACCCGCTGTCGCCCGGCACCGTAGGACAAATCCCCCATCCGCTAGGATGGTTAGTACCACAGTAAGCAGCTCCAGTTTTTAATTCCATTTTTGTTTCTTGCATGAGCATGCTCACTACTCGTCTCTGTGAGTGTGTGTCTGTCTGTCTTTGTGTGTGTGTGTCAGTGTGTGTCTGTCTGTGTGTATGTATGTCTGTGTGTATGTGTCTGTCTTTGTGTGTGTGTCTGTCTCTGTGTATACGTATGTGTGTGTATCTATCTGTCTCTGTGTATATGTATGTATGTGTGTGTCTATCTGTCTCTGTGTATATGTGTGTGTGTCTATCTGTCTCTGTGTGTGTGTGTCTATCTGTCTCTGTGTATATATATGTATGTGTGTGTCTATCTGTCTGTGTGTGTGTGTGTCTATCTGTCTCTGTGTATATGTATGTATGTGTGTGTCTATCTGTCTCTGTGTATGTATGTGTGTGTCTATCTGTGTCTGTGTATATGTGTGTATGCGTGTGCCTGTGTGTAAGCATGGATGGCTGCCTATTTACAGAGGGACAGCTGATAGAATAACACAGGGAGGTTGCTGTTGAGGTGCCCAGTAGATTTGCACAAGGATTACACCATCTCAATGAGCTGTATTGAAAAGGGTCAGTGGTAACTGGCACTCTAAATTCAGGGTCCCCAAGGATGTCCTGAAGCTGCTCTGGGAACTGCAGCAGGCCAGTGAAGCTGGTTTGGGCTCATGTTGCTGGGTTGAGCTCTCTCTTTCAGCTATTGCCTCTGTGGCAGCAAGGGATTGCAAACAGGAGCAAGCTAGTGGTGGAATCTCGGGTGAGACTATCCTTATGGTCTCTGAGGTTCTTTATGGCTGATGCTTTAGCCAACTATGGGCTCCAGAGAGACAAGTAGAACCCTCCCGTTAGCATTCGGGGCTGGACTGCCTGAATGTTGACCCCAGTCCCTGGCAGCGCCCAAATAATCTGACTGCCACTTACAACTTTAAAGTGTGATATGCTTAGAAACCAGAGCAGAAAGGCCTTTTGTGCTAAGGTGCCTTACGGTGCAGCACGTGTGAGGGCATGATATAATGTTTGAGATTCTGTGTGTTTATGCATCCCTTTCTCCACTTCATCAGTGACCTCTAGCTCTAGAAAACGCAGGGCAGTGTTGAGTTGCTGGAAGATGCAAATCCTGCTGAAGCTGTCAAGTTTGAGTCTTACAGAAGACAGGCTTTTATAGTCTTAAAGGCAATACAAATTTTGGAGTAGTGCCCCCATTCTCCAGTTGGACAGATACTGGGCTATTTATCCGTCTAAAAAACAACAGGTTGTGTTATGCGGTAGCTGTGCTAAGTACCCATTGTGGGTGGGTGCTGCTGCTTCTGTTTCTTTGTCTTATTTTTGCGTGGTGAGGTGGACTCGAGGGTTGGCTCTGCTTCTTCTGCTTCTTCTCCACTGGGTGGGGCTGAGCCTCATAGTTCGTTCAGTCATTGGGTGGGGAGATACTGAAGGCTAGATAAAAAGGAATAGCCAACTCAGACGACCCTCCGTCAGGAAAAGTTGTGTGTCTTTCATGAGGATGCGATTCTGCATGTTGCTGTATTTTTTAATTATTGTAATGAGGTGTGATTGTCTATTGGTTACCCACAATTCTTCTTGGGGACTCTTCCCCCCCTGGTAACTCTTGTCAACACTTGTTAATTTGACAAAAGGCTACAAATTAAGCTCTGTTAATTTAATGTTTTCTCACCGAGATCTAAATACCGAAAGAGGCCCAAAGCGCAACTGAAGTCCTTTGATTCGCTGTTCTTTATTTTGGTATAAATTTACATTCATTATTGTTTTCCTTTGGATGTGTAGCCCTCAATTAGTGTGATGGTTCTATTAAAGCAAGAGAGACTTCGCCTTTAATTATTACAACAAAACACCCAGTCTCAGCGTGGGGAGAGGGTCTCTGTTGACACAAGCCGAGGTTATAAAATTTAATTAGCCATTCCTATCAGATTTATGGCATTCAAATTGTTCTGTTTCTTCCCTTTGATCCCGCCTGCACAATCCCCAAGATTTTTGTTCTGATCAAATGAGAATAAAGCTTACTGCACAGAGAGAACTCCCCTCTTCCTTTCCTTGTCTCACCCCAGCCTTACTTCTAGGCTCTCACTTTTTCGTACCCCCTTTCTTTGTAGGCAAGGTCAGCCTGTGTATCCAATCACGACAGGAGGGTTCAGGCACCCCTACCCCACAGCCCTGACAGTCAACGCTTCTATGTCTAGGTGAGTTGCCGGTGGCTTCTCAGGAAGCCCCTCTAGCCCGCCGCCAGGGCCAGCAGGGCCCGTGAAGATGTGTGGGTGTAATAATATAGACCAATGTTCATTTGGCTTCCCTCCTAGAAAATCCCAAAAGGTTGCCTTGACCTTTCAAGGTAAGTGGTTGCCTGTCTAAGGTTTTAGGAGTTTATCCACAGAGCAACGTGATGTCACAGATGAGACGGCAGGAGAGAGGCTCGGCGGTTAAGGGCATTTGCTGCTCATAAAGACGACCCGGGGTTAAGTCCCCAGCACCCACAGGTGCCAGTTCACAACCATCTGTGACTGCAGTTCGGGGAATCCAGTGCCCTCTTCTGGCCCCCACTAGCAGCAGGCATGCATGTGGTGCTCATACGTGCAGATGCACACACTCACACACATACAAATAAATGAATCAAGCTACCGCCCACTCAAGCTTCAGGGGGAATGCAACTAGAATGGGCGGTGCTTCAGGGGAAAAGCAGATAGAGTGGGCGGTGCTTCTGGGGGAAAGCAGATAGAGTGGGCGGTGCTTGGGGGAAAGCAGATAGAGTGGGCGGTGCTTCTGGGGAAAGCAGATAGAGTGGGCGGTGCTTCTGGGGGAAAGCAGATAGAGTGGGCGGTGCTTGGGGGAAAGCAGATAGAGTGGGCGGTGCTTCTGGGGAAAGCAGATAGAGTGGGCGGTGCTTCAGGGGAAAGCAGATAGAGTGGGCGGTGCTTCAGGGGAAAGCAGGTAGAGTGGGCGGTGCTTCAGGGAAAGCAGATAGAGTGGGCGGTGCTTCAGGGGAAAGCAGATAGAGTGGGCGGTGCTTGGGAGAAAGCAGATAGAATGGGCAGTGCTTCAGGGGGGAATGCAACTAGAATGGGCGGTGCTTCAGGGGAAAGCAGATAGAGTGGGCGGTGCTTCGGGGGGAAAGCAGATAGAGTGGGCGGTGCTTCAGGGGAAAGCAGATAGAGTGGGCGGTGCTTCAGGGGAAAGCAGATAGAGTGGGCGGTGCTTCTGAAGTCATTGTTTCTTTGTTGTCCTCTGCTGGGTAACTTTATGGATAACTTTATGATTGTTATTCAAAGATTTGAGAAAAAATGATGGGTGTTTTGAAAGTTCAGATTCCAGTTCAGAGTTTATAATAAGCTGTATCCTGGCCCCTCAGAGCAGCGGTGTCCTGTAGAAATTTCATGGGACCCATGTTGTGTTTTGCATTTAACATTATGTTTGCTTTTCTTGTTGATATCACTTGAAGAAGGTCACCCCTACCTCCTATTACCCCCTGGTGAAATTGTTTTCAGTAACTCGTTATATTCATCAGTCATACTGTGTGGCTGCAGTATTACCTTTTCAACACAATGTGACCACACCACAGCTACCACTCTTTTTTTTTTTTTCCTTAACTTAGCTTTTACATGTGACATGCATTTACACTTTATGGCACATCTCAAGTCGGGCTGAGCACGTTTGAGGGACTTAAGGATACGTGCCTGGAGGCCATGTTACTGACATGCACAATGCTGCCGAATCTTCGACAGTTGAAAAGAAATTATGTGTGCACCCATTCCTATACATTCAGATTTACTCATGTATACCATGTACATATGCATCCCCGGGACTCATTTTCCTCTCTCCAATTAATTCTAGCTAATTTTTCAGTGGCTGTTAGTTTATTTACAAACTGGTTGGCAGCAGTATGTTTAAGTAGTCACTAATTGCCTCTAATGATAGTTTTATTTTTATGTTCATCTGATTTTCGGTTGAGTTAATTAAATCGGTGGAGGTTTAGACTTTCCTGATGGGCTGAAGCAACCAATCCATTCTGATGATGCCGTGAGATTCAATTAGCATGCGGTACACGGCAAGGATGCTGTCCCCCTGCCTCTGCCTCCATGCTCTGTGGACAACCACTGAGAGCCTAAAGGAGGGAAGGGTCTGAAGGCTGCCTGCAATGCTCCTTTTCCTGCTTTCAGGACAGCAACTTTTGTCTCGGACAGAGCGAGACTCACACCCACTGAGAGAAGCAGGCTGGAGTGTAGCTGGAGTGTATAGTTAACTCCGTGAATGTCACCCAGCTTGAAAGAGCCATGCCCCACATGTGTGATGTATCCCCTAAATCTCGGAATCCGTGCCCGTCTGAGCGAGGCGGGAGAATGATTTTCTGCGTCTTCTCTGCCGGAGAAAGTAGAAAGGTTATACTCTTTAGATGATGTCGTCACAGCCCCTGTGCAGCGTGGGAGCGAATGGGAAACCTCCTGGGAGGAGAGGGGAGGGGGCTTGCTTGTCCTCCTAACTCCGTCCTGGCGGGCGCTCACACGAGGCTGCTCCCAATTCTTCCTCCTACTTGTTTGCTCAGTGCACCCAGAGGTTAAAAGCAATGGAGTAATCGTAGGATAGGGATTGGGGGTTAAGCTTATTGATTGAATTATCATTAGGAGGCTAGCTGATGATTTATAGGTCGCAGGAGGCGGCGGTAGGAAAGGGGTGGTGGGAAGAAAGGTTAGGGGCTTGTGGTACATGGGGTGGAGGTGGCCGATTCCCTGGGTAGGCCAAATGAAAGGTAGCTGGTTAAAAAGCGTATACAGCAAATTAAATACATTACTTTGGTAATGGGGCGGCAGAAGTATAGGTCTATTATATGTACGGCAGTTATGGCGAATGTAGGCAGTTTGCCCTGTTCCAGAACACCCTTTGATATTTATTCTATTCAGCAGCAGGGCCAGGACTTCTCAGAATTAAGTGATGGGTCATTATACTTTAAACACCATGGAGAAGCCTAGATTGGCAATTAAACAGCGCTTGCTGACACTCACTTTTGCCACCCCGTGACCCCCTTTAGATTGAGATGTCGGAGCTCCGGGCCCTCAGCCTGCTAAATTGGGCAAGGCTCTTCTCATGACGAGAGCGGGGCCCTGAAATCTGCCGGCTTCAAAGGGAGCCAGATCATGTATAAACCATAATGTGGGTGCACCGTGGCGCACACACACAAAAAAAATAAGGCAGGGAGAGATGAAATGTTACACGTGCAAGGGGGGAAATGAGAGAATAATGACAATCCTAATGTAACTCAAAGCGGGATCGTTGCACGGGAAAAATGCATCCTACCGCTTGTGCATAAAATCAAGGCCGGCAGATGACATGCAGCTAACAGAAATGTGTCAACAGTGAAGGAAAGTGAGCGTGAGTATGAGGGAGGCCCCTGAGACAGCCAGAAACAAAAATTAGTTGTCCTTAACAAGTTAAGGTTCATCATTATATTCTGTCTTGGAGCCATAAAAAGCAGACATGGGCATATAATGAGCTGCTTAGAATTTTTTGAGGGTGTCTATTGCATTTCATGAAACGGTTGTCTGCAGAAAGGGGTGGAGGTGTGTGTACCGCATGGGTCACACACACACAGTCTCTCTGCCACTGCTCATCTTTTTCCGTATGCGCCCCATGTGTGGGGGTCAAGGGGCTCACAAGGGTTTGTTCTTTTTAGTGGCACCCACATCCTCCACCCCTAAAATGTGCTCGGGTCTTGTGGCTTTGGCCCGGTATTTGTAAGTGTGTCTGCATACAGGCAAGCACACATTCGCACACTTCTTTCTTCCCCTCCCTGGTGTTCCCCTCGAGTGTGTGCACACATATTCACAGCATTCTCGCACAGCAGGAAAGGAACGTATGTATTTGAGACGTTCATAGTAAGAACTGTCGCTCCACCCGCCCCTTCGCTGAAGGGCTTCCAAGAGCACGTCTTAACTTGCTTATGCTCTGTGGCCTGGGAGCAGTGGGAGGAGCATGGTGTAACTGGAGAGTTCAGGGGTCTGTTTTTCTTATTTCTTTCCTTATTTTTTTAAGGGACAGGAATGGGTTGGTTGTTATCCACCCCCCCCAACCCCCCCACAATCTTTCTGGCCACTATTGAAGTATGTCATTGTTTCCAGTCTCCGGTACTGCCTTAAGTTTGCAAAGGCTACTGCCGTAGAGGGTGGAATTCCTAAGGCAAGTGTCTGTGATGGCTCTGGGATCCTTGGAAAAGTCAACATTCCTCATGGGTGATTTTTGTCTCCATTAAAGGTGTACTGAGAGTGTTCATTCTCTGATTTTTGGAAATCCCTTTTCAGTAGAGCATATTATATGCTATATTGCGTATTTCCCCCATTCACTTATGGAAAGAACTTGGTAAAGAAATACAAGTTCCCTTTGGAATAACCATCACAATGAAGCCTTACCAAGATTCTCTCTCTGTGTCTGTCTGTCTGTCTCTCTCTCTCTCTCTCTCTCTCTCTCTCTCTCTCTCTCTCTCTGTGTGTGTCTCTGTGTCTCTCTGTCCCTCTCTCTCTCTCTCTCTCTCTCTCTCTCTCTCTCTCTCTCTCTCTCTCTCTCTCTCTCTCTCTCTCTCTCTCTCTCTCTCTCCCCAGAACTGGCTTTCTCAAGTGCAGGACGCTGGTCCCAGCTGGTCCCTGGGTGGCGGTGGTTCTCTTCTGGGTTGACTTTGTTAGAAGGGCAGCCATTGCCTGGGCCCCGCCTCTCTTTACATCAGTTAGCAGTCTGTCCTTCCCTCCTTTGCCCTGCTTTCCTAAACCCTGCGTCACTTCAGTTGAGGAGGTCCTTGCCCACCTGTTCTAACAAAGCATACAAAATTTGACAGCCGTTTGTCCCGTGGAGCCGAAAAACGAGCTTCTGCTTCCTGGCAAACTCTGTGTCAGGAAATGCTGGTTCAAGAACTGAAGTGTGTCCTGAGGCCTTTCCCAGAAGCAAGTGCTGTTAACTTTGTCTTTTCTATGATTATGACTTTTTGGTCATTGGCCAGGCTCTTGACTGATGCACAGGTAGTGTGTTGAGTAAAAGTAAGAATCTTAGAGGAGAAAGGGAACATAAAAACAGAATTCGGTGCTTTGGTGTATGGTGGGGTGGGGGGAGCGTCTTTTCTTGTCTTTCTAAAAACTAAAACTAAAAATGCAAATTTATTTAAAATGCCCATGATTTGAGATGGGAGCCACGCAGGAACTATCAGGATTTTTCTCTCTGTGTCCTACTCTCTCCTGTTACTCTCAAATTGTGGGCATGGCAACAAAAGAAAAAAAAATGAAGGTTCGATCGCTCTCCATCGCCAGAATGAGGCCTAATGAGGCATGTGGAGCACTGTCAAGACATGCATATATGTTTCAGCCACGTTAATATTTTATTTAGCTGTCAGTACACGAGAAACGCTATCACCCGCCCTCCTAGCGCTGACCACGACTTAGGAAACTGCAAAGCTGCAGCTCACCAGGACTTAGGAAACTGCCTTCTGAGAAGCTGCAGCTCATGCCTCAGAAACCAAGTGGCCGCGCAGTTTCTGGCTGGTAGTCCAAGCCCACGTACATCGGTTGGATTTGTCTTTTGCTAAAGATGTTAAAAAATCATAATGTCTCATGTCGTTAGCAATAATGAATGGGAAGTTTGGCTTTAGTGACAATTATGAGAATCATTATGTTTAATTTATCACTAATTAATGCTGACAGGCTTCATATGCCCTGGGTTGCTTTCATGTGGATGTTACTGCGCTTTTTTTTTTTTTTTTTGTGAATTGTGTGTACACGCCCCTCCTCATTTCTTCATTTTGATTCTGACGATTTACACAGCTTTCTGTCTTCTAGGTTCCCTCCCCATATGGTCCCTCCCCACCACACTCTCCACACGACCGGCATCCCCCATCCTGCCATCGTCACACCGACAGTCAAGCAGGAATCCTCCCAGAGTGACGTCGGCTCACTCCATAGCTCGTAAGTTGCACGCTCCGTGGCCCTGTGCGATGCGCCACCACGGTGGCCGCTGCTTGCTGGCTTTCTGGTCGAGGTCAGCTCCTCTAGTTTGACCCGAGTGAGTGCCCAGTCCATCTGGCCTCTGGCTTCCTTATGAAGGAGACACGCTCTCTAGCCAGGCTCACTGGTTGCCACACTGCTGCTCAAAACCCTGGGAAGTGGGGTCCCGTCACCCTGTGCGTTTCCTCTGCCCTGGGAAAATGTCTGCTTGCAAATCCCTGGGAAGTGATTTCAGAATTTCTCACCAGCCCGGCCCTCCCCCTCCAACTGCTCTGGCCCATGCTCCTGGGGCGGGGTGGGAGGGTATGAAAGGGGAAATGGATGTTTCTCGTTTGAAACCTCCAGGCTTGGGTGGGAAGGAGGGAGGGACGCGGGCCCCACTCTGGGGGACTCTGACTGCATTGTTGCTGATTGGGTGGTGTGTGTGTGTGTGTGTGTGTGTGTGTGTGTGTGTCCCTCTCCTTTTGTCTCTATCCAGGAAGCATCAGGACTCCAAAAAGGAAGAGGAGAAGAAGAAGCCCCATATAAAGAAGCCCCTTAATGCATTCATGTTGTATATGAAGGAAATGAGGGCGAAGGTGGTGGCCGAGTGCACGCTGAAGGAAAGTGCCGCCATTAACCAGATCCTCGGCCGCAGGGTAGGTGGCCCTCCACGGAGAGATCCCGGAGTGGGCCAGAGGCAGTGACGGCTGTCTCTCTACACTTGGCTCTCAGAGCATTGGCCCCCACCCCTCAGCCCTGCCACTCTGAACCCTCGCATGGCTCCCATTGGCCAAGACCATTGTGCTTTTGAGCAGCGTTTAGGATAGTCACATCCCTCGTCTTCCCCGCTGCAGACGCTGCAAAGGGCAGGAGGGCGCAGAGGGCAGGCGTGTTTTCCCCGGATGCCGTCGTTCGTGCTGGGACCTGGCAAAGCTGCCAGTGCCTGCACCCCATCTGTCATGCCGGGATAGGCTCATGCCCCCATAGCATTGTGTCTCGTTGACTGTCACGGTATGGTTAGTGACGCTTCTGCGTGTCTTTCTCCCCGTCCCATGTTCTCTGCAGTGGCACGCCCTGTCCAGGGAAGAGCAAGCCAAGTACTACGAGCTGGCCCGGAAGGAACGACAGCTTCACATGCAGCTGTACCCTGGCTGGTCTGCGCGGGATAACTATGTACGTGGACCGCTTTCTAGAGAATTCCGTCTTCCGTGGGTACCGTGTGGGCCTGAGAGTTCCTGGGGCTGTGGCCTCCTTGAACCAGGCCTCCAGGCCACGCATTCCGTCCCTGAGCCCCAATCAAGGAGCTTGTCTTTCAATGTGACTCTGTTCCGTGTTAGCACATGGTCA
Organism: Mesocricetus auratus; assembly: GCF_017639785.1. Taxonomy (NCBI): domain Eukaryota; kingdom Metazoa; phylum Chordata; class Mammalia; order Rodentia; family Cricetidae; genus Mesocricetus; species Mesocricetus auratus. Next base: position 5,338,663 of record NW_024429182.1, on the reverse strand, counting down.
TTCCTAAGCAAGCAGGGAGGAGGCTGGCGTCCATGTTCCCACACGGGATCCGGAGACTGAATTGGTCAGCCTGTAGCTCTTTGCCCTCCTGCCGTGAGTGGTGCGGCTTTATAGAGACCACACTACTAGACAGATTGGTGGGCCGTGTTTAACTCTTCACAGGCTTTCCAGTCTCGGGAGGACAACCAAAAAAAACATCCAGCTGTCACAGGAGCTGGGAGCCTGTTTCATCCTGAGAAAGGCATGATGGGAATATCCCTGAAAGTAGCCAGCAGAAGTCAGCTTTGGGTAGGAAAGATGAAATGACTCAGGGTTCCAAAGAGGTAGAGAAGGTTATGTGTCCCATGATGCATCTGTCGCACGGTATGGGTGCTTCTGGGCTGACACCGTCTTAATAGGACTATTGTTTTTACTGCTTGCATTGACAGCACACAACAAACCCACTGTTCTGGAGACCCTGTCATTTCTCACCATTAGTCCTGGTCCTCATTTTACCCGCAGCCCTGAGTTCTGAGCGTCTTTCCTCTCTGGGTGGGTGGAGTGTCTCCTGCCTTGTCTCTTCATTGCATTGTGTTTGATCTCATGAGATGTCTCCTCCACCCACTCTAACGTCAAAATCAAACCTGTCTTGCTGCCATCACGGGCTTCCTTTCCTCTTCCCTCTTGGGAAAGTCATAGAGCCAGGAGAGTGTTTGCCTGTTAGTGCCAATGGAGAGGACGGGAAGATGGACTCCGTTCCTTTGGTCGTCCTCTATTCCATTGATGTCATAGCTCTTTGAATTTCCCTCACTCTTTTTCCTCAGCCCTGTAAGGCTGGAACTGGCTCACCTTCTGTCTACCACGCAGCCGAGTAGACTGGCTTGGCTTAGCAGCCATGCCCCTGCCATGCCCTTCCAGGGCTCCCTACCCAGCACTCCAGTTCTTGAGAAAGTGACACTTACCACTTACAGACAAGCATCATGAGCTCTTAGCTATGTGACACCTTTCCACTTGCCTTTGTGTGTGTTGCTGGGACACCTGAGAGGTTGAGCCCTTCCCCGGGCTCTTTGTACATCCCACCCAATCCCAGGTGGCACTTCAGCCTCAGGCACCCTCCTGTCACCCTGAGTTCTAAGAGCTCATCGAGTTCAACTCTAATTCAATTCTGGTCCGTTACACATCCTAGAGTCATTGAGAAGGTATCCCAGAGCAGGATTCAGCTTCTCTGCAGCTACCGTATCCCAAGACATCCTAGGCATCTATGTCTTCGCAGGGCCTTCTCATCAGAAGTATCCAGTTTGTGGACCATGTGTCATTTACACTAGGGGCTGGGTAGGTGGTGCCCTCTGGGGTTGCACAGGATGAACACAAAGGTACAAGCGGACTTGGTGACAGTGTCGGAAACATTCCATATTTGACTTGGAGGGAGTCATTCAGATACGGTCCAAGCATTCTGTGATGTGCTGTCTAGATTTTTCAGAAGGTCCGAATGCCACTTTCCCTGTCTTCCACTCTGCATAGTGTAATATGTATTCTTTCCCGCCAGCTGCCTGGGTCCGGCTGCTGTCTCTGAGCCCAAATAACACACGAGACACTATATTAATTATGAAGCTGTTGGCCATTTGCTGTGGTTTCTTATAGGCTAGCTCTGACTTATTAATTATAAACCCATAACTGTTATTCTGAGTATTTCCACATGGTATTCTCTTACCGGAGAAAGGGTCCAGACCTCTTACTCCTCTGGTGTCCTACATCGTGACTGACTATGACTCTGTTTCCCAGAATCCTCCTCGACTCCTAGTCCCACCTATCTTTCTTCCCTATTGGCCAACAGTGCTTTATTCAACAACCAATAAGATAAATGTGTACACAGAAGGACTTCTCTCATCAGCATTGGAAGGTAGCTTGGCCAGTTAGGAACCACCGAGAAGGAGAGGAGCATGGTTTAGAGGTGAATTGGAAGTAGAACTGCCAGACCTTAGCCTCTTGGACACAGGCTCTCAGGTCCCTGTTCCAATGTCTCATTACACGTGTGTTTGAACACATGCTCACTCCTTCCTTCCCTGCTCCAGGAAACACACTGGGGTCAGGGGTTTCATCCCGGAAGCTTTTATGAGTTTCAATATGGTGGGAACTTGTGAACATTCCCTTTTAACCAACTGGAGGTTCCGCAGATAGCTGTGGCTACTGCGGAGTCCAGATGTTTCTTCTGGGAGATATGGTCTGAACCAGCCTTTCTTGTTCTTCCAGCCAAGTGGGGCTTGGAGCCTTTATGTCACCACCTTAGGGAAGTCTATTGGAAAGGAACCCCATCTGGCTGCTCAGACTTGCCCTGTTCTGTAAGACCCAGGAGACGCTAGCTAGGTACCACAGTAACAGCTAGCTAACCAGACATCATAGAAGAGCATCCCTTCCTTCCTATATTAAAGGTTGGGTATGTCCACTTGATTCTTTTCTCTCTCTCGCTCCCATTTCTTATACTTTTTTCTTTTTCTTCTTTTCTTTACAAAGGAAGTGGTCTCCCCTTCTATCTTCATGCCTTCCTCTTCCCATTAAAACACCAGGAGCTGGTAGTCTGCATAACCCTTTGCTCAGCCAAGGACATGACCTGCATTCCAGGTGTCAGTGCACAGCAGAGAACTCTGTAGGGGGACCATGAGGTGGCCCTGGAATGTGTGTGTGGCGGGGGGGGAAGGGCGCGCATACAGGCACCCTCAGGCTAGACCACTTCTTGAGTTTTTCTTCTTGCTTCTGCCCACTCTGAGATAGCCACATGGCGTGCTTCCTGCTTTTCCTTTGTGTGCCAAGAAACAAAAGGATCTGGTATATAGCTGCATAAACGGTAATGGCACGCATTCCCAGTGGCCCAGACCCCATACCCTCAGGGGGTAGAGAAGCCCGCTCCGAAATAGTTGGACTCATCCAAGCCTGACACTGCCTTGGGGTTGCTACACATATACCCTTATCCTTTTTGGTGTCGATGTCACTGTCCCATAAAAACCTTTAAGCAAAGGTTGGCACCATTCACATGTTCTGAAACGCACAGTTTTGTAAGACCACAGCTAACTCGCAGGAGCCAAAAAACCCCCTACAGCCCTGCAATGCCCCAGAGCCTGGCTCGCTCACTTGACAGGGTCAGGCTGGCAGGTGGCAATGACTTAAGGCAGTCTCCTCGTCACCCTTGAAGTGTCAAAGAGGGGCTTCTGTGGAGGGTCACAGATGGCACTCTGCGGTAGGTGCAGCCTGTGGCTGAGGCTGAGGGCAGTGCTCTGAGAGCACTTGGGTTCGCACTCTGGGTCCACCTCACCTTAGCTGTGCCAACTCAGGAACGTTGCCCAGCCTCTCTGAGCCTGTGTCCTCATTTGTGACACCGGAGTGATGAGGATTCATGCGCTGTGTAGAGGTGTTACTGTCTGGGTCATGCCTGGATCCTAATGTGTTCTTGACAAATGCTGGCCGTTGTTAGTGTTAGGAGCGGCTGTTATACTGAAGAGCTAACCTTATAATAGGCCGTGATTTTAATACCTGTCAGGAGCTAGCCGCCCTAGCAGTAATGATAAAGACGGCTCCTGTTGTGGTTTGACTCGCAGTTTTTCAACTTCATCGTGGCATGGGAGCATGCCCATCAAACATTCTACTTTGCGCATTCAAGAAAGCACACTGTCTGTGGCACAAGCCGTTCAACCCTTTTTGATAAGGCAGTCTTCATGGTAGATGATGCTGGCCACATGTAGCTGCCCTGTGTGTGTATGAAGTGGGCTGGCCTACGCTGCCGTGTCCTGAGACATGTTATGTCCCTGGGCACAACGCATGTGTTTGTGAATTGTGGCCTCAGTGAGCAGTGGCGTGTTAGTTGGGGTGCAATTAGAGGAATACCTGTATCCAACTTGGGAGAATGGGGGAACACTCCCTGTTGCCTATGCAAGTGCACCTTGAAATTTTGAAAGAAGCCCAGGTAGCTGTTGGCTCCCCTGTACCTCCACCCCCCCTCCTTGCCACCTTTTAGAAGGAAGGACCACCCTACGTTTCTGGGAGAAATCACTGCTACAGAAAAACTCCAGTGGTTTCTCTCTCAACGCAGGGCAGGGACACTTTGGCTTTCATAGTGAGAGGTTCTGGGGCTGGAGGGGCAGCTGTGAACCGCCGAAACCTCCCAGGTTTCTCCATGGTCCCTTGGAAGTGTATTCATCCTACTCCCGCCGTGCCCACCCATCCCTCCTGAATCTTCCTAGTCTCTTTCTCTTGCCCTTTATGGAGTCAGGTGTCCTGGATCGGTCTGAAAATGGATAAAGGCCATGAGGTATTTCCACATTTACCTGCTGTCCCCCCTTTTCTCCAAGAAATGTGTGTCCCTCCGGGTAGGCAGTGTTCAAGGGTTGGTTAGATTCAGGGGCGGCAGACTGGGTAGACTTGGAAACAGTGGAGACGGCAAACTGGTTCATCCTGGTTCTCCTGCCGCGTGTGTCCAGGCATCTCCCTCCTCGTCCATCTCTCGACCTAATTTCCTGCCTTTCATCTGTCCATCTAGGGGAAGAAGAAGAAGAGGAAAAGGGACAAGCAACCCGGTGAGACCAATGGTGAGTGACCGTGGGTCGGGGTGACGGAAGAGACACTAGCTGGAGGGCCACTCGTACATCAGGCTTCCATCTGGGGGAGGCAGGAGACATCCAAGGCCAGGACGTTGTGGGGGAACCCGTCTTAGGCAGCCTTTTTGGTTTATGCGTTTTAATTACTTGCTCGTGACTGCACTTTTAAAGCTAGTAACATCCATTGTTGCATGAAAAGCCCGTTGTTATTCTGGCGCAATGTGTATTTTAAATAACTGCCAAGCCTGTAACTAGAGAGCCAGCGGTAGGCATGCCTCTGCCTGGTTTTGGACAGCCTGCTTGTGTGTGTGTGTGTGTGTCTGAAAAGGGATGTGGAGGAGTCTAGGGGGCCAGGAAGGGGCGTGTGTGAGTGTTGGGTTAGCTGGCTGTCCCTGAATGTTCCAATGCATGCCTTTACAGTGGTAAATCGCACCCATTTTAAATTAAGGAGGTTTGTCATTCAGTGGAAGAAACTAGAAATACTGCATAGGCAATCGAGTCCCTTGGAGAAGGCCAGGGTTTTACAGACAAACAAAGATTTTGAAGACTTTGTGTAATTTGTTCTTTTTTTTCAGAACACAGCGAATGTTTCCTAAATCCTTGCCTTTCACTTCCTCCGATCACAGGTGCTAATGTCCTTTTGAGTAATTACAATAGTTGATAAACTGTTTTTTCATTTTTCTTGCCATTTATAGTTTTAACATTAAACACGTATGACATTTGAACATCCTTTAAAACGATCATCTACACGGTTTCATTATGCTCAGTAGATTTTTTTTCCAGTTGCTTTTGTTGGTTTTGCTTTTTGTTTTTTTTTTATTTAACTTCTGTTTCATTTACTTATTGTTCCCATAACAGTTGTTTAAGCAGTGATGTCAGTGGTTTAGAGCTGAACTAACTGTGCAAATTGAATATGCAGTATTTCTTTAAAAGAGACTGGTAAAGAAAAAAAATGGAAAAAAATTTCAGCAATAAAACCTCCTTAATCTAATGGCTTTTCCCGTTGCCTCACTAAGTTTTCTCACGCCAGCATGCAATCGCAGTATGATTATTTTTCTTTGCTTTTTATTTATTTATTTTCCGTTTGTTCGTTCTTCCTTTCGCTTTTTTGCATTTATCATTTGCAAATCCGCTAGCCATACTGACCACGCCTGCTTCCATGCCGCTAGGAGCTTTTAACACTTAACAGCTCATCCCATGGCCTGTTCACCTTTCTCCCCTCTTAATATTAATGAAAATAGATTTTTAAAAAGAACATCCCAAAAGCTGCAATATCCCAATACCCACAACCTTTTTCTTTCTTTATTTCTTTCTGTTTCGTTTCATTTCGTTCTCTTTATTTGTAGTAGTTTTTTGTTTGTTTGTTTGTTTCTTTGTTTGTTTCTTTTCAAAACTGTGGTACTCAGAAGAAAAAAGCATGTTACAAACTCAACTCCTTCCTTTGCTTTATTTTCTTCTTTGAGAAAAAGAAAATTGAGAGAATTAAAAAAAAAACAGAACTAAACAGAGGAAAAAAATAATAGAAAGACAAGTTCTTGTCTATTGCCGCCCTTTGGGCGGCTGGAACCGGATCTGACCGTCCTTCATAAGGGATACTGCAGCTTTATTTGCAACAGCTAATTTCACAAGTTGAATAAGTGTGACTTTTACTTTTTTTAATTAAAGAAAGTTTAAAAAAAAAAGAAAGAAAAGTCAATATTTTGCTATTAGTAACCCGGTCATTGATTTATTCCCTTTTTTATTTTTATTTTTTCTTGTTTGTATCTCTCTCCCCCTCCCTTCCCCTTCTCTCTCTCTCTCTCTCTCTCTCTCTCTCTCTCTCTCTCTCTCTCTCTCTCTCTCTCTCTCTCTCTCCCTCCCTTCCCCTTCTCTCTCTCTCTCTCTCTCTCTCTCTCTCTCCCTCCCTCCCTTCCTCCCTCCCTCCCTCTCTCTGCCTCCTCCTCCTCTGGCTCCTTTCTTGAACTCATTCAGACCTGAGCGCTCCTAAGAAATGCCGAGCGCGCTTTGGCCTTGATCAGCAGAATAACTGGTGCGGCCCCTGCAGGTGTGTATAGTCTCCCAGATTCGCTGTGCTGGTTTGCAGCTGTCTCTCCCGTTCTTCTCCTCTGGCCTGTTGCTTTGTAGCTTTGTGTGTGGATCATAGGAAATACCAGGGAGCGGGGGACACTGCCAGTGTGTGGGCTCCACAGTGGGATGTGCTTGTCTGCCAGCTGCTGCTAGCCAGAATGCCACTGTAAAACAGTGTGTGTGCCTCCTCAGGGCTGAGAGTCCCGTTCCAGCGTGCCCTGGACCAGGGAATGCTGCCTGCCAAAGCCCCTTCCTTGTGACAGCCCAGGATGTGCTCATCCTGGCCTAGGTAGAAGCCAATGATGTCACCTTCTCCCCTCCTCTTCTCTCTCTCTCTCTCTCCTCTCTCTTTTTATTTATTTTCCATCGGTTCTTTTTTGTTTGTTTGTTTCTGGTTGTTGTTTTCCTTTGTGTGTGCGTGTAGTGTGTGTGCGCGCGTGCATTTTATTGTTTTATTTGGTTTATTTTGGCTCATAGAGGCCCCTTCCTTTCAAACCCTTGATGAGGGACGATTGTGGAATGGAACCAAGATGACAGCAGGAAACAATTAGTGGAGGTCTCACGTCCAACTGAACACGACCCACCATTGTGTTGTATTTTTTTTTGTGTTTACCTTATGCTAACAGATGCAAATACTCCAAAGAAGTGTCGGGCACTGTTCGGGCTTGACCGAATGACTTTATGGTGCAAACCCTGCAGGTACATGACCATTCTGAGGCCTTGGGGACAATCAGAGCGTTCTGTCCTTCCGCTACTTTAGTGGGTCGATTTATTTTGTCCTCATTCGCATCTACTTCTACCCACTGGCGTCAATGACTAATAAGACTCTCCTTCAGATTTTCCTCGCTAATTCCATACCGTTTCCTTCACCACCCCCTCCCCCGACTCTCTCCTCCTTGTTCTTGTGAAGAGCATACCCCTGGTGGCAAGGGCTGACAGCCATGACCTAACCCATGAAGACAGACACTGAGGCTTGTCCTGCAACTGGTCAGCCTGGTGAATGACTCGGTGCCCTGTGTTCTCAGCAGAGAGATGCCGGCCGCTGTGTCGCGTGCCCCCCCCCAGGTGTGAAAGACTCAGAACTTGAATTTGGCAGTGGTAGCATTCCCGCGTGCGCACTTTCCTTAAAGATGCTGACAGAAGTGCATTGTGGGCAGGCTGCCTTTAAAAGCAAATCTCTCTCTCTCTCTCTCTCTCTCTCTCTCTCTCTCTCTCTCTATCTCTATCTCTATCTCTATCTCTATCTCACTCACTCTCCCCCCGCCCTTTGGTTGTGTTATGTCTGAAACACGTTATCTGTGTGGAGGAGCTGGTTAGCTGACATTGTTTTACAGAGCTGAAAAAAGAGGCGTGGCATTGAATGGCGTGCACCAGCTAACAGCCTGTGGGTAGTCAGGGCTGCAGTCACACGCTGGGGCGTTGCCAGACCTGCAGAGCAAACAGTCCATTGTGACTACATGCAGGCGTAGCGTGGGTCCCCACATGCATCCGAAGAGTCCAAAATTGAGCCCCATGATCTGCCTGCAGGTTTCCCAACTCAGGGTCCCGGCAGAGAAGGTATAGGTGCTTCCTTCTTGGTGGAGGGAGGCGCTCTAGCTCCCATGCCCTTTCCTTTCCTCCTAACGACCACCTTTGGTTAAATTTGTTGTTTCTTTGTTCTGATACAAGCAGTCTTTGAATTTGGAATATTGTGATGGTAGGTATCTCAACACCCCAAACACACATCCCTGTTTGTAGTGCCTCCCGCATCACGTGTCCCTTTCCCCATCTCCTTGCTGTGCTCCGTGTCTAGCCGTTAGATCAGACGTTCATCCCATCACATGCATGCCCACGAGTCTGCTGTGTCTCTGGTCCCCCCTTCTTCTGGTGCCAGTATGAGAGATTGCTCACCACACAAGCCCCCAAGGGAGATAGGGCCAGGGAATCACCCCTGACAGCAAGCTACACAGATGGCTCTGTGGTCTGGAGTAAGGGAAGCAGGCCTTAGACGGGCACCCAGCAGGAGAGCAGCTAACTGTGAGCAGACAGCACTCAGACATGACCTGTCTTACAGAGCAGCCTCAGGGACGCCAGGAGAAAGCTGCATAAGGAAGTCAACTTTAAACCAGGGAGAGCCAGGGAGGTCAGGGACCTGCTTAACCTCTGTAGGTAGTCAGTTGGTTAATAACACTTTACGAATGCCCAGGGTTAGACGGTGGAACACCCTGCCATAGCAAGTCACAATAGACACCCGTGTTTATGCCCCACAGCGAGGCTGGTGCAGGTAACGACCTCATACTTTTATTTATGGACCCTTTTTTGGTTTCAGATCAGTTGCTGCAAACTTAGCCTTGGCTTCTTCTTTGGAAGCTATTACTGACATTAAGAAGGATAGACCATTCCCCACCCTCCGACCCGACCCACCATCCTCAAATATAAGCCATCTTTGCTTAAATCCGTGGTGCGTTATCTTCCTCCAACCAGAAATTTCTTGATACTTTTATCACCGCCTCCACCAACAACAGCTTTTTAATTGGGTTTTTATTTTGTTTTGCCAGATTAAAATCTTTGTAGTCTCTTTGTCCTTGAGCAGCTGACTGTCCCTAATGCAGCACTTCTGTTGCCAAAGAGGCTGAGATGTCCCTGGACAGAGGACATGGAATCCAACAGGCCCTAGCCTTCTTTCTGGCCTCAGCCCCTAGAAAGTTCTAGCTGCCTTGTTTCTTCTGTTTTGAACATTTGTATTTTTCTTTTTTTAAGTTTTTGGGGGATTTCTTTCTTTCTTTCTTTCTTTTTTTTTTTTTTTTTTTTGGTGTGTGCTGTTAATGTGTTATCAAGCTTATTTCTGCTGTCTATTTGAGGAGGACCTTCCAAAATAGGACCAGGAAGCACCCTTAGAGTGTGTACAGGAGACGCCACAGATGGGAGCTTATGAGAAAACTCTAGAATGGGGCAGTCTCAGTGTGGAGCGTGAACTAGGAGTTACCCACCCATCCCCCAGCTCTTCCTTCACACACCACCATAACGGCACTGAGCTAATCCAATAGCACATTCAGACCGCACACACACACACACACACACACACACACACACACACACACACACGCACGCACGCACGCACGCTTGTGAACAGAGGCATTTTCTGACCCATCCAGATGTGTGTGTCCCAACTGCCTTTGGCTCAGCCAGCCCTATTGGGGAGCATCAGTCCACCACCGCAGTCTCCCTGTCCTGTGTCCAGATGCTCGCCACACAGCATTCCCGCATGACCCGGGAAGGGTGGCGGGAGGGATGAGGAGAACCGCAGCTGTGCACCTAGCAGTCAGGACTCTTAGGTTCTAATTCAGGTGGGCACTTGAGGACATTTTAACCAGACTCTGTTTTGAGCCCACCAAGTTGCTTCCCCATCTTCTTGCTCCACCCTGACAGAGCCTGGAACCCTGCTTCATGCTCCCCTCTGGCTGTCCCCCCCCCCCCTTCCCTCTCCTCTCACCCTCCTCTCTTCCCTCTCCTTTCTCCCTGGTCCTTCCTCTGTTTTGCTTCCGCCCTCCCTACCCTCCCCTTCTTTTCTTCTTCCTGTTTTCAAACTGCATGGAGATCCTAGTGTGTGAGCATGCTCTCTCTGATCTGCAGGCTAAGGTGGTTTAAAATGGAGAGGTTAAACTGTTAATTTCATTCCTGGGATGGGAGCAGAACCCATAGTCTGTGCCAGTCTATCCAGGGAGAGAAAGGAAGCCTGCTAGACAGGGTAAGAGGGGACCATCCTTGCTCCCCTAGAGTTCCTTCTGGCCTAGACAGCCGCAGCCCCAAGGCCACTTAACCCCAGCCTCTGGGAGGCAGGAGGAAGAGGCTTGCCCTCTTCCATTGGTTGCCCTCCTCTCCTCCCCCCGGCCTCTCTACAAAGCCCATGCCCTGTGCCCCATGCTCCCAGCCTAGACTAGAAGAACTCATATTGTACAGCCCCATCCTTGCAGATGCCAAAGACGCTGTCCCACGGGGGGGGGGTTGCCTTCAAATAGGCAGCGTCTTGGAGTTTCCTCAGAGACCGATTACTGGCCGGTGCTCACACACTTGGTTTTGGATGGAGCAGTACCCACCCACCATGGTTCTGATACTCTACTGGAAAGTCTTTGGATGGCACATTCCCAGTCTGAATTGTTTCTATGGCATTAGTGGGTTGATCCCCCCAGGATCACTTTTCCTACTAAGTAGGTTCCCATCAGCCAGCGATGGGTGGTGGGCAAGACTTCAGAGTCACGTGCCTGGCTTCTTGATTCGGTCTCCCCCCCCACCTTATCCTTTGATGAGTCAGAAAGGCTCTGAGGTTCTCATCCCTCCCTCCTTCCTACACAGATGGGGTGTGGAAATGGGGGACTACGGGTTCTGGCATAGGACAGATTTAGTCTTTCTGGTTCAAACCCTGATCCTGAGGTTCCCTCCTGGCCCCTTCTTCCTTGTCACTTCTCTGTGACTGGCTTGTGCTATGCACCCCATTTCCTGACTTCAGCAAATGACAAGGGCGGGGCACCCCTGGGTAGCATTCTGGCTCCCTGCGACCTTCTCACCAGGGAGTGGGGAAGTCCCAGATCCTTAAGGGGGTGGGGGGAGAAAAAAATACAAAACCAGAAAAAAATTTAAAAAAAAAACTTTGAATCTTAATTTTTATCCACAACCTGCAGGCCATGTCAACCAGTTATTCTTGTGCTTTTGAATCATTTTCTGTTTTTCTTATCCCCCCACCCCCACCTTTGTTTACCCTCTTCTACCTGTTTTTTGATTTTGTTTGGTGGTTCTTCTTATTCTTTTTCTTTTCTTTTTGGTTTTTTTTAAGCTTGTTTTGTTTTGTTCTCCCCCACTCCTCCCCTCCCTCTCACCTGATTCTGACCTCTCCCGATTTGGTGTGGTTCGCAAACAGACAAGCCCCAAAGCTCTCTCTCTGGGAACCTCTGCCTCAAGGTGGTGGTGGTGTGTTAAAACCTTTAAGCCCCTTGCTAGCACTGCCCTTCAGCTATGTGGGCTCCGTCAGCTTTTCTGAGAGTCTCATATTGATAAGAGGCCACCGGGGGAAGGAGCTTTCTTTCTCTTTTAAATACACTCAAGGCATCATTGGAGACTGGGGGTGGGGAGGGAGGGTGGGAAAGAACCCAGAGGGCAGGGGAGAAGGCGTGATGGGAAGGAGAAGGCAAAACCCAAGTGAGTCCAAGCCGGAAGAGAAATATAAACTGAGCTAGTCAGTTAGCCTTCGCGTAGATAAGACTACTTCCTAGTGAATCTGTGCCACTCTCTGCAGGGGACGAGCCGTGTGTCTGTTCACATAGATTCTGGAAGGAGTTGGGGCCCTGGGTGTCCAGAGAGAGGGTAGAATGTGAGGAAGGGTACTTCCCGTGCCAGAGCAGACTTAAGACTTGGGAGCCACACAGCCCCGCCTTCCCACCCCAAGTCACCTCTTTAATTGCTCTGCGCCTGCCTGGCATGACTTGCGGGGGGACATCCCTTAGGTGATGGCCAAGTCCTCGAGAGCATCAGATGACGCCTCTACCTTGGCATCTTTGCCCTTTATATTCACAGACAACTCTCCTCTCCCCTGTTTCTAGGAGAAAAAAAAAGTGCGTTCGCTACATACAAGGTGAAGGCAGCTGCCTCAGCCCACCCTCTTCAGACGGAAGCTTACTAGAGTCGCCGCCCCCGTCCCCGCATTTGCTAGGCTCCCCTCCCCAAGACGCCAAGTCACAGACTGAGCAGACACAGCCACTGTCGCTGTCCCTGAAGCCTGACCCTCTGGCCCACCTGCCCATGATGCCGCCGCCACCTGCACTCCTGCTGGCTGAAGCTGCCCACGGCAAGGCCTCCGCCCTCTGTCCCAACGGGGCCCTGGACCTGCCAGCTGCCGCCCTGCAGCTACCCATGGTCCCCTCCCCATCGCTCGCACAGCCATCTACATCTTCCTTACATTCCCACGGCTCTCTGGCTGGGACCCAGCCCCAGCCTCTGTCTCTGGTGACCAAGTCTTTAGAATAGCTACACCTCGTCCACCATCGCCTGCTTGATTAAAGTTGTTTCCTTCCGGTTCTTGGTTTGCCCTCCCCCCTTCCCCCTCCTCTCCCTCCCCCTCCCCCCTTGGAAAGCTTTTGTTTGTACTCTTAATTTTGTGCCGCTGTGGCTACATGAGTTGATGTTTATCGAGTTCATTGGTCAATATTTGACCCATTCTTATTTCAACTTCTCCTTTTAAATATGTAGATGAGAGAAACCTCATGATTCTACCAAAATTTTTATCAACAGCTGTTTAAAGTCTTTGTAGCGTTTAAAAATATATATATATATACATAACTGTTATGTAGTTTGGATAGCTTAGTTTTAAAAGACTGATTAAAAAGCAAAAAGGAAAAAAAAGAGAGAAGCAGTTTTGAAGCATCCTGCAGAAGGAGTTGGTTCTGTATTATTTGTATTAAATACGAGCTTGCGAACCAATCACTTTTACATCTTGGTTTTTAAACCTTGAGGGCACAATGAATGCAGTGCCGTTTCTTTCTTTTCCTTTCTTTCTTCTTCTTTTTTTTTTCTGTGTGAAACAACTTCTATTGTGACGTTACTTGTTATTGTTTAAATGTACAGAAACAAAGGGTTAAAATGTGTTAATATACCTTGTTCCATGGTGTTGTTCTTTTGGGTGGGAGGGGACGCTGCTCAACAATGAATGGAATCAACGCTGTTGGACCAGTAGTATTTATTGCTTTAGAGGTTGCTTGTTGTACCTGTACGTCCGTCCCTTTTTAAATATGTTTTCCTTTTTTTTCCGAAACTGTATAAAGTCCCCCCCTCCTTAGCATAAGCATCTTATATATAACAACTCATTTGTACAAGGTTTTTAAGTTTATATATAAAATGTGTACATATTTTTTTGTTTCCTTTTTTTTGACTTTTGTTTATTTGTTTGCTTCTGTATAAAACCCGGACGCCACCAAAAGGACATTAATAGTTACGTGAAGGGTCAGTAGCATTAACAAGGGTTGCTTTAAAAGCCATTATGTAAAACAAGACTTGAACATTAGTGAGAGGATTCTTCGCAGCTGTCTGAGCAGCCCTGGGAACCTCCCTGTTTCCCCTGATCTCCTAGTCCATCGCCCCGTGCTCTTAGAACATGGACTGAGCGTGTGCAAAACTTGTATGTGCCAAAACTCTCAGTGGCTTTAGCTTCCTCCCTCTCTCTTTTGATGCCGTACTTTCTGTTCACCATGTTTTGCTGTGATGTTAACATAGATAGACTTGTGTGTAGTTTTAATGTCACCTATAACAAAATTGTGTTTTGGTAGCAGACCGTCCAGAAAGCATTTTAAACGAAGAGGTCTAAACCCTTAAGGGCCAAAAAATTCTGTACATTAGATGACTCTTAAATGAAAAAGAAAAAAAAGGAAAAAAAAACCAGCTGCCGCTTTTATGTACACACATTACATACAAGTAGGTGGTGAACTTTGCAAACAAGAAAACCTAGGCATGCTGATGTTGTAAAAAATGCTGTATAAAGCTGAGACCTGTCCCTTCAGTGCCATCGTAGTTGACATGAAAGCGATTGTAAAACTGTCTCTGGTTTTCTCTGGTTTCTTAAAAATGCTAACTATAACATTTTTTTTCCTGTGAATACTCTGAATGTTTCCTAACAGTTGTGATGTTACCGTTCTGTTTTATGCTTATTCCAAGTTCATTTTGAATGGTTTGGAAGCCATTTTTGTAATGAATAAATGTCCATGCTGTACAGTATCTGTAGCATGCCGTTCTGGATTAATAAAAGCGACTTAGTATGTGCAGAGAAAGGCTGGTCACTTGCTTCTGTGCTTTGGTTGTCTCTTTTTGGACACTGGACTTCCTCTGGAGGAGAGACTGGCCAGGCTAGAGCTTTAAGATGGTATAGGTAGTACGTGGTGGTGTGTGGTGACTGGATGCCTAAAATGGTCTTTTAAAAAGTCTTCTCAGCCAGGCGGTGGTGGCGCACGCCTTTAATCCCAGCACTCGGGAGGCAGAGGCAGGCGGATCTCTGTGAGTTTGAGGCCAGGCTGGACCGACAGCCTCCAAAACAATACAGAGAAACCCTGTCTTGTAAAACCAAAAAAAAAAAAGTCTTCTCGACTTCCTTCCCCCAACCCTTGGTGAACGTGTGGTGTATCTTGAGAAGCCAGCTATGACTTGTTTGCAGTGAAGACTCCTGTACACAAAGGGACCTTATGGTGGTTTTTGTTTTGCTTTGTTTTTTTGTTTTTTGCTTTGTTTTTTTTTGTTTTCACAACGAAGGGACAAATGATGCTAGTTTGGCCATCATTCACTCGTACCCTGTCCATTGCACAGTCTGAAGTAGAATCTGATTCTAGACAGTGTGAGTTAGTCCACATGGAGTAGACTTAAGGAGCCGACTGGGTACCACTTGACTTTTCTAGCCACTGCCTGAGGGAGGGGAGGCATGGATACAGGGTTCTGGTTTATCTAGCAATCATTGAGCAAGCATCTTTTTTAGAAAATTAGCATCCCATTCACGTAGCTGTTCGTGGAGAGGAGGAGATTTAAGCAGCTGGGCATGGAAGAGAGTGCTTTGCACAACTCTGCATGGGAACGGTCTTGCTGTTCAGAGCACCCATGTCCCGGGTCATCCCCTGGAATTACCCAAGTTGGTCCCCCTCACTGAGGAGGGTTGAAGTGGAGATCATCGGTGTCTCTTCTCACTGATGGGTGGACGGAACATTTGTTGTTCATGTGTCTAGGGCCATTTCAGCCATCCCAGAAGCCCTCCGTGTGGCTGTCCTTTAAGAGCGCCGTGATGTTGGGTCAAGAACTATGAGGAGCTGTGCCTTACTTGAGCTAGCTTTGAGTTTGTGAATTTTCTGTATTTTGGTTTTGTCCTGCTTTGTACTCTGATAAGGAAATTTCTGATTCCTCTTCCCTACTGTATTCTGTATGTGGGGCCCAGATTGACCTTTGAGAACAGAAATAAGGACACTGTGTGTTACTGGTGGCAATGTGCCAAGCTGTCCCTGTACATCTTCTCATTAATCCTACTACTGCCAGCGGAAGACTCCCCTGCTGGCCTCTGCCTTAATCCTAACAATGGATTGAGAAATACGATGCATCTTGTCCAAGACCACAATTGGTGGGGGGGGGGGATTGGAGGGACTACAGTGGAGACCTGGCTTCAAGCCATGTTCTCAACACCGAGTTAAACCTTCACAGGCTAGAGATGGCCCTTCTGCCTCACCGGCCTGTTCACTCTCAGGAAATGCAGCTCACAAGAGAATGAAGCTTCTCTGAACCATTGCTGTTCTCACTGGGAGCCCCTCCCCACCACAAGCCTCCTTCCTGCCTGCAGACATCACTTTCTCATGGTCCTGATCTGATGTGGGAGGCCCTTCTGTATGCTGCGAATATGTGTTGCTTTTATTGGTTGATGAATAAAGCTGTTTTGGCCAATGGCCAGGCAGAATATAGCTAGGCAGGAAATCCAAACAGAGTTACGGAGAGAAAGAAGGTGAAGTTGGAGAGACACCATGTAACTGCTATGGAGGTAAGATGTCAGACATTACTGGTAACCATAGCTATGTGGTGATATGCAGGTTAATAAAAATGGGTTGATTTAATTGTGAGAACTAATAAATAACACACATGAGCCATTGGCCAAACAATTATAATTAATATTAAGCTGAGAATGATTATTTAATAAGCGGTTACGGGGACTGGTGGGCAGGAAATAAACCGGTGTGCAGTGGGACCAGTTGAGACAGAGAAGATCTTCCAACTACTCCGATCCTGTGATGGTAAGACCTTTTCTCTGTGTTCTTAAAGCCCCCAACCCCCACCTCCTCACTTTAGCTCCCTAGTCTCCTGTGGAGGCTCAAGGGCACACGTAGTACTCCCCATGAAAGGCAATGCTGGCATTTTGGAATGACGCATTCATACTTAAAAAAGCAGTTTATCACCAATCCTGACTTCTACCCTACAGATGGCAACAGCACCCATCCTGCCCCCCACCCCGACCCTCCTGATAATCAGGATGACCAAAACCATCTCCAGACATTCCTAAATATCCTTGTGGAACCTGAAGTCCCTACACCTGAAAATCTTTTCTTTGGCGAGCCCTCCAAATGGACACGAGCATGGCTTTCATGTTCAATGTTGTGTACAAGGGTCCTGGGCACCTAAAAGGTGCCCCATGTTTCTGTGATAAAGGAAAGAGGTTGTACCTGGAGACTGATTAATGGTTCCCCGTTGTGTACTCCCGCAATGCCAAGACTGTTGGTGATGACCTTAGTAGCTCTTAGCATGCTGGACTGAAGCTGTGTGTCCCTGACAGATGTCAGGAGAAGGGAGTTTCTTTGTTGTTAGCCATCCCAAGTCAAGTCTCGCATTAAATTCAGAATGGGGGTCACCTAGATACTTAGATACTTGCTTGTTTACCCTGATGTGCTTGAGATACATTAGGAGCTCTCCCGGGTGTCACTTCTGGGCCATCAGCAATCTCATCTCCCAAATGTGGGACCAAGTCCTGGCCTTCCGTCGTCCCTATGGTAGCAACTTGAAGTCTTCCTATCTCAAGTTCATTTCCACGACTCTGCTTGCAACATCATGTCACCGTCTATTGCGTGTCTGTCCCCAGAGTTGCTCCTCATCTCTCTTGTAAGGATGCGTATGATTTTATTTCCAGGTCCATGTGGATAGTTCTTGATATGCTATCTTTAGATGCCTAACTATCATTTGCTGTATAAAAGTATGGTAATACAAGCTCTAGCTTTGGTATGTGTGTGTTCCAGTGTGTTGTGCATGTGTGTGCTCATATGTGTGTTCCTGTGTGTTGTGCACGTGTGTATATGCATGTGTGTGTGAAAATGTGCATGTGTGTGCGATGCTGTTGGCATTGTCTGGATTGACTGATACAAGGCCTTGGCCGTGTGACCACACCTGTCCTAGCATGCCCCATGTAACTAATATGCCTTACTCCACTTCTCCTGTCTCAGCCTCCCCGGTACTAGGTTATAATGTGCAACACAATGGCTGACCACATGGGCCTGTACTGGGAGCGTCCATGCTTCTGATCCTGGGGCAACTGCTGGTTCTGACTGTACTTGCTCTGACAGAGTAGTCCTGGATGGCTATGGTGGGTGCTCTCCTCTTGCAGATGCTAGAAGGTTCTCTTTTGCATCTGATGGTTCTGACTCAGATGAATGTAGGCTGGGGGGGTTGCTGTCCTCCAAATGTGGGCCTCCAAGAGAGGAAGCAGAGGGGTGAATCTGCACCTGACTTTAGGGAACCCCCTCATCCATCCTTCTTTGTCCAAGTTTCTTCAGCCCAGGGCTGACAGTCATGTCCATTTCCGTAGTCATGCTGGCACTGATGTGCAAGTGTACTGTGATCACAGAAACCAGAGGGCCCGTCTTTTTGTGCCTTCTCCGTCCCTCTTTGGGACTCTGTGAGTCCAGTAGTCAGAAAACCTAAGAAACCTAGATGAGGAAGATGCGTGCATGTCACCCAGGGATACCAGCCTCACCCTTAGCATTCATTCAACCTGGAACTCAATGGCCCTCTAAGAGTAACACCCTCTCTTTAGAAGGCCTTATCCCTGGATGGTGTGCTTTTCTCAGTATAAAATGAGGTTTTGTTTGGTTTTTTTTTGAGACGGGGTTTCCCTGTGTAGCTTTGGAGCCTGTCCTGGAACTCACTTTGTAGACCAGGCAGGCCTCGAACTCACAGAAATCTACCTCTCTCTGCCTCTGCCTCCCAGAGTGCTGGGATTAAAGGAGAGCACCACTGATGAGGAAGTCCTGCGTATATGTCAATAAAGCACTGTTGGCCAATAGGGAAGCAAGATAGGTGGGACTAGGAGTTGAGGAGGATTCTGGGAAAGAGAGACACAGGAGTCATGATGTAGCCGCCATAGGAATAAGAGGTCTGGACCCTTTTCTCTGGTAAGAGAAATACTTACATTAGCAATTATGGGTTAAACACTTAAGTCAGAGATAGCCAGTAAGAAACCAAGCAAATGGCCAACAGCTTCATAATTAATAGAGCCTCCTGTGAGTTATTTGGGGATTCAGACAATGCGGCAGGGCCCAGGTGGATGGTGAGGAAGGCTACATTCAACATACCACCACCACCTGGCTAAAATAAGGTTTTAATTAAGCCATTTGGAAAGACCCTTGGGTAGCCAGAAGATTCTTGCAGGCATCACCTGAGGCCAGGGCTGCAGACCAGAGCTGGGATCACGGGGGAACTGGGTGGAGACTGGATTTGCCAGCTGAAGCTACCCTCTTCATCTCCCACCCAAGGGTTAGGTGAGCGTCCCCAGACCCAGAATTATAGTAGAGGCTAGACCCGAGTTAGCATGTGTCTGACAGGCTGCACCAGAGAGGTCCACCTGGGGCTTTTTAGAGCTGGCCTCTTGTGAGTACACTTTGCCCGAGCTGTGAATGAGCTCATCTTTCTTTCTTTCTTTCTTTCTTTCTTTCTTTCTTTCTTTCTTTCTTTCTTTCTTTCTTTCTTTCTTTCTTTCATGTCTCCAGTGACTGTTTCTTCGTCACTTATCTGCATCAGGGTGGCTCTAGGCAATGGTATGTGTATGAACTAAGCCATCTTGCTCCTCTTTCTTCCTCTCTAAGTTTCTTCTTGTGTCATCTTACAGCACATACTTGGATATATAGAGTAATACAAGAGGGTGGGTTAAAATGTCTACTCCAATTTCTCATTTAATCTCCCATAGCAGAACAGTTGGCCCCTGTTCATTTTGTGAAGGCAGAAAGTCATGCTTGGGCTTGAAAGGACCACATGAGATCGCTTGTGATAAAGGCACAGACAGCTAAGTAAGTGACTGAGTGGAGACAGACAGGTCAAAGGGCTGACTCGAGCCACACCCTTGAGTGAGGATTTTGCTGAACCCACCAGGGATGGGTTCTTTCCCAGTGTGTACACAAGAGTATTCTCTTTTTACTTGTGTTTTCTTCATGCTTTTTGTGGTTTCTGGGTGAAGAGGAAGGAGGAAGAGGGAGTAGAGGAGGGGGAAGGTGACAATGATGACAGTTGACAATTACATGGATTGAGCCATTTTTGGACTCACCACTAGAAGTTAAAGAATCTTAGGAGGATTGGAAGAACATCAAGTGTATGACCCTACGTATCTTTTCAGTGTTGTCTATTCATATCATATAGTGTTTTTCACAGTATGGGTTGTAAGCCATTGAAGGTCAGGAGATGCATGTAATGCATCAAGGTTAGCATTTTAAAAAGTAAGACAGAATGAAATGGAAAATAGACTCTTGTCTTATGTGTTTCCTGCATTATCTAAAGTCTTCCTTACTGTGGCGAGAGGAAAAAAGTGCAAAAGCCAAGTCTGAACAATAGAAATAGCTGCAATACATTAAGAAAAATATTTTTAATATATAAAATACAATATCCACATGTAGGAAATCCAGTTAGTAGAAGTTTATTGGTGGACAGATTATTAACTTATTATACTAGTATTTACTCAAATGGGGTTGTTGGACCTCTGGTACTTTGGAGTTTACTTGGTCAAACTGTTGGGACATTTCATACTAGGCTTCCTTTTGCAGCATCAAAGTGTTGGCTAATTATTTATGCCTGGGCTGGGGAGATGACTTAGTGGGTAAGAACCCCTGGTCTATACACATGAAGACCTGGGTTTGAATCCCAAGGACCCACATTAAGATCTGAGTACCCACCTGTAACTCCAACACTGTGGAGTTGAGTGAATCTCAGGAGTTTGATGGTCAGCCACCCTAGTTCAGATGGTGAAGTGTTAGGTTCAGTGTGAGGTCCTGTCTCAAGGGATCAGGGGGAAGAGCTCTTTAAAAGAAGGGTAGCAGACATCCTGTTCTAGCTTCTACATGGGTAGGCGTGGACCCATACCCTCTCTCTCTCTCCTCTCTCTCTCTCTCTCTCTCTCTCTATATATATATATATATATATATATATATATGAGTGTGTGTGTGTGTGTGTGTGTGTCTGTTTTATACTCCTCTTTCACTTCGCCTGCATTTTCCAACTGTAATCGGCCATAGAATTTTTTTGTAGAGGAAAATGCTTTATGAATTCATATTCCTTGAAATGTGTCTTCAGATATATAACCTTTTATGTGCATATCAGCCATCTCACCTTTTAGCAGCTCTGAGTCCAAGTAGGAAGCATTCTCCAGTGAAGAAACCGGCTTACATTAAATAGAGACTATATATCAAGCCCACTTTTGTATCAAGTGTATTTGACAGATAGTTCTGTAACAATGTTACACAGCACACTACCCCCCAAGTCAGAGGTCTACTAGAGCAAGCAACTGTTTTTCTTGCTTTGGTCGGTGTGGGCTGTGTGGCACTGACGGCTGAACTTGGCTCTAGGATGAGCTGAATCTGGCTGTGTTCAACGCATCTCTTTGTCCAAGGCAGAAACCACTGTCTTTTTTTTTTTTTTTTGGTATTTACGAGACAGGGTTTCTCTGTATTGTTTTGGAGGCTGTCGGTCCAGCCTGGCCTCAAACTCACAGAGATCCGTCTGCCTCTGCCTCCCGAGTGCTGGGATTTAAGGTGTGCGCCACCACCGCCTGGCTAGAAACGACTGTCTTAAGACTGTTTGAAATGGTAACACTGTTAATTCTGACCTCATTATTTTGTCAAAACCTGAGGTTCCTCACACAACATCAGGGTACAAAGTGTATCCTGCCCATGAATGAAAGAAGAACTGAAAGGTCAAAGGGCATAAGGCGTGGCTGTATAATTCCATATAGGAAGGATAACTTGACCTGAAAACTATGAGCATTGGACCAGTCACCTTTCACATCTTAGTCAAGCCTTCGGACAGTTCCTTGAGGTAGCTGTAACTACCTCCCCTGTTTTATACTTAAGTAAACTGAGGTTTGGATTTAAGCTCTGTTCTGGCAAGTAGCTCTCCAGCACAGCGTTGGATAACAGGCTTGTTATCTTTCTTCTCCACTCACAGGACAACAGCTCCCATGTCACCCCACTGTGGCGGCAGCCTGCATGTTTCTGTAGATGTGTGTTATCAAGTTGTTAAAGGCATTTATCACAAAGTCATCTAGAGAAACAAAGGACAGTGTAGCAGGTGTCTGTAGCAAAAGGGATACCACAGAGGACTTATGTGCAGAACTCGAAAGAAAAGCTAAACCAAACTCAAAATTGAGACTCAATAATTCGCAGAAAGGGACAATCCAAATGGCATATGGTCCACGTTAATACATGACCATGGTAGGTAGCTTCATTCATAAATGGCCCCAAACTGATACCAGCCACTGTCCATGCACCATAAGTAGCGTAGATAAGTAAACTTCAGCTAACAGGAAACGGACAGGGAATTTTCATGCCATGTCCAAAGATGCTTTCTCTTAGATCTCTCCATCCCACTAAAAAGCTTGTGGAGGTTTTGATGAGTGAGAAGAATGAAAGGAACCCGGGTTTTTGTGTGTTCTAGAGAATTCAGAGAATGCTGGGGTGTGTTTGCCCTGTGGTCTGCAGAGCAAGGTCTGAGAGGGGGGCAGCCAGGGCTGAATCGTGACAAACTCCTCTCCCGGAGTATGGCCCTTCCACGAGGAATGGAGTGATCCAGTGAATTCCTCGGAGTTCAAATGGTAGCATTGGCTACTCCTTAAGAAATGAAACAACTATACACTGCCTACTTCCTCACCTGCATTCAGATTGCCATAGCTGGTAGCCAGGTAAGGAGAGGTGAGGTCAAGGTGGGCCTCAGCAGGGACCAGGCCCAGGCATCTGGAGCAACGGCCGCTGTTCACCCAGGTAGCACTTGCAAGACTCTCCGTGCCTAGGGCTCAGTCTTTGGTGAGTTGGGCCTGGGCAAGGCTGTGTCTGTTTTCTGAGGGCCAATCATACAGCACCCTCCTGTCCAGCCTACGTCTCCCTCCCCACTTACATAACAGCACATTATACAACGTCGCCAAGCAGGTGGTATTTTTAAAGACAGCAAGTGAGCATTTTTTTGGCCTAAATTTGGGAATGAAACAGATGGATTTTTAAGACGCTGGGATTTTCCTATGAATAGTAACCCTTGTTCTCTCTCTTTAAACACCAGTTTCTAGACCACCTCCAGCAACCAATCAGCACCCTGTTATTTAATTATAACAAAATTCTTAGCTCTGTCTGCTGCCGCATGGACAAGTGGGGGGCACTGGATCAATTTCTGGAGCCAGACTGACTTGCCAACAACAATTTTCCTTTTCCCAGAGGGCCTTGGAGGCCTGGAGCGGGCTCCAAGTTCCTTCTTTCCCTCCTGCTCCGGGTGGGCTCTGTGACAGCAGCTTGAAAAGGGTTATAGAGAGGCTGATACAGGCTGGGCTTGTTGCAACCCTCCCTGACAGGCCCGTCCCCCTCGCCAGTGAGATCATGCTGGCCTCATTATGGCTGGTGCCAGGTTTTTTCCATTAACAGGTAATTGAGTAGAAACTAAAATAAGCGAAGTTTGTTTCATCCCTTGGATTTTCTTGCTGGGGTTTGAAAGAAAAACACTTTAGCATCGTTAGTGGACGAGTGTCCTTGAAAACGTATTTATGTTTTCCGAGTGATTTGTCGCTTGGTAGGTGTAATTAGCCCATTCCCTGGCCTCTCCCCTTCTTGATTTTACTGTCTAAGGGCCACTGTGTTCAGAGAATTGGAACCGCTTTTCTGGGCCCTAGGCTGGCCAGCACCTTGTGTTAAGGACTCTCTTCCATAGTTTAGTTGGTAGAGTGGAGGTCTGCGGATGACGAATGGCTGACTGCCCTGCCTTGGATCCCAAGTACACACCCATGCACACCCATACACACACCCACCCTGGTAACTCACAGTCTCAGCATTCTACCCAGAACGCCTTGCTCTCCCTTGGCCAGCTCCACCCTTCTGTGTTTTCTTCCTTCTGCCTGCTCTGGGTAGATAGCCAATGAATGGGGCAGGCAGATCAGCCTCTCTTGGTCTCTCTCTGCAGCTTCCTTTGCTAACGGGGGGGCACTCCAGCAGCTTCTACCTCTACCTTTGGTTCCAGGAACCTCAGCTTTAACCAGTAGTCCACCTAAAGTAGCCTGTGGGTTGGCACCACCCCTCAGGCCGGCTCAGGTTGCAATGACTGACAGCCAGGCCTGGATGCCTAGTGTTAGGGATGTGGCTCTGAGACCAGGGTCATCTACCCAGGTTCTCAGGGCCTTGTGTCTGAAGGCCGAGCACAGGATGAGAGACGCATGCTTAGGACTGGGAATAGAGACGGTTTATTTAAAGAGAAAAAGACTTCTGAGGATGGGCAAGCGAGCCGAGGGAAAAGCTAGAAAAAAAAATAGTTAAGCCACAAGACCTTGCATAGAATATTCACACAGAACCTGTCTCTCTCACGTTTGCACACCAGGAACTATTTTTGAGCATGCTCAGTTTATTTCGTGAAGCCCAGGTGGGGAAGGGCTTTGAGTCTGTCTTTGACAGCTAGCTACCTGTTGATCTTGTTGTAGCTTTCTCCAGTCTCTCTTCTGCTTCCACAGCCAGGACCAGAATTTGGGGGCTTCTTCTGCACACCTGACAGAGAAGCCTTTCTGAGGCAAAGAAGTCCCCAGAAATTAATAATGAGCAGACAGCTCATATTTCTGGATTCGTTTGTTATTTGAGCAATGACATTAGTAACTATTATTTGCCCGTCCCTCTTTTGTGACAGTAGGGAGTACCCTTATAGCAAAGATGAGCATAGAAGATGAGGTTACCTCCTTACTGGAGAGGAAGACCAATGGCAAGCCAGTTCAAGGACCACTTGGGATTTTAGCAAGCCCACAGACACGCACATGCTGGGTAACAACAACCATTGGCTAAAGACAGCCCCTCAAGGAGATGGTAACTTACTTCAGGCATGAAGATGAAAGAAAGGTGATCCATGTCTGCTCAGATTGAGTGCCCTGAGGTCATTACCCGCAGACCCTCACATTCCAGTGCTAAGGGCTTTAAACACAGTTCTAAAAGTTAAGGTATGAAGCGCCCCCAAAGGTCCATGTGCTGAGGCACTGCTCCCACAAGGTGGATGGAAACGGGCAGATAGACTTTTAAGAGGCGGCACATAGCAGATCGTCAGATCATTAGGGTACCACCCCCAACAGCGATTAATGCCCACTTCACTGGTACATTACATCTTCCGGGCTGGATCAGTTCTCTCAGGAGTGTGTTGTTATACAGCCTGGCTGCCTCATGTGCTCGGGAACTTCTCCATTTCAGTCACCTCTCGGTCATGGAATGCCGTCAGGGTTCCCTCTCCAGACCCCAGGATCTGATGTTCAGACTTGCCTTCACCGTTAAATAACCCTCTTCTTTTAACCTAACATTTTCATTATTTCTCTGAGGATTTCATACACCTTTCCTTGAGTATACACAGCTCCAGCTTCCACTCCCAAATTCCTCCCAGATCTACCCCTTCCTCCTTAGCCCGCTCCATTTCTTGACTCATTTTCGAATAGCTGATACTCTGATATAGCAATATTGTATCTCCTATGGCCCCTCACAGCCTCCCAGAGGTTTGACTAAAGGCAACTTTATTGATGTTGACACCAAGGCCTGGATCAACCTGTTTGGTTCATAGGAATGGGGGGACTAGAGTTGGGGCTCTCAGATACTCATGCCTGCTGTTTTCCTTAGAAACAAACAAACAAACACATTTATCAGAGTGTAGCTTAGACACCAGAAGACTTACTCATTTTAAGTGCAGACTTAGTGAGTTTTAGGAAAATGTCAAAATTGCACAACTGTTACCACAATTTGAGTTGAGACTATCCCCCCTCACCCCGGTGAACACTCCTGGTTTCCCACACCAGGCCCTCCTCTGTCCATCTGACTTGTTAGACCTCTTCAGATTGGCTTCTTTGACAGAGCACAGTTTCTCAATCCTTCTTTATCATCCACACCTCTCCTAAGGAGATACTGTTAATCTCACTTCTCCTTAAGCATAGAAGCTCAAGGAAGTGGCCACAGCTTTGTTGAGTAGGGTTGAGCTTTGGAGGGTGTGTGTGTGTGTGTGTGTGTGTGTGTGTGTGTGTGTGTGTGTTGTGTACAGACCCATTGTACACACAACCTTGAAGTGCTGTCTTTAGTTACTCTTCAATTCTCTCTCTCTCTCTCTCTCTCTCTCTCTCTCTGACTATATATGTGTATGTATGAGTATGTGTTGTGTGTGTCTGTGTGTCTGTATATGTCTGTGAGTCTAGGCTAGAGGATAACCTCAGATAGCATTCCTTAGAAGTCACCCTCCTTTTGAAGATGAAAAAGAAACAAAAAAAAAAAAAAAAAGAAAGAAAGAAAAGAAATCGCTCATTGCCTGGAAGTCACTGATTGGCTCGGCTGACTGTCTGTCAAGCCACAGGAACCCAATCGGTCTCTGCTTGCCCAAGGCTGGGATTACAAGCACACATCATCATGGCTGGCTTTTATATCTTTTGTGAATGTGTGTTTTGTGGATCAACTCAAGTCCTCTTATTTGCAAGGTGAGCTTTTTACTTCCTGAGTTTTGTCCCCATTCCCTTAAACATCTGGCTGAGCTACAACACAGCCCAGTCCCCTCTTGAGAAAGGACCCCACAGACGTCTAGACAAGGGACTCATCCTCAGTGCCTCAGTTTACTCTTCTTCAGATCACAAGCCACACTCCTTGTGTTGCAATGCTGCCGTGGCGGCTGTCTGCAATCCCATCTGCCCTACGTGCTGACTCAGTATACCCATGGCTCTCCCTCCCCTTTGCCACTTCCACGGGTAGCTGCCTCCTTGGAAGTCCGCCTTACTGGGTTCCAGCCCCTCTTCTGCCTATGTCTCCACGGATTATGTAATGTCTAGCATTCTTTGTTTCTCTGCGTCAAACCCAACATCGCTCCTTCATAGGAATCTCGAGTATTCCTTTCCCTCGGCCCTTGTCTGCTGGTCTCAGCAGTTGACACCTTTCCAGGGTTCAATTGATTTCATCTGCTACTCGTGCCGTGGCCCCTCACAAAGGGTGGTGCTGTGTTGAATGCTGAACTGAAAAGAGCAGCGTCAGGACAGCCCTGGGCCCAGGCTTGGAGGGGAGCTGTGCTGAGTAAGCGGCCTTCATCCCGGAGCTGTCTTGGGTTAATCCTCTCTGTGTTGTGAAGTCAACACAACCAAAGGTGAATGGGAAGCTTGAACCGGCTCTGTAGAGGAGAGGCCTGCTCTTAGGAAAAGAAAATGATGCTGGTATGCCTTGCTGTATGGTCCTTTCCCGGTGACACCTCCCAGTGCCTGCTGTGTGCTGGACGTGGCGACACACGCCTGTAATCCCAGCACTACGGAGGTTAAAGTAGGGGGACCGGAAGCCCAAGACCAGCTTAGGCTGCATGTCAAGACCCCGTGTCAGAACCAACATAAATAAAAACAAAAGTTAGTACCTACTGCATGTCTAGAATCTCAGAATACAGATGCTTTTCTCTTACAATCCAAAACCACGGGAAGCAGGAACTTTGTTGGGGGTGTGAGACAATTTGAGAACCTTGGAGGGGGCAGATGTTCTGTGAATCGTGAGACTCAAGGAATGACAACCCAGCCGGGATAGGCAGCGCTCGGTTTCCCTACGCTTATTGGCGTTTGTCTTTCTGCTGCCTCTTGGTTTTTCCCAGGGGTTGAACGGGGGGGGGGATAGGGAGATGGCATATTCAAAGCAAATGCTCTGCCACCAAGCTGCATCCCCCTGGTCACTGTGTTCATGCGACGCCATCCCACCTTATTTATTCTTCCCTTGTTTCCATCCATCAAACCTAGGAGGGAGCCGGCAGGCGTTAGGACCACGAGGGCCAAAAATGTCAGCTTCCTAAGAACCAATTGAGATGACTAAAGGTAGACTGTCTGAGCCCGAGTCCCAGCTGAACAGCGTGAGTCATACTCAAGGGACTTCTCTAACCCTTCCTCCCTCAGCAGGAAGATGGGAACATCCGGGGCCTCAGATGACAGTCAGTTACTTATGCCATAGGTCAACACTGAAGGCCTGGTCTATAAACCCTGGCTATTATCCCTGTGTGTGTGTTGCTTTGCACTCTCTCAAGGAGGAGCAAGGAGAGCCCTGAGCAAGGCCAGCCTATGAAGAGGGAGCTAGCAGTGGCCTGTGTGATGTGGTTGTAGACAGATGACCGCCAGACTTGGATCGGCAGAGCCCCTCCCAACACTGACCCTTCCCCAAGAGGAGCAAGTTGTCTGTGGCCTTAAAGGTGACTTAACCTCTGTAGGTTCATCCTTGGGGTGCGTGCGTACAGCAGAGGCCCTCAGAGAGAGACCACGGAACAACGCAAACAGGCAGAAAGAGACGTGATCCTCGAAGCCCATCACTGTTCACTCTAGTTTCCTTTTCTGGACCCAGGACAGCCGGCAGAATCAAGTAGCTGGCCTCAGCCACTCTCATTAAAAGCAGGCACTGGGGGACTAGGCAGGTGCATGAGGAAAGGGTTGAGATTGCCGTCACCTGCACAAAAAGCCGGGCCTGGAGCACACGCCAGTCAACCCAGTCGCTGGAGACAGGACTTCCCTGTGAAAAATGCTGGTCAGCCAATCTAGCCAACTGGCGACCTCCAGGTTCTGTGAGAGACGCTGTCCCACAAAATAAACAGATGGTGCTGAGGAAAACACCTGAAGTAAGCCTTTGGCTTCTGCGCGCGCGCACACATACACACACACACACACACACACACACACACACACACACACACACACGCATATGCACGCACACACAAATCACATGGTCTTGGAAGCAGAAATGGTTTTCCTCCTGGCACATTTTCCTTCAGGGACAAAATGTGCAAGCAGCATGAATGTGGTGCCAAGAGGCACAGGGGCTGTCAGTGCTTCATATTTTCATGTTGTTTTTCTGCAAAATGACTTCTGGTTCCATCTCGCCGCTTTCTTCTCGTGACTTGTCAGAGAGAAGGTAACTTCTTCCGCTGACCCTGGTTTTGGTGACCGAGTGCACTGGCCAGACTACTCCCTGGATGGTGAACTGGTAAACACCTGACACCCAGCACTTGGGGAGAAAAGACCCCGGGTACTCCACTGTGACCCGTTTGTGACCAGCTGTCACTGCACATGGAATTGGGAAGAGATGTTAACAGTATACCGCCATATAATATTCCCACCATATAAATACAATGAGCAGACCTAACTCCAAGCCTTAGGACAGCTCTTCTCAGCCTTCCTAATGCTGTGACCCTCTAATACAGCTTCTCATATCGCGGTGACCCCCACCCACAAAACTACTTTTGTTGCTACTATGTAACTGTAACTCTGCTAACGTTATGAATCATAGTGTAAGTAACTGTGTTTCCTGATGGTCTTAGGTGACCCCTATGAAAGGTCATTTGATCCTAAAGGGGTCACGACCCATAGGTTGAGAACCACTGCCTTCGAATGACAGTAGATAGGGAGGGAATGGTGAATTTGCGCTGTTTTCACCTTTGCTGTATTTGTTTGCTGGTAAGTTTGCATTATTTAATTTTTAGAACTGGTTTGTGAGATGGCTGAATGTTTTTGTTTTTGTTCAAGAGGCTCCACATAGTTAATTCATTACTGAGCTGACCGGTTCTCTCCTGCAGAGAAGATCAAAAGCAAACCAGATTCCCAACTTAAACATGACCAAATCTCCAGAGGTTAAGGACTTCCAGCTCTGTCTGCTGGGACTGCTGGATGGCCATGACTCAGCAGAGTCGGAGAGGCCATCGTGAGTGAATTCTTAATGACCCAGCTAGGTTCTCCTCCAGCGGCTTCTCTGACAGTTGTTAGCAGTTTTCATCCAAATTCTAGCGGGGCATTGGGGTGGTTTTCCTCTTGCTTCTCACCCAGGAACTGCTTGATTCTGAGTCCTGTGATGGCTGCAAATTGAACCATCCACCATGAGTCAGGTCCACCAGGACCTCTGGACTATTAACCCAGAGTCCAGGTGGTCTCCCACCCAATGGGAGCCTTCCCTTTGCTGACTTCTGGAGCATTCCGTGGGGAGAGAGTCCGCCCGCTCTGTACACTCTGCCTGTAGCGCTTCTGTGGCTGCCAGGGTGTGAGTGGGCGTGGACTAACCTATAAGAGCGTTCTTTGCCCATGCCCAACATCTTCCAAAGAGGCCTGTGTGTTTGTCCCATCTAAGTCTGGACAACTTCAGGGAGAAGTGTATTTACTGCTCGAGAACATTCTAGCAACTTTCACAAAGGGAGTTTCCCGTTAAAGGAAAAGTACCGAGAGGTTCGTGGAAACCAGAATGGGGAATTCCACTTTCCTTTTGGTGAAAGTGGTGTGTGTGTGTGTGTGTGTGTGTGTGTGTGTGTGTGTGCGTGTGTGTGTGTGTGTGTGTGTGTGTGTGTGTGTGTGTGTGTCTATTCTTTGGCATCTTGTCAGAAGAGTAGGGCATTGTGGGTACCCTGCACCACAAGGAGACAAGGAGCAAGGTCAAACGGAAGCCACATGCAAGCTGGTGACGGCCCTTGCTCCTGGTATCAGGGAGCCAGCTGCTTTGAATCACCTGTTTCTCTGTCCCCCCACCCCCATGACTCCCCTGGGCTTCTGCTCACTCTGGATGGGCTGGTGCATTATCCTGGAAGAAAGACACCCAGGCTGAATGGACAGCCTGTTTTCTGAAGGGGCACTCTGTTGCCCCATGACCGCCTGGCTCCTGGGCCTGCCCCATTGTGGAGAAGACAAAGGCGACATACATACAATCCCATGACAATCTTCTCTGGGCCTTTTCTTCCTTATGATTGTTATGATTGTGCTTCAAACACGCCAGCTCCTTGGGCTTGTTATTGCTGGTGAGGCCTTTTGGCCAAAGTGTGTGGGGGGGGACTGCCTCTCCCTCCTCGCACCCCCTCGCCCTCACGGGCCCAGCCTCACTGCTGCTGTCTCTTTGAGAGAATACACAAAACCGATACTGACCGGTTAACATACATGACATCTTTAAACTTTAATCCATTCTCCTTCCCTCAACGCGGCGGGCCGGCCCCCGAGAGGTGCCCGTCCATTGTTCCCCGTCAAAGCCTTCTCGAGTGGGTTTCCCACTGAGTGGCTTTTGTGCGACTCACATCAAGATTATAGGTAGCAGAGAAGAAAAGGCGAGAAGAGAAGGTTAGCCCCTCGTTTCAGACTTTAAGAAAACTCTGACAGCAGGTGCCAGGCGGAGTAGGTGACGCACATGAAAGGCCAAGTCCAAGCTGGGTCGCCCGGGTCACAAGAGGAGTTTTTCCAGGAGAAGAACACCAAACACACATTGTCATGGTCGCACACAGAGACATAAATTTAGGATCATGTTCGCCCTTCGCCTGGACATAGTTAGCTCTGATAATGAGGGACAATGAGGCAGAATGAAGCCTCCAGACTGACGAGGGAGGGGGAGCTTTGAGATTTGCTGTACCCTGTAAAAGCACGTTCTCCTCTCTGCCCTCCCCGCCTCCAGCCACTTACCTCTGGCCTCACACACCCTTGCTCGGGGACAGCGGACAGGGCACGGTCACAGCAGGCGGCTGGAGAGGTGACTAGTAAGAGGAAGGTCCCACATTCTAGAACAGGACCCTCTGGCCTGAGTCCCCACACCCGTCCTTTGAGTTGCGAGACTGGAGAAAACGTCCGTATGCTTTATCTCCCTTCTGCCGGGCCAGCTGGTTCCACCAGGCAAGCTCCATAGCAAGACGAAGTTTCTCTCACCGCACAGCTCATGGTGAACACTTGAAATTGTTGCCTTTTGCTGTTGATGCGATCTTTGGGCTTGTGCGCCAGTCCTGAGACTAGAGAGGGGCAGTTAGATTATGAAGCTAAAGCTGTAGGTTGCATTTAAAACACATTTGTGTTTGTGTGTGTGTGTGTGTGTGTGTGTGTGTTTGTGTGTGTGTGTGTGTGTGTGTGTGTGTGTTTGTGTGTGTGTGTGTGTGTGTGTGTGTGTGTGTGTGTGGTTTGCATGGCATGACATACATATGGAGGTCAGGGAACAATTTATAGGAGACAATTTTCTTCTTCCACCGTGTAAGTCCCAGGGATTAAACGCAGGTCGTCAGGCTTGGCAGCAAGCGTCTTTACCCACTGAGCCACCTTGTCAACCCCCATAATCTCATTTGAGCACTTCATATAGAGATTGATGCTACAGCCCCCTTCTCATGGTGAAGGAAGCAGGTTGGGAAAGAGTGGATGACATATTCTAGGTGTCAGGTGGGGGAGTGTGACTAAGTCACCCTCCACACACACAGGGGATATGACTCTCGTAACAATAACAGACATATCACAACCTGATAGTTCAGACAACCTGCAGATAAGCAAGAGAGGTTGGAAGAAAATGACCTTTCAGTCAGTTTAAAAAGAGCCACTCCGTAATCTACCATTCCCTAAGTATCCTGGCAGGACCTCGTCTCCTGGCAAATGAGGCTTGGGCCAGATGGTGTCCAGAGCAGCGGCAGCTTAGCTCAGTGGTGCAACAGCTGCGCTTGCCTCTGCCGCTTCCTGGCTGGTTGCCTCTCTGAATCTCTTGGCGGCTTCTTCTTCTTCTTCTTCTTCTTCTTCTTCTTCTTCTTCTTCTTCTTCTTCTTCTTCTTCTTCTTCTTCTTCTCCTCCTCTTCCTCCTCCTCCTCCTCCTCCTCCTTCTCATCCTCCTCCTCCTCCTCCACCTTCTCCTAGTTTAAAAACCGATTAAGGTGCTGGGTATTGGTGGTGATGCACGCCTTTAATCCCAGCACTCGGGGGGCAGAGGCAGGTGGATCTCTGTGAATTTGAGGTCAGCTCTGGTCTACAGAGCAAGTTCCAGGACAGCCTCCAGAACAATACAGAGAAACCCTGTCTCGAAACCCCCCCAAAATAAAAATTAAAAAAAGGATTAAGGCTTAATTTGTACATAGTAATGTTTAACTATTTGGGGGGTTCACTTCTGTAAGTTTGACAAATGTATAGAGTATGGGATC
Source organism: Mesocricetus auratus (assembly GCF_017639785.1). Classification (NCBI taxonomy): domain Eukaryota; kingdom Metazoa; phylum Chordata; class Mammalia; order Rodentia; family Cricetidae; genus Mesocricetus; species Mesocricetus auratus. Next base: position 5,306,135 of record NW_024429182.1, on the reverse strand, counting down.
ACTCCCCCCAATCAAACTATATGTGGAACCTTTCCAAGCCCAATTATATAGTCCCTATGTTCTATGTACACACTGCAGCCCCAGACAGTCATCAGTCATTTCTCTCCCTATGGTTCCTTATCATGAAGACTTCCTATCAGTGTGTGGTCTTTTAATTATGAAAAATTTCCAGTTAACACAATGCATTTGAGATTTGGTCATATTTTTCAGGTGTCACTAGCATATTCCTTTTTATTGCTAAGTAGTACTCTGGGGTATTAAAGAACCAGTTTGCTTAATTGTTGATCAGTAGAGAGACGTTGGGTCGTTTCCAGTTTGGGGTGATCATGAACGGTGTGAAATGTGTTGGGGGCAGGTTTTTATTTTGATGAATAAATGCCCAGGAGTGCTGCCTGGGTTGAATGGTCGGAGTATGTCTATCTGTGTAAGAAACTGCCCATTGCAGGAGGGGCATGGCTAGTTTGCTGTGAGATCGTGTCTCCTGGTAACACCAGAAGCTATGCCCATAAAATCTCACCAACATGACTACCCAAACACGAGCAGAACAAGGTTGATACCAATGAGCTCCAAACTGAATGGGGTCAAGCCCATGAGGCCTCACACACACACATACACACACACAACTGGGTAAACCTGGGAGTGGGGAAGCTGGCCTTCTCCAGGGAAGAGCACACCAATGGGTTGCCTAGTACCAAATCCAGCCCTGAAAACATACACACAGGTATGGTAACATTAAATGGACCCAACAGATTACATTTAGGAATATAGATGTATATACATGTATGCGTGCAATAACAACAAATTAATAGAAATTGAGGCCATAGATTTGAAGGGGGTGTGGGGAGGGGTCGAAAGGAGGGTTTGAAGGGGGGAAGAAACGGGAAGGCGGTGTAACTAAATTACAACAGTCCCTGCCCATCCCCCCAAGGAAAGAAACAGTCATCTTGCTTTCCACGGCGGTGGCTGTGCCCTTTTGCAGAGCACTCAGGTGCTCTGGCTGCTTGGGTCCTCCTAGCATTTGATCCCGGCTTTAAACAGCTGAGCTGTTCTCGGAGGTGTGTGAACTTTGGTCCCTTCTTGTGCCTTGGTGGCTGTCTGGTACAGTGAGCTGACAAGGCCCGTGCAGAGCACTTAGTGTGGTGCCTGGCTCCCAAAGAGGGTTTGCTAAACACGGGCGGCTTTATTTATTATCCTGTCCCGGCCTGACTCTCCTGAGTGTGATGAATACTCTACACTCTGCCTCCTGAGGTCCCTGTGTGCAGACATCGTTCTGTATCGGCCCCAGTTGTGACGGAGCGCAGAGAAGAGGCCACTTTGTGTGTCTCTGCTTTAAATCAGGCTCTGTTTTGTCTCCTTGGCTCCGCAAAGGGAACTGAGCGGTGGCTGCTGGCAGCTGTCCAGGCCAGTCCCAGAGAACTCTGAGGCCAGGCCTTGGTGAGTGGGCCATGGGCATGAGCCCTCCTGTGTAGCCTGAGGCCCAGCGGGTTTTTCTTGGCCTGTTCCCACCCTGCTGCCGGGCTTCCTTGCTGGCCAGGCCCGCCAGCTCTGGGATGCTGCACAGAGGCCCTAACTCAGGGTTCCCCTTAAACATGGATTATCTAAAGAAAGTGGGAAAAGGTCACATGGGCAAATGGAAATGGGTCTGTCTTGATGGGAAGTGGCCTTGGTGGTCTCACAGAGTGAAACAAACCATACAGATGTCCTTTCAAAGCAGGAGCGCTTGGCCTAGACACAACGGTCACCACTGCAGGCCTGGCATAGGAGCATTCAGCCCCTCCCCGACAGCAGGCACTGGGGTTCGTGTTCCTAGTAGCCTGCTATTCAACAGCAGCCCAAGCCCCAGGGGTTTGGGGTAGTTTGGCAGCATGCCCAAGGATATGACACACCCAATTTAAATAATCCAGAATGCGAAGCCAGGAAAACATGGGGTGAGCCCAAAGCTGTCAGGAGGTAGATGGGTTGAGCCACGTGCCTAAATCATGCAAGCGAGAGGTTTGGAGGTATAAGTGGCAGACTCAGAGGCATCGGCCAGCAGGCTTAAAGAAACCAGGGCTGCAGGAGTGGTTTAGTGTGTCACACCAAGCAAGTGCGAGGCCCTGAGCTCAATCCCCAGAAACCGTATGCAAAAAAAAGTCAGATGCTGGTTTATAACCCCGGTGCCCGAGAGGTGGAGCTAGAGAGACCCTTCAGCTCTCTGGCCTGCCAGCCTAGCCTCCGTGCTGGGATCCAGGAAAACTGTTGAAAGACCCTGTCACAAAAACAAAGTGGACAGCTCCTGAGGAAGGGTGCCTGAGGGTGGCCTTTGGCACCCGCGTGCACGTGAACCCCTCTGCACACACACAAAGAAACGAGAAGTGAGTTCAAAGCATATTACAGGAACAAGACACGGGGGAGACAGGCCCCCAAACCATGTGCCATGCCACTTCTCTGTGGGTGCCTGGTTACGATGATGGGGGCAGTCCACCTTCAATCCCGCACCCTCCCAGTCCCCTTCGCGCCCCGGATTTCCTTCCGCTTAGCTTCTTGAGGCTGTCCAGTGCACCCCACCCTGGGGCTCTGCGCTGAGCAAACACCTGTGGGTCACTGGGGTTGTTGTCATAGGCAACCATTGCTCTAGGGCGGGAAGGCCCTACCAAGAAGGGCCGCTCTCTGTGAGGCATGCCTATGTAGAGGCCAGAGTTGAGGAGCGTTTGCTATGAGGCTGAGCCTGAAGTCACGTTGGCACAGGGAGGGCTGTCAGCAGGAGACTGCCATCTATGGTCTCCTCATTTGTTCTAGGAAGAGGTGAGGACCCAGCAGGGCAAAATCTGGCAAGAGCTAGTCAGGCATTTGGTGCCAGGATTCTGAGGAAACCAAAGGGACTGCTCTCCTCTGCCATTGGCTAGCTGGGTGGGTGTGGTGCCACTCAAGGGTATTGGGGCCAGGAAGGGAACTTTGCAGTTCAGCAGGGTATTGGGTGGGATTTGGAGGATCGGGAGAGACAGGCTTCAGGGAAGCAAAATTATAAAAGGAAATTTACTTGACCCTCCCTTGCTTAGCTTTTGGAACTTAGGGTCCCCTCTCCAGCTATCCTCATCTAGAATCACAATGTGAAACATCACTGTTTAGTTTAGGGTGCTGTAACAAACTACTATAGGCCGGAGGTCTTAAATTACTAAATGCACAACCAGAACCCTGGCAATATTTGGTGTGAGGGAGAACCCAGTCTTGGTTTACAGCTGGTGGTGTTTTCACGTTATCACACAAGCAAGAAGAGAGGGGATGAGGGGTCTTGTTCTTTTATGAGTGTGTCCATCCTGTTCTTGAGGCTCCACACTGTGACTGCAATCCAGTCAGCCTCTTCCAACCCTCACCTGAGGGACGGGCCTTCAATGTACGAATTTGGTGGGAGAGAGTGGAGCGGGAGAGGTAACAGTTCATAACACCCAGTACGTTCTCTCCCCAGATAAACTGACTTAGAGCTGTAACATTAGTATTTCCTAAGACAGATGCCCCTCAGATCTGCATGTTCTGACTTGCTCTCCCATAGAATCTCAACCTGGGTGACCAACCCTAACAGGGCATCTCCTTTACAGACCTGATGGGTGCCTAGAAGTTGGCATAGGATTTCCCCTCTGTTCTCCATCCTTTCAGGATAGAGGGCATTCTGAGGCACCACCCAGTTTCTGCATTTTCTTTTCTTCCTCGTAGCTCCTGTGGTGGTTTGAAAGAAAATGGCCCCCAAAAGGGGAGTGGCACTATTAGGAGGTGTGGCTTTGTTGGAGTTGGTGTGGCCTTCTTGGAGGAAGTGTGTCACTGTTTGGGGGGGCTTGAGGTCTCCTTTGCTCAAGCTTCTCTCAGTGGGACACTCAGTTCACTTTTTGCTGCCTGTAGGTCAAGATGTAAAACTCTACAGCTTCCTTCTCCAGCACCGTGTATGCCTTCACGCTGCCATGTTACGCCAAGACGATAACTGACTGAACCTCTGGACGGTAAGCCACACCAAGGAAATGGTTTCCTTTGTAAGAGTTGCTATGATCATGGTGTCTCTTCACAGCAATAGAAACCCTAACTAAGATGCCTCCCTGTGTCTAATTCAGGAATATTTTCCATCAGTTCTACCCTCTGAAAGACAAACAAATCTGAGCAGCTGTTCCTTCCAATATGGGTCCACCAACTTCTCCTCTGTGTGATTACCCATCTGCTTAGCTTACATCAACACTGCCTACTGCATGGACTTGCAGACTAACTTCTGTCCCTCCATCCTATTTCTGCAAGTGCTGGGGCCGGTACAAGTGACTCCGTGTCATTCTGACTTCAGGTCGGAGAGTTGAAGTTATTATTACTCATTCAAGGTTAAAACAACAAAATGTTTCACTTAGGTGTAGCTAATGTGTGTCTCGCCTTAACAACAGGATATTTGGTTCGAGGTGTGGGTTACTTGATGTTTTGGCTATTGAGAAGGTGACTATGCTTGCTTGTTCTTTGTATCTTGGTAAGGAAGTCTTTTGCCTTCCCCCCTTTTGGTTGGAGATATATAAGAGCTTTGAGTAATAAACTTGTGGCTGATCCTAGCTCTGTCTCTTGTATGTTTCTTCCTCCAACCCACACTCCCCTTCTCTGTTATGAAAGGGTAAGCCAGCTGGACCCGACAGATGGCCCCCTCAACATGGGATACTACATACATGGTACGTAGTCTAATCTTATAAGAACATGAATCACATCACATCCTTGCCGGCCTATAGCCCCATCTTGGCTTCTTTTCCTGTTGGCTGTGATGAAATGCATTGACCAAAACAACATAAGGAGGAGAGAGGCTTCCCTGTGGCTCACAGTTCCAGGTGACGCCCCATCGTGGGGGGGGGGAGTCAATGCCCCAAGAGCTTCAGGGAATTGGCCACCCTGCGTCAGCAGTCAAGAAATGGAAATGCATGCATGTGTGCATGCTTCACCCATTGCATGCAGTCTAAGATCCCCAGCCTAGGGAATTTCTCCACCCATAATTAAGATGAATCTCCAGCATCAATTAATACAAGCAAGAAAATCCCTTACAGTACAGACAGACAATCCCAGAGGCTAACCTTGTTGGAGACAATCCTCCTGGGTGTGCCGAGAGGCTTCACTCCTGGGAGATTCCAGATCCTGTTGGCCTGACATTAACCGTCACACCCCCTGTCAGCCTGACAACATTAACCATCACATCCTCCTGTCAGTCTGACAACATTAACCATCACACCCTCTGATGGACTTCCATTCTGCTTGATCCAAACAGAATCCCTGTAGATGGATTTTTCTTTGGGCTGCCAACTCACAAGAAATGACACCGAGACTTGTTATTAATTATGAAGGCTCAGTCTATAGCTTAGGTTTGCCCACCAGCTTATAACTTAAACTAACCAATTTATATTAATTTATGTTTTGTCTCATGACTTTTTACCTCTCTTCCATCTTGCAATTCCTGTTTCCTCTCTGTGTCCTCTAGTGACTCCCCCTTTCCTCTTCCCAGAGCTCTCTCTGTCTGGAAGTCCTGCCTATACCTCCTGCCTAGCTATTGGCCATTTAGCTTTTCATTAAACCAATCACAATGACATATCTTTTTTTTCACTTTTTAAAAAAAAATTAAGTTAGAAACAAGCTTGTTTCACATGTTAATCTCAGCTCCCTCTCCCTCCCCTCTTCCCCATCCCTCCCCACCAGGCCCCCCCAGTCCCCCATCCAGTCTCCACTCTGATCCCCAGGGAGGGTGAGGCCCTTCATGGTGGATCTCCAGAGTCTATCATTTCATCCAGGGCAGGGTCTAGGCCCTCCCATAAGAGTCCAGGCTGAGAGAGCATCCCTCATTGTGGGATGGGTACTCAAAGTCCATTTGTATGTCAGGGATAAATACTACCCAAGTCCCATAGATTACCTAGGCCTCTTCACTGACACCCACATTCAGGGGTTCTGGGTCAGTCCCATGCTTTCCACACAGCCATCAATCTGGGGTCCAAGAGCTTCCCCTTGCTCAGGTCAGCTGTTTCTGTGGGTTAAACCAGCCCGGTCTTAACTCCTTTGCTCATCAGTTCTCCCTTTCTGTCACTGGATTCCAGGAGTTCAGTTCAGTGTTTACCTGTGGGTGTCAGCCTCTGCTTCCATCAGTCGCTGGATGAAGGTTCTGTTTCCCAGACTCTCTGGCAGTGGGATTGTATGCTCACCCTCCCCCTGATTCATTTCTAAAATCCACATATGAATGAGTACATACTATGTTTCTCTTTTTGTGACTGGGTTACCTCACTCAGGATGATTTCTTCTAGTGCCATCCATTTACCTGCAAATTTCAAGGTGCCATTTTTTTTCCTACTGAGTAGTACTCCATTGTGTAAATGTACCACATTTTCTCTATCCACTCTTCAGTTGAGAGACATCTAGGTTGCTTCCATGTTCTGGCTATTAAAATAATGCTGCTATGAACATAGTGGAACAGACATCCTTGTTGTATGAATGTGCATCTTTTGGATATATGCCTAAGAGTGGAATTGCTGGGTCTTGTGGTAGACTGATTCCCATTTTCCTGAGGAATCTCCATAGTGATTTCCAAAGTGGCTGTACTAGTTGGCACTCCCACCAGCAGTGAAGGAGTGTTCCCCTTTCTCCACATCCTCTCCAGCATAAGCTGTCATTGGAGTTTTTTATTTTAGCCATTCTGACAGCAGTAAGATGGTATCTCAGAGTTGTTTTTATTTGCATTTCCTGGATGGCTAGGGATGTTGAGCACTTTCTTAAGTGTCTCTCAGCCATTTTAGACTCCTCTACTGAGAATTCTCTATTTAGTTCTGTACCCCACTTTTTGATAGGATCCTTTGGTGTTTTGGAGACTTGCTTCTTGAGTTCTCTGTAAACTTTGATCAGCCCTATGTTAGATGTGTGGTTAGTGAATATCTTTTCCCAATCTATGGGCTGCCTTTTTGTCTTGCTGACTGTGTCCTTTGCCTTACAGGAGCTTCTCAGTTTCAGGAGGTCCCATTTATTAATTGTTGATCTTAGGGTCTGTGCTACTGGAGTTATGTTCAGGAAGCAGTCTCCTATACCAATTCGTTCAAGGGCGTCTCCTACTTTCTGTTCTAACAGGTTCAGTGTGATTGGATTTATGTTGAAGTCTTTGATCTATTTGGACTTAAGTTTTGTGCATGGCGATAGACATGGATCTATCTGCAGTCTTCTACATGTCAGCCTTCAGTTATGCCAGCACCATTTGTTGAAGATGTTTTCTTTTTTCCATTGTATAATTTTAGCTTCTTTGTTAAAGATCAGGTGTTCATAGGTGTGTGGGTTAATGTCGGGGTGTTCAATTAGATTCCATTGGTCTATCTGTCTATTTTTGTGCTAATACCAAGCTATTTTCAGGACTATAGCTGTGTAATACAGTTTGAAATCAGGGATGATGATGCCTCCAGATGTTGCCTTGTTGAACAGGGTTGTTTTGGCTATCCTGGATCTTTTGTTTTTCCATATAAAGTTGAGAATTGTTCTTTCAAGGTCTGTGAAGAATTGTGCTTGGATTTTAATGGTTATTACGTTAAATCTGTATATTGCTTTTGGCAAGATTGCCATTTTTACTATGTTGATCCTGCCTATCCAAGATCATGGGAGATCTTTCCATTTTCTGGTGTCTTCTTTAATTTCACAATGACATATCTTTTACACAATGTAATCAAGTATCTCACAACATTTTCTTCCTTTTGTCTAAATAAAAAGAAAAGTTTTTTAATTCTAACATAGTAAAATTATGTACAATAAGAACAATTATCGGGTAAGAATTACATTTACAATGTCCAGTTCATTTGTAACTTACAATTTTGGAGAAAGTACACTATTATCTATCCTATCTTGATGAGTCCAAAGTTTTAAAACACTTTTTAACCCAGGCGGTGGTGGCGCACGTCTTTAATCCCAGCACTCAGGAGGCAGAGGCAGGCAGATCTTTGTGAGTTCAAGGCCAGGCTGGACTGAGAGCCTCCAAAACAATACAGAGAAACCCTGTCTCATAAAAACCAAAAAAAACCACTTTTTAAATTATCACTTGTATTACCAACCCAAAACTATATCTTTTTGGACCTCAAAAACATTTTTATATAAACAATTTAAGTTTTTATGTCTCTCAACCATGTACACTTTGTACCTCTTTTTGTGAGTTTCTTTTTTTTTGAATTTGGTAACAAAGAAAACTGTAACTATAACTGTCTAGTCTTTAATCCCATCAAAGATCCTAGAAGGATATAATATTACCTGAGTAAATATGGAGTGCAGAGCAAACAACTTCCAAAACTATGAGAAACAACAGAGACATCTGGCTACCTGGACAGTCACTTGAGTTTCTTCTGTAACATTGGGACATCCATCTTCAGCCTATAGGCTTAGAATATCGGACAGGATTATCTGTGAAGCGGGAATTTTTGAAGGACTCTCCCGCCTTGTCTTGGCAAAGAGCAGTCACTTTCTTTTGTGTCCTGCTTATCCAGTTTGGACAGCATACTGTCTGCAGTCAAGGAAGAGCAATTTCTGGACCAAATAGCTAGCTTTTGCCACAAAGAAAGCAAATTCCATATGAATGTTCTACAATGCCCATTGCCCTGTTTTAAAGTAAATTGGTGCAGATGTGTCTTACTGTCATTAAAATCCTTATACTGTTAAACATTTTAAATGCCATGTTATGTAGGTCTTTGAAATGTTCAAAGATCATGTATCTATATAAAATACATTTCTTTATGATGTTTAAAACACTCCTAAAATTACTACAAGTTTGATTGTTATAGGTGGCTAACTACTAACCTGTCTTTCTTTATTATCCTAAATAGCTTTTAAGAACTAAAACTTTACATTAGCTTTTTAATGACCTGTATAGGTACAGTACCTTAAACAAGAGCAGAAACATATATACAGTTTAGCAAAAAATAACCTTAAATTTGTATCAATACACAAAAATCAACACACAAAAATATTTTACAATGTAAAACATTTGAGACTAGTGTTGTTTGGAAGTAGACTCAACAAATCACCTGTCTATCACATCATTTCTATACTATATCCCCCCTTTCCCTTCAGAAAGATATTCTTGAATCTAACCTCCTTTGTTCAACTTTTTTCCTTACCATAACCAATAACAGCTTATAACCAATCCCCCTAAATACTGGCAAACATCTATAACCCACTGAGTGACCAAAACCCACTAACCTACCTCTTGGGAATGTGGACATCATGTTTCTCTAGACTGCTTTCTCTTGTCTCGGGGTGATGGTATCTCTAGGGGACCCTGAGAAAAGTGGAACAATGGTCAAGCCCTAGGAGAGCTAGCAGTCGCCTTTGTTGTCCAGTCTGTGCAATAGGAAAGTGCAGGGCTTCTCTGAAGTTCTGGCTGGAGCAGTGGGTGAGGATGGGCCATCTCAGTTAGCAGCTTTGAAATTGCTCTGGATGCAGAATTTTGAGGAAGCTTTAACAGAGGCATTCTGAGAGAGGCTAGATCACCTGGACTCCTTGTCTTTATTGGTATCTGGTCCTTTTCTCCCCTGAAAATGCACAAACTTTTAATGATAACATATATATATATATATATATGCATTAATATAGCATGGAATGTGCAATGTGCACAAATCAGTTAAAGATGATTTTTTGTTATGTGGTTGAGTAGGTAAAAGGTATTTATTAACTTTATAAAATTTTTTGGACTATAATATAAACCTCTACCCATGACATATGAAAGGATGGCATGTAATAATAAGTCAAGAGGACTCTGTAGCCCACAAGATGTCCCCCATGTCAAAGGATTGGCTTTTACATTACCTGTCTTGTAGTTTTTGTTTTGTTCCCTTTTTTGTGTTTGTAGCCAAGATTTTTACAATCCAGTCCCCCAGTATAATCTAACCCCGATTAACTTTGAAGGAACCTGTAGCCTTTCATTGCCTGTGGAAACAGATGCACAACCTCTCCCCCAATGCAACACATTTTTCGACTTCCATTATGAAGCCAAGGCATTTCTAAAATACAGAGGCTGGTTTAATCCAGCAGTCCCTTCCATGCCTCTCTGGCACTGCAACAATAAACAGCACACTTGTTGAGGGTATAAGTAACTGTTTATTGTAGAAATTACTCACAAGAGAAAAAGGGCAACCCAGGTGAGTCAAGTAGTTTTCTGCCACTGAATCAGAAGCCAAAAAGAGGGCAAGAGGCTCTGCTGCTTGGTCTTTTATTCCATCTGGTGGGGACAGTGAATCCCAAAGCTGGAGGGATCTGCTTGGAGCTGCAGAGCTGGGATCAGAATGGGCTGTTTGTCCCTCTAGAGCAGTGTGGCTCCCAACCTTCCCAAATGCTGTGACCCTTAAATACCGTTCTTCATGTTATGGTGGGCCCCAACCACACAGTTATGTCCATTGCTACTTCACAATTGTAATTCGCCACTGTTATTCATCATAGTATAAATGTCTGATACGCAGGATATCTGATATATGGCCCCTGTGAAAAGGAGTTACTGCCCACAGGTTGAGGGCATCTGCTCTGTAGGTATTCTCTGTGCTGACCCACATCTTTGTCTCTATAATGGAAGGACTCAGCCTCTGCATAGGGAATGTTTTATGGAAGTCCCCCAAAGTTGCCCTGGCACCTCCTGTCATGTTGCTTCTGCTCCAAGAGCCCTCTCTAGAAGCTCATCAGCACTGCTGATGGCAACAGAGCTGGCTGACGGCACCTGCTCCTCCGACTTAAGTCTTTCTTTCCTGAGTCCACTGAGTTGAACTTGACGTTTCTCTGCAGAGCCTGGCTGGCCATTAACTTGACCTGGCTGGTGCCTGGCTCTGGGTGGCGGTGCCTGTGCTTTTGAAAAGATGTAGCAGACAGTCGTGTGCGCACTGAGGAGGCTCTGTCCCCCTGAGCTTTCAGCCACAGGCGTTTTGCTTGCGCCACACGGTCAGAGGATGCCAGAAGGTTACCACACAGTGGCAGCTCCGATGAGCTGGGTAGCTCTCTCCCATTCTTTCCGCCACAAGGATTAGAGCGCTGACTTCTAGTTCCAGGAGTGGGGAAACAGAGAGGGTGAAAGGTGTTCTTGGGGATGTTGAGGGCATAAGTGCCGGAACCGAGTTTTCTTATGCCCAGGGTCTACATTGGTCTCCTTGTGCCACTATGCCAAAATGCTGTAGACAGCACACTTTACAAAGAAGAGATGTGCATTATCTCCTTGCTCTGTAGTCTAAGGAGCCCAAGGTCAAGGCAGCAGGATGTTCCGGTTCTGATCGGGGCTGCTCCCTGCTTCTAAGGGTGTCCACGGCTGGAAGGGATGGCGTTATGTGGGAAGGCTGTGGGAAGAAGGGTGAAGACTGCCCTCAAGTCTTTTGCTAGGACATTTAGTCCCACTCCCGAGGATGAAACCCCGTGACTCAGTTGTCTTCCAAAGACCACGTCTCTCAGTGCTGATGCGCTGGGAGTATGCTTCTACTTGAATTTGGAAGGAGCATCATCACTTGGTCACTGAGGAAATGGCTTAGCTTAAGCTCAGCTTAAGGGCCTCCCCTTGCAATGTCCTTTGGAAAGGGGTGTATGTTCTTGGAGATTGCAAGGATCTTTTCAAGAATGTAAAGCGGGAAAACAAAATAGGGTGTTCTTGGGGCTCACTAATGTGTGTGTGTGTGTGTGTGTGTGTGTGTGTGTGCATGCGTGCGCATGTGTACACAGGCATGTTCATTTGAATACACATGGATGTATGCGTATTTGGGTTCATGTGCACATGTGTGCCTTCATGTAAAATCAAGAGGTCACCTTGGGTGTTTGTCCCTTAGAAGCCATTCATTTAGATTTTGGGGGGGTAGTCTCTCACTGGTCTGGAACTCAACAAGTAGACTAGGCTGGCTGGCCAGTGTGCCCAGTGATCTTCATGTCTTTGCAACCCCAGTGCTGGGTTTACAAGTGTGCCACCATGCCTGGTTTTTTGTGGGAGTTCTGGGGTCAAGCTCAGGTCGCCAGACGTCATGAGCAGCACTTTACTGACCAGCCACATGCCCAGCTGGGCTAACTGCTGTTGGGACTCTGATTCCACATGTCTGTCTGAAATGAACTGTGTTTGTTCTGGAGCTGAGAAAGAGAGCTGGGACCTTGCATTAACTGGGTAATCACTCTAACACTGAGCTAAATCTTCAGCTACCCAAATGATCTTTCAAGTAGTAATTCCTAAGTGGTGTCTTCTTCATCCCTAAAAGATGCAAAAGGTAAATAACTGGAGAATTTTCTTAGCAAACCCAGAGGCTCAGTGGGGTTATTTACTGTAACCAGGATTTGACCTCCAAGTTCTGTTTTTCTGAAACAGAATCTCTAGCCCAGGCTAGCCTCCAACTCATGAAAACCTTTCTGCATGCTGGGATTACAGGCACGAATGACCACTCCCAACTCCCCATTAATTCTAAGGGCAGGTGCCCGGCAGCTGTCCTGCTCAGCACTGACCACACAGCACTCTCTCAAGAGGGTAGGTGCTCATGACCTAGTCTCTGAATAGAGTTATGTTCTTGTATTAACATTTCACAGATACGTACATTATTCACAAGGAAGCATTGGAGACATGTCATGGATATTAGTCTTTATTATTTCCATTTTCTTTCTCTAATACAAGTTTTAAATGACTGCATAGTACCCTGCAAACCAAGTAGTGAAGTTCATATTTTGTGGACTCTTAAATTGTTTCTGGTGTTTTCAACATAACTGATGACGCTGTGATGGACACTCTTATATAAACCTGCGGGAACACTTTGTTTATTTTGTTGATTCTTTGTGAATTCATATCATACATCCCGATCCTACTCATCTCCCCATCCTCTGTATCAGCACTCTAGCCTTGCAACCTCCCCCTAAAAGAAAACATAAAAATAAAAAACTAAAATGCAAATTAAAGAAATAGAGAAAGAAAATCTCGCAGTGGAAGCTGCGGAGTTTTGGGTGCACCTTCAAATTATCTTGTTGAGATCAACTCCTGGAATTGGCCTCCCTCGTTGAAGGAGAATGCCGTAAATAGGTGTTTCTTGAGAGCTTGTTTGAAGGTTCTAGCAAGGGAGCGCAGCTACTCATATAACATTGACCCAAGACCAGTCCTTCTCTATTCGGGGAAGGCCATCCTCTTTGATCAACCAAGGGAGCAGCTTCCTTGGGAGCAACTTCTGGAAAGATGCACACGGAGCAAGCAGTGAGGGAAGAAAGGGGACACCCACCTAGCCAGTCAGATCAGCCCAATCAACTCTGGCGATCAATGGGGTGACAGATGTCGTAGTCAGATCGCCTGCACATCCAATATGTGTTCCTTTTATCGGTTGATGAATAAGGCTATTTTGGCCAATGGACAGGCAGGATTTAGCTAGGCAGGAATTCTGAACAAAGACACAAGAAAAAGAGAGACAAGAGATCAGGTGGCATGTAGCAGCTGGAGAGTCGAGGGCACATAGAGATACATAGATTAATGATAATGACCTAATAATTAAGAGAGAGCTAAGCCAGTAAGAAGCCTAAGTCAACGGGCAAACAGTTGTAAATAGAACTCTGAGTGGTTAATTCGTAAGCGGCTGCCGGGACCCAGTGGGTGGAGAAAAACAGTCTCTTATTGCATATTGCACCCAACATGGGGCAATAATGTCCACATAAAACCTGACAAGAACTTAAAAAGAGATTCTAAACACACGCAAACCATCAGGCTTGGCTTCTTGGCAGCAGCGTTTTCTCGGGAGGGCTCTGTTTTCGAGGAGCAAGTAGAGGACCAACTCCTTTATTAAGAGAGGCTTCCTGACTCAGCATTAGTGACAAAAACCTTCAAGGCTCCTTTAAGAGGCCCGGCTACCAAACAGTTTTATGGTGTTTACTTCCTTTAACCCACACTCACTTTCATAAGGGTTTTCTCACACTCTGACAAATTGTTTTACAGAAAGGGCCTTTCAATTAAAAAGCCGTAGATAAGAATGCCTGTCTCCCCTAAATAACCAGGTATTGTTTTAAGTTGCAAAGCTGTTAACAATTTGTTAGGCAATAGCATAGGTGTTTAAATGATTTTTATTTCCATATCTCCCAATCAACGGTCCAATTTTACATAAAATACAAGGTTCAAGTGAGCAACCATGTCTCTATTCCCCTTTGGAATTCATGGTCGGGGGTGGGGGGATGCGGGGTAGGGGGAGGTGATGACAGATAGCTCAGTTGGTAAAGTAGGACCTGAGTTTGGTGACCCAGAACCTACATTAAAAAAAAAAAAAAGGCCCGGGGTTAAGAGGAGCAACTGAGCAGCACAGTGTCAACCTCCAGACTCTATGTCCATGTACACATGAACCACATATGAGTGGACATACATGCACAAGCCACACGCTCTCAAATTACGTTTGTTTTTTATAGCTAAATGTTCTCAGTTACTACGCTCTTGCAGGTCTTTCCACACTGGAAGAGCTTTTACTTTTAACGCTATAAAGCAGGGTTCAAGGACAGTCCTGGCATACAGACGACGTGGTCTCATCTGAGGCTTCCTGAAGCATCTGTTTGAACCAAAAAAAATATGGGAGTTGAATTTCTTTTGTGATTATTGCCAAGTGGCTTTTCAGAAAGATGCTAATGACTTAGGCATGCCCAACTCATTCATTCTCATAGACACGGGTGGAATCCATCCTCAGTTTCTATCAGATTGCTGGGTAAGACTGATACAGCAATAGTTCTATAATTTTTCTAGTAGAGTTGAGTACCTTATAAAAAGATGTTCCAAGTCACCTGTCACATTCCTTGGTAAAGCATTTCTAGCGGCATTCCCCTTTTCTTCTTAAACTGTTTTTGTAAAGTCGCATTCTTAGTATCTTCAAATTCCACCTTTCCCATTTTCCTCATACTTAACCTTCCAAAAATCCCCAGTGGATCTATAAACAGAAAACCATGGCTCTTAGGACAGGAGGGTAACTGTTATCATGATATCTCCACTTATTACCCTCTGATAGATTCCAGACTTTTCTGAATTCCCCATTTCCGTTTTCTTATTTCTCATCCCCCCCTTTTTACAGCTTGGCTCTAAATAATTTCCAAAGAAGGGAGGTGCCGGGCGGTGGTGGCACACGCCTTTAATCCCAGCACTCAGGAGGCAGAGGCAGGCGGATCTCTGTGCGTTCGAGGCCAGGCTGGACCGATAGCCTCTGAAACAATACAGAGAAACCCTGTCTCGTAAAATTCAAAAAAAAAAAAAAAAAAAAAAAGAAGGGAGGCAATAAAATTCTAAGTATTTGCACGCAGGTAGGTTTTTCTCTCCCATCTGCCAGGTCCCAAGTCACGGGCACAGAGACTGATGGCAAACATGTCATCTGATTCTGTCCCCTACATAAGCGACCTTTTGTTTTTCCAAGATTGCCTTAAGGATCCTTAGTTTTGGTATCCTGAAATACTACACTCATTTGATGTCATGTATTTTTTTTTTTTATTCATTCTATCAGTATAGCTTGAATATTGCATACTTGAATTTGGGGAAGTTTGACCATTTTTTCTTCAGTTTTCTCCCTTCTGCTCCCTAGTAAATTTTTTATAGGTAAATCCTGAAAAGAGACACTCTTCTAATTTAATTCTATTATGTCATCTCATATATATCTGATGATATTTTAATTTCAATGATAATGTGTTCCTATATTTTTACTTGCCACCACCATCATCACTATTATTGGGTGTGTGCATGTGTGTGCAAATACTTGAACTTGCCACTGTGCACGTGTGGGGTTCAGAGGACAGCTTTCAGGAGTTAGTTCTCTCCTCCCGCCAAGGAGATACTTTCACCTACTGAGCCACCTCCCTGGCCCCATATTTCTATCTTATAATCTGGTTCCGATTCCCCAACTTTGCTTCTCTCTTCCTACAGCAGCTTCTTAAAATGCTGGTGATCAGAGCTTCTCTTCTGCTTCCCCAAACTCATACTACTTAGGATGATTTCCCTGTTGCTCACTTCTGTCTTTTCCCTCTCCTTTCCCCGCTAATTTCCACTCATATTTAAGAACAGATCACGGTGGGAAAGCTCTAACGCCTCCCTTTGCAAGGTGTTACTGTTTGGAGTTCATCCCTTTGTCCTGCCCATCCATTTCCCCTCTTCAGGTGTGGATCAGGCCGCCCTTTCCTGAAGGCGGGTCATTAGCCAAAGAGTAAGCAACAAGTGTCTTAAGGGGTGTGCTAAGGCCTGACGAGGTCGCCATGCTTTAGTCTTTAGTGTGTGTCAAGTTTCTTTCCTTCCCTCCCTCCTTCCTTCCTTTCTTTCTTCCTCCCTCTTTCCCCCTCTGCTTCCTTCCTTCTTTTCTTCCTCCCTTCCTCCCTCCCCCCTCCCTTCTTCTTCCTTCCCTCCTTCTCTCCCTTCTTCCCTCCCTCCCTCCCTCTTTCCCCCTCTGTTTCCTTCCCTCCCTCCCTCTCTCCCTCCCTTCCTTCCTTCCTTCCTTCCTTCCTCCCTCCCTCCCTCCCTTCCTTCCTTTTTCTTTCCTTCCAAAACAGATTTTTTTGCTATGCAGTTTTAGATGCTCTGAAATGTGTGATCCTTCTGCTTCTGCCTCCAGGTCCTGGGAACCTTGAAGTTTATCACCATAACCAATTTCATCAAGACGTAGGAAGCATGTCATTCAACTTCCTAATATTTGGGCTTTTTACCTGGATATGCTGTTTTTTAATGTATATTTTAATTGTGGTCAGATAACATACTCAGCACAATTTTAATACTTCATTTGTATTGACACGGTATTTTGACGGCAGCATATATTCTACGTCGGTGGGTTTGTTTTATGCCCTCGGCACTAGTTACCTCCCCACTGTTGTTGGGCACAGAGCTCCTGAAAGTCAGTGAGATTGCTGTGGCTGGCAGTGCTGTTTCCAGTATATTTCATACAGTACTTCTATTGTGTGATGGATGAAATGGTGCTGGGACTATAGTACTAAGTATGGATCATGATTGTAAATTAGACTGTTTCTCTCTGGCAATCTACTCAATGTATATGCTTTGAAACATCTTTATCAAGCAAACAATATTTACAATTGTTATATCGTCCAGGTAAATTCATACTTTTAACATTGAGAAACGTTCCTCCCTTTCTCACATGAAGCTCTTTGTTCTTGACGTCTGTCTACTTAGTATATGATAAAATTGTAACATGTCTTCTTATGACTATTATTTGTATGAAATTATGTTCCTTTAGCAATTACTTGAATGTTATGTTTGAAACAACTATGTTGTTGACAGCATATAGATGAGTCTTAATTTGCTATCATTTCTTGATTTTAGATATTAAAGTTTTTAGTCCATTTAAATTTATTGTAGTTCATCACATGACTGGATTTTATGTTATCATTTTCCTTTGTTTTCAGTCTATCTCATCTGCTTTAGGTTTCTTTTTTCTGATTTAATTTTGGATTTATTGATTGTTTTCAGAATTCTGGTTGTTTTTTTTTTTTTTTTTTTTTGAGACACAGTTTTACTATGTAGCCCTGGATATCCTGGAGCTCATGATAGAACAGTCTCACCTTGAAATCCCAGCAATTTGCCTGCCTTTGTCTCCTGAGTAGTGGGATTAAAGGTGTTTGCTATAATGCTTGACTAGAATAACTAGAATTCTATTTTCTTCTATTTATTTAAAAATATTTTGTTTGATTATTTGGGGAGGGATACAGGAAGAGAGACAGAGACAGAAACTGAAAGTAGAGGAAGGCTATAAACTCTCAAAGCCCTTATCAGAAACACTTTCCACACACCTTTTTCTTAGGCAGATTTTTTTTTTCTGAGACAGGGTTTCTCTGTGTAGTCCTGGATGTCTTGTAACTCACTCTGTAGACCAGGCTGGCCTCGAACTCACAGAGATCCACCTGCCTCTGCCTCAAGAGTGAGTGCTGAGATTAAAGGCATGCTCCACCCGGCTAGACAGATATATTTTATGGGTGTATGTGTGTTTCTCTCTGGTTATTTACATATGTATGCATGCATAAGTGTCAGAGGAGGCCAGAAGAAGGTTTCAGAGGGCCTTTGTCAAAAACAACAATCCTTATTTCATAGTAAGAGACCCAGATAATCAAAGTAGTTAAAGGCAAGACAGCCTTATTTTAGATTCTGCAGGAGCTGGAGATCAGTGTGGCCAAAAAGCAAAGCTGGGCACTGCCGTTTGGCGAAAACCGGTGGTTTCATCTCTCTAACCACACCCCTGTATTCTTCACTGTCTGGGTTCCAGGGAGGTGCAGTCGTCCTGGTGTTTAGTATCGCCCACTGCTCAAAGGCGTCATCCTAGTGGCACAGGACTCAGAGCCTCATGTAATGCGTGTCCTAGGCCTTGCGACCCCCACTCCCACATGTGGGCTCATTCACATAGCAGATTGCCCCCAAACTTTCCAACCCCAGGCTGCACTGAGAGCCGCTAGACAAGCAGGCTCCGGCTCCAGCTCCGGAAAACCTGCACTTGGTGCCTCCTGATTGTTTATAGATGAGCTGCAAAGTGCACCTCCTTCTGAGGATGGACCGCGGTGACAAGTGCCTGCCATGCCATCGCTCCCTGCAACTGCCAGCCCCCAGTGGAGGTGCTGGGAAGCAGGCTCCAGGCCTCCGATAAAGCGAGGGCCCTTCAAGGCTGTGCCAGCTCTCCGATTCCTTCCCTACACTTCTTTTTTAAATCGCACACACCTTTCTTTTTATGCTTCTGTTGCTGAAGAAAGCATTCGTGGGCATGTGTGCACCCGCATGCGCGCTCACACACCCATGAGCACACACGCATTCACATATGCGCGCGCGCGCACACACACGCGCACGCGCACGCGCACACACACGCGCACGCGAGCAGGCGCATGCTCTCATGCTCTGTGAATCTTAGCTTGATGTTTACCTCTTCCCATCTCCCATCTCTTTATGCTCGCATATCGACAGAATTTAATATTTTTCTCAGATACTTTCACGTCAAACACAAAACAAAACAAAACTTGTGTCCAGAATTCTTCGTCTGTTCCTTGCTTGATACCTTTTGTTTTTTTTTTTTTGCTGAAGTCTTCCAGAGGGTTTAAGGGTGGTAACATCAATAAACGTTAGACAAAAAAAAATCATCTTTATGTCTCATTATTCATTTAAATTGTTATACATAAAGTATTTATTTTACACTTGAATACAAGTTGAGTGGATATGAGATCGTAGAGAAAATCTTTCCCCTTAGATTTGAGCGTGTTGTTTTTTCTCCCAGTTGGCCTCCCAGCTCCCATTTTGTCTTGTTCTTTTGTGGATATATTTTTTTCGGCCTAAAAAAAATTAAATTTCTTTTCACTCTACCAGTGATTTTATGCAGCTTTACATGACGTATTTAAGGTTACTTTTTTTTTTAAAGGAACTTAGCAAAGAATCAGCTCCACATATTCTCTCCTATTGAGATAATTATTTATCCCCTCTGACCTATTTCCTCTCTTCTACTGGAAGTTAATCAGTAGCAGTCACAGCCTGCTTTGGGGCCAGTTTGAGATTGGGGATTTGTACCTGTTCTGTTTGAGTATCTGTTTTCTAAACGATGAAATTGTTCCTCGCTTGCTTATTCTTGTTTTTAACCCTCTCACCAATATTTCCCCAAATCTCCCCCCAGCCCCGCCCTGTCTCTGTCTCCTTGTCTGTGTCTGTCTCAGAGTCTTACACATGCTGGACAACATCCTTAGCTCTGTACTTTTATTTTTGCTGATCTTTCTTTTGTTGTTTTATGAGACAGGGTTTCTCTGTATTGTTTTGGAGGCTGTCGGTCCAGCCCAGCCTCGAACTCACAGAGATCCGCCTGCCTCTGCCTCCTGAGTGCTGGGATTAAAGGCGTGCGACACCACTGCCCAGCTATTTTTGCTGATCTTAATTGCGCTAATTTCAAAATTGTTACTTTGGTTTTAGTGCCCGTGTCGACACTGTCACCTCTACACACTTGATCACTTTAATCACTTACGGTCCTCTGTGTGTCCCAGATTCTCTTCTTGAGTGCATAACCATTTTAATGAGGGTTTACTGGGAGGAAGGGGGGGGAAGGGGGAGGACACCGATCTTGCCAATGCCTTATGTTGGAATTAGTAAACAGACCGACTTGGAGTGTGTCTTTGGGACAAAACCTAAAGTCCTTACAAGCAGCCTTTGAGGGACTGCTACAAAAACCAACATAGAAACTCTCTAAAATCCTTGACCGTGACCTATGTCAGGCACAGGACACCTGATTCTAGCATGGGGCAAAAACCAGGATGGACTTCAAGGAGAAAGGCTCTAAGCGCAGCAACAGCCATCTTATGTAGAACCAATTACAGCATCGCTGCACTATTTGTATATATCATTGTATTCCCCAGCCTAGGAGTGTAGCAGGCTTCGGGAGGCATAATTGGGCCAAGCTGAGCGGAGCCGGTGGGTACCCGGAGGATGCGATTGTCTCCTATTCCCTGGCTGGCACCATCTGTGTCTCTCAAGACCTAAGAAACAATGAAAATGAAGCAAATGTTATAGCCGAGCGTCACACACCGTGGTCCTGCCTGAGTGGCATTATTTCTCCTGGCCCAGTTTCCCAGGGTGTGCTGCGGGGCCTAATTTCTGTGCTCGCTCATTCTGCCGGGACCGCAGACCTTTAAGAGCGCAAAGGGAGCGTAGGCAGGGTTGGAAGCATGGAATTTACCACATTGATGCTTCTCTGGTAATACCGTGCTCCCCCCAGGACAGCATCTAATTGCTACTTGAGCAAGCCCCGTGTCTTTACCTCAACAGCCTTACCCAGTAGGCCATCGCAAACATTTATTATTCTTTGAATGACAAAGCTCTGCCCATCTGTCTGTTCGGAATTTTTTTTCCCTTTTTTGAACTTGCATTTCCGCCCCCACTTCTGTCATCGAGGCAATATCAAAAGTAGTAACATGCATTGATATTATGCACTCCATTAAAGATCTTGTGTACTGCGGTCTACCCCCTTCAATGTCCTTCCTGAAGCAAGGGACATGGGAGATTATTTTCTAACCTTTCAGGAAGTTACATACGTTTTTCAGGAGATCAGCAGGAGGGAAAATATTTCGCTAACATCCGACTTCTCTTCAACCAGCCCTGCTGCTCGGAAGAGTGCCGGAGACACATATCTGCAGAAGGCTCATTTTGGAGACAAAATGGTTGTCTTATTCCCTTGGCTATTGCTTAATGCACTTAGATGAGAGGATGGAAACTGTCGTGTATTTGGATAATCCAAAGACAGACTGAGGGAGGGGGACCTGGCCTCCAGGGAGCGACATTCCTACCCGGTAGGGCCAGGCATCGTCTTCACAAAGGGGCCACCAGAGGCTAGGCTGATCATGTCACATCAAATCAAACCCTGCAGGGGGCTCTTTCTATTATCTTTTTAGATTTTGGGTTGGTGAGGGATCTGAGGTCAGATAGATGGATGCAAAATTCATGTCAACTGCCGGTCTGTGTCATCCCTATTCAGGAAAAGCTCACGTAGCCTTCCCTGGGTGACAGCTGGTATTACCCAGGGTAGTCTGTTATTTTAAATTGTGATTATTTTGATAACCAAGTCCTTTCCAGTGGGCTTCCTTCATTGCCTGATTTCCAGCAACTTCTTGTGCCCTTTCCATTCTCCACTGCTCTGCTCTGATAGATTAAGTAAAACCCTTCCATCTCATTGCCCACTGGCTCCCGTAAATCAGAGGAGTTGGCCACTTATTAGTCTCCAGTGCCAGGATTTCAATCCTCTAATGTTGGTGATCGAACTCAGGACCTTGCGCCTACGAGGTAGATACTCAGCTACAGTCCCCACATTGTCTGGAGGTTAAAAAAACCAAACCCAAACCAAATCCTAACGTCAAGCGATACTGCCTCTCCCCAGGATGGGTGTACAATCATTGCTGGTTAGGTGGGCTTTCCCTCCTGCCCCTGCCTCGGCTCTGTCAGGATCCTAAGGAGTCAGAATCTTCTCCAGTCTCTAGTGGATACAGCAGGGGCATACTCTTTTCCTCTTAGGTCGTACAACTTGAATGAGTAAGGGGCAGACAACGGTTCTCTGTTTACTGTTCCTCTAACAGAACACTTGGGGCTGGGTAATTCCCAAAGGAAGGGGGTTTGTTTCTCCTCGTCATTACAGAGTCGGGGGGCCTAGGAGCGTGGTGCTAGCACCTGCCTGGTTTCCAGAAGGGCTTCCTGAAGGAGGGCGGGACGTAGCTCACCCCTGTTGTGGAAGAGTGAGAACTCATGCACAATGTCACTCATCATGGAGCCCCCACAGCTTCCCCATCCCCTCAGCCTCAACTCACAACACTGCTGTACTGGGACCAAACTCCACCATGACATTTGGTAGGAATAGAAGGTCTACGACCCTTAGCAGGTACCAGCTGTTACGGAGGTAGCCTCTGTCTGCTGGCTCAGACTACCACAGGGGAAGGTCCAGTGGAAAGATGGAGACTCTGACTTCACTGTCTTCCAAGCTTTCCGAATGAAGCCCCCCCACCGCAAGTTCCCCTGCCCTCGGATTTGCTCGCTATAGCAACAGCCAGGCTTCCGTTCTTATTGAGATGGTTTGAGATGTTCTTCTGTCCCAGCCGCAGTTCTCTGGAAGAGGGAAGAACAAGCTTTTGATTTTTTTTAGTGCTCACCAGTTGCCGAAGTGTAAATCGCTGCCCACCTCAGATAACAGGTGGGAAAGTCTCTGAAAAATTAACAGTAGTCTGTTTTTCCCCTTTTTGGTAAAAGTTTTAATAATAATTATTATGTGTTCTCTCCCTCTCTCCCTCTCTCTATCTCTGTGATACCCCCCAGTGTGTGTGTGTGTGTGTGTGTGTGTGTCACACACGGCACACACGTGGGGTTCAGAGGACAACTCTGTGGAGCTGGTCCTGATGGGGATGTCCTGTGTATATGTCAATAAAGCACTGTTGGCCAATAGGGAAGCAAGATAGGTGGGACTAGGAGTCCAGGAGGACTCTGGGAAGGAGAAACACAGGGAGTCACGATGTTGCTGCCATAGGGGTAAGAAGTTCAGAACTTTTCTCCAGTAAGAGAAATACTTAGGTTAACAATTATGAGGTAAATACTTAAGTCAGAGCTAGCCAGTAAGAAACAAGCAAGGCCAACAGCTTCATAATTAATACAGTGTCTTGTGTGTTATTTGGGGACTACAATGCGGCAGAGCCCAGGCGACTGGTGGGAATAAACCAAAGCTGCTGCCAAGGAAAAGGCGTCTCTCTCCATGGTCCCTTCTGCTCACCTCTATGTAGGTTCCAGGGGTTTAGCTGCTCCATTGTGCTTTTCCCACAGGAACCTTTGTCCCCAGAGCCCTCTCTCACCCACCCAGTTCTCAGAAGCTTCTCCAAACAAGGTCTCACTATAGAGCTTGTACAGCTCACTGTGCAGGCCCAGCTGACCTCGAGCTTGAGATTCTCTTGCGACTACTTGCCACGGGCTGGGAAGGCACGCGTGCACCCCTGAGCCCAGCTAACGACTGGCCTTGTGGTCTAGCTCCAGACTACCACTGGCTGCAACTTGGATGTGCAGTGAGCCTCCATTCTCACAGAGCCACTGAGGTGAGGGGAATTGTTCCTGGGCCACTTGGCAGGCCTGTTCTGGCCTGTCCTGTATCCCAAGAATGACTCAGACCTCCAAAGACACTTCTGGGTGAGGAAGGAGGAGCACGCTCAGTGCAGGGAATTAAAATCTCTCTTCCTCCCTCCCTCCCTCCCTCTCTCCGTCCTTCCCTCTCTCTCTCCTTCCCTCTCACCTTCCTCCCCTCCCTCTCTCCTTTCCTCTCCCTGGAGATAGAACCCAGGGCCTTCCTTGCTCATGGTAGGCAAGTGCTCTACCAGTGAGCTATTATTCCCCAGCAAGAATGAAAACATCTGACTGCCATTTTCAGAATACAATTAGTGGCCACCTCTCTCTTCAGAGTTACCTTCTGATCCAGGATCCACCCATGAGTATGCATGCGTCACACACCCCCCGGGTGGCAGATGAGCCCCAGAGTCTTCTTTCCTGTGGATGGGTCTGGTGCTGTGTGTCAAGAGAGTTTGGGCTCGGCTCTGCCCCAGGTGTGACTCTAGTGTGGGTTTGAAAATGCCTGTGGGATTTCCCCATGGTTCAGCGAGCTCTGCCTTGTCCGGAGCCCAGGGAAAAGGGGGGACAGGGAGAAGAATGTGGGGGTCCATAGGCTTGTCCCTGTTCTTCCTGTTCTCACCGCCCCACCCCCATCTTCGGTTTCTGCTTCCTGTTTACTTGCTGGCCTGCTCTCTTTACATTTCACTTTGTGCCTCTGTGGAATGAGGCTACAAATCCTCAGCCTATAGGATTCTGGGAGGAAAGCATGCCCCCGAACCCTGGACCCAGCACAAGCACCTGGCACCCCCCCACACACACCCAGACAAAAACCCCAGGTGCCTAATGCGTTACACCCAGGTGACCTTATCTTTTCTTTCTTTTTTTCTTTTTTGGTTTTTTTGAGACAGGGTTTCTCTGTATAGCTTTGGAGGCTGACCTGGAACTCACTCTGTAGACCAGGCTGGCCTCGAACTCAGAGATCTGCCTGCCTCTGCCTCCCGAGTGCTGGGATTAAAGGCGCGCGCCACCAACGTATTACTGTGAGTCACCGGTACCCGCAGAGCCCCAGTGTGTCTGAGAGCTAGAGCACAAGTCTTTAAAGTCCATTGCCTGGTTTCGTGGCCATGCCCTCTCTGTGTTGGTACCTGTGGATTCTGGCACGTGTGCATGCGTGCGTGCGTGCGTGTGTGTGTGTGTGTGTACATGTAACGGTCATTTGACTGACCTGGGTCCTGAGGACACTTCTTTAGGGTGCACAGATGGCAGGGAAGGGGAATTGCTGTGGGCACAGGAAGGAACTGATCTGAGGCTGCTGTGGGCACAGGAAGGAACTGATCTGAGGCGCTGTCCTTCGCCGCCGCAGCGGGAGCCACTTCCACGGGGGCAGTGACTCACCCTGTATTAATTGCGCTGCAATTATCGCGAGGAGCCCGAGCTTCCTCCGCTGTCTGGTTCCGTTTGACCCGCGCAGCTGTCTAATAGAGATGGCTTTTTGCGATTTCTTGGTTAATGTGGTTCATTATTTCCAGCCCCCGCCTTCGGTGGCTGGGATTTTTTTTTCTCCCAGTCCCCCAGCTTGGACTCCCAGACTTCCAGGAGTTGGCGTCTTCAATTGGGGCTCCCCAGTGCTGCCTGCATTGTCTGTGGGGGAAATTTCATTTGCAAATCAGAAGGAGTTCACAGAGTCTGCCATGGTGCAGCTTCCCGAGACTGGGGTTTCATCTTTTCCGAGAGCCTCTCCCCAGTCACCTCCATGTGCCTTGGTTGAGGAAGACAAAGTCCCCGTCTCCCAGGGCTCCACGAGAGCCCTGCAGATGAGCAGTAGGCAGGAATTTGTTTGTGCCTTGGTGGCGCTAATTATCTGCAGAGGGCGGCCGTGCAGGCATCTCCTCTTGCCTCATGCTGGGTCAGGCCAGAGACCCGGGCTTTGGAAGCTTCTGATGTCAAATGTCTTCCTGAAATTACAGAAATCACACCGGCTTACCTGAAACTTTCTATTCCCTTCAAACCCCTGTTGGCACAGCCTTGGGTGGCTTAGGGACATTTTGTGAAAATCACACTCATCCTTTGTAAGCGGAGGCCAAAATGGTCCAGAGCTCTAAATTCTCGGTCAGTAACTGCTCCACTGGGGCTACAGGCCAGGGCAGGTGGGCTCCCTGAGAAAAATAAAAGCTCTCTCTCTTGCCTTGGAGTCCTTGTCCCTTTCCAGGATGGTCACCGGCATGGATGTAAAGAAAACACCAGGGTCCTCGATAAACAAAGACAAAAGTGGTGCTCACTGGAAGACCCAGGGAGGGAGCACCGCTGGTGCTCCCAGACCAGTCCAACAGGGTCATCTCTGAGTGGCTAGGATGGGCCGTTACTTCCAGGGTTGAGAATAGTGTGGCCTCTTCCTTTCCTGTCCCATTGCCGTGTTAACAAAAATACTGGAGAAAAATAACTTGAGGAAGGAAGGTTTACTTTGTCTCACAGTTGGAGGGCAGAGTTGGTCATGGCAGAGAGGTTGGGCAGCAGGAGTTTGGAAGTAGCTGGTCACGTTGCAGCCCCGGTGAGGGTGCAGAGAGATCCTGGTGCCTTTGGGTTTGGTCTCAGACCCTTACTCATGGAATGATGCCACCCACACGGTAGGGCGTAGGGTGCGTCTTCCCATCTTAATTAACTCAGGCTAGAGACTCCCTTGCAGACATGCCTAGAGGCTTGTTTCCCAGGTGACACAGGAGCCAATGGTAACCGTGGGGGTGGGGGTGAGGTGCAGAAAGGTTGACTCACGGGGACTCTTAATCTGTTCTTGCACCTGTGTACTGTTTCTCCAGAGAAGGGGGGACTGTGTTCCCCTCCCCCATTTGCTTGGGCTACTGCCCAACTGTGGGCTCCTGTCAGCTCCTCCTCTGTAGCTGGGAGAACTGCATTTCTTTTACACAGAAATGATGAGGGCTGCTGACATATTCCTATTGGCAAGGCTTCAGGAAGCCAAAAGGAAAAACCCTGGTATGGGGGGCTTTTCTACTCTAAGCTTGTGTGGGCTGTGCCCCAAGTTAAGACAACTGTCAGGAGAGAGCAGAGGCCTGTTGATCGCAATCTGTAGCACCCGTCCTAGGCCAGGTGCTCAGTGAGGAGGAGACCGTGTATGGTTTTTGACCTATTCCTTAGGGTTTTGAAGACTGGGATATCCTTCCTCCCAGGGACAGGCATCCCAGGAAACCCCAAACATAGTCATTGTAGTTCGGGGTCAATGCTGCCAAGCGTCTCTTGAACTTGCTCACAAGGGAGAGCTAGAGGTAAGTTGGACCTGGCTCCTTTATCAAGCCTTAAGAAATGAGCATGCTAATCCCAGCACTCGGGAGGCAGAGGCAGGCGGATCTCTGTGAGTTCGAGGCCAGTGTGGACCGACAGCCTCCGAAACAATACAGAGAAACCCTGTCTCGTAAAACCAAAAAAAAAAAAAAATGAGCATGCAAAAGTTTCCTTTGAGGTACTCTCTTCAAACTGGTTCCCCGTGGAACCGTTAAAACAATAAACAAACAAACACCAAGACATTTGGCATGGATATTTAGACCCTTTTTTAATTTTTCAGGTTTTATTGTTACTTTTTATTTTTGTATATGGGGGGTGGTGAGCATGTGACTACAGTGCCTTCAGAGTCCACAGAGGCTGCTGGCTCCCCTGGAGCTTTAGCTACTAAAGCTTGTTGTGAGCTATGGGACTCAGCAGGGGCTCTGAAGGACAAGTAAGAGATCTCAATCACTGAGTCATTGCTCTAGCCCTGATGCTGTGGCTTTCCAAACTGTGTGTCGAGACACCTACGTGAAACTGTAAAGCAGAATGGGGTGGGGGAGGGTGGTTATGGAAAACTTGGCAGTGGTGAAAGGCTTCCAAATGTGCAACAACCAGAAATGAATTCCAAGCCAAATGCATAGCGAAGCCAAGATCCTCTGCAGTGCACACCTGGGCTGCAGTGCGTGCTGTCACTGCAGCCTGAGTTCTAAACACATGCTGCCCCCACTCGGTCTTGCTCACACATCACTCCACCCAAGCCAACACTTGTTGCCTGAGACACCTACGAGACGACTGCATGCTACGGAGGGCACCATTTCTGCCCTAATGGAAACGTAGCGATTGAGTCACCATCCCTCAGTATTCATTCAACTAGGGCATCTGCGCCCTGTGTTGCATTTTAAAATTGCTGCTTGAATTTATTGTAGAGCTTTATTTTAAAAACTCCGTGAGTTTTGACTTAGAATTAGGACAGAATTGCCAACAAGTTCTGAAATGAGCCTAAGCATTCTTCTGTCATCTTGTAAGGCACACTCAAGAACGGAAGTGTTCCCAGCATCAGCAATTGTAAAACCAAATTACCACCCAAGCTATGAAAAGTGTTGAAGATGGTCTGTGTCCTGCGGTATCAAAACATTAACCAAGATTGAATTCTTTATGTAAAAGCAGGAGAGCACACCTGTCACATTAGTACGCAAATCAGCATTCCTCTTGAATAAATGTGATTATATGTATACCATAGAATGATTTAAACACAGTTATGATTTTTATCATAGATGTTTGATTTCTATGCCTATTTTATATATATCTGTATTCCCTGGGTAGAAATTTCTCAGGTGAAAAGCATTTGCAGGTGGAAAAGGATTAAAAAGTCATGCTTTAGAGTATCCGGGGACTTATCTTTTTAGCTGTAAACCCATCTGTTTGTTTTGTGCTGTAACAAATAAAGCTTGCCCGAAGATCAGAGTGCTGAGCTAAGCCACTAGTTAGCCATAGAGGCCCGGTAGTGGCTCACACCTTTAATCCCAGCACTTGAGAGGCAGAGGCAGATGGATCTCTGTGAGTTCAAGGCCACCCTGGGCTACACGAAATTGATCCAGTCTCAAAGAGAAACAGAGCTCACACCTTTGATCCCATGCCTTTAATCCCAGCACTAGGGAGGTGGAGACAGGAGTGATGTGGCTGGGAGGAGAGAGGAAGATAAGGTGGGAGGGGCCAGGAGCTCAGAGCATTCAGTATTCAGATTCCTAGAGAGAGGGTCACCCATTCAGTCTGAGGATTCAGTAGAGGTAAGAACTAATGGCTGGCTGCTCCGGTTCTCTGATCTCCCAGCATATCTGACTCAGGGATTTTATTATTACGATCAAGGATTCACGCTGCACCCACCTAAGAAAATAACCATGGAAGATACGCTCGTCAGCACAAAGAGAAAGCTTGAAGCTCACTGGTGACCTAAACCTGCAACCCCAGCTACTCAGGGAGCTGAGGCAGGAGGATTGCAACTTCAGGTCCTGCCTGGGATGCAGAGTAAGAAGCTTGGGCAACTTAATGAGGGTCTGGATGCAGCTCAGTGGTCAGGGACTAGCTGAGCATGCACAGCTTTGGTTTCAATACCCAGTACCAAGGACGTTGGGAGAATCGGTGTTGGTCATGCACCATGGCAGAGGCTTAGTGAAGAGAATTTACATCCAACTGATGGACGTCTGTGGAGGAGAATAAGGCACAACATCAAGAAAGGCTTTAAAAAAGAGTAAGCTTTGAAGTGACCTTTGAACAATGGCAGGGTTTCTTTTGTCTATCGTTTTATATATAACAATTATAATATGCATAAATGTAAAACCAATATACATTCACTGCAGAAAGCATTACAGTGTATAGAGAAGAAAATTAAAATGGTGCCCAGAAACAAATAACAAATAACATTTGGTTCTATATTTCTTTTTAGTCTTTTGTCAACGCTTGTGTGTCTACCTATTCATACGTGGTTCTCACTTTGAAAGTAGGCTTATATTTAGTTACTCTTCTTGAGGACGTCTCGCTTAGTTGGGAGTTTCACAAATCATTAGGAAGTCACCAGAGACATGGTTTATAAAGTCATTGCTTGCAAGGTAGTTCTTTAGCAGGTGACAGACACCTAACACAGACACCCTGAAAGTGAAAAGGATTTACTTTGACTCAGTTTTAGAAGATGGCTGGCTGCTTTGCTCTGTGCCTTAGGTGAGGCTGAGTATTGTGACAGCGGGAACACTTGGTAGACACCGTTCACCTGGTGATGGCCAGGAAGCTGAGGGGACTCCAGATGCAGCCAAGGCCATGCCCCCAGCAACTTGCCTCCTCCCTGGGATCCATCTTTGAAGGTCTCCCCCATGTCTACTAATGCTGTCAGAGTAGAAGTCCATTCATCAGTTCAGAGTCGATTATCCATTCATCAGACCAGAGCCCTCTCAATCCAGCCTCTTGATCCCGGAGGGACCCACACAGACACACCCAGAAGTCTGCTTTACTGATCCCCTGGCATTTCTCAGTCCAAAACCTTGACAATGAGATTAGCCGGCATGGATCTTGGTGACGCCAGCACTACTCAAGAGACATAATTTCAGAAATGGACTTGAGATAGAAACTCCCCGTACCCATTTGTACTGGCCTTCCCTCCCGTGTTGCTGATTTTGGTTATAACTATACCTGGTAAAGTTCCAGATGTCACCGCATGGATCCAGAAAACATGCGTTAATGAAGCAACATCAAGTCTTTCCTATAGCCCCTCCCACAAGTCTTTCCCATAGCCCCTCCCACAAGTCTTTCCCATAGCCCCTCCCACAAGTCTTTCCCATAGCCCCTCCCACAAGTCTTTCCCATAGCCCCTCCCACACTGTCATTCCAGCCGGTTGTACGCTTGTCCAATAACACATGTGGCTATTTGTCTCCATTCTCTCACTGTTAGGAATAATGGCTGTTGACAGTTCTCACTCATCTGTGACACAGAAAGGGTTTTTGCCGTGCACATACAGAAGGAAGGCGTGAGACGCCAGGCGTTGCCGAAGCAACCATCAACGTGAGCAAGCCTGTGGAGGAAGAGGGCGTGGCAATGCGTGAAGAGTAGGGGGTAAACGTTTGGCTGGACAGCAACTGGGTTTTGATTTTAGGGCAACAAGGGGGACAGCAACTGGACTTTAAGGGCAACAAGGGTGAAAAGGTAGGTGGAGCCAGGCCGCTGAGGACTTTGGGCTATCCGAGAGGGAAGCAGGGTAAAGAGACGATGGGGACCAATGAGGAACCAATGACAGGGTTCGAACAGGTTTTGGACTCGCTGGTTTGTGTGTGCGTGCGTGCGTGCGCGCGCGTGTGTGTGTGTGATGCTTGACAGCATTCTGAGGAGAGTGGTAGAGGGAAGGAGAAGAAACAAGGTGCCTGCAGAGGGCTCGGGAGCCTCTTGTAAGAGCTGAAACAGGACCCCAGTGAGGTAGGGTCTGCGAGGTCAATGAACATTTGCTGTGGAGTCAGAGAGTTGGCATGAAAGGGAGGGGAGGTTGACTCTACCTCAGGAGCTAGATGGGACCATGGCGAGTGAAGGCTGAAGAATCTAGAATGAGTGGGAGAATGGGGAAAGCAGGAAGACAATGAGGTCAAGCAGGGCTGGATTTGTACCAGCCTGTGACCTGGCCAGAGGATAAGCCATGCCAGAAGCCAGATGTTCTGTCATGGTCAGGAGACTACTAACATGACAGATCTTAGAGCTAGACACAGTGTGACCCAGAGCCCTTGTCTGAAGTGATAGCTCATCCTGAGGTAAGCTCCTGCCTGTTGATTGGCATGATGGTTTGGCACTGCCCATGAATTGATTACAGGGGACAAAACAAAAAAATTCAGACTTCTAATTTAGGTCCCCGAACTTGGTTCCTACTGGCCAGATTGAGTATAAAGAGGCAGCCCTCCTCTTGTTTGTTGTTTCAAAGGGCAGGCCAAAGATCTCTCTGTTTTTGAAAGGAAAGCTCTTTGGCTCCCTTGCCACCGCTGGTTCTGGGTTCTTGGCAGCACTCCTTGTCCAGGACTATTGGTCCGCCAGAGCACACATGGACAACCTGCAAGGCAACAAGAAATCCGTTCTGCTGGGTAGTCACATGGTTATGCATGTGCACAGAGTTCCTTTTTTATCTGACATTGAATTGGTGGCTTCCAGGCACGGAGTGGTTTTTATGACATCAAATAGCTTTCACCCGTTTCAAAAATCAAGACCCAAATATAATAACATGAAATAAAAATAAGTAAATAACAATAAGTTAAGGAAAATGGAAAAAAAACACAAGAGAAGAAGAAACAGCCCTCACCTAGCCTCTGCAGCTCCTCGCTGTGGCTTTGAGAACGGTGCATGGGACATTGGCAGCTAACAACTACAGAGATGTCTTAAGAAAATGATTTTTGATCTCAAGGCCTAATATTATTCATACTTTCTGTAGCCTCAAACAATGTCTTCAGATAAACTCAGGTACGGGCAAGCCCAAAACAAAACAACACCACGACGGCATTATTACACACACACACACACACACACACACTTGGAGCTCTGCCGCCCGCCTGTCAGCGTCTTTGAACCCCGAGCGATGAGAGAGCAGCTAGTTCTCTAGGGGATACTCTGGGAGCTGTTTTGCCTTCAACACAAGGCAAGGAAACAAGGTTCCCTGGCTTTAGATATGTGTTTGTTGCCAGCTCCACCGTCCTCTGTTTACCGCATCGAGGCTCTGATTGGGAGAACTATGGCGTGCACATGTATGTCCCCGACCTGTGGCACTCGGGGCTTTAGCTTTAGCTTTAGCTAGCCCTTACGGTGTGTGGGGTGCTACAGAGCTGAGGAGAAGGCTTTCATGGAGAATTTGGCAGGGGGATGATCAATCTTTCCTAGCCCTGGTTCCTCCAAGAATAACGCCAGCCAGCATCATGAAATGATGATGGGGACTGGGGTGTTCTTTAAGAGAGGACAGGGGAACAGAGGAGGATAGAGAGAACTATTCCCTCGGGGGAACCTCTCACCCCTTCTTGGAACTCCGTTCCCTGCCTTGCAAGTGCCAACAAGGTCTCTGCCAAGGAAAGGGTCCCTCTTCCCTCCTTGCCTCCCCCGAGTCTCTCCGTGAGCATTCTCCTACAGTAGGCTTCTCAGTAGACCTTACCTGCTTCTTGAGCAAGTCTCAAACTCTTAAGTCAGTCTTTCCAGCTGGTAGATCCTTGCGGGGATCACTCCATCTTCTTTTCCCACAGCATCAACATTCAGTGAGGAGCAACTTGGTTCTTAGAGTTGTTAGGCTTAGCTGGTGGGGCTGGCCACGGAGGGTTCACATACTGGTGTTTGACTGCCTGTGGCAGATGCTACCTCTGCCACTACCATCCTCTCCTCCTCTCCCTCCCCTGCCCTGTGGCCTCCATTACACCCAGATGCTTGGCAGGGAGAGGACATCTGGCTAGTGTTTGCAGATTCATTGTTCACTCTTCCTCCACGCCACAAAGAAAGCAAAGCCCTGGGCCTCGGAGATGGAGTTTGAGGACCCGAGTTCAGTCCCTTGAGCCGGTGGTAGCTGTCTGCTTGCAATCCCAGTGCTGGGGGGAGGCGGGGGGTAGAGATAAGCAGCTCGCTGGCTATCTAGCCTAGCCTGCTCGATGAGTTCCAGGCCAGTGAGAGACCCTATCTCTCAAAACAATAGGATAGATGATGCCCGAGGAAGCCGCACATGAGGTTGTCCTCCGTGTCTGCAGGCACAGGCTCTTGCACACGGTGCCCACCTGCACGCATGAACGCGTGCATGCTTGTGCTCCCACACAGCGCAAAGGCTGCGCTTGAGTGTGAGCTGAGGATGTGAATTACTTCCACAAATCCTGACTTGCTCGTTGTTGCAGGAATTGCCGGGGATGTGTGGACCGTGGTTTCTGTGGCTGATGGGATTCTGGCGCCCTGAAAACTGACATGTTTTTTTTTTTTTTTTTGCCTCCAAGCTGTCACCATGAGAATATTTATGTTATGTCCTGAGCTAAAATCAATATATTCTTTCAATTGTTTCCCTGCTCCATTCAGAGGACACCTGGCCCGCACTATCATGCAGGTTCGCTCACACGCCTCCTTTTCCTTAGCAAACTCCCAAGAAACAGAGCTGATTCCGACGTGGTGATCACGTATCTGCTCCATGACTATTCCGTGTGTGTGTTCCTGTGGTGTTTCCATGTTCGGAGCTGGCAAGAAGAGTGCCCAGCAAGTTGACCTGATTCTGCTTTATCATCGTCTGAGAAACCCACAGGGATTTTGTAAAAAAGGAATTAAAAATCTCAACCTCCTTAGACGGTGTTTATAAACCCCGAGAAAGTCAAATGCAACAAACAGAGCTAGTGCTTCCGCTTAACCCTTCCTCCCCGAGTGGCCTTCCCTTGCTTCCTGTTGGGGAGCTCCCTCCTGCCCTGGGCCCCCGCGTACCCTCAGCAAGGACAGTCACTCACTGAGATCTAATTTCGGTCCTTCAAAGGTTAATTTGTCCTTTTCAGGCTATGTACTCATTTAAACCAAAATTGCCCAGCTACTAGTCTTCTTGATCGCAATTACATCCAAAAGAAGCAGACTACTGACTTCATGTATTGGTAATAGCCTTCCTTTCTAGGTTTTTCCTTAGGGATACAGTTGAAGAGTAAAATTAGTCACATTAAGCTAGAATAGGGAACAAAATACATATTTTATATATATTTGTAAAATCCTCCTGCTACCAATTACAGTCTTTATTAGGAGCAGGTATTTTCACGTCTTTATATTAAGCAGAGCAAACCCAAAAGCATGGTTCCTTGAGTGGATCTTTTAAATAAATACTCGAGTCCATTTTAATATCTAATAATAGTGACTGCTTAAGTCTTCACATTTTTGCATAGCCAGCAGGAAAACTGTTTGATGTTTTAATTATGTCCCTGAAAATGCTGAACGGGTTATAAAAAGCAATTTAGAGAAAAATTATTTTAATTCCTTTTTTTCTTTATTATTAGTGTTATGGGGAGAAAGACATTTTCCACATCCTATTAAAAAATCTTTTTGTATTATAAAAGTGCTATCTTCTGATAAACTACCCTCAATAAGCAAAGGGTTTACCTCTTTTGTAAGTGTTCTGATTTGGGGGTGGGGTCTGGAATGTTAAAAAAAAAACAACGAAATGAAGACCACAGAGGAAATGTGTTCCTCCGAGGAGGGGTGACATGAAAATGGAGCATTGCCTTGCGAGAGAGAGAGAGAGAGAGAGAGAGAGAGAGAGAAAATCTTTTAATTACATTTAAAATTAGCCAGAACCTTGTGCTTGTCCCAGAGAGATTCCTGGGAGGGCTGGAACATTTCTGAAGAGCAGGCTGATGTAATCACTTCAAAGCCCCACCTGGAAGTCTGGACTTAGGAGCAGGCAATGGGGACATTCCGGGCTGGATCCTGCTGGCCCCAGGTCACTCTTCTGGGCAGGAATCAGGAAAGTGGTCCCCAAGGAGAGAGAAGCGGTGAGAAGGAGAGACATTTCCAAGGAACGGAACCAGATGTACAAGCTACAGGGAGGCAGATGGGATGCAGGAAGGGAGCCAGAGCAGGCTGGATCTGTGGCTCAGTGCCTCTTCCCTCAGAGAGACGTGGCCCTGTGGAGCCTGGCGATCAGGCGACACTAAAGCTGTCTCCACAGCGCCAGATATGAGAGACTGCAAAGAATTCAGGGAAATGGTTCTCCAGAAGGACATGGTCGGAGGCGTGGTGGTGGTGGTGGTCTGGACAGGGATGTCTACCTAGACTTCGAGTCAGAACCCTCGACTGTAAACCGAGTCACCTTTGTCGTCCGTCTTCTCCCTCCTATTTTGTGTCCTCTTCCCTTCCTCACCCACTTCCCACTTCCCCCTGTCCTTCTAACCGCTTTGTCCAAGAGGCATCCCACAGTCACTGGCTGCGTGTCCCAAAAGTTAGAACTCAGACGTTTAATTGAAAACAAACAAAACCGCAAAGCCCCCGGATGGTATGCATTTGTGGTAGAAAACCAGCGTCAGCTTCATTTAGAGGATAACCGGGTGAGGGCTTGGGAAACACTGGTTCCATTCCCTCTATCCCAAGCCAGCCCGAGACCCGGCCCTTTCTGAACAAGCTGCCAGAATTACACCCCAGTAGTAAGACCGATGGTTCAGAACATGACAGACTTTGTTACACATCCTCCAATAAGACCACACCTTCTAACCCTTCCCAAACAGTTCCACCACCTGGAGACCAAGCTTTCAAACACGAGCCTGTGGGGTGTTTCCACTCAAACCACCACAGCTGACCAGGTGATGGAGATGCTGTGAGCCTGTGGAGTGTTTCCATTGAAGCCACCACAGCTGACCAGGTAGTGGAGATGCTGTGAGCCTGTGGGGTGTTTCCACTCAAACCACCACAGCTGACCAGGTGATGGAGATGCTGTGAGCCTGTGGAGTGTTTCCATTGAAGCCACCACAGCTGACCAGGTAGTGGAGATGCTGTCTCTGTAAGTATCTGCTGACTGAAGTGATGAATGCATGTGCTTCCTTGTATCTCTGATTCTGCACTAAGTAATCGTCACCCTTGGTACCCACTGAGAGGGAGGGAGGGAGAGACAGAGACAAAGACACTGATCTTAGGGCCCTCAAACTTGCAGTTGTTTAAATCTCTTTTATAAAATGGTACAGTCTCTGCATGTAATCCGTGCATGCCCGTCTGTAGACTGCAAACCACTGCTAGCTGGCTTATAGCACTCAATATACTGAGAACAGTTGCCAGGCTTGATTGACCGAGGGAAATGACAGGACAAGAAAGCTGGTTCAGATTCTGCACTATCCTGAGTGAATACAAGGTCACCAAACCTGAAGATGAGGAACCCAGAGATGGAGAGGGCTGATTATACTCATTAAATGGAGAGGAACTGAAGTGGATCTCTTCTCCTGGAGCAGAAGCTATTAGCCTGATGATCTGTGTTCAGAGTGCAGGCTGATCCTGGTCTCAGGAGACATTTCATTCTGTTTAGCTAGAACACGGTGGGAGCATATCCTGTTCGGCTGGCTTGTCATTGGGTATGAAGAGACACCAGCACACAATTCCTCTGAGATGTTAGTTGGCTTCGTGTTGTCTTTTCTGGGGTATGCTTTCGTTATACTGTCATTCAGGTCAAAAAAGGAGGCTAGACTTGTTACATTTATTTATTAAATATTGATTGCTATAGTTAGCTTCAGTTGTCAACTTGACACATTTAAGAAATACCACCATCAGATTGAACTGCGGGCACGTGGGGCACACTTTTGTTAATTTATAGTTGGCGTAGGAGGGTCCGGCATACTGTGGGTAGGACCATCTGCTAGGCAGGTTGGCCTGGCCTGTATAAGAAGCTAGTGGAGAAATCCAGGAGAAGTGAGCCTGTAAGCAGCCTTCCTCCATGCTCTCTGATTCAGTTGCTGCCTTCAGTGCCTGCCGTCCCTTCCCTCTGTGTGGAATGCATCATCGGTATGCCACGTAGACCCTTCCTTCCAGAGTTGCTATTGGCCATGGCATTTAGCTAGAACACTGAGAACGTCCCTAAGTTGTCCTAATGTGATCTTGGAATGAGCAACTAAATTAGGCTTTCTCTTGGGTGTCTAAACTATCCGGGCCAGTGCTGCTGGGAAACTTAGCTTCACATGTGTCCTGTTATATCACCTTGTTTTGTACAGATTAGCAATATCTGCCTTCTTAATACCCTGTGTGCCCTAGAGAGGGTGACAGGAACTAACAGTATTGAACTCTAATTGCCTTTCTCCTACTGTAAGAGTCATTTTATAGCAACCCTGTAAGGTGCGTGTTTGTTTGCCCAACTTATAGGTGAGGAAATATGGAAAGGTTAAGAAACGTAGGCAAGGTTATGTAGCTAGTGGACAAGAAAACCAGTATTTAAGCACAATTATAATGCAAATTTCTCATTATAGGAAGTTATCCTTCAGAGGGCAGCTGAAGGTCAAAAGAAGGTTAAGGCTAGGTGGTACTGGACAATTACAATTATCATAGCTCTCCTTTTTGCTGGTGTCTTAGGTACCAATGCCGACTAACACAAAAAATAAAACACCCAGAGACAGATATTGGGGTTCAAGCTTCAAGCTGAAGATCAGAGAAGCAAAGCAGCCAGGCCAGTAGATCTTACCTCTACCCAGCTGAATAGCAATCCTGTCTCCACGAATCCTCAGAGGTAAAAGCTCTCAGTTCCTGTCTCCTCCTCTTTGTATTCCTTTCTCCGCCCAGTCATATCCTCCTGTCTCCACCTCCCTTGTGCTGGGATTAAAGGCGTATGATCCCAGATACTGAGATCATCTTTGTGTGAACTTTTTCTTTTTGGACTGGATCAATTTTATGTAGTCAGTGTGGCCTTGAACTAACAGAGATCCATCTACATCTTAATCCTGAGTCCTGGGAATAAAGGTGTGTGCCACCACCGCCTAGTTTTATGGCTTCTGGGTTTAAAGGTGTATGCCCCACTGCCTGCCTTCTATAGCTAACTAGTATGGCTGCTTTGCTATTTTGATTTCTAGTGACTTTAATAAATCATAAACAATATATCACCACAACGACCCAAAGTTACACCATGACCAAAGCAGCTTATGAAAGAAAGCATTTTATTTGGGGCCCATAGTTCCAGAGGGCTAGAGTCCATGACCGTCATGGCGGGGAGCATGGCAGCAGGTAGGCAGCCGGCGCTGGGTCTGAGACTGAGAGCTCACATCTTGAGTCACAAGACTAACTGGGGGAGGAGCAGTGGGCCTTTGAAACCTAAATGCCACATGGACCCTTCCTTCCAGAGTTGCTATTGGCCATGCATTTAGCTAGAACACTGAGAACGTCCCTAAGTCGTCCTAATGTGATCTTGGAATGAGCAACTAAATTAGGCTCTATCTTGGGTGTCTAAACTATCCATTGACACACTTTCTCCAACAAGGCCACACCTCCCGGTCCTCCCTAAAGAGTTCCACAACTGGGAACCAAGCGCTCAAACCTATGAGCCTATGGGGCCATCCTCACTCAGGTCACTGCTTCTGACCAGGTAGTGTAGATGCTGTCTCAAAATACGCTTGCCGACTGAACAGATGAGTGCCTGAGAGCCAAGGTTCAATTCTGCACACTCCACCTTTACAAAGATCAGTCATTTCCCTTCCTCTTCTTTAGTCTGGTAAGCCTTTCCAGATCAAGAGAAGCCCAAAAGTAAGGGATCTATTCCAAATTGTAATTATTAATCTGCTGATTGGGATCAATACTGTACCCAGCACTGTGTCAACTATTTTCTCTATATAGCACTTAACTTAAACTCTAATATTAGCATTACAAGTGAAAACCAAGTTTAGAGAAGCGAATTCACCCAAGTAGCAATTGACTGAGCCAATGGACATCCAAGTTAAAGCCTTCAGGCTCAAAGCCCAAGCTATAATATTGTACCACACTGCATCCAATGAAGCTTCCTTCATGGCCTTGAAGAGTACATCCCTGTAAGGCACTGGGGGCTGTCACAGATATTATTGGGTACTCTGTATACAACCCTTGTGAAGACCCATAAAGTTCCTCATAAAGGGTGCCTTCCATCACCTCGCTTCTCTTAGGGGAGATGGGCTGGTAGGGATGAGTTGGCATGTTATCTCATCCCTTAAAGAGCAAAGGGACTTCAACAAAAGTTGGGGTCCCTAGAGAGTTTGGCTGATGATGAAACAAGTTTACCAATGTGCTCCTGGTCCGAGAGCTGGCTATGTGTGCATTTAGGGCTCAGGTAAGCAGGTGTGGGGAACTGTGGTGCTCCTGTAGGTCTGAGTGTGGAAGTAGGATGCTCTCAAGGACTCAAGAATGAACCTGACCACGTCATGTCCTAGAACTTCCCTAGAGTACGCTATGTCAATCAGGGACAGGGGACAGAAGCACAAAGCCAAAGGGAAGATAAAATGCCTAGTTTAAAATCATGGCTCTACTACTATTTTTTCATGATCGTTGAGTGCCTACTATATGCAGGTTGAACGACGGTAAGAACATTTAACTATTGTTACCTTGTGGTGCAGAACTATTACTGCAATTAACAGGTTACAGAGAGGTCTGAAAGGGAAATGGGCATGTTGGCTTATGTGGCCTGGGGTGCTTGGGAGGTTTGCAGCAGGAGTTAGTCATCAGGGGATGCAGAATCGTTTCAATATTTTAACAACTGTCCCATCACACAAGTGCATAATGACTGAGTGCAAGCTAGCTGGTGCCTGGCACCTTGCTAGGTTCTGGGAAGCGACAGGGAAGCAGAACAGACTTCCTCTTACTGTCTAGGGATGTAGACTGTCTTCACTTCATCCCACTAATGAGCGTGTGATCAAAACACAAGATGGATGCTCACAAGGAAAGAAACTTGGCTGCGAGAGCATGAAATATAGGAGCTTCACTTAGTGCCAGGTCATGGTTGACTTCCCCGAGGAAGCATTGCCTCCAGTGCCTGCAAATGAATTAGGGAGATGCCTAGACCTTTTCACAAAGGGGAGGTCCCTGGAGTGGGAGAGAATACAGCCCATCAGAAAAGAGAAGGAAAGTCGGTGTGCCCAGAACCGGCAGAATGAGCACAGGGAGTGGTCCAAGATAGCAAGATGGACTCACAGAGGGGTTGGGCAGGGCTTGGTAAATGTTGGGATTTAGAGCACTAAGGCTAGAGCTACTGATTTTTCTGTTGTTTATTTGATTTGGTTATTTTTTATTTTTTGAGACAGTTTTTTTGTTTGTTTGTTTAGTCCTGGCTGTCCTGGAATTAGTGTTGTAACCAAATTGTCCTCAAGCTCACAGAGATCCTCCTGCCTCTGCTTCCCTGGTGTACCTCCCAGAAACTACTGACAGGTTTTAAACAGGTTGCTAACCATCACTGTAGCCACAGCTTTGGGATGATCAAGGCATGGGCATTGGTAGACATTGCAATACAGTCCAGAGTTTGAGCTAAGAATGGCAGCCTACTTGAGGTAGTGGCCAAGGGTAGGGAGAAATTGGATGGGGATCAATGGAGACAATGTTTCATAACTCAAGGAAAGGTTTCCAGTTCCAATTCCTTCAACTATCCTGAGTGAGGCTCTTCAGTAGCCCAGGGCATGGGAGTCAGATTAGTTCTCTTGATTGTAAGAGGTCTCATCTCCTCTCTGGGCCTCGATTTCCTCATTGGTGTAAAAGGGGGATAGGGATGCCATCCTCAGGAGCCACGATCCATTGATGACAGCCACAGACAATAGCAAGTTCGCCTATACCTTAGGTTCTTGTCACCTTTCAAAAGAAACCCCCCCCCTGGGATGTGGTTTCTAGGTCTTCATCCCAGGTCTCTCCGCCCTGTGTCAGCTGAGCATGTGAGCTCTGGGGCCTTGTACACCATAATCAGCCCTCAGGTTCATCACTGTCACACGAATCAGCCAAGCTACAGATCGGGAAGGCCCGAGGAGGTCCCCACTCCCTCACCCCGGGACGTCCCTTCTGCCCTGCTGCCCCACGACGAGGCACACGTGTGTACCCCAGCTACTAGCAGATATCTAGTGAACTTGCTTATCCGGCAAGCTCGGAGGTCTCCCCAAATGCTTTGAGTGGCGGAGAGGGGAGATTCAGGTGAGAGGTGGAGCTGGATAGGGTTGGCTGGCCGGCTGGCAACTCATCTCTCTTGAAATCATTGGGGATTTCAAGACTTAGGCTTAGGAAAGACTTGAGAACCAGAGGCCAGTCTGGGCTGCTCGTACAGGCCAGGAAGTCAGGGTTGTCCTTACCGGGCACACAGGGGAATGGAGTGGGTATTTATTAATTTATTTTTGCCAGAGGCTTGGTTCCCCAGAAGTACCCCAGAAGGCAAGCCTGCCGTACTGCTGCCGTGGCTGGGCCGGGCCTCTCCCATTGCCCTTTTATCTTACTCAGCGCATAAATCCATTAGCATGGCTTTTTCTTGAGCAGCCAAGATGTTAGGGCCCATCACTCAAGTCATCCACATGGCATTTCAGCCTTTCACTGGAAGACAATTGTGGCTTCAGTCAAAGCCCTCTTGACAGGAGAAAATGCGGACCCAGGGGCAGAATAATGCAGCCAAGTGCTTGCTGTCCCCCTGCAGAATGCGACTCCGTGTGCCATTACTTCCCAAATTGTCCTGCTGTAAGAATTCACTTGTTTACATCTCTTTACGCCCCA
The DNA here is from genome assembly GCF_017639785.1 of Mesocricetus auratus. NCBI lineage: Eukaryota > Metazoa > Chordata > Mammalia > Rodentia > Cricetidae > Mesocricetus > Mesocricetus auratus. The sequence continues at coordinate 5,264,676 of NW_024429182.1, read as the reverse complement.
GCATTTAACCTTGGGCTCTGAACACTCTCTCCCCTTCCTCCTCCTTACCGCAGCAATTATTCCCTTTGTGGCTTTCATTTTCTGTAATTACGGTGGACAGCCATGGCACAAGCACTCTGCTGAGCGGCAGGGCAGAGCGAGCTCCCGTTCCTTCTGCCCTGGGAGCTGGTGTGGACCATTTGCTGACTTGACTCATTTGGGTTTTCTCAAGGGTTCTGCCCTCCCAAATGAAATGGAGAAGATACGTGCCCCTAAAATCTGACAAAGGGGAAGGGACATTGGATAGCGATGTGCTGTGATCTTGCCTCAGAGCATGCCGTGCCAGCCAACGTGACGCAGAAAACAAATCACCAATGTTGTGATCACGCGTGGGCGGCTTTCAGCCTCTGCAGGCAGATGTTGGCATCTTAAAAACGTGTTACGGAACATTCCGAGTGTCTGAAAGCAGACAGGGTGCTGCTGGCGGGGATACGGGATGGCGCCGTTCCTTCGGAACAACAGATCGCTGGTTTCTTACGTAGGTAAAGCATAGGAGTCACCGCAGGATTTAACAACTACACTTCTAGGCAGCTGTACAGGCAAAAGCTTACACTACCACTCATAAGAGCACTGGTCAAAATACCCCAAAGTAGAAACAACCTAAATGCCCCAAAGTCGATGAATAGATACCCACAAAAGAGGATATTTTACCATAAAAGGAAACCAAGTATTGATATATGTTGCAGCACCACTGAACCTTGGGGAAGAAAGTGTCACTCAAAGAGACCAGGCACATTATGTAATTCCACTTAGGTGAACCGACCAGAATAAGCAAATCTGCAGAGGTAGAAAACATATTAGTAATTTTAGGGCTGGGTAAGGGTGTCGGGGTAGAATTGGGAAATCCTGGCTAGGAGACATGGGATCTGTGGGAGGGGTAGTTAAAATTGGGCTGTGACGATGGATGCTCAACTCTTAAATATAGCAAGGTCACTGAGTGCCATGCTTCACCTGGGCAATCTGCATGGTCTCCCAACTGCACCTCAAATAAGACTGTCAGAACAGAGCACAGTGCCTGCTGAGCAGCTGGGGGAAGCCTGGATTCCAAGCTCACAGCAGCATCTCCAGTGAGCATCCTGGGGCCAGTCTTCAACCACCCCATAGTATCATGCTTTCTCTTCAGTCAATACCATCCCATATGTATTTTAATACAAATTCCTGAAATAGAAAGGACTCTCAAAAAAGAAAAAAAGGTCATTAATACACGTGGACATTTAACAATAATTTACCAAGGTCATTGAACATACATTGTCCATATTGCCATCTGTCTTATATGTTTATAGTTGTTTGAATCAGGATTCAAGTTAGGTACAAGTCTTAATTTCTTTTCTTGCTGCTATGGTAACACATTTCTGATGGGAATCAGCTTACGGGAGAAAGGGTGTCCAGCTCACAGTTGAAGGTGCGCGGCCGGAAGCCACAGAAGCAAGAGCTTGCAGCCGCCGGTCAAGAGCTTGCAACCGTGTGTCTGCGGTCGGACATACTCACCTGCTTTCTCGGTTTCACAGCCCAGGGTCTCTTCACAGGGAATGGTCCTGTGCACAGCTACAGCGGACCTTCCCACATCAAACAATGTACTCAAGATAACCGCGCTAGCATGGCCAGAGGCCTAGCTCCCAGGTGGTTCGGTGTTCCGTCAGTGAACACTAGCCATCCCAGAATACACACTGAAAAGGTTGGACTGCTCCCAAGTGTCTTTTAAGCCATAGCTGTCCCTTGTCTGTCCTTTGAAACTCATCCAAGGTATTTAAGAAACTACACCCTTTGTCTCAGACAGTGTCCCACAGTCAGGAATGCACAGATGACATCCAGTTGTGTGGTTTGATGTGTTCCTCTGTCCCCGGTGTGTTCCTCTGTCCCCGGTGTCTGTTGTCAATTGCTAGCTCTCAGGAGGAAGAGTTCCCGAGCTTTCTCTCTGTGGTTTTAGCTGCTTGCAACCTCCAGGGTTTGGATCTGTAGATGTACTAGGATAGTGGAGCGTTTTGAAAGCAAATAAAAGATTGCATATGCGTCCTTCCCCACATACAAAATGGAGCTAAGCTTCTTCTTCTCACTTTCCTGAACTCATTAGAAACTTGTCCTACCTTGAAACAGCCTTGAGCCCGAGAGATGAGCACAGGTCTTGGGGACCTTGCCCTGCAGCTTCTAAAACCCCGGAGCACAATGGGAGCTGATGCGGTTGCTCTGTGCGGGGATCAGAACGGCGGGGACCCGCCTGCCCACTGCCCCTCTCCCCCCCAGGCCCACCAGCCCTTCCTCGGCATGCTCACACGTCTCCGTTTTCTTACCCTCGCTGTTCTCTGCTTGGCTTGTTCATTTATTCACCAAATATTTACCGAACACCTGCCGTGTACCCAGCACCACGCCAGGAACTAAGGAGAGAAATACAAACAACAGACTATTTATCCCCCGAAGGAGTGCAGTCAAATGGGGGTAGGGAACCCACAAGTGAATTGATCATTGTGAATTCCTCTTGTCAATCAAGACTCAGGTCACCGGCCGCCTGCTTCAGGAGGCCCCTTTCCTCCTTCCTTCTGGTCCAGCAGAGATGACCACTCTTTGTGTGGGCCCCTTCTTCCCCAGATGCTGGTCCAGCGCTCATCATACTGGGGGAGTCAGGAGGATGGATATCCTCTGGTGCATGAGCTCCAGTGAGAAACGATCTGAAAGGAGCTGCTAGTAATCTCTGCATTTGTTTCTATTGCCTACTAGCTGTGTGGTTTGGGCCACCAAGTGTCTTCATTTCTCTATTCTCAGGTGTCCTGTGGGGTATGGCCTACTCTAAACGGTTGTATCGAGGACTGAAAATCGAAGAGAGCGTGTATCTGAAGTTACCACTGATTTCCTTCCCATGTCTGAGTTTAAGCATCGCTTGGCACAGAGCAGGGAGGAATGGGATGGAATGTTTATCGCTTGGTGCTAAGCATTTGCGGGATCACTCATTAAGGAATGGGATGGTATCTTTTAAGGCATTTTTAAATCAGTCACTAAGTTAAGTGTGGGAAGACAGCCAAGAGGAGAGTCTGTTAGTTCTTTGGGTTGTTAGATAGAGGACTTTGAGATGCTGGACTCAAACCTGTCCTCCATACCGATGGTTCTCAGTGTGCACATGCGTATGTGTGTGTGTGTGTGTGTGTGTGTGTGTGCATGTATGTGTGCATGTGTGCGTGTTTGTGCATGTGTGTGTGTGCCTGCCTTGTGTCCTTGTGTGTGTCCGCCTGTGTGTGCACAAGTGTGTGTGCATGCCTGCCTGTATGTGTGCATGTGTGCGTGTTTGTGCATCAGTGCATGCATGCATGCATGCATGCATATATGTGTGTGTGTACCTGCCTGTGTGTGATAGTGTCCTGAGGTTGGGAAACCCAGTTTAGAGCCTCTCTCTTTTTCAGACCAGCAGCATCAACACCGTCTGGGAGCATCAGAGATGCAGAGTCCTGGGCTCTCGCCCACACTAGCTGCAGCAGAATCTGTTTTGTTTTTTATCTGATCACTCTGGATGTGAAGATGCACTCCAGTTAGGGGAGCAGGCCTCTAGAATAGACTTCTCAGTCTTGAAGGACTGCCAAAGTCACCTGGGGTTAGGAGTGGTGGCAAAAATCCCAGTGCTCAGGCTACACCCCATAGCAGGGAACCAGAGTCCCTGGGTTAGGATGCAGGCACTGGTATGTTTAAACTTTCTCAGACGATTCTAACAGGAGCCAGAGTTGAGAACCACTGCTCTCCAAGCCTACACTCTGATGGTGTGTGAAGACTTGTCGGTATCTCACAGTGAGCAGTGAATATTTGTTCAAACAGAGAAACAGAGTCCAGGATGGGGAAACGGCTCAGTCAGTAAGTGCTTGCCCTGCAAACATGAGGACCTGAATTCAAAACACAGCATTAAAACACCAGGGATGCTGGGAGCTTGTCCAGTGCCTGGGAGGCGCAGAGAGGCAGATGTCTAGCACTTCCTGGCCAGCCAGCCTAGCCTAGGGTCCTAGCGAGAGATTTGTCTCAAAAATGTGCTGGAATGTCCTGAAGAAGGTCATGTGAGGCTGACCTCTGGTCTCCATACATGTGTGCGCATACATGTGCGCCACTGGTATACCTGTACACTCCACACTTATACACACTCCCTCTGCACCAAAAGTTCAGGTACAGTATACTAAATTGCTAATGGTGCCCAGTTTATCATGACCTGTGGCTGCTCATGGGCCCTACTAAGACAGTTGTGACCTCAGTTGAAACATGCCCACATCTAGGGCTGTCTCAATTTTCATATATGTATGTATGTATATATATGTGTGTGTGTGTATGCCCAAGAATGTATGTATATGTACAAGAAGAAAAATGCATATACCTTCTTGAATATTGATATACATCTATATATACATATATGTGTATGTATACGAATACCATATATGAGTATATCTTCTTGTATATCTTCTTATATATTGATATATATTCTTGCATATTTCTTGCATATCTTCACACATATATATATATGCATATACATATGTATGTATTTTTTCCTTAGCATGGCTTAGCAGGAAAGTCCTTAGCACGGCTTTATGAGAGGTTTGACAGATGAGCGAGCGTATGAATGAATGGTGTTATACTAAGGGTCAAACTCTAGTAGTATGGAAAGATGGGCACGATGGATATTGGGAGCAGGGAATTACTCATCAATAGGCACTTAATGGAGGAAACGGATTTCAGCGAGGCTCTGGAGTTAGCCCTCCCGTGGAGGAAGATCCCACATCTGTTTCCTTTTGCAGCCGTTAGAGGAAGGGGACATATTTGGGCTTAGGGTCTCCAAGGAGATGCATCCCTTCTAAATGCCTCCCACCCTGATTTCTAATCAACACAGGACCCTATTTCCGCCCAGCTGTAGATCATTAATAATCACTTTCAGCGCTCAGCAGGTAAGGGCTTCTCCTTATGGGGCTGAGGGAAAATAAAGGTTCCAGCAGGTTCTGTAGCTCCTGCCCCTGGAGCTGTATGCAGAACGGGAGCCTTAGTTCCCTCTGTACACCCAGCATATTAAAGCCCTTCATGTCTTAAAACAGATGATGGTTTTAAATGCTGGGATAAAGGGTTAGAAATGGACTAACCTCATCAAACGCTTCTATATCTGATCTTACCTTCCCAGCTGAGGGTCACAGGCAACACGAAAGGGTTCCATTCGCTGGCTGATTTTTAGTGTGCTTTTTTTTTCTCCTCTTAGAGTTTTGCTTGTTGAGTTAGGTCAAGGAGACAGGTAGGTTTGCAGTGGGTACTTTGGGGTAGACAATCCCATTCCTAGAGCCTGGAGAGTGGGCAGGATGGAACACATCCAGGGCATGCTTAGTTGGGAGAGCTGGTCAGATTCCTGGATTCCTGGAAAAATGTGGGAAGAGAGCATGTTTTGTCTTTTTTTTATTGGAGATCCTGCAACTGAAACTCCTCCCAGGTGGGGAATCTCCATTCTGTGAGTCTTGGAGGAAACAGAGGTTGAAGGGACAAGGCTTGCCCTTCCAGTGCTCCCAGAAGCTAGGTCATAGCACGTGCCCCCGGTTCCAGTGGGTCCCACAGCACGCACTCTGGTTCTAATGGTCAGTCTCTCCTGTCTAGGAAAAACCCATTGGAAATTGTAGGGATCTAGTTGTTGTAAAGGGGTACCCCTACTCCATCTTTTCCTTTCCCTGCTTCCTCTCCATCTCCTGGACGGCCACCATGTTGTTGTTCAACTCCTGACGCTATGTGCAGCTGCATTATTGTTTTGGGTTTTTTTTTGTAACCTCATAGCTGCCTCAAGACTTCAAGGTGGAGCCAATCCCATGCTAGGATTGGGAAATCTGGACGCTCTGCCCAGGAGAGGTAGCTAGACACGTCATGAAGTCAGACAGAGTTGAGGGTGAAGACAGCGAGGGGTGGAACAGATGGACCCTGAGTCTGCTCCCCTTAGCTGCAGGCCTTTCACTTGACAAGACGGGAAGCCATGGCATGGGGGAGATTCTATTGGGAGGGCTTTGTGAGTAGTGTAGACGGCTTTCCTGATGCAATCTGAGTCTTAATGTTTCTTCTGGTCCCTGCTAGAAAGTAGATTCAAGGAGGTAGGATGCCTTCCTTGGATGGTGTGGCAGCTCCTTCACCTCCTGGGGAACCTTCCTTCCGGAACCTGTGTTCAAATGCTTTCTTTCAGACGTACGGTAGCCCCTGCCACGAGGCTCAGCCCTGGAGGGGGTGGGGTCTGAGAACTCTGCCTCTGTCTTGATAATGTGGAAAGAAACACGGAAATATTACATTCACCATTCTAAGTTCTTCCCTGTGAGGGGCTCTGTGTGTTCCTGCATGTCTCTGCGTGTCTTTGAGCCTGCATCCCCTTGCAGGGCTTGGCTCCCCCGTGCAGCTCCCTCACGGGCAACGGTCTGGTGTGAGCTTGCTCAATGGCAGGGGTCTCTCATCTCACTTCCCTCCTGCTCCTCAGACGTCTTCTAGGACCTCTGTCTGTACTCACTTGCTCTCTTCCTGCTCTGCGGTCTTTTTCTTGATGTACAGGACCAAGCTGACGAGGGTGCACATAGTGGCCCGAGGTCCACATCCTTTTAGTGTTGGAGGCTGGTGGGCAGGGTCGTCATACCCTGCATTGTGTGCTAAGTATACCTTACCTAGCCAGCTGCAGCTCCCTTACAAGGTCTGGGGCAGGGGTGGGGGGGGGGATGTTAAGTTGCTCTTCCCATGATGCTCAGCCCCTCTTCTCCCGAGGGGAAGACCAGCAAGTGCGAATCTGAAGGAGGGAAAGTGGCTGGAAATGACCTTGGGCTGCCATGACCCCCATAGGAAGCCATCAACCCGTCAAATCACCTTCCTCTTGGGCTCAGGCTTTGATCTCTACCCAAATCCAGGTCAAAGCAAGGCCTGGGGCATCTTTTCCAGGAAGCTGTGGCCAACACACACCTTTGTCTGTGTTCCCTAGGCCTCTGCACAGCACCGGGTCCTCCTGGGTCCTCACACTCCTGCCGTGTGACAGGGAGATGCCCGCTGGCGCTCGGGCTGAGCAATTAAGAAGCTGAGGTTTTCCTCCTCTTCGCTTCCCTAATTGTTATTTTTGTCCCAGCTTTCAAACCATCCCTGGTTTTCATTTCATCTTGCCCCAGCCCAGTGCGCCCGGCAGAAAGAGCCAGCCTGCTCGGTGGGAGGCAATTTCCCAGCGTGTCCAGAGATAATTCCAACAGGACTGCTTTGTACATATAATTATAAAACTAGGGGCCACCAAAGTGCACCCATAGAGCACAGTCTCAACTGTTCTTGGTTCTGTTTTAATTATTAAGCCTTAAAGCAAAAACTAGGTTTCAAAGAAAACTTTCTGTACAGCCCTCAATAGAGTTAAAGGAGGAACGTTTTAAGCTGATGAGCTGACACTTGTAGAAGCAAATATATTAAATAAATCATGATTCGTTTTGGGGGCAAAGTCTGACTTACATCAACTCTGGAAAAAATGGATCTTAATGAGTGACAGTTGGGTGTTTTCTGTCACTTCCTGAGGTAATGGCCGCAAGCTGACATTGCTCAGTGGGTGTCTTATACTTCTGAACAAAAGTTTTTTGGAGTGAGATAGACAAGGTAGAAATCCCAAGGTGACTACGAGGAATGTCTAATGAGTGGAAAGACATATTTACTGGCAGTCTGTATGTAAGCTGTGACAGTTGACGGGACTTGATTGTAACAAATATAGTTGATGAAGAAAAGGCTGACAGACCCGGAGAGGGGGCTTTGGTGGGGGGAGAGAGCGTCAAAAGCCCTGCGTTGGCTGAACCCTGTTAATGGTAGGCTGGATACAAAGCTCACCGTCTTGAAAGGGAGCTGGGATCTGGCAATGATGTCTAAACAGAAATGTGTCGAGCTTGCAGCAGGCTGTAATGGGTTCGGATCCGCTGACCTTTTTTGCCCGTCGCTTGGCAAGCCGGTGCTTTGGCATCTGAGGCCAGAGAAAGACCTCAGCTCTAAGACCATGTGAAAATCCAGTAACTTTGGGGACTGAGATACCCATGTCTGGGGGCATAGGCAGACTTGGGTCTTTAATTCACAGATGTCACGCCTAGGTGGCTGCAGTGACCAAGAGCCACCAGTCTCTCTATGGTCCACCCCCCCCCCCGCAGGGCACTAAGCCTGATCTACCTGGAGATGTGAGGGGGCGTGAACAATAGAGCATGTCGGTAGCCCTCCTTCTCAGATGCCCAGTCACCCCTCCATCCTTCTGCTCCATCCCTCCTCCGCACCCCACTCCTACCCTCGCTCCGGCATGAAAGGGGTGATTGGCCTGGAAAGACAGGGCTGACTGGCATATTAAATGGCGGCACTTTGTAACTTGCTGGTCAGGGCTGTAGCGATAGGCTTGCCAATGAGCTCTATGCTTCTTCCCCCAGGCAAATGTCACACTGACACTAAACAGGGTCTTTTTTTCATCCTGCATGCTGTTTTTCTATGCCACATGTTATTCCACAGTTGAGAATAGGGATAACTCTTCAAAACACAGGGAGTCCATTGCGCTTTCATGCAACAGCTCACCTTGGAGCAGAGAGGCAGGCTGGGAAGGGGCAGCCGGGAGGTGTCCAGGGGTCACAAGGGGTTGGCCCATCTGTAGACGTTCTGAGCCTGACTTCCTGGGATGAAGGAATGAATAAATGAATGAATGACTGAAAAAAGACTGGAAAGAGGTAAGTATGCAGAGATGGCCAGTGAACTTCAGCCTTATCCACCAGGGCAGGGAGCTGAAGTTCTTCCCGGGGTGTCCCCTACAGACACCTGGATTTGGCGTAGTGCTATGTTTCTCATTTTGATCAACTGGGCAAATAAGTATTCCTTACCTCTTTGTTGATTTTAGGTCTGGTCCTAGATCTAGAAGGCGTTCTTGTTCATTCCTGAAGTCCTAAGTGAAGGTCCAGCGTCTTAACTTTGACAAGGCCCCCACTCATGTGGGAAGAAAGTCCTTTCCTATAGTCTTGACTCACCTGACTCTCTCCAGGTCAGTTCTTAGTAGCCTCACCTACTGCCCTGGAAGCAGACCTCAGACAAGATTAAGTGGCATGAAATCCTTTCTCCTCCTGGAGATAGGGCATGGCTCAGTGCTAAAGATACGGGCTGGCTTTAGCTCAGCAATTTCCTGCTCTACCATATGGTCCAGGTGATTGACATAGGCCAAGAGGTGGGTATCGTGACTTACCTAGAAGCTAGGCTTCTTCTCAACGGGGTACCAATTTTTAAAATCAAGTTTGGAGCCTGGGGGGAAGCGGCCCAAGCAGAAGAGGGTCACAGTGGTTTACGAAGGAGAATGTGCTTGGTTTATCTCCTTTTTTATTTTTTTTTAACTTGAGATAGTTACTTTCAGGTGTTGTTCTGAGCTTCAGCACCCCCATCTATAGTTAAAATTGTCAGTTGAGATGACGTTGGTCGTCCCTTCCTGCTTTGGGTTTCACTCTGTACCACAGCAGGGAGTTAGGAAGGGAGAGCAGGGCTGATCCTAAAGTCCCACTAAGCACTCAGAGGCCACTAGTTTGCTTTAGTGCTCTCTGATGATCGTACTCATCCGTTAGGAACATCCCCGTGGACAGCTGGCTGGAACTCCAAAGTCAAGGCACCAACCTTGAAAGAGTCCAGGCAGAGGCATCGCATGCCAGTCCCCCAAAGTCAAGACTGCCTGACTTGGGCACTCCAGCCAGCTGCCACTATCGGTGAGGTGTCATTGCCAAGGGCTGTTGGCTGCAGGTCCTGGAAGCACCAAACCACCAGGGCCCGGGCCATCCATGTCTTTGAGCTATGGGTGGGGAGACCGTGGCCTCACTCTCCCTCGTGTAAGAAGCCGAGGCAGGTGATCTGGACAGCTGGGCTCAGTCCTGGCTCCTGACCACAGGAAGACGATACCTTCCCATGACTCCCTGCTTCCTCCCTCCAAAGATCGTGCCACATGCTGATGCTGGGCTTGCTTTTCCAAACCCGTTACTCCGCAGTCCTCGTGCCTGGACAGGACTGGGCTCTGGGCCTCCACTGCTTGATAAGGACTCTGCACTGAAGGCATGGCCTTCCCTGTGTCCCAGCTTTCTCCTGGATAAAATGAAGGAAATGGACCAATAGTTTTTCTTTAAAAAATCCATTGATGCCCTTTACTGAAACCTTTCCTGAGAGCCTAGTGCGTATCTCCCTGGGAGCACTCCTCTGTGTGGGGGCTGAGGGGTAGTTTTCCTTCTCCACTTCCATTGTCCCAGAGCTATTCATGCCCCTCTGGGGCCTCCGTCTCACATTGCGGGTATCGAACGCCCAGCAGCCTGGGGTAGCTGCAGTAGTCTTGAGTTGGGAAGGGTTTGTCTTTCTTTCTTTGAAGCCTTGCATTATTGGCAGAGGAGGGAGGCTGGTTTCTGCTCTAGGCTGTGTGGTGGTATCCCCTCCAGATGTGTGGAGGATGGACAGTCCTGTCGGGATTAACCCTCTGCCCTCCAGGAGAGCTGGGTGGAGAAGAGTCGCCAGTCCCAAGGCTGCTGTGCCAACCCATGTCTTCTGATGCTCTGTGCTTTTGAAGGCACACTTGCCACTCTCATGAATGAGGGCCAGTGTCCGTGGAGGTAAAGACAGAGGCACTGTTGCCATTCTTGTTCACGGGGGACAGCTGGCTGTGTTCTAGGACTCCCTATGGGATCTGAGTCATGCAGATCCCTGTTAGAAAGGCTGCTGGCTGTGACAACAAGAGTAGGCCAATCCAAACCCCAAGAGGAGAGGTTTCCCCACATCCCTTTCCCCCCAAGAGTGACAGCCACAATGGCTGTGACCACGCTGCACACTCCCCATGTGCCTGTCCCCATCTGCCTGAGGGGAGCACTCTCTGACTATTCCCATTTCACAGATCCAGACACAGAAACGTAGGAAGGCCAAGGAAATAGTCCATGGTCACACAAATGGAGTCCTGTCCTATGGGGAGGGACACTTGTTAGCCATGTGCCCCGAGGACAATCATTCCTGCCTGATACAGGGCTTTCCCCCAAAGAAACATAAGACCCTGAGAACTCATGCATACATTAGCCCCTCCCTACAGTACTTTGGCCAGTGGGCTGTTGACTGTGGGTCGGCCATGTCTGGTGTGTCCCGTGAGGAGCCCAGTTCTGAGTTACCTACTTTAATTCCCATTAACTTATCGGAAAGCAAAACACAAAAAGGCTAAGAAATTTATCTGACATCACACAGCCCACAGCAGAAAAGGGGTGAGGCTGGACAGGCTGACCTCAGAACACGATTGTGTTCTTGTCTTAGGTTACGTGACCCTTTCGGCGAGTCTTTGGGGGGATGTTTTGAGCCTACCACTTGCTGGCTACAATGGTGAACAGGGGAAAGAAATATCAGCCATGGCTTCTGCTCCTTTTGAGCTTGCATTCCAGAAGAAGGGAGAAAGACAGTAATCGGACATGTGCAAACACATGCCAAATGTAGAGCCGAAACCTTAGGTGGGGCTCTGGAGGGAAGGAGCGTGGTGACCCAAGGACTTGCGATGAGGGGCCTGACCTAGTTAGGGAGGACATCCTGGGAGAAGGCTCAACCAGCTGAGGCGAAGGGGTGAGTAGGGGTGAGGCAGAGGGCATGCTGGTGCAGTCTGCACAGAAGGAAGGGCATCCGCAAAGATTTCTGGGAGGAGGAAGCCTGGGAAGGAGCATGGCTCCTTGTGGGAGGCAGAACTGGCTACGTGGTTGGAAAATGAGTTTCAGCTACTGTTCCAAGACGATAGTGGGGGCCGTGGCCCCTTCCTCCCGTGTGTGTGTGTGTGTGTGTGTGTGTGTGTGTGTGTGTGTGTGTGGCGCCTGTGTGGCTTGCCTGCTCCAGAAAACCAGACTGAGCGACTGAGGAGGGAGGACAGAAAATCCCAGAATGCTCCAGGCCACGCTCATAACTGCTGGCAGCCGTGGGAGTCCATCTGCTGCCCCGCACAGGGGGGATCCCGCTCTGCTCAGCAGAGCCCAAAGGGTCCTCAGCCATTGGTAGAGAAGCGCAGGGACAAGGCAAGTCCTGGGTGAATGTGTGATGTCCACCCGGGCACAGCCATGTTAAGGTTACCAATGTCCGAGACCCAGGGGCCGTGATACGGTCTTCCGTCCAGTCTATGTGTGGATGTTGACAGAGTGTGCAGGAAATCTCCACCATAGCTTTCTCCCCAAGGCTATCTATGGTCTGAAGATGGCTCCCTACAGAGAACGGGCCCTGCCAGTACTGGCTAGACCTGCGGTGTGAAACAAACTCAATGAGCTTCCTCCAGGTGCGGCAGTGAGCACAGCTCACCTGACCCCACCTCTTGAACGCCTGCCTGTCTTTTCCTCATTCCCTCATCACCTCAGGGTTCCAGGACCCACGTGCTGCCAGGACTTGGCAGAGAAGCATTTCAAGGAAAGGCAGGTGAAGGAGCTTGTGGCCAAGGGGTGCCAGGCAAAGCAATTGGGGGAAGATCCTCACTCCTACAGGCCTGGCCAACTTTTCCTCTCCCCAGGAAAGAGTGAAGTCCTTGTCCCTGGATGGCCAGAATTAATGGGCGGAGGTTTGGGCCATGCAGCCTTCTCCTGGCCTATTTGCATGGACTTCACACAAAAGCCCAGCTACCTTTGCCCACCCACCTCCCCAAGGCTGGGAAATGTGTGTAACTCCCTGTGAAGGTATCCAAAGCCAAGGGAGGTGCGGGCAGCTTGCAGGGGAGTTTTTGATGGGCTTTTATAAGGGGACCCCAGAGCTGAGGACACGAAGGGAGGAATCCCCCACCCCCAACACACACATACCACTGCCAGCCTTTTGCAGAGGGCTGCCCCCTGTGGGCACATCTCTTTACAGATACATAAACGTCTGTGATAAAGCAAACCCAGCTAGGTCCTTCTCTTTTCTGAGCCACAGAGAACTTTTCAGAACACCAAAATCAATGGCTTTCCCCCTCCCCAGCCTGGTGTGTTGTATGCAGACAGACATTTTACTGTAACAATTATAATAGCTCAGTTGGAAATTACTGTGTGGCTAGGGAGCTGAATCCAAGCCTGGATCCAGCTTCAAACGACAATATCAGAGGCGAATTAACACCGACATCCAGTTCTGGGCTTTATAAAAACTGCTAGGTTGGGAGAAGAAGTCCGTAATTGTTCCTACAGCTCTGGGTGAAGGTTAATACTTGGGGCCTTGGCTGCCGACATCTGGGGCTCCCTATGCCACACGGCACTGTCTCCCAAGACCATCAGGCACGCGGAGCTCACTGTGCTTTTCATCTCCCCAAGGTTCTCCTGGAACACCCATCTTGTCTTCCACTGCTGGGGAGAAGGACCAGCTACCCTGGGCCTCAAGGGTGTCAGCTGTCTGTCCTTCTTTACACCATGTCCTCTATTCAAAGGGACACCTCTGCTTCCACCCAGGGGTCTCTGGGACAGAACGGCTGAAGACCCCAGTGTCTTCTGAGTCTGTCTGTTTAGGTTAATTATCCAGACGACAAGGCATTGATGCTTCCTCTCCGGGTTGGTTGGCAAACTTGACTAGACTCAAAATGAACCTCTTTGATTCCATCTGCAAAATTAGATGAGATTTGATAAAGTAAAGATGTAGCCTTTGAAGTATTCCCTATCAACATAAGTGCTGAGAACACTTGAGTGAAGGCATTTGAGCAGTAGTGAAAGCGGCAGCCCAGGCACTTCAATGAGGATTGCAGCTAAGGGCATGCCCGGAAGGCACAGGACTCACTGCGTCTATCCTGCGGGCAATAAGCAATCGCTAAAGATTCTAGACTTCTCAAAGTTCAGAGTTCAACGTGCCAAAACTTTGTTGAACTGGTGATAGGCTGGGCTCTGTGGTTTGCATCCTGTTTTCTGAGGCTCTATAAGAGTCCAGAGTGATTTTTCTGGTTTTGTGCCTGATCTCTCTCTGCACAGCAGGAACAAGGCTCTTTCTTTCCCTTCAGCATCCATGGAAAGGGGTGAACTAAGACCTCGGCTACTTTCCTGGGGGTGTGGTCCCTCCAGAGCCACAGGGCAGGACATCAGCAGAAAGTGTGCGTATAGACAAATGAAAAGCAAGTGATCGGTGTTAAAGCCGGGTGCTGTCACTAGCTAGCCGTGTGTCCTCGGTGAGGTTTTTTTTTTCTGTCTCTCCAACGTTCCCACTGTGGTTCCAAGTCTGCAACTCCCTTCTATGTGCCAGTAATCTCTACTTCCAAACGGGGCTGCTGCTAAGCCCTGCTACTGGGCTCCGCTACCGCAGAGCCCATGCTAGATGCTGGAGAGGAGATGTTCAGTGAAGCACCGTGTGAGCCCTTCAGGTCTAGCCAGGTACAGAGAGCACTGAACGAGCGCTTTAATAGAAAGTGCCGGGCATGGTGGGAGGCGCACCTATGAAGTGCCACAGGGATTCAGAGCAGGGAGCAATTAATTCTGCCACAGGAGGAGCCCAGCAAAGGCGCTGAGGTGAAAGGAGAGGGTCTGATGTGAGCAGCAATGAAGAAGAAAGCACTGTGTGATTTGTGCAGTTAGAAAAGGCATGTTCTGGTCCTGATGCAGGTAGTGAGGGACAGCTCGCAATCGGATTCCTTTCTCTTAGCTTAGGCCGGATTGATGGCAACTTGGGGAGCTCTTTAGCTTCAAAAGAACAAAGGGCTGCTGTGAAGGGTTGGATCCAATAATCAATGCCAAGGGGAAATACTCTATTAAAAATATTAAAGCTTCCAAGCAAGGCCAACGGAAGGGACCCGAGGTGGATACCCCGCTGCTCAGATGGCTCGGGGACCTAAGACAGTGCCTGCCACAGTGCCGGGTCTCTGAGGTCCTTAACCTGTCTTGAGGGGACCTGCAGATTTCCCACCGGGGAAGGCCCACTAAGTACGCCGTTTCTTCCCGGAACCAAGTAAGAATAGGCGTGTGCTTGCCTTGTTCATTCCAGGAATGAGACATCCAGTCGTTCACAATTAAGCGTGTTGTCGGGGAGGAGATAGGATCAAAGCGCGGTCTGTGAATCTATGAAAAAGTAGTAATGAAACTCATTAGTCTACATGATTAATATGGCCTAATAAAATATTTTCATGTGTTTGCATTGATGTTTGATGTTTGTGTGTGTGTGTGGGGTGTGGGGGTGAATGTGGGTGTGTGTTGGAGAGGCCAGAGGACAACTTTGGGTGTTACTCTTCAAGCGTCATCCACCTGGTTTTTGTTTTGATGGTGTATTTTGATTTTTTTTCTTTTTGCCTTTTGAGATAAAGTCCCCCACTGACCTGAAATTCTTCAAGTAGGTTATGCAGACTGCCTAGCGGGCCAGCAAGCCCCAGGGATCCCTCTTCATGGACTGACCTTTCTCTATAGCCCCTTAACAAGGTGTTTCTTTTTAAAGCATGGTGGAGAGAGGGCTCAACGGTGAAGTGTGTACATTGCTCTTCCGGAGGACCTGAGCTTGGTTCCCACCACCCATATCTGGTGGTTCACAGCTGCGACTCCAGATCCCGTGAGTCTGACGCCCTCTTCTGGCCCCCACAGGCACCTCCCCCATACACATAATTCAAACATAAAAGAATTTTTTTTGAAAGCTTGACATTGGCTATGGGCATTTGTAGATATTCTTTGTCAAGTTGGGGATGTTCTCTGTCCCTGGATTTCTCAAGCAGTTTCACCCTGAGTGGGTGTTAGATGTTGTCCCAATTCCTGTTGTTGTTGTCTGCATCCGTTGTTCAGAACGTGTGATTCCCCTTCTTCTGCCTGTTGCCATGGTAGATTACGTTGGTTTGTTTTCCAGTATTGACCTAGCCTCCTTACATGCCAGGTGAAAACATTGGTTTGTTTTCCAGTATTGACCTAGCCTTACATACCAAGTGAATCCCACTCGGCCCTGGTGTGTGAGCCGTCTTGTACATCGATGGACTTGATTTGCTGATGCTTCCTGAAGGAATTTTGTGCCTAAATTCATAAGACATTATTAGTTGGTGATTTTCTTCTAAAATGATCATCATTGTTATTGTGCGTAGTCTGTGTGGGGAGGGAGGTGAGACAACTTTGGGGAGTGGGTTCTCTCCTTCTACCCTGGCCGTAGGGGATAGAACACATCGACCCTGACCTTAGGACAATAGAACACATCTCTAGGCTTGCATGCATAGCAAGCACTTTTCTCTCCTGCACCACCTTGATGGCCCTGGTTTAGAGTTCTGTTTGTACAGCCTTTATCTGGCTTTTGTGTCAGGGCAACACTACCATCGAAACAGAGTTGGGTGTTCTGTCTCATTTTCAAGAAAATCTTTCGTCAGACGGGCATCGTGACGCTTTCCCTCAAGAGATAATCACACAATCCTGTTTCCAAGTGATAGACACCGGGTTGTTCCCAACTCCCCTGAGTGTAGATGCTGCTATAACAAATCTCCTGCACCTAACCCTTGTGCCTGGGCTTGGACTTCCAAGTGTTCACAGGGTACCCCAACATCCCTGCCCAGGAGCTCTGTTTCACAAACCACTCTCGCTTACTCTTTTATGACTTGTCAGCTCCAACCACTTCCCAGCTGAAAAGCAGCAGTCAGACAGACAGGGGAGTGAACTGACAGACAGACAGACAGACAAACAGACAGACGAGGGAAGCAGCAGACAGACAGACAAAGGAAGTGACAGTCAGACAGACAGACAGAGGAGGGAAGCAGACAGACAGATAGACGAGGGAAGCAGACAGACGAAGGAAGTGACAGTCAGACAGACAGACAGACAGACAGACAGACAGACAGACAGACAGACAGGCAGGAGAGACGCAGCACTAACTGGTCATCTACTATGTGACCTGCTGGAATCTGATGCTGGTTGGCGCTGTCCTTTATCCCATTCTACTTTTGGCAGCACCCTATTTGGTGACTGAGGCTGAGAGGGATTCATTAAGTTCTCTGCCCCAGGCCTCACGATTAATAAGACTCAACTTCAGCTGTCCCTGTACCCCTGGGCACAGCTCCTTCTTCACACATACGACATCTCAAGGTTAAACGGTCAGCACGGCAGAGTAGCTAAGGCTGTCTGGAGTCACCGTCGTAAGTTTGGAGCCAGGACCCTGGCTCCACCTCATCTCTAGCTGCGTGGTTCGGGATGAGGACTCTCTGTCTCCTGGAAGACTGGATACCATCCCCGGGAGACAAGAACAATGTCAGTTACGCCTGCAAGCCTGTTACTCAGCAGTGCTAGCTTAGAAGGCTGCGGAGCAATGGCAGACGCTGCTCTGTGTCAGTCTCCCACTGAGGTCCTCAGCAGTAAAAGCCACCTCATTAATCTTGGTTCCAACTCTCTTCTAAGTTTGGCGTTTTGCTCACGAGTGACCGCTGGCTGCACTGTTCAGCTCCAAAACTCCGAAGCCTGAAGGTTTCCACAGTCCCTGGGTGAGGGGGCGGGGTCTGAGGATGGTCTGTCTTTGAGTCCATCTGTCCCCTTGGAAACCTTTGTCTTCATCATGTGTGTTCTCCTGCCTCAGTTTCCCCAAACGATCTCTTGAATTCCAGAGCTGATTCCTCTGGGGGAGTCCAGGTGCTGTCCCCTCCATGTTGGTGACATTACCCCTTTGGAAGAGGGGCATTGCATTACCTTTAGCACTGGCTTCTTTCTCGGCAGGAAGAGGGCTCACCTCCACTCTCTGCATTACTGTCAATCAGTAACTGTCCCTGCGATTTCTAGGAGTGCTACCAAAACCCAAGTGAGTTGAGGACTTTGGGCAGCACTTTCTCAAAGGCCCATTAAAACAGTCGTTATGGATGGAAAGAGGTACAGTCAGCCTGCCTGAGAGGGCGTGGTTCCTTACAACCTAATCCCCTTTCAAATCAAGGTACTAGGGAGCAGTTTCAAAGTTCCAAGCCTTGTGTGCAAACCGGTAATACATCAACCAGCCTATATTTCTATCTCAGTGGTCAGTGAGGGTTGACATCTAGTGTAGTAGTCCTCCAAGTGACTCATCACCACACACACACACACACACATATACCACATACACACACACTTGCACACACACCATATACCACACACACATATGTGTACACACACTACATATCACACACACATATGTGTACACACACCACATATCACACACACACACCATAGATTTCTTGACAGATCTCAAGTTGGAAGAAGTTGTGATTGAGACAGATTCTTACCTGATGTCTGAAAAAAAGCCCACAGGAGGTTTTTTCTTACGTGAGAGCTCAGGTTTGACATCTAGAACCAAGGTCTGTGGAGTTCTGGCAAGAGCCCGGCTTCTTCCCAAGCATGGGTCCCTGCAAAGAGGAAGCCATGTTCTGCAGAGGCACTGAAACCCAAGGGCTCATCAGACACCTCCCTCCCGTCCGTGGAGCTGCAGATGAACTCAGCCTTCCAGGCGCAGTTAGTACAATAGTGTGGCAGCCAAAGCCGTTTAAAGTTGTTTGTGGTCAGAAAGTTGTAATTTTTGTTCCAGTTCCTCAACTGAAACATCTCAGAAAACCCAAGCCTGGCTGATGCCTGAACTGAAGAAAGTGTTCCTTGGGAAACGTGTAGCCTCTGTCACTCTTGGGTATGAGTTGTGCCTAAGCTGCATAGTATGGCAGAAACATCCCAGATGCCGGACTCCGTCTTCGCACATGAAATCGTGGGGGAAGAGGGTCAGAGGACACTGGCACCATGTGGAGCTCGAGGCTGAACCTTCCGGGTGTGAATATGAAGCTCACAGACAACAAAGTTAAATTCGAATTCCCAGTCCGAATTGTAAATGGAAATGACTAACTAAAGTGCTCATTGTAACAGGAAAATTCCCTTAAAGGCTGTGTGACCCTGGGGGAGTACAGCAGCCTCTCTGAACCTCTCTCTGCCTTCCTGTTGCTAACGTTCTGGTGACTGAGGCAGCAGCATCCGGCGCCAGGGTTAAGAGTGAGGTGAGCTGCTCACCGCTGTCTTCTGGGTGGGAGCTCCTGGAGTGGGGAGCTGGTCACTTACCAGAAAGGCTTCTGTGCTCAAAGAGACCATCTCCCCTCCAGTCTTCAGCAGTTGTCAAACTTCAGGGTACATAACAATCAAAGGGACTTATTTCAAATGCAGATCCCCGTAACCCAGCAGAAGAGATGGTCTGACAGAGCTGGTGCCCAGAAACCCACAACTTTAACAAGCACCCAGGTGACTGCGATGGAGACGGCTCCTAGGCTACACTTTGAATTCTTGTGATTTAAAGATACCCACAGGAAGAGGCAGAGGGAAGGAGGCGCGCACGTCTTCGTGTGAATTATTCAGTGTCCTTTCTTCCCTACCAATGATTAGCCAGCCATTCTCTTTTTTCCCCCCTTTTTAGGATTTTTCTTTCTCTTCAGATTTTTAAGTTTTTGATTTCATGCGCATTGAATGTTTTGCCCGCACACATGTCTGTGCACCACGTGAGTGCCTGGTGCCGGAGTAGGTCAGAAGAGGGCGTCAGATCTCCTGGAACTGGAGGTCCACACTCAGGCCCTCTGCAAGAGCAATGTGAGCTCTTAGCTGCCACGCCACTAACCAACCATCCTTGAGGGAATGGCGCTTTTTACTTGGGAGGAGCGAAGAGAGCTTTGCGATTAGGTATACGGGGAAGGTGAGTCTCTGCTGGCCAAATGCTAAGTGACATGAAAATCTTTAGATTATTTTGCTTGGTGATGGCTACTCCATTTCCCCAGTATACTCCTCCCCCCATCTCCCACGTGCTGTGTGTGTGTGTGTGTGTGTATATGAGAGAGACAGGTGTGTACTTGTCAGTGTGTGGGTGTACACACATGTGTGTGTATGTATGTGTGAGAGAGAGGTGTGTACTTGTCAGTGTGTGGGTGTACACACATGTGTGTGTATGTATGTGTGAGAGAGAGGTGTGTACTTGTCAGTGTGTGGGTGTACACACATGTGTGTGTATGTGAGAGAGAGGTGTGTACTTGTCAGTGTGTGGGTGTACACACATGTGTGTGTGTATGTGAGAGAGAGGTGTGTACTTGTCAGTGTGTGGGTGTACACACACGTGTGTGTATGTGAGAGAGAGGTGTGTATTTGTCAGTGTGTGTGTGTGTGTGTGTGTGTGTGTGTGTGTGTGTGTATGTGCATGTGGAGGCCAGAATCCAATCGTTCTTCACCTATTTTCTGATGCTGGGTCTCTCACTAAGCCCGAACCTCATCATTTCAGCTAGGCTAACTGGACCAGAGGATTTAGAAATCTGCCTCCCTTTGCAACCCCAGCAACTGCAACGCTGGGATTATAGGCATGTATGCCCTTGTCTGGATCTTCAGCTGCATGCTGGGGTCTGAGCCCACATCCTCATGCTTACACAGTGAGCATTCTGACCCACTGAGCCACAGCTTCCAAGCTAGCACCTTTCAAGCTTGCTTATGGCTTTTAAGCTTGTGTGTGTGTGTGTGTGTGTGTGTGTGAGTGAGTGTGTGAGTGACATTTGTGCAACACCTGACAAGAGCAGCTTGAGAGAAGGAAGACAGATTTTTGGTTCATCGTCTCAGGGGGTTTCAGAACAACCTCACCGGAGAGGAAGGCATGGCTGAGCTCCTCTGTCTGTGGTGGACCAGAAAGAAGGGTTCAAATTAGAACCGGGGGGGTGGGTGTAACCTTCAGAGGTCTGACATCACTCCATCAGCCAGGTTCCACCTCTAGAAAGTTCCACCGAGTTCCCAAACAGTGCCAACAGCTGGGAAATGAGTATTCATAGCATGAGCCTGGGTGTCAGGACTAGACCAAAGCAACAGCTGATGTCAGACATCAGATACTTGGATATTCTCTTGAATGTCAGACAATTGTTTGAAAAATGGGACAGTGCCATCCGTGCAGGTGAGAGCTTAGCCTAGGTCTTGGATGTGTTTGCAGGGTGTCAGTTGCTGACTTGAAAAGATCTAATACTTTGAGAAAAACTGTTCTAGAGTGCTGAGAGTAAGTACAGAAAGGATTTGTAGGTGGAGTTTTTTTTCCGCCTGTCCCCACAGCCGTTTAGTCCCAAATAAACACACAGAGGCTCATATTAATTATAAACTGTTTGGCCAATGGCTCAGGCTTCTTACTGGCTAGCTCTCTCTTAATTATTAAGCCATAACTATTAATCTATATATTAATCTACATGGCCTTATCTTACCTGAGAAAGTCTGGCATCCTATCCTCCCGGTATACACGGCGTCTCTCGGCATCCTCTCCCCGGAATTCTCCTCGTCTGGTAGCCCTGCCTATACTTCCCACCTGGCTACTGGCCAATCAGTGTTTTATTCATCAACCAAAAAGAGAAACATATATTAACAGCATACAGAAGGACATTCCCCCGTCAAGGATTTGTGATGAACTGTAAGAAAGGTTGCTATTGACACCACTGTCTCTCTGTACTCATAGCTGAAGAAATGGGGTTCGTTTCCTTAACACCTTCACTTGTGATTGTAAATAAATGTATATCCTAATGAGAAATCTAGATTTTAATTCCTTATAGTGTGTGTTGTGCATGTATGTGTGTGAGTGTGTATGAGTGTGTATATGTGTGTGAGTGTGTGTATGTGTGTGTGTGTGATGCTTGTTGGCACCTGTGGAAACAGAAGACATCTGATGACCTGAAGCTCAAGCTGGTAGTCATGAGCTATCTGATGTGGGTGCTGGAACAGAGCTCAGGTTCCTTGGGAGAGTGAAAAGAGCTCCTAACTGCTGGACATCTCTTCAGCACCTCAGCTGATCCCTATTCTAATGACTCCATTGCAATGTCTCATTTTTTAAAGACACCCTAATAAATGTAATTTTTTTCTACCACACAGAATTGCTGCCTGGGGGATAAAAGTGTTAGACTTGCTGAGCCCAAGGATATATCCATTTCTATGGCCTTAGGTGTGTGTTGTCCAATTTCCATCCAGAAAGGATCTTCTGGTCCTCACTGCTGCCAGCAACTGCCACAAGGACAGGAGAACACGGTCTTTGGCCTCTTGTCGGCATTAAATATGACTACTGAGTTCTTTTAAAGTGTTTTTAAAAAAACCTTTTTAAGCAATTCATGCAATGACCTTATAATTTCCCACCCAGGCCTCGATGGCCTGGACTGCCTTATGTGCAATGCTATCTTGTGTGGCGTGGGCATGGGTATGGTGGTTTATGTGGAAACTATTTTTTCTACACTTTGAAGATAGATATTTCAAGTAAGTCGTTGTGTTGGGTCCCCCGTAGAGAATTAAAGCAAAGGTATCATCCCTCGATGCTCTAGGGACTGGAGATATGACCTACTGGAGCCTTTCGGCACAGTCGGTGCCGGAACAAACTCCGTTATGTCTAAGCATGGAGGCAGCGAAGGTACAGACAGGGTTCCCTTTCCAGGTCTGGTAAGAGTGCACACATCTTCATGGATCCTTTACTCCCTTGGAATTTGCTAGGAAAGGGGATATTTGGGACACCACATGTTTCACCAGACAGCCCACAAGGAAGACCGCCCTTCTAGAATTTATGCCTCCCGGGCCCTGCAGAGTCAGCAGTACCAATGGCCTGTGAAAGTGAACACTTGGGTCTACTTTCCCAAGCAGACAGCCCTCCAGAAAGATCCGGTGGCCACCATCCCCGGAAAGCCTGCCTGTGTCCTCGGTGCCCAAAGCAGCAGGTTAAAGCTGGGTTATGCTCTGTCCATCCAAGGAAAGATGCAAAAACGCCAGGCACTGTCTCGCTTGAGTTTGTTCCCCAAGCTCTGGCGGTTCAGGTTTGTCGCCAAAGGCTCAAGAGTCTGCAGCAGAACACCAAGAGCGGACTCGAGGTGAGCTCAGCCTCAGGTTGGAAAGCCTTCCTTCGGAGGAGGCCTCAGCTGGGGTTGGTGGTTATGGAGCTGGAGTCGGAGTCCTTGCTCTGCCACTGCAGAGAGATGTGGCCCTCAGACAGCCACAGATCCTTACAGGCTGTGTTATTTTCCTGTTGCACTTGACAAAAGCGACGTAAGGAAGGGTTTATTTTCTACTTGCAGTCGAGGGTACAGCCCATCGTGCGGGGGGAGCGCACCGCAGTGCAGCGGCAGGGCACCGGGAGAGTGAGGCGGCTGGCTGGTCACATTGCATCCACAGTCAGAATGATGTATATGAAGGCCAGGGGCAGGGGCGGGGCCGGGGCGGGGGCGGGGCGGGGGCGGGGCTCACTTGCTTCTTATTCCCACCCCATGGAACGGTGTCGCCCACTTTTGCGGCGGGTCTTTCTTCACTTAGACATTGCTGGAAACACCCTCGAAGATTAAATCCCAAAAATGTTGTCCGTGAAGGTGAGCCATGGCACATGGTCAGCCAAGGTGAGGTCTTTCTAGATAAGGGAGGGGGAAGGGGAAGGCAGGGGAGACAGGGAGCGAGGTGCACAAGCTCCTAGCCATCTTTATATGCGGATGGGCCACCGCCCTCTGAAGTGAGGCGTCACTCCAGCCTTTGCCTGCCTTGCGAGCTGAGGACCCCTAGCTCAAGCAAGCCAAGGGGATGTTGGAGAACACACCCTGACAAGTCCTGCGTGGCTTCTCTAACAGCATTCAGAGGAAACAGGAACTAGTCTCTCTCCTGGGAGATAAGCGTCAGGTAGCCCACGGCCTCTGCCAGGGGGCCCCTGGGGGACATCAATTCTCAACTAAACTTCAATTTCAGCCTTCCTGTCCCTGTTGCCGCCTCAAGCAAGCTCTTTTGTGTCCTGCTGAGGGTGGGTAGAGAGCGTCAGGAAATGGAGTCCCCAGGGAGAGTGGGGGACACAGGCGAATCAGGCAGAGGGAGGTGCAAAGTCCAGGGTCTTAGCGGCTCTGCTGAGGCTTTCAGCGGGGACCCACCTCCCAAGGCACCTGCCTGCTCGGGCAGTGGGGGAGGCCGAGTTCTTGGAAGCCATGACTGGAGGGGAGGGCTCAAGTCCTCATTTCCCACGCGAGTTTGTCTGTCCCTCAGGCTTTTCTTACTTAGTAAAAATGACCCCTTTAATGCACCTTATTTATTTTCTCCATCCACCCGAAGAAACTGTGAGGTGACTGGGTCACGATGATTGCCGGACTCCTGCAAGAAGCTCCACACGGGCTTTGGAGCAGAGGGACGCCTTGTGGCAGGGTTGGTCAGCTGATGGCCACGCCCCCAACACCTGCAGAGGCCTGTCACTCTGGACAGGGAGGCCTAGTAGGGCTCTTGCAATTGAGCTGGGGTGAGGGAGTTTACAATGCTCCAGAGCAGGAAAGAGGGAGCCAGCTTAGATGACAGGAAGCCCTGTCTCCTCTGCTTGGTGGAGCAGTCTGAGAAAGGCAGCCTGGGCAATAATGGAGTTAGCTAATCCTGATCGAAATAAGCATAGGAGAGTCCATCCTAATCACAGCTAATGGGCTCCAGATGGAGAAACAGAATTGTTCTCATTAGCCAGGCTGTACATGCTCAAGCCACACACACACACACACACACACACACACACACACACACACACACACACATTCACACGACACATGCATGCACACATACATTCACAGCACACATTCCTGCACACACACCATGTATGCATACACAATACACACATGCCACACACATGCATGCATGCACACACCACACACACATGCATGTACACACATCACACATGCATGCACACACATCACACATGCAGGCACACACATTCTCATTCCCTCCCTTCCTCTCTCCCTCCCTCCCTCCCCCCCCCCTGTCTCTGTAAGACATCCAATTCACTCACGTATCTGACTTCCATAAGTTCTGTCAAGAGTAGCCTTCCTGGCAAAGCTAGTGGCAGGGTATTATCCACTTTGGCCTCTCCTGTTTTACCCGTTCCCTTACCCCTTCCTCAACATCCATGCTATGCGCGGTTTCATTAACCTCAAGACTCCTGGAGTGGAGTTAAAAACCTAGGCTTACACGGCCAATTAAATGGAAGTACATTCTGCACGCAGAGTGAAAGTCCTTCTCTCCCTCCCTGAGTACAGCTGGACTTTTCAGCTGTATTTCATAAGTGTTAATGTAATGTTGTTGAGAGGAAATACAGTCTAAAGCAGGAAGCTCCCCGCCCCCTCTCTGGGATGCAGCTGTTCCTTCAGTCTGGGCTGTTAATTCAAACCACTCCCAGGTGCCTAGTTCAAATTATCTCTTGTTTAGGACAAAATAAAAATGAAACTGTCAAAGCCTTTCTGCCTCGCTCAGGCCTGGGCTCCACAGTCCTGTAAAGAGAACAATGCCAGGAAGCGGCTGCTGGAGCCCTCCTTCTTCAGTGAGATGTGACACTCCTGTCCACCTCTGTGCCCTCCTGGGGTCTGCGGTCCTGTTGAAGAGCTTGCCGTGCCTTCCTTGCGGGGGGGGGGCACCTCCCACCTCCCCGTTAAGCTTTCCTCACAAAGTCTCCTCCCTGAATCCTTCCCTGAGCATCCCAGGTTCCCAGTTTGGACACACAGTGAGTGCTCAATATATCCTGAGTGCTGTTACTGTTGCTCCATCAGGATCCAAGAAGCCCGTTGTTCAGTGCTCATAAAATAGTCAATGGGAAGCTTGCAGGTGGGTTTTTGCCTGTGATTTGCATGTGTCCTCACATGCTATTCATAACTGTGTCCCCTGAATCCCCCCTTCCCCCGAACACGGAACACATGCCTAAGCTGGACTTGCTGTTTGCCTGTGACCTCTCTGTCCTTGTACCAGCCACAGACACTAGGGAGGCTTGGGGCCAGACCCACAGAGAGCGGCCGAGGCGACTGTCTCTGATTGGAGTCTAGTGTCCTCTAGGGAGGATGGAGCGTGGTTCTTAGGCTCCAAGCTCTTAGGATGTTCGGTATCTGTTTCCTTTCTGTTCAAACTGGCCGGCCCCCTGTTGTCAGCAGCTCGGGGGACAGGCTTCTTTTCGGAACTTTGTTTGTGACACAAACTTTCTAGGATGGAGTCACATGATAGCAGGGGCTGCAGGTGGCTGCCATTACCCTTTCAGTAAGAAACAGTCTCTTCTGGGCAAACCAGAGGCCCCAGCCCTTGACCCACGTGACAGGGAAGTTCCCCATGTCTTCCTAGCGCGTCACTGGCTGCTCCGTGATTTGGGGCAATTCTCTGCTGGGGCGCTGTCTTAATGTAGCACCCCACAAGCATCTGGCCCGTGCTTGCTCCATGGTGGCCCGGTTCTCCGGTTCTCTCTCTGTCTGTCTCTGTCTCTCTCTCCCCTCCCCCCTCCTTGACTTATTCTGTATAAGAGGTTACAAGTAGGGGAAGGTAAGGTTAAAGTGACCACACAATGCTCTAATTAAATGGGAGGAACTTCTAGAAAACAGTATTTCAGTATTTCAATGACTGACAGTTTAGAGGTGATAAACGGTGTGTGTGTGTGTGTGTCTGTGTGTGTGTGTTTGTAGTCTGTGTATGTGTGTGTGTGTGTTTGTAGTCTGTGTTTGTATACGTTGTGTATGGGTGTATGTGTGTTTGTACACGTGTGTGTCTGTGTCTGTGTCTGTGTCTGTATCTGTGTCTGTGTATGTGTATGTGTATGTGTATGTGTATGTGTGTGTGTGTGCATGGGGGGCACTTTGGACTGATACCCATGCTGTTATGAAAAATGCCCAGGGACAGAGATCACCCAGGTTCTGAGAAGAACACGTGTGCATTGTGCCCAAGAGCACATTGTTTTAAAGTTGTAGATATTTTCTCTGGAGCTTACGGTTGGATTGACTCCGGGTTCAGTGTTGTATCGTGGCCTCGGTTCTGCAGAGAGTTTTAAAGACTGGGAGAAGCAGTTCAGACCTGGGGTTTCTGAGAACTGACCCTCCATCTGTTGACAATCAAATACTGAGCCTATTAAGAGTGGCAGGGAGGAAGGAAGGAATTTCCCACAATCCCTGGAGACAAAGGCCCTTTTGACTACACCTGGGGGTGAAGGGTGGCTGCCTGGGGTCAGAGCAATCCAGAGATCAGATGAGCTGGAGAGCAGCTGGCACTGGGAGCTGTGCTTCCATCCAGCAGTTTCGTCTACCACGTGGGGGAGGGACGAGGAAGAGGAGGACTCTTCTACCTACGAAAGACCCCAGTGAGTCACCCAGCTTGTCTCCATGTTATCCTGTATCTGTGCTTTTCCAGGGCCTTTGTGTGTGTCTCTCCTCAGATCTTCAGCTCCTCGGAGCAAGAGCGGTGTCTCTGTCATTATTAGTAACCCGGCACATAGTAGGTGCTCAGCAGATAATCAAGGAATAAGTAAACCCAAAGACCCAGAAAGGGGATTCCAAGCAGGACAACAGCGCATTTACACATCGCTCTGCATGGGCAAGCAGGACAACAGCGCATTTACACATCGCTCTGCATTGGCTAGCAGAGGTAGCATTTCATAAGCCAGTAACACCCCAGTGGGCCCAAAGATTTTTCAAATGCAGTATCCCTTCCCTGTGGCCAAGCGTGTGTGTGCACAGGGCACACACTGAACAACTGCACACTGGGCCCCCATGTGTTGCAGGAGTCGTGACTGTTGTCTCAGGCCCCGGACTCATGCCCTGACCTGTGCCCGGCATGGTGGGTGATGGTGTCTCAGAGAAGGTTCTCTGGATACAGCACCCCGCCCCAGGCAACAGGGCCCCTGAACCTTTAGGTCTTCTTACGGCGAACTCGTCCAGCCTCTACACTGCTCAGGGCCTTGCCTCTACACTGCTCCTTGGTTTTCCTCCTTCTCTGTTGGAAACACAACCATAGCAGCCTCCTTTCCGACCTTCACTTGCATAGAGAGTCCAATAGGAGCCCTTGGGTCCACACAGACCTGAGTTGGAACCCTGGAAAGATGTTGTAGACTCTCCGGTTGAAGCTACCCCAGCTGCACAATTAGGTATGTAGGGGCCTGGACAGGAGAGGCATAGAATCCCCTTTTGATGTCTTGCTGAGTGTGTACCAGAGGAGATGGAGCTGTAAGAGCCCGTGGTAGGAAGGTCCTGGCTTGCTGCTTCCCTAGGCTGCATCACTTGGTGACCTGGTACCCTCTTTTTAAAAAATCCTAATTCTCTTCCTGAGAACTTCACAGTCGGTTACTCCAGGTAATCTCTCCAGAGGTTGGGGATGGGCCACTTTCGTCCTGGAGCAGGCTCCTGGAACGTGATACGGCTTTGTGAGTGACTAGAATCAGATGGCTCCAATTAGGTCCCTTCCGCTGACTTGGTCTACCCATCCCAATCTTTTGTTGTCATCAGACAGAGCCAGCTGAAGCCGTAGTGCAAGAGGCACCATGGTTCTCATGAAAGGAACCATGGCAGCATCCAGAGATGGGTCTCTGAAGGCCTTGGTTAGGGGTTCGTAAATGAGATAAATATGAGGGGGTTAGGTCAAAGCCGGGGGCGCTTTCTGCTGCATCCAAGACTCTACCTTGATTATTAAAAGCGACTTACTTAAGCCATGAGCTGTGGAGTTACAGGATAGCATAATCATTGCTGAGAGTGTCACAGCCACCCCTACTAGTTCCTAAGGGTCACCATGCAGGAAAGCTGAATGGAGTCCATCCTGTGCCCATAACCACCTCCCACTCTTTATCATCTTTGGTCTTCACATGAAGACATCACTTCTGTACCCGGACCTAGGTGCTTCTCCAATGGCTCACAGCTGAATCCCAGGGAGGCAAAGAGAGAGACTCAGTGTTGGCTGGTGCCCTTTCTCACCAGCATCCTGCCAGGGTCTCTACACGTGTGCTTAATCCTTTCCACTGCCTGGGCTGAGAATAGGTGTATCTGATAGTCGTCAAGCACACGGGTGGGTGACTGGTGCAAAGTTCATTCACTCTTCTTTGTTGCTGATGTCAAAATGGGGCCCACGCTGTCCGCACTGCTCCTTATCCCTCTGGTCCTCTCTCCCTTCTTCTTATCCGTGCTGTACCTGTTCACAACGACCAGATCATCCTGATCCAGTGAGAGAGAACCTTGGGCATTCGCCTGCTGACCCTGGAGTCCAGAAAGATTCTGTGAGGCTCTCAACTCCAGCCCACAACCCTGGTATATAAACAATGATGTGTTTCTGCTCCTGCCTTTCCGGAGCAACAGAGGAACAGGTCAAGGAAACACCCCACTCTGATTCTTCCAGGAAGTCATTGGCAGGGGTGTACAATGGGGAAAATCCTCCTCTACACCAGAGACTAGGCAGATAAATATGTCTATGTAGGAATGTGCTTCTCTTTTGACCCAAGTGTAATCGGTCTATATTTCCTCTTCTTGGTTCAGCGTACTCAACTGCAAAGTGGGGATGCTCTCTGTCAGTTCAGGTGGCTTCCTTTGTGCCCAGTCCCCGTGGATCATGTCTGGGAGTGTGTGCCCAGAGAAGGGTGAGCTGACTGGATTTCGCGGCTGCTCTTCCATTGCTTGAGTCTGGAATACTTAGGAAGCCCATTTGGGACTTCATTCTAGAAGGTTCTCCCAAAAGCGGATATGCCGCTTGCACCATGGACAAGAGCGACCTCTCATCGCAGGAGATGAAAGGAGTCGGTTGAGGCGAAAGCGCTTTGGGAATGTCCACACCGTACACTTGCCAAGCTAGTGAGCTACAGTGACAGCCACGCTAGCAATTCATTCTGCAGCTGCGGAATGAGCCGTTGGAAAACGAAAGTCCCGTGGTTCCCTTTCTTTGGTACATATTTTTGTGTGATGCCTCTCCCTTCAGCTCAGGAATGCCCAACTATTTTGAACAAGCATTGCCATTACTTTTGAAAGCCCCGGTCTCTGGATAGTCTGCGATGTCGGCCCGAGCTCATATATAGGCAGGAGGTATTTGGTGAGCCTCAGTGGGAAGAATGCTCCTCACTAAGGTAGGGCTGGGGTACGGGAAGCCATCCTAGAGAGAAAGACTAGAAGGTGCCAAGTATCATGGTTGGTCCGTGGAGGCCGGCCAGAGATGAATTAAGCATGACATCCTACGGAAAACCAAACAAACAAAGAACCCCACAGCAAACAAAAGGGCCTGGTTTTCATTCAACAGTCAATCAAAAGGCGAAGAAACCTCAGGCTGCTTTCTGATGAGGAAACCAGATATGTGAGGCAGTCAGGTCTGCGGTGAGTCAAGGGGAGGAGACAGCATAATGACTAGGCTTGTCCGTGACCATTTGGCTTGTAGCAATCATCAGAGGCCTGGACTGCTTCGAGGAAAGAGCCAGGGACGAGCAGGGAGCCACCAGCAGGGCCTCATGCTCTGCGCGATGTAAACAGCCGTACATCTGGGCACCTCATGTTCTTCCACCTCAGGGTGGGGAAGAGACAAGGGCTGCTGACAGATGAGGCCGAGTCAGGGAGGAGGGAGCTGGAAGCAGCAGCAGATGATGGAAATGTTTAGATAATGTGTCTGCACCACACACACACACACACACACACACACACACACACACACACACACAGTAGACCAAGGTTGCATCGGTTGGAGATTTCCAAAGACCTCAGGTCTGAGTCCCTTCCACTCTGGCAATGAGGAACACGGAGCACAGGTGGCCACCAGTGGTGGCAATAACCGTGGAACTGCACAGTGTGTGGGGAGCTTCTTGCTGCCTGGTGCTGTCCTTAGACCAAATCAGAGTGTGGCTGTGATCACCCCTGGAAATCAGAGTGTGGCTGTGATCACCCCTCGAGCCTGCCGAGTAGGTGCCATCTACTAGGCTGTCTAGTCTACATCACTCTCAAGGCCACCTCTGATGGGGAAGTCCTGTGTGTATGTCAATAAAGCACTGTTGGCCAATAGGGAAGCAAGGTAGGTGGGACTAGGAGTCCAGGAGGACTCTGGGAAGGAGAAACAGAGGGAGTCATGATGTAGCCACCATAGGGATAAGAAGTCAGGACCTTTCTCCGGTAAGAGAAATACTTAGATTAACAATTATGGAGTAAATACTTAAGTCAGAGATAGCCAGTAAGAAACAAACGGCCAACAGCTTCATAATTAATACAGCGTCTTGTGTGTTATTTGGGGACCACAACGCAGCAGAGCCCAGGCGACTGGTGGGGAAAAACCAAAGCAGCTGGCAAGGAAAAGGCTTCACTCAACATACCTCTTCCTTGTCTCTGGAGTAGTGAAGGAGTTTGCAAAGAGACTGAACAGGGTCAATGAAAACCTTGCCCTGGGATGGACCCATGCTAGGCAAAAAGATAGTATGTCCTCCTGGATGGAAAGCTAAGCTCTGGGGCTGAGATTTTAGAGTTTATACCAGCTAGCATTTACACTCAGTGAGGAAGGTCTGCAGGGATGAAGCTTCCAGCCGGTACCAACTTGATTACTCTGGGTCCTATTACTCAATATGTGGTGTCTTCAGCAATAGTATCTGCCCACCAGGTTCTGGAAAGGTAATCCAAGAGCAATGGTGATAGCCTGTAATGTTTGAGGAGGAATCTATAGGACCCCACTGACTGACATTTGGAAAATAACAAGCCCATACCTGGCACAGGGATTTTTATTTGATAGTCTGTGTTGTCTGGGAGAGACATTGTCCCCCATTCAAAGGTAATATTTAAGCTCCATGCATATCTATGTTTCTACAGTAGTGGTTGTCCACATGGCATTTTCAAGGGTCTTTAGTGGTTGCTAGTTATCTCTCCCTACACTCCCTTCTCCACCCTGATTTCCCATCCCTTACCCCATTTAACCCTTCGTGTTCCACTACTCTCTCTTCCCTCCTTCATAACCTGCGTTCTAGGCCCCTTCTCTTGAACTCTTGCTCCTTCAATAGTCACTCACTAGTTAGTTTCCTGACTTCTATGGGCACGCCGCTTTAAGTAGGCGGATCTAACGGTTTGAATCCAGCATCTACATCTGAGAGCGAACACACGGCTTCTGTCTTTCTGGGGTCTCACAGGGAATTTGTACAGCTCTGTTCTTTTACCTGCGAACTTGATAATTTTGTTTTCCTTTGAAGTCGAGTAATGTTCTGTTATGTGTATGAACCACATTTTAGTTACCTTTCATCAGTGGTTGAAATCTAGGTTGTTACTGTTTTCTGGCTCTTATCAATAGACAGCGGTAAGGATGGGTGAACAAATATCTCTGTAGTAGGATGTTGAGTCCTTTATGAATACTAAGGAGTAGTATAGCTGGGTTATGGTGTGTAGATTTCTAGCCTTTTGAGGAACCTCTACACGGATTTCCACAGTGACTGTGACAGTTTAAATCTACAGTGGGACAAAATCTGCCCGACAGGATAGCACCACGGTACACATGAACCCCAGCAGTGAGGGTGCAGCACGCATGAACCCTAGCAGTGAGGATACTGCACACATGAACTCCCAGCAGTTAGGATGCTGCACACATGAACTCCCAGCAGTGAGGATACTGCATGCATGAACTCCCAGCAGTGAGGATGTTGCACACATGAACTCCCAGCAGTGAGGATGTTGCACACATGAACTCCCAGCAGTGAGGATACTGCACACATGAACTCCCAGCAGTGAGGATACTGCACGCATGAACTCCCAGCAGTGAGGATGTTGCACACATGAACTCCTAGCAACATGGATGTTGCACACATGAACTCCCAGCAGTGAGGATGCTGCACGCATGAACTCCTAGCAACATGGATGTTGCACACATGAACTCCCAGCAGTGAGGATGCTGCACGCATGAACTAGCAACATGGATGTTGCACACATGAACTCCCAGCAGTTTGGATGCTGCACGCATGAACCATGGCAGCAAGGTCTGCACAGGATCAAGCCGGCCGGCAGCATGGACTGGGGAGGTCCTGGTTAGTTTTTGCCAGCTTGACAGAAGGTAGAGTCATCTGGGGGGAAATGCCTCCATCAGACTGTCCTGTATGCAAGTCTGTAGGGCATTTCCTGTGGGACGGCTCAATCCCCTGTGGGTGGCGTCACCCCTGGGCAGGTGGTCCTGGGTGGTACAAGAAGAAGGCTGAGAAAGTCCTGGGGAATGAGCCAGGAAGCAGCGCTCCTCCATGGTCTTCACTTCACTCTCTGCCTTCCAGGTTCCCGCCTTCAGCTCCTGCCCTGACTTCCCTCAGTGGTGGAGAGTCACCTGAGAGTTGTAAGCTAAAATAAACCCCTTCCTGCCAATTTTTTTGTGGTTTTGGTTGTGGTTTTCATCACAATAGCAACATAACTAAGACAGAAAGGAGGGGCTCACAAAACCCCACCCCAAGCTGAGTAGCTATTTGAGATTGGCTGCTAGGAGAGAGAGAGAGAGAGAGAGAGAGAGAGAGAGAGAGAGAGAGAGAGAGAGAGAGAGGGAAGGAGGGAGAGAGGGAGAGACAGACAGAGACAGACAGAGACAGACAGAGACAGACAGACAGACAGACAGACAGACAGACAGACAGACAGAGCTTTCTTTCGGGGATGCAACCTGTGCCAGGCAGGCTATCCATGCACCAGTACATGGTCTTACACCCCATCTACATACAGGCCACACTAAGTAGACTCAGTGGGTTACAAAAATAAAACCAAAAAAACACATAAAGTTGAGGAAAAAATTGGTATAGGGAACAAGGGAGGAGCTGCGGGAAAATAGGAGGGATGTGATCAAAACACGTTATATACATGTATGAAGTTCTCAAACAGCACAACTTTTAATTACAGATAGTTTATTTACGGTGTTATTTTTTGGGGAAAATTCATGCAAGCACCAAAAATAGTTTCTTGCTAACTATTAAACTATAAAAAGGGCACATTGAAAAGAGAAATTCTGTACTAGTAGCCCTTTAATGTAGAATTTATAACTTATGAATAAAAAGGGAATCATTCTAAAAATGTCTGTCCACCGTGGGAAAGAACCAGGTCATCATCAAAGAACGGCGTCTCCAAAGCGACGGAGGAAGAGCCTGATGCCACCGCTTGAGACCCCGGCTTCAGTCGCGAGGGAGGCCAGCTGTGCTCTCCTTTCTTAAGTGGTCCCTGGGAGTCTTTTTGTGTAACTGATTTGGCCTGGGCTTTGAAATGCCCCGCGAACTGTCTAAAGGGAGGGCAGTGTGAGGAGGAGCTGGGGTGGGCCAAGTGGGAAGGAAACAGAAAGCCAGGGATTTCCTCAGGGACCACCCTCTGGTTTCCCAGGAAAAGCCTCATCTCTGAGGGAGGAGGAGTCCAGGCTCTGAGGGAGGAGTCCAGGCTCTGAGGGAGGAGTCAGGGGTCTGAAGAGGAGGCTTCTTTCAGAGAGGTAGCTCGGCTTTGGCTGAGGAATCAACCTTAGGACCCTGCACATGTTACGTCCTCAAAGACCCGGCCCACCCCAGGAATGCCGCCAGCTACCATGGTAAAGTTTTGCATGAGGGCTTAGGCTTCACCCAAACCAGCGCTTAATCTCAGCCTTGGGAAAAGCACTTGAGCTCACTGCCTGTGTCTCTCTGAGTCTTAAACAGGGCCAACAAGGTTGATCGTATTTCACAGGATGATCGTCGGGGCTCAGCTACCAACTCAATTGAAGAGCTGTGGCCCACAGCAAAGTCTTCACAGCGGTGTGTGTGCAGTGACTCGGGAAGACCCTAAGACTCCTGTGTACGGTGAGCGGAAACCAAGGAAACCAAAACGGGAAGGTTGTGTAGGAACTGGATAGAACTATACTGAATATTCGGTTGAAATTTTTATATTGGGAAAATTTCAAATTTTATTTGACTTTTTTTTTAAGGAAAAAGAATGTGTATGCCCAGCATAGTTGAAATTACTGGAAATAAGAGATATATATCCAGCCGGGCGTTGGTGGCGCACGCCTTTAATCCCAGCACTCAGGAGGCAGAGGCAGGCGGATCTCTGTGAGTTCGAGGCCAGCCTGGTCTACGGAGCGAGTTCCAGGACAGCCTCCAAGACAATACAGAGAAACCCTAAAAAAAAAAAAAAAAAAAAAAACGGGGGGGGGGGGAGGGCACGGGAGGAAGGGAGGGAATGGGAGAGGGACCTGGAACTGACTTGTGAAGCAACCTTGATTCTTATCTAAATTTAAACTGGAAAATAAAATTAAAAAAAAAGTAAAAAAAAAAAAGATATGTATCCATCCATGATCAATGCAATATTGTTCACAATAGCTAAAGCGTGGAGACAACTCCAGTATCCATCTAGGGAAGATGAAATTTACATATATTTATATAAAGGACCTTATCCAGCCGTAAACAGGAAGGACATTCTCATAGACTCTACAGTGTGGAAGACTCTTGAAGACACTGTGCTGAGAGTAAAACAAGCCAGTCAGGAAAAGACAAGCAAACACTTCATGTTCCACGCATAGGAGGTACTTTGACACTGAAATTCGCAGCGGACTGTTAGCTGCCAGCGCAGAGGGGAGGAGGCGTGGGGCTTTTCACTTCACAGACACAGAGTCTGGTTAGGAGGACGGAGAGCTCTGTGGGAGGATGCAGACGGAGGGAGGCACACATCCACACGCATGCACGTCGGGATGCTGCACCACGTGTGTAAAATGGATTTTTTATCACTTTGCAAAAGAAGCTAGAAGATGGCCACAGGGGCTGACTCTTGGAAACCCAGAACCTGGGAGGCTGCCGCGGTCAGGAGGATTTCCACAAGCTTGAATCGACTGAGTTTCCTAGTGAGGCTCTGTCTCAGATCAATAGAAAATAAGTTAGAGTGCATTCAAACCTTCATTGTAACTGAAGCGCCTGCTCTCCGTAGAGTATAACATGGTACCAGTGTCTCCGCAAACAGTTTCTCAAATGGTTCAGCACTGAGCTACCATATAAGCCAGCAGTTTTACTCACATATATACAGTAAGAACTGCAGGAGTTGCCCCCCTAAAACCTGTATATGAACCCAAAGCAACAGTATTCACAAGAGCCAAAAATTAGGACAAATCTGAATGTCCATCAAGTAGAAAATGGATATAGAAAAAACGTATTATGTCTATATAATGGAATATTATTTTCAGAAAAAAATGTAGTGATGACTCACAGACAGAAACTCAAAAACATTTTGAGTGGGGTAATAAGAAGCTAGACATAAAAAGGTCACACATTGCAAGATTTTATATGAAATACCCAGGGTAGCCATATTTCTAGAGACAGAAAGCAGGTTAGTGGTGGCCAGAGCTGGGAGCTATGGAGGACTGGACATGACAGCTACGAGGCTACAGACTTTGACTGCAATAATTAAAATATCCTAAAATTGATTGGG
The DNA here is from genome assembly GCF_017639785.1 of Mesocricetus auratus. Lineage (NCBI taxonomy): Eukaryota > Metazoa > Chordata > Mammalia > Rodentia > Cricetidae > Mesocricetus > Mesocricetus auratus. The sequence continues at coordinate 5,228,660 of NW_024429182.1, read as the reverse complement.
GCAGTGGGTGCGTAACTCAGTGGCTAAGTTGAACGTCTTTGATTTGCGTACTTTGTGTGCTGGCAAAACAACCCAACAAAGCCTCTTGTTTATACTCAGCCCGGGAGGCCAACGCTAGAGTGAAAAAGTTAATTTAGAAAAGCCGTAAGAGCAACTGAGGGAAAGAAAAGGTTACAGCAAAGTTTTGGCCCCACTCAGTAAACTTTCAATATTATCTCCATGCATTCCAGAAAAGCCAAGATCAGAGGGAGGAGAGGAGGCAAGAAGCGGGAGTGTTCCCCTTTAGGGAGGTGACCTGTACAACGGAATACTATTCAACCATGAAAAGGAAGAGGCCGACACACAGCAACCTGGACAAATGTCAAATGCATTGCGCTGAGTGAGGGGGACCAGACAGTGGATGACACCTGATTCCATGGGGGAGGGGGAAGGCCAGGAAAGGCAGCTGGAAGGAAATAACACCAGATTAGAAGGGGGTCAGGGATAAGGGGAGGGAGGGATTTTTAAAGGGGTGGAAAAAACTTTTTGAAATGATGGAACTTTTAAGTTTTGATCTTTGTGGCATTTGAAAACTGTGCAATAAAATATAGTGAGTTGAACTGCTTGTCAACTAAAAGCTAAAACATCGGTGGTGGTGGCAGCATGAAGGATATACTTAGATATTCCAGTGGGAGATGTCTGGTCAAGGAATGGGGGCTGTGAACACAACATGCGGATATCACCTCAGGTGGCCTACGTGTCACTGGGACCTCCCTGCTGCTGACAGACCTACACTTGTCCATCTCCAAGGTCAAGACTGGGCGTGGCTATCACAGCTGCTAACTTTGCCTTCTCTCATTTCTCCCCCCACCCTCCCATCTGGTTCACTCCCGGGAGTACCAAGGCCTCTGTGCGCGGCCCAGGAGTTCTGGGCTCAGGGCTTGGGCAGACTAGGGCCCGTCTGTGCATCAGCAGTCTATTGCTACCGTACATGCCGACTAACCACTGCACGCTTGAACTTCCGCTAACACGTGAGCTGGGCCCTGCAACCCGGGGCGTCTGAGTTGCAGCCTTCTCAAAGCTTAGGTGGTGGCTGTCGAGATCGCCATTTTAGAGTGGAAAGGAAGATTTCCCCGCCGCTCCTCCGTGACAGTACCGGGTTCCTCCCCACCTCCCAGGCCTGCCTTTTGGATTCACAGCAGCTCCTTGGCCCGGCGCTTTCTCTGGCCCTCCTCTTGCTCCCTCTCATGCAGTCTTCTGTGCCCCTCGTTTGTCATCTACTCGAGGAAACAGGTCTTGATTGTCTGGGGTTCACGGTGACCCAGGGCTAGCATCTGTTACTAGGCTAATTACCCGCCTGGCCACGTGCATTGAAGGTTTGTCCAGGACTTGCCAGAACTTCCTGGTGCCCAGGGCTCAGGCAGGCCCACGGCACCCCAGCCCTGGCTGCACACGGAGAGTTCTCCCCGGGCCTCCTCCCTTCGGCTCCAATCCTTTCCACTTCTTTCTCCTGGAGTGCGAAACAATTTCCTCTTTTCACAGTGGCTCAATGGCAGGCAGATTAATGAACCCCGAGCCCAGCACCAAAGCCCTGCCTGCCAAGAATGTCCCCAGTGCATTCAGAAGTCCCAACAGCAAGCTGCAGGAGGGACAACAAAAGACTCAGGGCTGCACAGTCAAGTTCCCAGCAGCGGCTGCCGCCCCCTTCTGACCCCAAGTTCCACTGCGGAAATGACCCTTCACCTCCAGTTCCTCCAGAGCCCGTCCTAGGCCCTCCTTGCTAACAGCCTGGGCTCCTGAGAAACCAGCCCTTGGCTTCACCCTGCTGGGAGCAGAGAGCCAGCTGTATCCATTGGCTACGCCATAGACGCCCGGTGTGTGGTGTGCCTCCCTAAGATCTGGGTCTGGGATGTACCAAATGCAGCCGGAGCTGCCAAGGCCCACTTGCTAGCAGGCACGCTGCCGGTGTGCTCTGTTGTAAGCCTTCAAGGCCTAGGGCGTCTGTCTCTCTGCCCCCTCTCCTCTCTGACTCTCTGTCTCCTCTCTTTTGGTAGATGCTCTGTTGTATTTTGTTTTTTTCCAGACAGGGTTTCTCTGTATAGCCCTGGCTGTCCCTGAACTTACTCTGTCTACCAGGCTGGTCTGGAACTCACAGAGACGGTTGGTCCTGCTTCTGCCTCCCGAGTGATGGGATTAAGGGCATGCATTGGTGGCAGTTTGTAAAGAGCACTCACCTCTCTAAATGGGAAACAGATGGCCCTATGTGATCCTAGGGGCTGTTTGCTTCGGAAACATCCTGCGTGACAGGGGGTTGTCCACAATTCTCAGTAGCTTGGGTTCCACCAGGCTCAGTCAAGCATGTAGGCTTCAGCCTAGTCCCTGAGCATGTAGGCGCCAGAGTGAGTGTTTCTCTGAAGCTATTTCCCACCACGACTGGAGTCTGAGAGCGGTCATCCACACGGTGGGTACCCTCACCACCCCTCGAGGGCTGGTTTACCATGTAACAACTTGCTGAGTGGCAGGGATGACACATGGGTGGGATGCTGTTCTATATGTGCCTGAGCTGGTAGGGTCTACGGTGAGGTTGACTTCTAAGATATCTATCGGTGTTAAGATGGCATGATTAGCTGAGTAGGAGAATTCAAGTTTTTAGGATGGGAGGGAACATGTCCACAAGCATAAAAGCATGGCAGGCACTAAAGCAAAAGTAAGTAGAATGGATTTATAGAGCCCAGAATCGTGCATCAATCGTGCATCATTCTCTCTCTGTCTCTGTCTCTGTCTCTGTCTCTGTCTCTCTCTCTCTCTCACACACACACAGACACACACACACACACACACACACCACAAAAGCCTTATAGATATTCCCATGCTGTCTTTGTTACAGTGGTGTTCTTTGGATAATGTGTTTTGACTTTTTTTTTTTTTTGGTTTTTTGAGACAGGGTTTCTCTGTATTATTTTAGACCCTATCCTGACTGAAACTCGCTCTGTAGACCAGGCTGGCTGTGAACTCAACAGAGATCCTCCTGTCTCTGCCTCCGGAGTGCTGGGATTAAAGGCATGTGCCACCACCACCCAACTGTGTTTTAACTTTTTAGCACAATGATTGTTTAAATTAGGAGTGTAGCCAGGCTCCCAATCAGATTGTGTTATGTGATGTTTTCCATTTAAAATTCATTTTTTGATGTCAACATTGCTGTGTTGCCTGTCCTGTTACTGGAACATCACTGACTTATCTTTTATCAATGATGTCAACCTTCCAGTATCACTTCCTTCTGGTTTGAGTTGTAATTAGCATGAAGCTAGTTGTACAAATATGTTGAATGTCTCAGAATGTCCATGAAAAGAATTTTGCTCATTCACATTTAGTATGATCGTGGATGTATTTAAACTTATTTCTGGCATTTTATTTGATGTTTTCTATTGGTTGTGAATTCTCAATGTTAACCCTTTACTTTTTGTATATTTGGATAGAATCATTGAGTTTTGATTATTTTTTTCCTTTAAAGTTATTAAGGTCATGTGTACTTTTTATTCACATTCTAAGGCTAAGAATAACCTTAGCCTGGAAGGCAGGAGACAGAGGTCTACCCTTAGCTCGGTCATTAGCTTTTATGACCTTTGGGTAAGTTGTGTCTCCTCTTTTAGCTTTAGGTTCTTCTGATGTAATGAGATAGTTAGGTTGGATGATATTAAAGATCTCCATCTAGTATTGTGTCCTGGCTAACGACAGCTGTCAGCTTGGCACAGAGGGAGGGAGTCTCAGCTGAGGAGTCACTGAGATCCCGTTGGCCCATGGCCATGTCTGTGAAAGATCGTCCAGCTCACTGAGGGCAGCAACATCCCTAGGCAGGTGGTTCTAGCTGAGAACGCTTGCTAAACAAGATCCAGCGAGCCAGCCAGTTAGCAACATTCATTCCTCTGTGGCGTTTTGCTTGAGTTCCTGCCCTGACTTTCCCTAATGATGAACTATGACCTGGAAATATAACCAAACAAGCTCGTTTCTAAGTCGCCTTTGGTCTGAGTGTTTTACCGTAGCAACAGAAAGGAGGCTGATGGTGTGATTTGAAGGTTGGGAGACACCCAGAGAAGCCCTTGTCTATGATGGTGGCAGGACCCTTCAGAGTGAGAGGGGACACTCCCATCCATGCGCTGCAGCGAGGCACTGGCTGGCGGTCACACTTACATGTGAATCTTGGGTCCAAGTCATCTTTCCAAAGACAGGATTCAAGTCACCTTTTACCTAGACGGTCAGGAGCAGGGGTTCGCAGCTCAGCAGTGCCCGCGTGAAAACCACTCTTTAGCACATGCTCCTGTACGGCCAACTCCAAGTTCCTCGCAGGTAGATGGGTCAGAATATTTGCTCTAAACCAAAGTGAAACACACAGAAGATGAAATGTGCCTTTTAAACCATGTTACGTGTGCGTTGCCTGCCACCAAGCACATTTCCACTGAGCTATTGTCACTAGCATCCAGCAACGAAACATTTTTCAGCATTCATACTGAATGCTGTAAACGACAAACAACTGCTCCCCCCAAAATAACTGCCCCCCCCGCCCCGCCTTTTACACTCTCAGCTGCTGGCAGTCATCATTGTGATGTCTTTATGAATTTGCCTTCTCTTGGAAGGAATTCTGTGTGTGTGTGTGTGTGTGTGTGTGTGTGTGTGTGAGAGAGAGAGAGAGAGAGAGAGAGAGAGAGAGACAGACACAGAGACAGAGACAGAGGGAGGGAGAGAGGGAGAGAGGGAGAGGGAGAGAGTGTGTGTGTGCATGTGTGAGGGGCATGTAAAGCTCAGATGTCAACTTCTGGAAACTGTTTCCCTCTTCCCTCCTCATGGGTTCCAGGGGTCAGCTGTCAGGCTTGGTAGCAGCTTCCTTTACCAGCGGAGTCATCTCTTTTCTACACACACCAGAAAAGGTCAGTGACAGATAGCTTTATTGCACACAACTGCCAAAGGAAGAACATGTGAGGTTTTTTTTTTTTGAGGTAAGACTTTCAGGGTGTCTAACTCAGGCCTCACTGGATGCAGAACATTGTCTTGAGCCACGTGTGAGATTTAGGAGTGAGTGCCCAATACTTGGCCAGTGGGTTGCAAGAGCATATGTGCGTTTGCTTTTCCTGATTCTGCAATGTGATATCATGTACAAATTCTACACTGGAAAACTTTGCAATCAAGTTGCAAAACGAATTGCAAAAAAAAAAAAAAGAGAGAGAGAGAGAGAATCATGATGTCTTAAGCAAATTTGACAAAGTTTGTGTTGGGCAGCACTTAGAGATGTGCTTGGCTGTCTGCGGCCCTGGCTGTGGACAGGACACCCCTGGAAAGTGTAAGGTTACTGACCCTGTTCATTACATTTACCTGAGGAGACTTCTGAAAGTAAAGATGAGGGGCCTGACAAGTGATAACCTCTCAGGGGTGGGGGTGGAACCTGGGGGAACCCTAACTGTTGAACAGTTCTGGATAATTCTATTTGGGACCCAGAGTTAAAAAGATCTGGACTGGCCGGGCGGTGGTGGTGCACGCCTTTAATCCCAGCACTCGGGAGGCAAAGGCAGGCGGATCTCTGTGAGTTCGAGGCTGGGCTGGACCGATAGCCTCCAAAACAATACAGAGAAACCCTGTCTCGAAAAACCCAAAAATAAAAAATAAAAATAAAAAAAATAAAAAGATCTGGACTAAGGCAAGGAAGTAGAGAGGAGGAGGAAATCAAAGAGAAATGTCTTGGGCTTGGGGTAGCACCTCTTTGATTTCCTAGAAAAGCCTTCGTGACATCAGCATGGACATGACTCCTTGCCAATGGTCCGGGAGGGCTGGGGGTGGATGCCCCTTTCAACCATGCTCACAAAAGCCTGGTTATGCTGTTTTCTGAGATTTGGATTAACAGGAAGACTTCTCAGGCAGCAGCTGTCCCCTTCCCAGCCAATTTTCCCCCAGGATATTAACTCTGGACATCACCTCACATTCCCAGGAGTTTATAAAATCATCTTCAGGTGTTTACAACAACGTTTTTGTACTAACTCATAGTCAGAATCTCAGTGTTTTCTCAGTAATTTGGGGGAAAGCCTTCTTTGTTTTGTTTGTTTTATTGTTTTGTGTGTTTTTTTGGCTTATTGGTTTAAATTAGGAGACTCCCTAGGTTAACATGAAGTCCACTTTGGGAAATGGAGCCTTGCTAGGTAAGGGGTCTTCATTCTGCAAAAGGGGGAGATGTGGTGATATCTTTCTTGCACAGATACACCTGTCTGGGTGTCAGAGAATGGAGCTTGCCACCGGCTAACCATAGAGGTCTGGAGGTCTGTACAGACAGGCAGGAAGTGACATAGCTGGGCAGTAACAATGCATAAGCAAGGACAAACAGGAAATCGCTCTCTTTTCTCCTCTCCTCTCTTTTTCTCTTCTCTGCAGACATGCTGAGCATTCGGCATGTAGGACACCAGAGGAGTAAGAGGTCCCTGGACCTTTTCTCTGGTAAGATAAGACCATGTGGAAATACTTAGATCAGTAAGTTGAGAATAAGAAGCCCTAGTCGCCAGCCAACATATTTATATTATTATAGCATCCCTGTGTTTTCTTTGGAGTCGAGAAGAGTGGCAGGACCCAGCCAGGCTAGAGAAAACCTCATGTTACAGGAACTGCTTGCCGGGTTGGGCAAGTGAGTCCCAGGGACAATAGTCCCGGGTCACCATACTCAGAGTGTGGTTCTCTGGCTCTTGCCCACTATGCCCTGCTACGCTTCCCTAAGCAGATGGGTATAGAACATGGCACCTGATATCCAGAGGCGTTTATGACAGGCTGACAAGGATGTCCTCGTACTCAGCTGCTCATTTTTTTCCCTTGTTATTGCAAGAGGAGCAGACGGGGTTTAACTCTGGCTTTCCTTTGTGGGTCTCCAATGACTTCTGAAGCTATCAATGTTCAGTTCTCTGCTTGTTTATGGGTCTTCTGTGTGTTCCATTTAAGTACCTGGTGAAGTGTTTTGCTGGATTATATGGTACATTTTTGGTGGAGTTTCCTGTTCCACCTTGTCCTGAAGCTGTTTAGCCCCAAATAAACACACAGAGGCTTATATTAATTATACACTGTTTGGCCAATGACTCAGGCTTCTTATTGGGTAGCTCTCTCTTAATTATTAACCCATAACTATTAATCTATGAATTTCTACATGGTCTTATCTTACCAGAGAAGGCTCCAGCATGTTATTCCTTCAGCAGCTTCATGGCATCTCCTCTAGATCTCTCTCTGCCTCCTCTCCCCAGAATTCTCTTCATCTTGTAGGCCCGCCTATACTTCCTGCCTGGCTACTGGCCAGTCAGTGTTTTATTCATCAACCAATAAGAGAAACATATATACAGAAGGACATCCTCCATTAGTACATGGCAAACTTTTTTTAAAGGAGTAAAATAAATAAAAATAGATGTTTCACTCAGATAACTCAAGAACTGAGGTTGCTAGAGATTAGCCCCATGACAATACCCTGCTGGCTTCTTTTAGAAGACAAGAGAAATTAGCTAGAAATAGATACTTGATTGCCTCAGCTGTCAAAGTTGCAGGCACTAACTCAATTAAGAGAAGGAATGTATCAGCAAACAGACATTAGATGAAAGGGTGGTTGGGTGCAGGAATTCAAAGGTCTCCCTACTCATTCTCTGAGGAGAATGGCTTTACTCTTTGGTTACAAAGTTTCCAGTGTAGGGAAAAGGGACCAGTCAAAGAAACACACCCTGAGCAGAGCCAAAGAAACACACTTTGGCCCTGCAACCAGAACCAAAGAAATGTACCCTGACCCTAAAACCAGTGCCAAAGGAACACACTTTGTCCCTGGAATCAGAGTCAGTGAAAGAAATGTACCCTGGCCCTAAAATTGGAGCCAAAAGGCTAAAAAAGACCAGAGAAAGAAACACACTTTGACCCTGAAACCAGAGCCAAATCTGACCCTAATCCTGTGTAAAAAAGTAACCAATCCCGGAGCAGAGCTCTAGCCAATCTGAGCTCAGCACTGAAATCGGACCAATCCCTACTCTGGAAAAACTTCCCCAATCCCTATATAAACCCTGTGTATGTTCAGCTTGGCTGGTCCAGCTGTCTTCCAATAAACCCCTTTGGTTGAGCTTCGGGTGAAGGTCTTCTTTTGCGGCGGCGGCAGAGCAGAGGCGACCCTGGGCAGAGCAGAGCAGAGCAAGCAGAGGCGACCCTGGGCAGAGCAGAGCGAGTAGCGCTGTAACACTTGCCCGGGAAACCTTCCTTGGCAGAGCGGAGTTGTTACACTCTGCTCCAGGCTCCCTGCTCTCTGCTCTCCGCTCTCTGCTCTCCGCTCTCCAGGAGCAGAGCTGAACTGTAGCAACTTCGCCTGAGAAACCTCCTGCGGAGCAAAACTGCTACACTAGGCAAACATCCCCAGCTGGAAGACCCTGTCCTGCCGGAGCGGAGCTGATACACCGGAGAAGCCTTTCTCTGAGGCAAGGCTGTAAGCTGCCAAGCTTACTGCAACCTGTGGTGGTCCTTGGCTCCCGAGCTCCAGGATACCTTTCTACCTGAGCTGTGTAACACTCAGTATCCTTGGCTCCCGAGCTCCAGGATACCTTTCCACCTGAGCTGTGTAACACTGAGTATTCTGTGACTGCCGAGTGCCAGAATACCTGACCCACTCCTGTTCCATCCTGTCCTGACCCATCCCGACAAAACGCTTACCTCCAGAAAGTAGAACTATATCTGGTAACACTGGTTTGTAGCCATGCCTGGTGACCAGAGGAAGGAAAACACTGTGCAAATGAATATTTAAGCATTCCTCTTTCTTCATTGCTATCTCATTCATTTATGTACGCACATTACAGACGTACGTGTGTGTGTGTGTGTGTGTGTGTGTGTGTGTGTGTGTGTGTGTGTGGTACTTGGGATTAATTCCAGGACCTTGCCCAAAGTAGACGGGTGTTTTGCTGCTGAGCATCTCATGCAACTTGTATTTGTTGAGCACTGATCCTTGAGCTAATCTTTCCTACTAATTGCATTACTCTAATTAGACAGATGTAGTTCCTGACCTAACATTACAGACGTTAAATCTCTCCAAAGTATTTTCTCTCAAACCCTAGGAAGCTTTATTCCAGTGACAGGGTCTAGGTCATGCTAACATTCAGAAAGAATAGTGTTTTTTTTTTATAAAGGCAAGGTTTTTATTTCATAATATCTAATCCTTTATCAGTTCATTCATTCTTTTGGAAAATCTTCTAGGCTCTTGTTATATGGTAGGCATTATACTATGGACTTGCTCTGGGTCACACAAAAGAACTCGAGAGTCAGTAAAGGTCCAAGAGATTAACTTTGCTTGCTGAGAGAGAACCCATTCTGTCATACAGAAAGAAGCAGTTTCAGGTCCCAGAAGAAAACATCAGTGTTATTTTCTGAACGTTGCATTTTAAAAGCCATAATTCTCCAAAATGTGTTAAAAATTGTCCTCTGAAGCTATTTTAACTTCACACAGATGCAACACTTTTTTAAACTGAGCTATACATTTTCCCCATTTCCCTTCCCTCCTCCCCCTACCCTCCATGCTCCCAATTTACTCAGGAAATCTTTTCTTTTTCCCCCTTCCTAGGCAGATCCATGTAGGTCTCTCTTAGGGTCCTCTTTGTTGCCTAGCTTCTCTGGAGTTGTGGTCTGTAGGCTGGTTGTACTTTGCTTTATGTCTGATATCCACTTGTGCAGGAGTATATATTATATTTGTCTTTCTATGTCTGTGTTACCTCATTCAGGATGCCATTCTCTAGTTCTGTCCATTTGCCCACACACTTCAAGATGTCATTGTTTTTTTTTACTACTGAGTAATACTCCATTGTGTAAAAGTACCACATTTTCCTTATCCATTCTTCAGTTGCGGGGCATCTAGGTCATTTCCAGGTTCTGGATACTATGAATAATTCTGCTAGGAACATAGTTGAGCAAATGTCCTTGTGGTGTGAATGTGCCTCCTTTGGGTTTATGCTCAAAAGTGATATTGCTGGATCTTGAGGTAGATTGATTCCCAGTTTTCTGAGAAACCACCACACTGATTTCCACAGTGTCTGTACAAGTTTGTACTCCCACTTGCAATGGAGGAGTGTTCCCCTTTCTCCACATCCTCTCCAGCACAAACTGTCATCAGAGTTTTTGATCTTAGCTATTCTGATAGGTATAAGATGGTATCTCAGAGTTATTTTGATTTGCATTTCTCTAAAGACTAAGGATGTTGAGCAATTCCTTAAGTGTCTTTCTGCCATTTGAGATTCCAATAGAATTCTCTATTTAGTTCTGTACCCCATTTTTAATTGGATTATTTGATGTTTTGGTGACTAGCTCCTTGAGTTCTTTGTAAATTTTGGAGATCAGCTCTCTGTCAGATGTGGGGTTGGTGAAGATTTTTCCTATTCTGTGGGCTGCCATTTTGCCTTGTTGACCATGTCCTTTGCCCTGCAGAAGCTTCTCAGTTTCAGGAGCTCCCATTTATTGATTGTCGCTCCCAGTGTCTGTGCTACTGATATTATATTCAGGAATCAGTCTCCTGTGGCAATGTGTTCAAAGCTACTGCCCACTCTCTCTCTATGAGGTTCAGTGTGGTTGGCTTTATGTTGAGGTCTTTGATCCATTTGGACTTGAGTTTTGTGCATGGTGATAAATATGGATCTATTTGCATTCTCCTGCATGTGGACATCCAGTTATGCCAACACCATCTGTTGAAAATGCTTTCTTTTTCCATTTTATAATTTTTTAAAGTTTTTATCATGTATAGTAGCTCCTTTTGAAACGAAGGATTGCATCATCACTGCTAGCAGCTATAGGAATTTTCTGTGAGTTTCCCGGTGGCTAAGGAAAAGCAGAAAAGCTGGTAAATGATCTGTAATTGTCTGAAGCCAATACATTGTGGAAAAGATATGGACTTCTATTGGTCCGAGCTCTTGGGAAAATGTATCAACTTGCCAATACAGAATACACTAAGGAATATCATAAAATCTTATCCCATTCTGACGAAATGGCCAAGGAGCCCGCTTAAGGGCTTTAAACTGTGGGGTTCCTAACCACACTCCCCAGTTTCTCCCCAAATCATCTCCGGACAAAAAGTGGAATCAGAAAGAGGTCATAATCCTCAGGCAGAAAATGCTCCCTAGGGAAGGCTTTTCTGAACTTTCAAATAGAGTTTTGACCTCCTTCTTCCCTCCCTCTCACTCTCTTCCCTTCTTTCCCTCACTCCCTTCCCCTTTCCTTCCTGTCTCCCCCACTCCCCTCTTCCCTCTCCTTCCCTCCCTTCTTCCTCCCCCCTTGCATCCTAACTATACCTCTTCAACACACTTCGATTCTGTGTGTTCACTGACACACCCCTTCCCCCTCCCTTTTCCTTTCCTCTATCTTTAGTTTACGGGGGTGGTCTCTTAGTCCCCCATTCCTAGTAACTGCCCTGGTACTCCAGACAGCCTGGGGGGCAGGGGTGAGGCAAGTGTAGTGGAAATTGCTGGAAGGAGGGGGAAAGAGAGAATGGGGAGGGGAGGAGGGAGAAAGGGAGGGGGAGATAGCAGAGAGGGGATGCATATCTCCAAGGGAGGGAAAATAAGTAACTACTTTCTGAAGAGCAGTTCCAAGTCTAAGCTTTGAGGTGATTTTCTAGGTCAAGCGCAGACAGAGGAGGGTGAAGGACCTGGTGGGAAAGCTATCTGTGGGCATCGGAGGAACTCATGAGAAGAATAAATTAAAGATCCCTTCATATTAAAGAGGACTTTAAGAACTTAACATATTCAAAAAGAAAAAAATCAATGTCCAATGGAGTTTTCCATCAATCAATCATGATGAAGAGATAAGGGGCCCCTATTTTTAACTGCAACATCTTTCTCTCGCCCACAAGAGTCACAGTGGTCCTTGGGGCTGTTCCTAGGGCTGAGAAAGGTCAGGGCCCCGTGGCATGCCTGCCCCACCCTTGTTCTCAGCGGGTTTAGGGGCTACAGGAGGATGGGAGTGATGAGCAAGACAGGGTTTTAGGTAATGAGAGCCGTTTCAGTTTTTAACTTGGATCTACCCACCTGAGATCACGTCAGAAATGCTCAAGAAACCTACGTTGTGGCAAACCTCATTTCTTGCTATGAAAAACTCCAAGGGATTTTATGGTTTTCCTTTCGAAATTCTAGGCTGCAAATAACTCACTTATTTTGTGACTCAAGCACCACGGAGCAAGGGTCTAACCCACACATCACTTTCAAAGGCTGTAAACGCTTAATGTGTACTCACTTTAATAAGCAATGGCATTCATATACATTAATGATGTTTACTTAATTTTTTTACTTTCCTCTTGGCTGTGTGTGTGTGTGTGTGTGTGTTCATATATATAGGTGTATGTGTACAGAAGCCAGGAGTCAACCTCAGGTGTAGTTCCTTAGGAGCCTGCCAGTTAGTCTTTGGAGACAAGCTCTCTCACTGAGACTTGGAACTCAGCAGGTAGGCGAGGCTGGCTAGCCAGCAAGCTCCGGGGATCCTCCTGCAGTGCTGGAGATTGAACTCAGGTCCTTGGGCTTATACAGCAAGCACTTTAAGACCTGAGTCATCTCTCTGACCCCTGTACTTTGCTCTTTGTATTTTTGGGTCAGTGAAACTCAAGCACCTTAGAAGCACCTGTGCTGAGTGAACCCTAAACACTGACCCTCCAGAACTTTGTGGGAACAACGGCCTCGGAGACACAGAGCAGGTGTTCTTCTCAGCTGCCAAGGTTTGAGGTCGGAATGACATAGCCATCCCGAAACCACCCTGTTGGCATAAGACCTCATTAAGAGGCCTGGTGAGTCTTCCTACCCGACTTTGTTAGGAAGGAGCTCTTGCGTGGGGACATCAGACTTGACAACGGCACTCCAGCACCTGGCTGTGCTCCTGGTGGCTGGGGGACGTGCAGCAGTCATTGGAGCGGCCAGGGACTTAGTTTCCCCCATCTGTAAAGCACGCTGATGTCAGTCCATCGTTACTCCTGCAGTGGAAAGCCTCGGAGATGATCTTCCCCAGCAAGTTCTTTCTTGGTGACCACCAGGCTGCGTGAGCGCAAAGGGCAGTGTGTGACAGTTCTTCTTAGTCCTGGCAGCAATTTGAAGCCACCCCAAAGGGTCTTCAAGGCATTCTGACCATCAAGCCCCGCCTGAGAACCACCGTGTTTGCTGCTGTCGCGAGAAAGCAGGGAGGGAGGGAACTGCTTGCCTGAGACAGTGACTCCGGGGAGAGCTTATCTGGTAGCGTCTCCGGAGGGAGGGAGCTGTGTAGCAGTGGAGAAAGCCCCAGGCCCAGTGTGCTAACAAGCAGGTCAGGGCCACAGGCTGCTGAAGGCTCAGTCCCACCCGACACCGCTGGGAACCAGCCCAGAGCCCCCATCAGAGGTGTGAAGAAGCTGGACAGTGGCGCCCCTCACCTCCCGCTGATATCGACTCGGGCCTGTTTCCAGAGGCCTCCGTTGGCTCTTCCAGCCCGCTCTGTTACAGGCTCCCGGGACGCTCCGGGGGCTAGAGGGACACTCAAAGTCTACAGTAGACAGTAATTTGGTGCCCAGGAAAACCGGGCAGGACTGAGGGGCTCTGAGTGGGTGCTGGCGCTGTGTGTCATGCGATGCTGCCGTGCCATAGAACTTTGCCCAAACTTGGGGCCACAGCGACGCCCCTATTCCTGCCCACCACCTATCCTGAAGACATTCCCCACTCAAACCCCATGCTGTGTGTGTGCAAGACATCCTGGAGCTCAGAGACCAAGATCAAGCCCAAAGGACCCTGTCTCCGATGCCTCAGCAGTGTGTGTTTTCGTGTGATGGGTTCCGTGCGACCCAGTGACATGCATCATACTTGAAATAGTTCCACTGCTGACAAAATAAATCAGCCCTGTCCGCCGCAGCACTCGGCTTATTAGGGGAAAATGGGAAGGGGGCATTAAATATTAATGCTGCATATTTTCCTCTCCCTTGGCACCTTCGATGCTGCTGATAGCTGCCCAGCCAGCCCTGCCTTCTGTCTTTTTCTCTCCTGACGATGATAGGGGACAGGAAAAGCCTTCGACAAGTCAGCGAGGGGCAGGCATGTGAAATGGGGCTCTGAAGGGTTTTTCTAGGCTCCTGTTTAGGAGCATCGGACACCAGGGATGGTAACATCATGAAACTTCATCTGTGGCAGAAGCTGTCTGCTCGTGCTGTGTGGTGTGGCTGTAGCCATGGAGGACAGTGCCTTCCGGAAGAGAAGGTGGTTCCTCAGGAGGCAGGGTGGGAGGACAGAAGCTCAGAGTGTGGGCGAGGAGCCCCGAGCTCACACACATCGCTGCTGTGCTCTGGCCTTGATTTCTAAGCAAACGCACAGTAAAGGTGTCCTTACTTCTAAGCCCAGGCCAGTAGAGGAGGTGTGTGCAGGAGGCTTTCAGGCTTTAAAAAGAGTCTCCTGGAGATGCTGGTGTTTCATCCAGCCAGTTTTAGAAATTATCTATCTACGTATCTATCTATCTCTCTAGAAATAGACAGTCACATGTCTATATCTATCATCTATGTATCTATCTGGATATATGTATGTATATATATTCATGTAGCTGTATCTATCAATCATCTATCTGTCTAGATATACAGAGATATTTGTATATCTATATTCTTATCTAGATAGATATTGATAATATAGACAGATATAGATATCCATCTATTTTCTATCACTTATCATATTCTATCTAGATTTACAAATATATATAGATATCCATATAACTATCTTCTATATATACATATATAGATCTATCTATCTATCTATCATCTAACTATCCTTAGAAAAAAGAAAAAGAAAAGCAAACAGACCCCCCAAACTAATTTCTAGAAGGACTTTCTCTTAGAAATCAGGGAAGTTTGATTTCTTAGATTTGATGGGTGGGCTTTTACGGATATATTTAATTTTATATGACACAAATGATACATTGATTCAGTGTTATAAAACATGCAATCATTGTGTTGGGTGCCACTTCCCAAAAGTGAGCAAACCCTGTACTGGAGGGAAGTTCCAGCATCAGCCAAAGAAGGGTGACCTTGGGTTTGCATGTTTGCCGTTTTCTCTGGAAAGAACAACAGCAAAACTAAAACACTTCCATGGCTTTCAGGTGAGACCCACTGTGGCTTGGATTCCTGGCTGCTCCTTCAGGTTCCCAGGTGACCCAGCTCCTTTCCCTAAGTGCTGTCTGCACAGGGCACAGGGTCATGACCTCTGATGAATCCCTCATGGTGACCACTCTAGTGCTCTGTGCCTGGTGCAGGAACCCTAAGGCTCTGTGTCCTAGGGCCGAGTGTCTCTGTCTGGTTTTCCATGGTCACCATAACTGTCCTCTGCCCTACACTTCCTTCTGTCCCCTGACTTTGCAGAAGTCATTGGGACCACCCCTCTGCAGCCATTTTGGCACACTTTGCATGAGCATCCGCTCATGCTGTGCGCCCCCTCCCTCTTACCTACATCTTTCTTTTGATTCAAGACCTACATGCCTGCTGAAGGCTTTGCTTGTCCATACTGCTCCTTATGGCTGTCTCCAGGAGGAAACTATTTCCCAGTGAGGCGCACCCATGCCTATTCCCTACCTACTTCCTGAGATGCTTGGGGGGTGGGGTGTCTTCGCCTCAGTTGGCTATAGGTACATGTCATCATCTGCTCCAGCCTATCATGTCCCCTGCTTGGACTGAGGTCCTGCCTCAGGTCACTCTGTCTGTGGCTGAAGTCTAAAGACTGGGAGACTGCAACTTTGCAAAGGCCCATGGCCAGCAGAATCAAGAGCAGGGTTCCGGGGCTGAGGAGGTGACTCAGTCGGTGAAGTGCTTACCACAGAAGAATGAAGACCTGGGCTGTGCTCTAGCCAGGTGGAGAAGTGTGAGCCTGTTTAAAAAAACACAAAGAGAGACAAAGGGATTCCTAGTGCTTTCTGTCTAGATACATGGATGAACTCTAGGCTTAGTGGGCACCTGTTTTAAAAACTAAGGTAGAGATATTGAGGAAGATACTTAGTGTCAACCTCTGGCCTCTATACACATGTGCACACAGACACACATTTACACACACAGACACACACACATATACACATACATACACACACATACACACACATATATACATACACACATAAACACACATACACACACACATAAACACAGATACACACACATATACACACAGACACAGACAGACAGACAGACACATATATATATACATACACACACATAAACACAGACACACACACACATACACACACAAACACACACAGACAGACAGACAGACAGACACAGACACACACACACACACACACACACACACACATACACACACACGCATGAATGCACAGAAGATCAAATCCGAAACTGGCTGCCAAGACTTGAGCAGGAACAAAGGCGTGAGGGACACACACCCGGAGGAGGAGATATAACACACGCCTGTGGCGTCTTTCCCTTAGCTCCAATCTCTACAGACTAGTGATTCTCCACCTTCCTGATGCTGTGACTCTTTGATACAGTTCCTCCTGTTGTGGTGACCCCCAGCCACAAAGTTATGTCGCTACTTCAGAGCTGCAATTCTGCTACTGTTGCGAATCATAGTGTAAATATCTGTGTTTACCGATGGCCTTACAGCAACCCCTGTGAAGGGGCCATTTGAACTCAAAGGGGCTGCAACCCACGGGTCGAGAACCACTGGTTTAGACTACCTCATGCGTGTCCAAGGGGCCCTGCCTAATGGACACGTCCCTGTTTGCGGCCCTTCTGCCTGCCATGGCTAAGGCGGAGAGAGCTAAGATCTGCTCAGGTGGGGAGGCTGCCTGTCAGGAGGATCCCCTGCAGGAACCCCCATGGAGCTGTCAACCTCTTAGGTTAAGTGAGTGTCCAAACACCAGTGCCACGGAAGATCATGGGAAGACATTATCCGTGGCTGTTTACAAGCATCTCACCAATGGCTTCCCTGAGGAGGGAGAGCACGTCCCTTGAGGGAAAATTAGGCAAATCGTGTACTTGTTTGGGCCAGGCGGGCTCTGGTCGCCACCAGGGAAATTAACTTGTCACTGGCTAGGCTGTCACTGTGTTCCTTTCACGGCCTCCTGTGCCTTAGAATCATTGTCATCACGGGGATGGTACGCGGACCATCTTCAGACGCAGCATTCGGATCCGGGAAGGGGTTTGTTTGGGGGGCTTCTCTGTGTCCCACAAAGGGCGCTGCTAACTTGTCCCAAGAGCTGTGCCTGGTAAAGCCTCCGTTTGTCTTTAGTGCCCAGCTGCCTGCTGTATTGGATATGCCTCTCTCGCTCACCCAGAGTGCGGTGTTGTGACAGCGTGACAGGCGGGTGCTCAGAAGGCCTATGAAAGCATGGCTGGCAGGTGAAGCTCTTCCGGAACTCATGCGAGCCTTCTCCATGGCAGGAAAGGAATATCGCTTCCCAAAAATCCAGGGTCACCAAATGCCTTCGAGGGTAGAACAGATTGTACCTGACGATCTAATCCTTACATTGTAAGGCTTGGTGGCATGGAGAAAAAAACAGAACTCTAGAGGTCAGGAGGACAGGGGAGGCACGAGAAACAGGAAATCTACAAGAAGATGTTGAGAAGAGTAAATGAGATACGGTTCTTGGGGCATAACAGGGGTGTGGTCAATGTTGAGGTCCTTGGAGCTTCCTGCTAGCTCAGGTCAGCTGTCTCTATGGTTTGAGCCCCAACCCCTGGCTCATATGATCCCTTCTCCCTCTCTTCAACCGAACTCTAGGAGCTCAGCCCAGCGCTTGGCTGTGGGTCTCTGCATCTTCTCCCATCAGTTACAGGATGTAGGTTCTATTGATGACAATTAGGGTAGTCAGCAATCTTATTAAAGAAGAAGGCCTGTTTAGACTATTGTTCAGAGTCGTCCTTGTGGATTCCTGAGAATTTCTCTAGCACCAGGCTTCTTCCTAACCCCTTAATGGCTCCCTCTATCACGACATCTCTTTCATTGCTCTCCCTCTCTGTCCTCTCTCCACCTCCCACATTGGCCACCTGAAGTCAATCTGTAGACAATTTCTGATAACTTCACAGTACTCAAACTCAATAGGAAAAACATGAATCCAGTTCCTTTTGGCTGAAAGATGTTTCCAGAAGGTTTAAGGAATGTCTGTCTCATCTTCCAAATCATGGCTCATCCTCAAAAATATCTAACTGCAATCAATTACTGATTTAAAAAAAAACATGGTCTGATTTTCCTTACTTTCTGTAAAGAAACACCAGTGCAAGTGTGTGCATACATGTTCCAGGAGAGGAGGTGTGTGTGACTGCAAGTCACTTATCGTGATCCAAAAGACTGACTCAGAGGCATAATTAATTGGAACGTATTTCAGTGGGAGTTTTTTTCCCCTTCATCTCGTTACAGAGACAAAAGGACATTATAGGCCAGGGAATCCACGAAAGATTTCAAGAGAGTCTACTGATGAATGAAGCTGGAAAGAGTTGACACGAGGTCGGATGGTTCAGATCCAAATATTCTGACAAAGAAACAGCAACTCTTTCCATTAATCCCATCTTTTCCCTTTGATCTCGAGTGGTACAGCGGCTGTGAGTCAAACACAGCCCAGTTGGTGTTAAAGGTCTCTGAAGACTTTCATCCCAGCGAAGGGCTCTCCAAGAACACAGTCCCAATGATGATGATGATGATGATGATGATGATATAAATAACTAATAAAGTCCAGATAAACGAAACAACCAATAAAACAAATCCCAGGAACATGCGAACAAGCGGAGACTCTTCAGGGAAAGTTTCGAAGCCATTGGATTGCCAGTCCTCTGTCTGTGCCTGGTATGACAAGGGTGCCGTATTAATCTGTTAGCCCAGGCAATGGGGAAATGGATGGAGGTAGAATTGTAAACTTTCGGTCCCAGCTCTTCCTTTTGTAGGATGAAACACTTGATCAAAGGCAAGCACTAGGAGAAGGTACAGTTGCGGATGCAGAGGGATATTCTCTTTTTTTCCTTCCAACAATTTATTTATTTTTACTTTTTTTCTTTAAATTAGAAACAAGCATGTTTTACATGTTCCCTCTCCCTCCCCTCTTCCCCTGCCCCCCCACTGACTCCCTATCCCATCCCCTTTCTGCTCCCCAGGCAGGGTGAGACCTTCCATGGGGGATCTTCAAAGTCTGTCATATCATTTGGAGCAGAACCTAGACCCTCCCCCATGTGTCTAGGCTGAGAGAGCATCCCTCTATGTGGAATTGGCTCCTAAAGTCCATTCGCATACTAGTAATAAATACTGATCCACTGCCAGAGGCCCCATAGATTGCCCAGATCTCCTAACTGACATCCATGTTCAGGGGGTCAAGATCGGTCCTATGCTGGTTTCCCAGCTATCAGTTTGGGGTCCACGAGCTCCCCTTTGTTCAGGTCAGCTGTTTCTGTGGCTTTCCCTAGCCTGGACTTGACCCCTTTGCTCATCACTCCTCCCTCTCTGCAACTGGATTCCAGGAGTTCAGCTCAGTGTTTAGCTGGGGTGTCTGCTTCTGCTTCCATCAGCTATTGATGAAGACTTTAGGATGGCATATAAGGCAGTCATCAATCTCATTGTTAGAGAAGGACATTTAAGGCAGCCTCTCCACTATTGCTTAGATTGTTAGTTGGGGTCATCCTTGTAGATCTCTGGACATTTCCCTAGTGCCAGATTTCTCTCCAAATCTGTAATGGCTCCCTCTATTATGGTATCTCTTTTCTTGCTCTCCTCTATTCTTCCCCTGACTCAATCTTCCTGCTCCCTCATGTCCTCCTCTCCCTTCCTCTTCTCCCCTTCTCTTTCTTCTAACTCCCACAGAGGGATATTCCTTGCACATTTGTTTACTGGTTTTATCTTCTGAAGTCTTAATAGATCCCTTGGTTTCGGTAGCTTGTAGACTCTCAGAACTCTCGTGCGTGCTGAAGTACTGGGGATGTTTAAGGAACCCAACACTGTGGCCGCTCTCTGAGTTGATGAATATTGGAAGGGACCAAGAGAACTTCTCTGATCCAGCAGACAGAATCCACAGGACCGAGGGCTCCTTTAACTTTGGAGGTGGCCCAAAGCCATTACATGTTCTTTTGATTCTGGAAGTAGGAGGAAAAGAGAGGGAGCATGGCATCTCCCTGCGCAGCTGGAGGTCCGTTCGCTGCTCCAAGTTGCCCAGTTAAAGAAAAGAAAACTGGTAGTGATGTCAGGAAAAAAATGCAAACAAGGTGGGTCAGGGTTAAGATCTTGAGTGGTTTGGTGGTTAGAATTACCCTCTTGAGGGGAGATGGATTTCAGTAATATATACAACCCGGTGAATTAGGCAACCGTCTATTATGTAATTGAGTCACAACATAAGCCACCCTAATGGCGATGAGGCCAGCCAAACCATCGTGAGCTTGAGGCATCATGGTCTTCACTATTCTTACTTTAGGTCTTAGAAGAGCAAGTTTTGAGGCTTCCAACTCACTCACTTCTCCTTTCCACTCCTTCTCCCTCCCTCCCTCATCTCTCCCAGACTGGTAATGTCTCGTAGTTTCCCTTCAGATTTGAATTCTTGCTTGTCTCCCTGTAGGTCTTAGGTTACCTGGCTTGGGAGCTGGACGCTACTCACCGGGGATCATTAGGGCAGAGGGTAGGGGATTTGATGCCAAAATGGCTGAACCTGCTGTGCAGACTGAGATGCGTGAAATGCTGGTGCCACTGAGATATTTTATGCTACAACACTGAGCTGTAAGAGGCAACTCTGCCCTGTCCTTTAGACCTTCCCAGATAGACAAGGAAATAGAGCAGAGAGGTGTTTTCTGCTCTGTGGTGTTTCCAGTATAAGATGGACTTTTCCTCATAATGTTCCAGTCAGAGGGGATCAGGTGGGGTGCAGAGGTTAGGACTGAAGGCATATGTGTATACATGTTCACAAGTGTGTGCTAGTATGTGTGTTTTCGGGTCTGCCCGTGCCTGTACCATCACGCATCACAGATGCCAGCCAGAAGTTATCCTCCACCAAAGGCAACTGTCTCACCAGTTCTGCTCCCGTGGTTGGGTGAGCTACACTCTATGATGGGTCCTTGTAGGTGTAAGCCTGGACTTAGGGCAATATTGAACTCTGCCTCTCCTTTTCCAGCTCCTGTAGAGTCAGCAGAGACCGCTGCTGTGATCACACACAGATAAAGTTATTCTGCCTATCCCCACTTCCCATCTCTCCTCTAGAGCGTGGATCCTGGGAACTCTCCCTGCATGCAAATTCTAGCTTTCCTCAGAGACTCTCCCCTGACCTACATACGCTCCCCTTCATTCAGGTGACAGGAAATGAAGCTGCCCAATCACTGCTGATCTCTTTTGTGATCACTCGGCACCTTAATTCCACAAAGGTGCAGGGTGTCTCACGAACTCCGAACTGGTTTCCCGAGAACCCTCAAGGTGACAGACTGTGGAGTGTTGCCTCCGTGTAACTTGTCATTCTGCCTCAAGCCATGAATTTTTGTTACTTGTCTGTCTTTATCTGAGGGTTCACCCGTCTTCCCCGACCAGTTACTTGAAGTCACAGTGTAGTGCTAAGAGAAAGTCCATGTGCAAACCCCAGTTCTGCCTCTTAAAATCGCCATGATCCTGGAGTTATCAAAGGACCTCACTGGGTCTTGGATTCTCATCTGAGATGAGGAATGTCACTAACCTGCCTCTCAGAGCAGGAGGTGAGGTCCAACAAGAGGCTGCTTGGACACCAGTAGGAGAGCTGCAATAGTCTGAGATGAGAGAGGTAGGCAATGACTTAACACACCAGTTAGTGGGGTCCTGCTCCCGGCTCCGCCCAGGCGCTGCCAGAGTGGCTACCAGAGACCCCGAGCAGGGCCGTCAGGCAGAACTTCTGTGTTTAAAAATGCAGTGTATTTGTTGTTACCGTATAATGTGTGGATGAGGCAGGCAGATGGCTACTTTGTGGAGTCGGTTCTTTCTTTCCACAGTTCTGTAGGTCCTAGACCTGAACACGGTGGCCAGGCTTTTGTGGCCAGCACCATTAGCCAGCTGCGTCCCATCACTGGCCCCAGAAGCTTTGGTTGTGAGACGAGGAAGAATAGTGTTCAAGGTGCTTTCCGCATCTTCTTCCTCACCCGCCCATCAGTATCCTTGCTATCAGAATAATACCTGTAAAATCAACCAACAATTTAAACAAAGGGTTGAGGAACAATCCAATGAGTACCAGCTTTGCTAGAGGCGGAGTGGAACAGACTCGCAGCTCTCTCACCAGGGCAATGCCTTCTGGGAAAACATTTAATAACTCCCCAACCAACCTTGGTTTACTTATCTACAAGATGGAGTAATACCACCTACTTTATCCTAGACGCCAAAGAGAAAATTCGCGAAGGAATCAGCATTACCGTTCTTATTACAATTGCCATTTCAGAGGAAGTTCATCTCTCCTGAGGGGCCAGATAAATGGCAGCAGAACAATGATTCCCTGAAGAAGTGAGGTGGGTGAGAGGGTCCGTCACCATCGCCAGCATGATGGGTCCCAGCTTTCTCACCAAGGGGGAGAAATTCCCCAGCGAGTTCTCATGCCAAGTTATTTATTTCCTTGCAGGGAAGTAGTAGTGGGACTTGGCCACCCCAGGCTGGAGTCTCACTGTGTTCTGGGAAGAGTCTGATGTTAGGATTTGCAGCGTGGGGTCCTGGCCCAGAACAGAGAGCTCTGCCAGGCCTCATACAAAGGCCCCTTGATTCCTGAGTTGGCTCTTCTCACTGCCTTGGACAGGTGTCTGCTGGTTGGCTTTCAGGTATCATGGGACCATCTCTACTTAGAGGTCTTCAGATAGAGATGAGAGTCCTAGTCGGGCCACGGGCCACATCCATAAGCTGCTGAGGATATAGAGAATTTCTTTTTCATACTGAAATGTCCAGACAGACCCCGTGAATGCCAGAGGAATCTATGTCTAGGGAGGGAGCAGGTGTGGGTCACGTGATGTCTCCTGGTCATGTTACAGACATGCAGCAGGAGACTGCAGCCCTCGAGGCCCCTGCAAGTTGTGGGGGAGGAGATTTACTTAACTTAGCTCCAGGAAAACAGGGCAGCCTTTCCCTAAGCATTCAGAGGTGGCTCCTGCTTGCAGCCCGCTTTCACCGTGAGTGCAAAGTTGCTCTGCTGTCCCACAGATGGCCGTCTGTCCCTACACTACCTTCCAGACAGACCTGTTTTCTCCCGCTAAGAGCCCTGACTCCAGACTTGACACTGTTGGGCTCCTTCAACAGTGACACAGTAGTGGCTTAAATTCCAAAGAGGGCGACGAGAGAAGGAACTTGATTGGCTTGACTTGGATCAGGTGTTAGGTACAGGTCCAATCATCTGTGCTCAGGGGAAGTGGATCCCACGATGCCAGTATCCAAAGCAAGTGTTTAGGGGCAGGGGTGGACAATAAACGTTTGGGATACATTGTTTCGGTTTTCTGGGCTCTCATTTCCTCAGCTGGAAATAACACTCACTGCTCATGAGGTGTCAGGTTAAGCCATTTTACATGTGGGATTTGATTGGCCACCCCACAGCCCATGGCCACCAAGTAATGCTTCAAGGTGATTAGAGTGCTTTACTGGAAATAGGGTCTCTGTAGCCTGGGGTGGGTGTGCATTAGACCTCTGCAGCTGACTCATCTTGCCTGATGGAAACTGCATGCTCCCCGTTAGCAACCCCTCGTCTCCCCTTCCGCCACAATCACCCTGTTTCTGTGTGATTCTAGGCATTCCACACTTAGATACTTCACATAAGGGGAAATCATGAAAACCTTCTTTCCGTGCTTATTATTTTACATAACACAACAT
Source organism: Mesocricetus auratus (assembly GCF_017639785.1). Taxonomy (NCBI): domain Eukaryota; kingdom Metazoa; phylum Chordata; class Mammalia; order Rodentia; family Cricetidae; genus Mesocricetus; species Mesocricetus auratus. The sequence goes on along the minus strand of NW_024429182.1, from coordinate 5,204,904 downwards.
CCATAGTGTCTTCGGGGCTCATCCATGTTGTCTATATTACAGCATTGCAGCGTTTAAATATTTATTTTATTGTTATTATTTTGAATTGTGTGTGTGAGTGAGTGAGTACCCTTAGAGTCCAGAGAGGGTGTCAGATCCCTTGGAGCTAGCCTCAGGGCTGTTGTGAGCCGCTTGGTGTAGATGACCAAACCCAGGTCCCTTCAAGAGCAGTCGGCACTCTGAACGGCTGAGATGCTCCTCCAGCCCTGTTTTGTTTCGCGGTTGTTGTCTGTTTCTAAAGTGAATAGCATTTCATCTTACAATCCCAGTTCTTTGGATAAGCACCCGCAAGTGGTGACTGTTGGATCCTGGAGTTTCTATTTTTAATCTTGGGAGGAGTTTCCAGGTCTCTTTCTGGGAATGGCTGCGCCACTTTGGCGTTCCCATCAGCAGCATGGAAGTGTTCTCCACACCTTCCCCAGCATTTGCCCTTTGAGAATAGCTGCCCCGACACTGTGAAATAATATCTCATTGTGGTTTCAGCTTGTCATTTTTTTTTCTGACACCTAAGTGGCAGCGAACGTCCCTCTGAAGGTCACTTGCGAACATTCTTGAAAAAATGTCTATCAAACCCTCTGTCTACTTTTAGTTTTTTTTTTTTTTTAGTTTTTCTTAAGCTGCCAGCTGCTGGGATTCTTTATACACAGTTGACAAATTAACCCCTTATCCCACACGGTTTGCAAATCCTTTCTCCAAGTGTAGCTTACTTCTGTACTCTGTCGATCTCGTCCTCTGCTCTCAGAAACATTTTAATTTGATGCATTTTTACTTGTTTATTTTTCTGTGTATGCCTGGTGTCACTCCCATCCGCTCTTCAAGGGAGGGATTCTCCCAGGGTTCCCAGGTACTCGGCAGAACTCTGCCTCTTGCTCTGCATCCCCGCTGCTCCGAGGCACAGCAGGCAACGTCTTGGATGCTGCTTGCGGAGACGCTGTTTTTATCCTGACACAGGTATGATTTTCCTCCCTTCAGACTGAAGCAGCGTGGAGACAGGATGCTAAAGGACGTTATCACGTTACTGGGTGCTCGGAACACACGTTACTGGGTGCTCCGGCTTTGTGTTGCTCTACGGTGCCTGTATGAGGTCAGAGGACCACAAGGGACCCTGCTGACATGTCTGTAGATGAGTTCCAGGCTGCCCTCCAACCCCAGCTCCTTCTTCCCCTGCCTAGGCACCATCCCTTCTCCTCTGAGGGATAGGCCCATTCCCACATGCCCGCCAGTGACGTGACGTGGACCGAGCTTCCACACTCATCAACAGCCTTACCCAAGTTTGTCCTCTTCAATTAAAGCACCCCCCCAAGAGCAGCTCAATATGAAGGCTAAGCTAAGGCCCAGCCAGTCTTTGCATGAAGCATTCACCAACACACAGGGGAGAGGACATGCGTCTCCATTCTGATCAAAGCGATACAGTGATCCTCAGGCATAGGGCAGAGGACAGTGTCTGGATTGAGACTGTATCTGCTAAGTCAATGAACCCATTGAGAATGGGTTTCTTATGTACCAGGTGCAGGCTCAGGGACACGGCTGTGCCTTAAACCCAGAGAGCAGCTCCCCAGAAGGACAGGCCCTTGCTGCTTTCACAGACTAGGCCTGTGTGAGACTCCCCAGTTGCTGCTTTCCCATGGAACACATGAAGCCTCCACGCTCTCCAGGTGCCTCAGGGACAGCGTGAGCTTTTGACTGTCTCAACACCTTTATGGGGAAAGAGCGTGGCTTCTTTACAAACGGAGGTGAGCTGGGATTCAGAGGCACACGGATGGATCCAGAACCAGCTTTGACAGCATGCTATGTGTCCTACACTAGGCTTTCCCTGTGACCCTTCTAGGGTGCAGATTTGGGGGTCCACTGAAGCTTGGGAGGCTCTGAGCCCAAGGGAAGGCAGCAGCCCAATGATCTCACCTGAGTGAGGTGATGGCTATATGTCATTCCCGGGGCCTGCTACAGAACATTGTGCAAAAGTCCCCATGCATTTGGGAATATAATACAATACAGGACATTAAAATGGGCATGAGGACTTCGTGCAAGCCGAGCTCTCGTGTGGGTCACACACCTGTTTAGCCCATGACCCAGACTAGAGGCACCTCACTCCTGAAAAAACAGCTCGGGCCACAAGGGGAGCTTGTGCTAAAAGCGTAGTAGCTTCTTCTTTTTTTTTTTTTCCAGGCCTTCTCCCTTGCCTCCTGTCACGAAGCATTGACTGTCAAAGCAAGTCTGACACTAAAGGATTGATCATTCCAGATAATTTTTGCAGTTTAGCTGCTTTTATTCCTTCCCCATTGTTGTTGTTTCGGGTAATCTGTGTGGCTTTTGAAGAAATTGCTTCAGCTGGGTTGAGCTTTAATAAGATATGAAAAAGTCAGAGGCAAACGGGTCCAGTGATAAAAAACCATAGCTTTTATTTGGCGCCGCGGGCCCTGCGGGCTCATCAGAAGCCGTGGGTGGCATGGGGCATAGGCAGCATGAAGGGGGCGGCCGGGCAGCTGTGTGCTACCTACTCAGCTCTGAGCAGCAGAATGACAATGGCAAGCCTAAAAGCTGAGTTGGGAAGGGAGGAGGAAACAGGAAAAACACAAGCTCCCAGCTCCATGACAGCCACACCGGGTGGGATATTTCTAGAGTACAGCAGCTGATGAAGGCCTTTAAGTCCTGGGTAACAGCTGCTGAGTGATGCCCCCCCCCCCCCGTCTCCCACAAGGATAGAGGCATTTAGGCATCTGACTGTTGTGCGACGACTTAGGGTTTGCCCGAGAGGGTCTGAGGTGATCCGAAGCTACCCACATTCCCAGATCACTGGGAGAACCATCTCCGGCTTGGTCTCCAGCAGTCTAGATGTAGGCTGTGGGGAACCTAACTGATTCGATGGCTCACAGCTGGGTGTGGTCCCTCACCTCCTAGGAGCCTCAGGTTGGAGGGACATCCTGACAGGCAGATTTGCAGAGGAGGCGGTGAGAGGAATTCCCAGGAGGGCCATGCCATCCTCAGCACACTTAAAGTCAGAAGGGTGAGTGGAATTTGTCCGAGTGTTGGCAGGGTGGCAGCGATGATTAATTTTGGTTGCCAACCTGATTGGATTAGTAAACACCTTGGGCATTGCTGAATCGTGCCCTTGGGTTTAATTGAGAGTGGAAGACCAATGTGAACATGGGCGGCTCCATTCCATGGGCGGGGTCCTGAGCTGAGGGACAGGGAGAAGCCAGCACTCTCTCCCTGCTTCCTGTCCACAGGGATGGGAGCAGGCGGCCTCCCGCTGCCGCAGACAGGAAGTGGCCCTGCCTTGAGCTTTCTCTGCCATGAGGGACTAGCTACCCTGAGCTGCCAGGAAAGTCTTTGCTCTGCTACGTTCCTTCTCCTTGTGTTGGCCACAGAAATGAAGGAAGTAACCAGTAACAGTGGAGGCAAGGAGATGAGTCCTAGCTGAGAGGGAGAACCTTCCAAGGCCAGGAGGAGGGAGGGAGGGAGGAAAGGAGGGAGGGAGGGAGGAAAGGAGGGAGGGAGGGAGGGAAATGAAGTGGAGGGAGGAGAGGAGGGAGGGAGGGAGGGAGGGAAGGAGGGACAGAGGGAGTGAGAGAAGGAAGGAGGGAAGGAAGAAAGGAAGGAGGGAGGGAGGGAGAGAGGGAAATGAGGAAGGAGGGAGGGAAGGAGGGAGGGGGAAAGAGGAAAGGAAGGAAGGAGGGAGGGAGGGATATGAGGAGGGAGGGAGGGATGGAGAAAGGCAGGCAGGGACTTTTCACTAGTGTGATAGACATTGACCTTTAGCCAGCAAATGTCAATTGCTTGATTGCTACACGCCTCAAGCACCTGATCTCCCATTCATCATTTGACTTAGAGGCCCAACTCCCCACTTTCTCTCTTCTCTCTCTTCCCCTCTCACCTACCACTTAGTGTCCTCTCTCTCTCTCTCTCTCTCTCTCTCTCTCTCTCTCTCTCTCTCTCTCTCTCTCTCTCTCTCTGATTCCATGTATTAACAGGCTATAAATCCATCCCTTATCCCAAAGACCAAATGGCGCCACTCTAAACAAAGGACACGCAGTAAGCTAATCTCACTTGCGCTTTCACAAGCCCGCCCAAGGGGAAACGGTGGGTTGAGGAAACGCTTCAGTGAAGCGAGCATCTCAAATCTCATTTCTTGTTTTCCATCTATGAAGAGTTAACTTAAATGTGTGCTCCCACGCGGCTCTCCACGTCACCTGAGAAGAGGCAGAGAGGGGCTTGGAGGGAAAGTGTATCTTTTGAGGACCACGACCTGGGCAGTATACACTATTTCTGCTCACACCTCATTGGCCAGAGCATGGTCATGTGACCACGCACCTGTACAGGGAAATCTAGGGAATACATTCTACCTGGCTCCAGGAAAAGTTCAAAGGTTCTCTCACTGTAGCATGAAGATGAATAATGGGGTAACTGGTACTTACTCTCTTTTTCCCTTTCTTGTTTGTGACCATAAAGAATTGTCACCACAGACTAACATTGCAGGCTAGTGTTCTGTTTGGTCCTGCCATAGTTGCTGCATATTTCATTCAGAGTGGAAAGGGAGAGAATGTCAGTTCAAAAGCCAGGCATTACCCCATGCCCAGGCTAAGCCCATGCCCAGGCTAAGCCCATGCCCAGGCTAAGCACATAGCCAGGCTAAGCCCATACCCAGGCTAAGCACATACCCAGGCTAAGCCCATACCCAGGCTAACCCTTACTAGAGTCACTAAGTCTATTCTTAGTCACTAAGGTAATTGCTCTCCTTGGGGATGGTCAAGTCAGGCCTCTTCACCTTTTGATTAGGTCTGTGCGGAGCCTGTCCTGTCTGAGGGCTCTACGCCTCTCGGCTGAGAAGAGACAGGGAAGGCTAGAGGTTTACGCATATCGGAGCCGGCCTGAATTCCTTAGGTAGGGCCAGGAGGGAAACGTAGAAAGCAGAGAAGACTGGCAGGGCCGTGACCGTGCGTGTGAATCTGTTTCCCTGGAAAGCAGCCTTTGGGAGCCTAGAGGTGGGCCCACCCTTGAGTGAATGGGTTCAACCAGACAGATGATCCAGATAATCCAATAAAACGCTTCTTGTTTTTGCAATTAATCCAGCCGTCACACTGCGTTTCCAGGCGATCAAGTTGTCAGAAAGCGATTCTGAGTCTAGATGTTCCCTTTTTGGCTGCCCCAGGGTCCATTTCCATCTCAGCCCTGCCCCTGCTGACGACTCACCTCTCAGATGGTGACACACAAGGGCACAGTAGGAGCGTTGCACGTGCGCCGCTGCTCCGTGCTTGTGACCTTGGCACTGTCTATGATTGGCATTGCCTATGGCTCCCAGTAACCTCCCTTTAGGCCATCCTCCATGGTGTGGTGGCGGCTTGTGTGCCCGCCCATCTCTTCTTCCACAGTGAAAGATCTGGAGGACCAAGACTCCCCCAGAGTTTGTACAGCTTCCCCAGTGTCAAGGTGGCGGATGGCATGTGGTAGCTGAATTTTGCCTTCCTTCAGATAACCAAAGTTGGCTGTTCTTTTTTTTCTGAGATAATTATTGGGCTGTTGAGCTATCAAAACACCCAGTTCCTCTCCTGCTTGCTCTCTGCAGGTGGGACTCTGTCCTCTCCCTCCTCCTGCGTTCCTTCTGGGAGCCCATTATCGTCTTATCGTCTTTAATAATGAAAGCAGGATTCCCCAGCCTTCCGAGGGCATCTACTCATGCTAAAGACTAATGATCTGAGTTAGATGTGATGACTCACACCTGTAACCCCACCAAATAGCAAGCAGAGGCAGGAGGATCACCATGAATTTGAGGCCAGCTTGGACTATACAGTTATATACTGAATTCCAGGCTAGCCTGGGCTCAAAAAATGACAAAACACCAAAAACTATAACAAATTAACTTGTGGGGAAACTTTGGAAATTTATCTACTAGGCATATGATTGCCTGAGTTGGTTGCATTCTTGGATATTTTTCTCAGAGAAATAAAACCTTAGTTATCAAAAAACTGGTACCTGAATGTTCACAGCAACTTTATTTGTAAACAGCCAACACTGGAAACCTCCCGAGGACCCTTCAGTGAGTAAGGTTGTAAGGAAGACCCCTGCATCCATACAGTGGAGCACCATTCAACCATAAAGAGGAGCGCATTTGGAGTCAGGCAGTGTATGAGTTCCCTAGTGCTACTATGACAGATTGCCACAAGCCAAGTGTCTGGAACAACAGAAATGCCTTTTGTGATTCTGGAGCCTGGTATTTCAAGGTCATGGTGCCAGGTCAAGGTCACGTTGTCAGTTCAAGGTCACTGTCAGAAGACGCAGACACTCCTCGACAGTTAGATTTTTCTCTTACACTCTGGAAGAGTTCTTGACTCTGTGTCAGAACACCTCTGGTCTTCTAATGATATCCATGCCCACATCCAAAATTCCCTTTTAGAAGGACATCAGGCAACCTGCTCCAGAACGGCTTTATCTTAATTGATTTCATCTACTGGGAGCCTGTCTCCAGATAAGCTTACACTCGGGGGCTGGGAGTTGGGGCTTCTGCCTACGAATTTTGAGTGGAATGGCATTAAATCATAAATATGCAGCGATATGGATGAGGGTAGCATGCTTAACGGCAAAGAGCAAGAGGTTCCTCCTGGATGGTTCCATTTACGGCATGGAACAAAATGACGAAAGCACAGAGGTGGATGGTTGGTCGACGGGACCAGAACATTTGAGGAGGCTAGCCCACTGTGAGTTTCCCCTTGGTGGCAGATCATTCTGTACCTTATATGGTGGATCAAATGGCTTTGAAACATGTTCGTACACAGGCACACATGCACACATAAACACACCCAAGAGCGCATGTGAAAACCAATAGAAAGAGATCCCTATCAGTAGTCTAGTAAACAATATTTCATCAGTGTCAGTTTTCTGATTCTAATTTAACTTTTTTTCTCTGAGAATTTCACGTAGGTACACAGTGAAGCATGACCATCCCTCATTCACATCCTCAAACTCTCCCCATATCTCCCCAATATTCACCTCCCAATTTTATACTCTTCCCCGCCCCCCTCAAGCACTAAGTTCCATTAGTGCTGCCCATTTGTGCATAGGTGTGAGCATGGCAAACCTACCAGTGGCCACATTCTCCCAAAAGAATCGTTCTCCTCCGCCAGTAGCTACCCACTGCTAAATAACTCCTGAGTAACAGGGAGGGTCTACATAGGCGACCTACGTCGTCTACGCTGGAGGGGTTGACCGGCTTGATCTTATGCAGGTGGCCATAGCTGCTCCAGACACTACGACTGAAATATCCACACCAAGTCCAGAAGACAGCCTTTCACGCCACACTGCCCCCTTCTCCAGCTCTTATGTGCAGTCTGCTCTTCCTCTGTGTTGTCGGGGCCTCGGCTGGGTGGGGAATTGATAAACACATCCTACTCAGTCTTCAGGATCAGCTGACCGGTTCTGCCTCTCTCTGTTGACCACTGCCCACCATAAAAAGGAGTTTCTCTGACCAATAGGAAAGGAGCCTAGGTCTGTGGGTATAAATGTAAATATTGAGAAGGTAGCTTGGCAGCATGACATTTAGCAACTTAATAGCAATAGGTTTAGCCCCAGGGTCTACCATGGCCTAATATTATTCTGTGACTAAAAAGATGTCACCATTGAGGGAAGGATCCAAGGGACCCTGTAAGTGCCAGGCTACCACTTCCTAATAATCTCTAATTTTTTACATTAAAATGTTTTTAAAATGCTAATCCTATGGCTGTGTTTCTGGATATGGGGACAGCAGATCTAACCAAGACACTATGTGCAATAGATTAATGTTTGCAAAGGAATAGTTTTCCCCAATGTAGTCTCATCAGGGTAGGCTCCATGCCTAGGAGTTGTTGAACAACATACACACACACACACACACACACACACACACACCTGTCATATATTATTGTAGACATTGTCTCTCATTTTGCTTTGTATGTATGTATGCATGTATGTATGTATGTATATATTCCATCTTTGTGGGTGGTTTTTCATGTGTGTATTTCTTGTTTTATTTGTATTTTTAAAAAAGGAGGAAAAGGGGGCATGGAATTAGGCAGACAGAGGTGGGAGAGTCTGAGAGTTGGTAGGGGAAGTACTATCAAATATAGTGTATAAAAAGTGTTTTCAATTAAAAAGTGAATTAACCATGTGCTGAGGGGTGTGTGGAGGCAAGGCAGGATGAAAGAACTGAAGCTCTGAGAGCACAGACAGGGTTATGTGTTTCCTAATATGGTCTCCATCCTGCAAGAGATGTTTGCCTCCTAAATCACTGTGTCATTCCAAGTCAGTCAGTCATAGCAGATTTCTCTTCTATGCCAGTGTTAACACAGGCCCCCTTAGAGGAGCAGAGCCAATGTGGGGTGTGTGTGTGTGCCCATGCGTGTGTGCCTGTGTGTGTGTGTGTTTGTGTGCCCATGCATGTGTGCACATGCACGTGTTGTGCACAGGTATGTGCACGACCATGCATGTGTGCATGTGTGCATTGTGTGAGTGTGTGCGTGCGTGTGTTTGTGTGCCTATGCGTGTGTCCGTGTGTATGTGTGCACATGTGTGTGTGTGTGTCTGTGTGTACCCAAGAGGGATTTACTAGAATGGCTTACAGAATGGCTAGGTATTTCAACCATAGCTGTCTGCATGCTGGAGAATGTGAGAACTGAGAATGTAAAGCTGGTCCCTGAGGTCCCAATCTGATCCTTACGGCCTAGAATACTCCTGGAGAGTCACAGTTCTTCAGTCCATGTTGAAAGACTGACAAAGCCGGAGTCTGATGTTGTTGGCGGCGGGGTGGGGGTGGGGGTGGGGATGGGGGGGAGCAGCAGCAGCAGCAGCAATAGGACAGACACAGTGGCCAGCCAGCCTTTCCTTCAGATCTTTGTGTGTCTGCATCTGAAGATACAGCCCGGTCAATGGAGGGGCTCCTCCCTCAGTTTACCCTTCCTTGAGGTGTCCCAGCAGTGAAGCCCAGAGACGTGTGTTGAGATAAACACTCAGCTGGCTGGCAATCAGCTGTCAAAAGGAACAATAAAGAGATAAATGAGGAGAGAAAGGCGGTGCAGGCAGGCCAAGGCACAAGGCTTATTCTCTCTAGGTCCCTTCCCACCATGGTCCCATTAAAGCCTCAGCTTATTAGCAATGGGTTGTATTTTTAGCACACACATTATAAATAAATATGTGTATGTATATATAATATAATATTATCTATACTATAACATATGATCAGATAATTCAATTATATACCCAATATTTTATAGCTTCTTGTAGATTTGGTTTAGAAAAAAATTGAAGCGAAATTCATGTAATATTATAAAATTAAGCATTTTTAGGAAAAGAAACGGCGAGAGTTAGCACATTCAGTATTGAATAATTATCAGGTCTGTCTTGTTCCAAATATTCCTGTCACTTCAAAATACAATGCTTTTCCATGAAGCTGTATTTCCTTTGTTGTCTCTTTAGCTTCTTGATAACCCGTAAGTCTGCATTTTTGTCTCTACGGATTTAGCCATGCTGAATATTTAACTTATATCCAGTCATGGAATTCTGACCCTTTCTGTGACTGGCTTCGTGGGTTTAATGTACCTTTGAGGTTCACTCACCATTGTAGCGTGTGCCGGCACTTCGTTCCTTTTCCTGGCTGAGTAAGACTCCACCACATATGCTGCCTGTCACCCCTAACTGCTCCTGCCCTTTGGATATTGGTACCGGCCACCAGGATCCTTGTGCATCCTTTTATTATGTTTATTTCCCACGAAGGTATCCCCAAATGATGCTGCCCGTGGGAATCGTGGAGACCCAGAGAGTCAAGTCAGCGTTCTCTGGACCAGCGAGGGAGTAGGAAAAGGCAGGCAGTCTGTTTGAAGGGGCTAATGAGGATATGGCAATGCTCGGATTGTGGACAGTGTTGGGAGCCTACATAAGGAAGCAGGCGAGGGACAGGAAGTACTCTGTTTCCATGGCAAACAAGCCATCTCTGCTTTTAGCTTGCAAGCTAACTGGAAGCGGCCTCCAGCAGGAATCCACAGAATGGAGGCGAGTGAGGATCACCTTTCCCCAGCCCTCCGACCTGGCAAATTCCTACCAGGCATTCTGTTGGCCACGCCTGAGTGGAAACCTGAGGGTCCGGGAGTTAGCAGCATGAAGATGGAGGATGGACGTCTGAGCGCGTGCGCGCATGCGTGCGTGCGTATGGGCGCATGTGACCTGAGACATCTTGGATGGCTTTAGCCACACAGCCAAAATCCCTACCTGGCCCAGAGTCCTCTGACTCCCAGACCTGAAGCTCCACCCAAGTCCCTAAAGCTCAAGGCGACTGGCAGGTTCCACTCCCCAGCTCTGAGTGCCCTGGGCTCCGGCCTTCTCACCTCCACGCTCCCCCGCCCCACTGAAGCCCCCCCGGGGACTGGTCTTGCAGAGAGAGGTGCTGGTCAACCTGCCCTTCCTCTCCTCCCGATGAACACTGTCGCCCACTGGGGCTGCTGTCAGCATGGAGCGTCCTGCATAGTCGAGCTTTGCTGCCTGGCTGCAACCTCAGCAGAGCAACGGGCCCCCGAGGACTGGGGTCTTTTCTTCTCCTTCCCTTGTTCATGTTCATTTGGGAGTTATAAGAGAGCCACAGGGAGAAAGAACTGGGAAAATCAGGGGCTCGGAGAATGTTGTGAAAAGAGCCCGGAGACAATACAGTGGGCGCTTAGTGAGGTCCTGAATGCCGGCTTATGGGGGGCTGTGCCCAGCTTCCAATGGGCCTTTTATACTCCTTTCTATTGACTGTTGTGAAACCCTTCAACGGCCTCGCATTGTGCTGGAAATAAAATCCCCCTCTGCTCCCCAGGCACACAGGGCTCCAACCTCATCTCAAATGACTGACCCACAACCCCCTCCCTCCCAACCGCCCTCCTCCAGCCTCTGGGTGTCCCAAGCACTTCTCCTCACCCATGAGCCTTTGCGCCTGCCGAGTCCCCAGCCTGGGGGGAGGCATCCCCCAGTCTCCCCAGAGTGATACTTTCTCTGGCAGGTCACCTCCTCAGAAAGGATTCCCCCGTGCTCTAAACCGGAGCTCCCTTTCCTCGACATTTGTGTTCCGTCCTGGCCTCGTCCTGTCTCCAGCTAGGGCGTATAGGCGCATGAGACGATGTTTTGTCTCTTCTGCGACGCCCCCCCCCCCATCTTAAGTGGCCCGCAGAACCGGGAGTAAGGCAAGCGCTCGCACGGGCCTGTTGAGTCAGCAGACCAATTATAGTTGTCGTGTTGGCAGAAGCAGAGAACGGAAGGGACACTTTCGCGACACCGCTCACCTGCGGAGCTCTCAACCTGCCTGATGGCCTAGCTTGCGGAGCCATCTCTGACCACTGCCAAAGTGTCGCTCTCCGCACCTTTTGATGAGGGATGGTCTGGCCTTTCTTCCTTGGGGGTCCGTCTGTGCTTGGGAGGCAAGGAACATGACTTGCCACGGTGGCATGGCGTCTATCTTAGGCCTTGGTGGGGTTGAATCTGGGACACTAATCGACCTTTGTCTCCTCCCCCCTCCGCCTACTTTCTCTTCTCCTCATTAAAATAATGCTGAGATGCAGACATAGATTTGATTAAATATTGTTTCTCTGTGATTGGCCGCTTCTCTAACAGAGAGTATCTGGCCGACGACAGCAGCTGAGCTGAGCATGCATCCCGTCGTTGGGTTCTGATTCCAACCTCTCACGTCTTACTGTCGGGACTGGAGCAGTAACCTCGGGTTTTTTTTTTTTTTTAATGCTTGAGGAAGGCTATGTGGCATATCATTACTGGACTATTGTAGAATGTTCTGGGACAAGTGACGGCTTAGGAGAGGCAGAGCCGCGGCTTGTCCTGGAGGGGTCGCTTCCGAGGCAAGAGAACGAACGAAGGCAGCATCTTCGTTCCTGGACCTCGGGGAACTTACTTTTCCACATCCGTAAGTGACACGTGAAAAGATGGCCTTGAAGAGTGAGGTCTGAGGTTTCAGCAGCACCTGGCTAAGCCTCCCCTTTCCTTTGTTCTAAGAGCAGCTCTGCTTTCTTTAATCAGCAAACTTCCAGCTAAATAAAGATGCTCAAGGAGAATGCAGACCAGGTGGGCGAGCCTTTTGTGTGGCTGGCCTCCACCGAGAGGGCGGTCCCGAGGTTCCTTGTCTTCTTGGTGGCTGTCTCCACCTCTTCCTTTCCTCTATTTCCCTCCTGCTCATTTTAAAGTCCCAGGCACTGAAGACAGAGACCTTCTTTCTGCTCAAGGCTCCAGACTTGCAGTGGAGCTACGCTGTGGCAAATCCCCTTGTCCTCGATGAAGTGCAGCCATTGTGAGTCTCCATAAAGGAGACAATCACCCCTGTTTATATGGACCCTGTGTTTATACGCTGTCCATTCTGTGTTTTGTTCAGTGCACAGGGCACCCTGAAAGCCCCTGGCTCAGGATCCATTCAATCTTGTAAGTTAAGCCCAACTCCTTTCCCTCCGTAAGTCTCTTTTCTCGTTCTTGAGTTAGATCAATAAACCATGAAATACCTCTATTGAAAAATGATATGACCAATCTCTGCCTGAGAATTCAGGGGTTAAAATGTGGGCTGGGGCTTAAATGCCCATTAAGATACTATTGGATTAAGACGAAAACTCCCCTGAACGTGAACTTTACTACGTTTTTACTTAGAAACATAACCCAGCCCCAGGTCCTCGGTGTCTAGACACTGAATGCTGCTTTTAGAATACATTAGTGCTGCACAGGTGGCAGATTGGCATGGCGTCTTGAAAACACGATCCGTTTAGTCTCTACTTGTAATGACCTGGGAAGAGGACCATTTCCCCATTTGGCGGTGAGGAAATGTAACTTAATGATTAGCTCTGGAGGACTATTAGACCAGGAGATGCCACGGGTATTGGGTGCGTGGATTTACACAGGGCTCTATCATCTTGATTTTGAAATGCACGTTTTGAAATCTTATTTTGAGCCAGAAAAACCTTTCCACCAAGGTGAGTGTGTGTCGCAGGAGACCAGGGCTCCAAGAGGGAACTGACTGGCCCAACGTCTCCCGCCCAACAGGAATGCTTTGACCAAATGGCTCACTGAGATAAACTTTGGTATTGGGGGGTGACCCATGAGGAACTGGAGCTCTGGTCCTTTCCTCGCCCTCTGGTAAAGACCGTGTCCACTAAGACGAAGCGACGGAAGCGCTGGGGCTCCAGTCTGTGGCTTGTATCCCAGCGTCACTTAGCAGAGCCCTGACTTTCTGATCTTCACGTGGGATGACAGGGATGATTGTCACAGAGGGCCTCGTGGACAGAGCTGGGGACTCAGTGGAGCAGCTTAGTTATGGCTCTTAATGACGTCATAGCCATCCCTTTTCTGACTCAGAAACTCAGGTTTCATGGACTCAGCAGTCCTAGACAGAAATGAATGTCCTGACTCGCCATGTGTTGCAATTAGTCTCTGCCATGAGTGACTTTTGGGGGGGCAGGGGGTGGTTGGCGGGTCTCATATACACCAGGCCGGACCTGAATGTGTAATGTAGCCAAGGATGACCTTGACCTTCCTGCCTCATCTCTCAAGGGCAGGGGTCACAGGTATGGGCATCAGACTTGATTTGTGCACTGCTGGGGATGAGCTCGACTCAGGCCAGGCAGGCTCTCTGCCAACTGAGTCACAACCCCAGTCCCTCTGTGTGGAGCTGTTAAAGGTTGGGAAAATGACCCCTATAATGTGAGTGCACACTGAAATTCTTCAACAAAAACCTAACCAACTGAACCAGACTTGCTGTCAATAGTGTTCAGATGGGGTAGACATGGAAATTAAAAGTGTTTGGGTAACCCTGGTGCGACAAAGAGTGATAAAGATGTCCCTTGATTTAAATACAGGGAACAAGGTGGTGGTGATGGGGACTTAACCAAACCCAGAACACAGACTCCATTTAAATCCCCTGATCCCATGGAATACAGAGGGCAAATACCACTTTCTTATCCCATGCCTAGGGCAGACATTACTAATCCATCCCAGTGCTCTTACCTCTCAAACATATTCATTTATGTGTGTGTCTCTCATGCCAGGCCACGGGCTTATGAAGAGAGCTAGCGGATTTACGTTCTCCTTTATCCCCCACAAATCTCACCCAGACTAGATGTTTAATGGTTGCTGAATGGGTGAGCGCAGAGGAGTTAAGGAGTATGCTCTGGGGCCACACGGGAAGTGAATCTTATCTATAGTGATACCTCCTTTCCAGGGCAGCCACACAGAAAGATGAGGGTGTGGTGACATGACATTGTAACATAAGGATGGAAACATTTTAAAAATATTTTAATTGAGATGTAATTTGAACTGACAACTTTCTAACTGTTCCACCAGTCTGCATTTAGATATCCTCCCCCACTCATGACTTTGTAGAAAGTTTCCCCATACCTTTCCCAAGCAATCCATCTGCAGAGGTGACTACCGATCCATTGCTGTGGGTGAGTTTTGTTTGCACTAGAACTTCACAAAACAGAACCATAAGGTGCTTACTCTGTTGTGTCTAACTTCCAACGGGTAGACTTTTTTTGTTTTGTTTTTTGAGACAGGGTCTCTCCATGGTTGCCCTGGAGCTTGTTGTATAGAGCAGGCTGGCCTCAAACTCACAGAGACCCACCTGCCTCTGCCTCCCAAATTCTGGGATTCAAGGCGTGCGCCGCCTCACCTGGCTCGATGTACCGGTTTTCGAGATTCATCCATGCTGTTATGTCTGCTGGCAGTGTGTTCCCATATATTGTTGCCTACTATCTGTCATACAGTTCATCCGTGCCCCCAGTTTTGGTGGAGTGCCTAAAATGGTGCCTACTGTTGTGGAAGCGTGCGTGCTTGTATAGTCTCTCCCGTTTGAATGTCTTACGTCCTGAAGTAGAACCACGGCTGAAGTGGTAAGATGCCACCTTGGGGACTTCTCCCATCATGGTTCCCTTCACTCTTGTTCACTGACGAAAACACCACGCCGAGAAGGCTCCCCTGTGAAGGACCCCGAGAGAGCACAGCTGTGGTCGGCAGCTCAGCGGCATGCCAGACGCCCCAAATCACCATGTCCCTGCCACAGGGACACGTTACAAGTAGGTCCTTTTCTAGTCACATAACCCTGACTAACGCTTTGTGTGTAGCCTTGTGAGGAAGCCTGAATCAGAGTGCCCAGCTGAGCGAATGAAAGCAGGAAGGCATCACATGATGTCGTTGAAGTTGCTAAGTTTTGTGGGGGAACGGGGGAGCGATACACACTCCCGCTTAGAAAGAATACCATGTCTGGGTTCTTGGACATCAGCTATCTGTGCTTCGAAGACATTCAGTAAAACCATTCGTGCTTGCTCAACAGACAGATGGCTGTCGTCTCCAAAGGCGTCTTTTTTTTTTATTTTGGTTTTTCAGTTTTGAGTTTCAAGAGCTAAGGTTCAGAAGAGGAAGAATGATAATGATCCCAATAATGATCCCAATAATGACACGGAAGAAGCTGTTATTACAGCGTCAGACAAGACAGCAAACCAGAGAAGGGAAGGGACCCCTGGCATAGCTCTGGAAAGCGCCCATAAGTCCTTTGCCCCCATGGGACTCCAGGGAATGGTTTCCTCAGATGATTTGGAAATCCAGAAAGATAATTTATTCCCAGACTCCTAGCAGGTGGGGCCCAAGTTGCATGTCTGCATGTGGATATTGTGGTTTGGATAGGACCTGTTCATGATTTGGTTCCCCTCTGCTGGGGAAGCGTTGGGTCGTGAGGATGCTGACTTCATTAGTGGGTTGGTTGGTTGACACTGAGTGGCTTAGAGGAGGAGGGGCGTGGCTGGAGGAAGTGAGTCACCGGTGGTGTACCTTCAAGAGCTGAGTCTCATTCCTTCCTCCCTCTCCATCCTCCCTCCCTTTCTCCTTCTTTCTGACTGTGGAGGCAAGCAATTTTGCTATATCATACTCTCTCTACCATAATGCCCTTGCCACATACCAGAGCAGTGGAGCCAGCCAACCACGGACCGAAATTCTAAAACTGTGAGCCCAAACCTTCTTTCTTTGAAATAGTTTCTCCTGGGCATGTTTATTACAGCAGCAACAAAACCGGTTAGTACACATGGCAGCAGTAACCACGGCAACAAACCCGTGGAGGCAGAGAAAGCTGAGGCAGCCCCAAGGAAAATTTTTACAGCCACAGGGAGGGGATCAAGGTGACCAGCATGGTCCTGATTGGCAGCAAGGACAGATGGAGTTGAGGAGGGACCTACAAGAATGAGAACACCCAACGCACACTGACAAAAACAGATGTTGGCCAGCTGTTACCTCAGCCACCTCCTGCATGGTCTCACATCAACTCTGGAACCTGGATGCACCCCAAAAGAAGATACTATAGGAAAATGCCAAGACTGACCAGTTCCCCTGCAGTTACTAGGATTCATTTTTCTTCTACCGTGTTGCCTAAGAAACTCAAAAGTGTAACTGAATGGAGACAGCGACCGGCTTACACTGCGACTGGCCATGTGTATGCTACGCTGGGGCTGCTCAGACTGTTAGTATCATTGCTGGAATCAGCACTGTGGCGGAAGGGGCCAGGGAAGAGATGGAGAGGCCAGGCGTCAAATGCTTCTTTCCATGCTCCAAAGGTTGTTATCTTTAGAGAACGTGACTCTATCTAAACTTAGCAGCAACAAGTGATTGGTGAAGTCACTGGAGAATCCCAAGTTGTTGTCTTCCTTAGGGGCATGCTGAGTTAGGGACTTCACATTTGAAGTTTCTCCTTTGCCTTAAGAATTCAAAGAGTGTGCCTGGTGGTGGTGGTGGTGGTGGTGGTGGTGGTGGTGGTGGTGGTGGTGCACACCTTTAACCCCAGCCCTCCTGAGGCAGAGGCAGGCGGATCTCTATGAGTTCAAGGCCAGCCTGGTCTACAGAAAGAGTTCCAGGACAGGCTCCAAAGCTACAGAGAGAAACCCTGTCTTGAAAAACAGACAAAAACCAAACAAACCAAAAAAGAAAAATTAAAGAATGTTAAGCTGGGTGGGCCTGGTGGCAAATTCCTATAACTGGAGCCCTTTTGGACGACCCATGCTGGGGTTTGTCAGTTTGAGGTCAGCTTGTTCTACACAGAAAGACTCTGTCTTTAAAAGCACAAACAACCTTCTCCCCCTAATAGGGATTGGGGAGATGGCCCAGTGGATGAAGAACTACACACGCGCATGCGCGCGCGTGCACACACACACACACACACACACACACGTGCGAAGATATGAGTGTAGATCCCCAGTATACACTTTAGAAGCTAGCCATGGCAATTCAGAGACTGGCAGACCCCAGAGGCTGCTGGGTAGCCAGCCTCAGCCAATCAGCCATCTCCAGGTTCACTGGTTTGCTACCCTTTCTCAAAAATATGGTGAGGAGAGCAATGGACACAGACACCTGATGTGGAATTCCCTGCCCTTCAGGGCCAGGTATGTTGGTATCCAGGCACTATGCTGACCCTGCCCCCTGACAACCGGAAGGGTATGCACAGGCACACGAGCATTCAAGCAGATAGTTAGGCAGCTCAAAGGGCGCTGTGTTGTGTGGCTACGCCAGGGCTACGTCATGCATTACGTGGCTGCGTGAGGACTCTGTACGCATGTGTGAGCTCCCCCTTTTAAGCGAGGGCCTGGCTCCTGTTGGCCCCTGGCTCTTCGCCCTCCTTCTCTCTTCCACCCATGTACCCTCCCTTTGTTCCGTTCCCAATAAGCTCCACGTGGGTTTGTTGAGTCTTGTGGTTCGTGTTCCGTTGCCGGCAGCTGCCACTGAAGAAAAATAACAACAAGGTACGGTCACCTCATTCAGTGACAGAGTGGTCTTAGCACGGGCAGGAAAATGAGCTTGTGACGTGGTCTTGGGTCCGTCAGTCATCTCACTGTGCAAGTAAAAATATAAAAATAATATGAGGTGGACTGTCAGTCATCTCACTGTGCAAGAATGCCTTAAAAATATAAAAATACCATAAGGTGGAATCGCAGGTTTACGCAATGGTGTAGGAAGTGCAGGCGTTTTACAACCTCATGAAGATGTCTCTTCAAAACTTTGTGGAAGAGTCTTACAGTTTCTTTCCCCCCTCTGTCATGTGGACGTGGCATGTGATTACAATAGCAAGAAAGATTAGTGCTTTAAAACAAAGGCTCTGCTATCAGGCTGTCTGCAAGCAGATGCTTCATTTACATGTCTCTTTGAGTGAATGACTCAACCTTTCCAACACCAGCATCTATCTTACAGGATCCCTTTGGGAATGGAGATGTGTGGCACCCCACCCCACCCCCATCCTTGTTGCAAGCATAGTTTGATGCCCAAACAGATCCTGGAGTCAGGTGGAGATGAAGACACCGTCCTTTGCCTGTTGATGGTCTGTGTTGGAGATGTACCTTGGGCAGACGGCAGCAGCAACCTGCAAACACGAAACCTGGAAGGAGACAGACCTGCCCTCGTGGACCTGAGCAGGCCTGCGACCTGCCACACGTGTTGCTCAATGCCCAGAGAGAACAGAGCCACACACAGTCAGCCAGAAAGGGGGTTCAGGGGACTCACTGTGCCCAGGTGGACTCCAAAGAATAGCAAGGGCCAAACAAATTGCACTTGTCCCTAAGCCCCTATCAGTGAAGCCATTGTTCTACCTTCACGGGGTATAGGGAGGAAAGGGAGACGGGTGTGGCAGCCGATAGCCAGGAAATGTGCCCCTAGACACAAAAAGGAAATGCATATTCACTGCCAGATCACAGGCTGTCACTGAAGTCCAATACCACCCTGCAGGGACTTCAGCACAGGGCCAGCTACATGGCGGCCTCTCTGAACTTCCTGGTCCCCTATTTGTACATCAGAGCTCCAGAACCCTTTCCTTAGGATATTTTATTTTTATTTGCATGTGTGCATGTTTGTCTGTGCGGATGTTAGCCACACGTGTGCCGGTGCCCATGGAAGGCAAAGGAGACCATCAGATCCCCGTGGAGTTGGAGTCAGCTGCAGACAGTGGTTGAGCTGTCCTAAGTTGTAGATTCTGGGAACCAAAGTCAAGTCCTCTGGAAGAGCAGAAGTGCCCTTATGCAGGGAGCCGTCTCTCCAGCCGCAGTGCTCCAGAATCCTTATAAAATGACGCAAAGTGCTACTGCTTGGAAATAAATGAAGAGCTTCAAACACTGCTGGGTCTCTCCATGTCTTGTCACACCTATATCCCACACCATTTCCGCATCTCCACTTTTTCAACTAAGGCAAAGAAAAGAATTAAAAAATAGAACACACACACACATGCACACACACACACACTTTTTGAGGAGCCAGACTCCCGGCGTGCTGGAGGACACTTCGCAGCATGTCAAGCAGATATTGACTTCCGAGCCCACACTAGCACAGTACGGTCGATGTAACAGCGTTCCTGGCCCCTGGCTCTTCCCTCGAATCGCTGGCTCTTAGCCATGGGGCTTCGGAGGGCACCGAGAGACAGAGATCGTTCTTCTCCTGCACAACAATGTCGGTCCGTGGCACCGCGTACAGCGGAGAGCTGTGCTGATGAGCAGGAAGCATCCCTGTGAGGGCTGAGGAAGGCCACAGCATTTCCTCCAGCCCAGCTTTTGCAAAGAGCTCGTGCTCTTCTGGGCTCAAACCCCCCCACACCCCACCCCATGCGCTCAGATGCTCTTGGATGGCATCCCCATGCTGTCTCTGCTGAATTTCAAGTCAAAAGAAGCAGCAGGGAGGGAAAGCCCGGAGCAATGGAGTTGATGGTGTGGGGATGTGTGTGTGTATGGTGTGTGTGTGTGTGTGCATTTATA
Organism: Mesocricetus auratus; assembly: GCF_017639785.1. Taxonomy (NCBI): domain Eukaryota; kingdom Metazoa; phylum Chordata; class Mammalia; order Rodentia; family Cricetidae; genus Mesocricetus; species Mesocricetus auratus. The sequence continues at coordinate 5,185,114 of NW_024429182.1, read as the reverse complement.
CATTCATCTGCAGCTAGCTGACTGGCTCTTATTCTAGTCTAGCAAGGTCCAGACAGCACAATGAGACAGAACCCAAGCTCAGGAACTAGATTGTCAACATCGGGCTTCACCTCTTATTCCTCTGACAACCTGGACAAGTGGCTTCTTGTGCATGACTTCCTCTTCTAGGGGGACAGGAATTCCTATCGTCGAGGTCATGTCTTCCCTCCAGAGTAAATGTGAGAGCCCCTGCCCCGGAAGAGTCCGTGATTCACTAGTAAAGAGAAAGGGGAATTTAGAAAAAAGGCATGCAGGGCCAGTGAAAGGTCTCACCAGGTCTGCCAAGGTCCATCTGACCCGGGTTCAATGCCCAGGACCTACATGATGGAAGGAGAACCCACTGCTGTGCAGGGTTCTCTGACCTCCACACACACACACACACACACACACACACACACACACACACACACACGTGTCGTGGCATGAGTCCCCCAAATACATAAGTAAATAAATATGTATATATGTATGTATATAGCAATCAGATTGGAACAAATATGAATTAGGATGCTAACAGTGAACTGTGGTGAGAGTAAGTAGCAGAAGGGAAAATAATAGAATTCTAAAAATCAGAATGTAAGTACAATTAAATTTGTGATTAAAACCTTGTAAACTTGGTTCTGCACTCCCTGAAGTCAAATCAAAAGGAGAAACATGTTCAGATCATGTGTGGCACGCATGTCACTGTTAGAATGATATGATCCTGCCCACGTTATCTCCTGATTCCTCTGGGTCCATCAACGCCTCTTTCGACAGTCATGCACAGAGTGTGCTCGGAGTTTTGAAAGGGGTACATGAGGGGCTGGGGAGGTGGCTCCACAGTTTAGACCACTGACTGCTCTTCCAGAGAACCCAGGTTCAATTCCCAGCACCCACATGGCAGCTCAGAACAACTGAAACCCTTATGCTAATGTGCATAAAATAAAATTAGTTTTTTAAAAAAAGGAGTACGTGAGGTCATCAGGGAAAGTGGGGATGGGGAAGAGATGGAGGAGAGGGGGTGGGGCAGATTTGAGTGTGTGTGTGAGATGTGTGTCGTGTGTGTGCTGTTTGTGTGTATGAGTGAGCGTGTGTGTGTGTGTCATGTGTGTGCATGCCTGTGGTGTGTGTGCTGTGTGCATATGTGCTTGTGTGTGTGTTTGTGTGTGTGTATGTATGATATATGTTGTGTGAGTGCTGTTTGTGTGTAAGTGTGTGTGTGTGCGACATGTGTGTGTGTATGCATGCCTGTGATGTGTGTGCATGTGTGCTTGTGTGTGTGTGCTTGTGTGTGCACATGCCTCTGTGTGTGTTTGTGTGTGTGTGTATGCGCGCTCACGTGTGCGCATTCAAAGGTGGGCAATGAATAGTTGTTCCCACAACTGAAGTTGTTCACAGATTCCCCCCAGGGATCTCTTATTCTGAAAGTCAGTGGTCCTTTTTTTCTGCTCAAGGTGTATTCCCTGCATTCAAAGTTTTCCCTCTCTACACCCATGATTGGTTTGCCTCTGATCTTAGGACAGTTTGTAGAAGAAACCTGCTCTCAGGCCACCCCAGCTACCCAGGTGACCCCCAGCTCCCTAGGCGAGGCCAGCTACCCAGGAGAGCCCATGTACCCTACTCCCCTTCCTGCCAGCTCCAAGCCGGACCCATGACAACCGTGGAGGCTAATGTTACCTTGACCAGATCTAGAATTGGCTAGGAGACAAACCTCTGGGGACACACACTCTGAGCACAGATTTCATCACCTATTGGTCTGGAGTCCTAGACCGAGTGAAAAGGACATATTGGGTTAACCAGCAATCGTCACTCCTTACTTTCTGACTGTTGTCTCCCTGGCCGTGGTAGACTGTACCCTCAAACTGTAAGCCAAAATTCCACGGGTCTCTTTTTCAGATACATTGTCACAGCTGTGAGAAATAACTAATACGGTGACACTGCTTCTCCTCACCCTCCCAACCCTGGGTTTGCCTTCCACGGGTCCCCTCAAGTCTCCCTGTCCCTGCTCAGGTTTCTTCCTTCAGGGCTTGGCTTGGAGTAGTCTTGTTGCGGGTGTGTTGGGCCTCAGGGTGGTAAAACTGTTAGAGAATCCCACCTCTAACCAGGTGCTGCCCCTCCAAATCATGGGAGAGGTGGCATAAGGAGATGTCAGAGATCCAGAGACCCTGGATTCAAGAAGAATGGTGTGGTAGGTGCCTCCCGCAGGGTCACTGGTACTTGCTTCTGTATGCTTAGTGTGATCATGTGTACCCGAGCATAGTTATTTGCAGCTCTTGGGCTTCTGGGCCAGAAAGGATGACAGGTCTGTATTTGTCTCTGTGTGTGTGTGTGTGTGTGTGTGTGTGTGTGTGTGTGTGTGTGTGTGTACTTGTGCATGTACATGTGTCTGCAGGTACACATGAATATGTGTGCATATGGAGGGCAAAGGACATCTTAAGTATGTCTTTCCTCAGTCACCATCCTCTTGCTCAGTCACTGGCCTAAAGCATTGCTTGGTTCCTCCCAGCATGGCAGATTAACTCCCAAAGCACATTTCTTGGGCGAGAGAAGCAGGCTGAGGCTGACTCCCTGTTGTGGTTCAGTCTTGGAAGCCGCACAGCAACCCCTCCACCATGTCTCATTCATCCGAAGCAGTGAAGTCAAATCATACTGGGGAGGAGAGAACCAGGCCTTCCCGCTTTGCAGGAACCGTGCTGAGGAATGCGTGAGCATGTTTGATATACGACGGGAGTGCGGTGTGTGCCCTTCGCAGGGAGTCCTGTGGAGGGGGTGGGCTTCCGAAGGCTCTATGTTCATGGGCTGCCATAATTTTAATAAAAGGGATGGAGATGCAATTAGCCCTGGTGTAATTTCATGATAATGGCGGGTTATCTTGTTTCCACACTGCTTGTCTCCTGTGCGCTTGTTAATGGGTCTGTTTCCTGGTACTCAGGACAATAGACTCACAATTCATGGGCAGAGAAGGTTAGGTTTGAACTGTGGCCTCCTCTTCACTCAGGGTCTTTGAACCCCACCATTCAATCTTTGCTCCCCTATGGTTCACTTTCAAGAAAAGCGGGCTGAACAGCAGCCCCTGGGTGGATCCCTACCTGCTCTCAGTCTGGCCAGAGCTACCAAGCACCACCGGGTTTCCGCCCCACAGCTGAGGCTGGTTACCCCAGTCACAAAAACATTGTCTTAAAGCCTCCCAGGGGTCTCCTGCTGCCATCTGCATTCACTTCACTGCCCCTCCCCCCAGGTCACCCATGAAGATGTTTTCAGAAGTTAAAGTGAAATCCTCCTCCCTCCTCTAAACACTCCGCGCCCCTGCTCCTTCTGGGCAGAGCTTAAGACTTCGTTCTTACCAGCCTTGGAGGACGGAGGCGGGAATGGCAATGGCAGGCAATGCAGGGAACTCAGGAGACTCGCTTCCCATGGGTGGCTAAGGCTCCTTCTTTCTTTTCTTTCTTTCTTTCTTTCTTTCTTTCTTTCTTTCTTTCTTTCTTTCTTTCTTTCTCTCTTTCTTTCTTTCTCTCTTTCTTTTTGGTTTTTCGAGACAGGGTTTCTCTGTATTGTTTTGGAGGCTGTCCTGGAACTGGCTCGGTAGACCAGACTGGCCTCAAACTCACAGAGATCCGCCTGCCTCTGCCTCCCGAGTGCTGGGATTAAAAGCGTGTGCCACCAACACCCTGCGGCTCCTCATTTCTTACTCTACGGAATCGAAACAAGAAAATGACTGAGGTAAAATATACCCAGGGAGGACGTGAAGACTCTGTGTCATTTTATAAAAGCAAAGGGAAACACGGACGGGATTCTGTATTAATAAAATGAAAGCGGATCGTTAGTTATGTCTTTCCACCTTCTTAGCCTAAAAGCCCCAGGAAGTAACTCTTAAGTTTCACGAGGTGGGGCTGAGCTCCATTCTGCAGTGTTGGCTTGGTGAGATCATCACACACCATCTTTTCGAACCCGTTAGCCTGTGATTCCAGGGAGGATAAAAAGGGAAACGCCATTATTTTTCAGTTAGGGTGATTTGCCTTATGTTGAGTGTGTGATAACTGCGGGGAAGAGGCCGGTGGGAGACTCCAGAAGGTTCTGAAACTCCTTTCCAGAAGCCTTATGTTTTGCTCAGGGTTCACATGGAACCCTGTTTTCTGCACACATGTATTGCGCTCATCCTAAGAGTCCCCATAGGCCTGCACAATGGTCTCTCTACAAAGATGGCCACAGAATGCCCTTATGCGGTTGTTGCAGGAGACTTCACTGGAGGGTTCTGCCAACTGGAACCTGTTTTTCTGGTCACCCTGCATCCTGGTGCCTCCAGGCTGAGATCTCACATCTCAGGATGTTTGAGAAGCCGAGTCAGAGGGGAGGGAAAGGTGATGTATAAAGTGTTGGACTTGGAAAGGGGAGGATCCAAGCCTGGTCTCCAGGATCCCTGTGGTGAAGAAAGCCAGGTGTGGTGGCACCTGTAGTTCCAACACTGGGAGTTACAGGCAGGTTCCGGGGACTCACCAGTCTAGCTAGCCTGCTTCCTGAGCTTTAGGCCAGTGAGAGACTCTGTCTTAAAAGCAGGAGGATGGTGACTGAGGAAAGACATACTTGAAATGTCCTTTGCCCTCCATATGCACACATATTCATGTGTATCTGCAGACACATGTACATGCACAAGTACACACACACACACACACACACACACACACACACACACACAGACACAGTAGAACCTGGGAAAGGTAGGGCATAGAACATCTGTTTACTCTAAACTCAGCCAGTATTCTGCTGCACTTTCTTGGTAAGACCCCGAAGTGGACATCAGTGATGACATAATAGGTTATGACGCTGCTCTTGAGGTGTCGTGAAACCATCACTTAACTTTTCTTCCAGATAGGTTGGTGGGTTCCCTCACAAAGCATCCTGGGTAAGTAGCAGAGGTGAGGCCAGAGCCCAGGGCTCTGGGTGGAGGAGGATCTGGTCTAACCCTGTGCCAAAGTCCAGAGTTAGTGGCTCGAGCCCTATTGAGCCATTCTGTGGGGGTGGAGACCTAGTTTGGGAAAGAAGGCCCGGCATGTATGACATAGCAAAACCATGAGGAAATGAAAGACAGATGCTAGAGAGCCCATTTTCAGCCTTTTAACACCCAAGCTGAGTTTTTAGAGATAGTGTGGTCACTGATACCCGTAGCACTGGGAAGCTTTGGTGATTTCTGGGAGAAGCCATCTCAAGGCCTGTTATCCTAGAAGGCCATGAGCATCATCCCTATGCCTGATGGTCTGGACTTGTGGACATGCCTTAGGGGGAAGAAAGCTTCCAGAGAAAGAGATAGTCTCTGGAAAACAAAACTGAGAAGCAGGCCACCCCAGGGCCTCGGCTCACTGGCACTGTTGTGAGCAATTGGTCTTCCTTGCTGCTTACCACAGAAAAATTGGCTTTAGCAGTCAACTTTGCATAGTTTTTGTTTGTTTGTTTCTAAAGTCTTAGAAATGGAACTGTACGGCCTTATGTGGTTGAGGGTGATACTTGGCTGTATCCATATATACACTGTGCAAAGAAAGATGTACCTAACCCTGTCTGACACGAAGCTACTGGGAATGAGCTTTGGGTACCCCCTGGACAGCACCCTGGACAGCATGGACAGCTGGACAGCACGCCGCCACTGCCCCATGATCTCACGACTCCTCTCAATCTTGTGAGTCCTCTGCCATCTGTGCCCCCAGTGGTCCCCGTTCAAATGTGCCTAGCTCTAACCATTCGGCCCCCTTGGCCAGCTGGCTTCTGTCTTAGGGATTTCTCTTCCTTGCAGTCTCTGCTGGAGCGAATGCCTTCTGCATGCTGTAGTTAGCTCTCGATCATTCTTCAGGACTCATCTGGAGCAGCCCTCCCTGGAAGGTTTCTCTGACAACAGTCTTGCTGCTTCCAGGGATGAGAGGGGTGAGGAAGGGCCCAGAAATTCTTAGAATTCGGTTAGAAGACATATCTCCAGCCAGCAAAATGTTTCCACACGAAGACAGCCCCAGGCCAAGGGCAGAAGTGAGAGTCCACTAGTCATGTCCACCAGCATCTCCAAGCAGTGTGACCCCGCCCCCCAACCCAGTTCTTGGACTTGCAGGAATAATTAAGGTAAAAATGCCTCATAGGAGCCAACCAAGGCCTTCTAAATTCACAACACTTGCAGTTGCATCAACCCAGATGTGAAAGCCTGGGGCAACAAATCAAGATATAAACTGTGTGGGTACCAGCGCTGACCGTGGATCCTTCTGGGAGCAAACAGGTTATAAGTCAACAGTAGCAAAGAGTGTGGCATGAGTCTGTAACCATGGTGTTTGCAGGGGTGGAGGCAGAGGGACCACCAGCTCAGCTACATGACCAGTTAGAGTCAACTTGGCCTACATGAGAGTCTGTCCTTAAAAGTGAAAACTGGGCAGCAGGAATGAGAAAAGCCAGTTTCTGAGGGCAGCCCTGCCTCACAGGCTGAGTGAGTATCCAGGACACCACACTCATCTCTGGCCTCCAGGACTCGAGGGTGGCATCTAGACTGAGGAGGCTGTGCAGGCCCCCAAGACAGACATGTGTCCTGAAGTTGGAGGATGGAGCTGAGTCAGTGCTCAGGAGCCCTGGTGGATGACTAGGGAAGGGGGAGTTTCTCCCAGAATACGTGACCCAGATCTCAGCTGAGACCATTCTTGATCCACCACAAGCTGAGGAGGGGAGTCAAGCTGCTTGGCAGCCATGTGTTAGCGTTCCCCTGAGAAACAGAACCCAAAGCATGCATTTGTTTGTTTGTGTATGGGATTACGGACACTGCCAAGTCCCACATCGTCAGGGGAGCCTGGCAGGCAGGAGATGCAGGAAGGAGCTGCAGTTCAGACCCAAGAGCCATGCGCTTGCTGAACTCCCCCCTGTCTGGCTTTTAACTGACTGGACGAGGCTCACCCACATTATGGAAATGAATCCGCATCACCCAGAGCCCCTCATTGAAACAACAAGGTCACTCAAAACCCTCCTTTGTGCTAACCTCTAGAATTAGATTTGACCTGAAGCCCAAAGCCTCTGACTCGGCCAAGCTGAAGGGTGAAATGAAGTCCTGTAACCATTGAGTGCCCTGTCACCTCCCTCCTCCCAGCTGGGCTCAGTGCAGCCCTTCTATTAATGTTTGCACTAATGCAAGGATGTTAGCAATCTGTGCCGGCCAGTTTAGCAGGTGGGGCCTTGCTGGAGGAAGCCCCCTACTGGGAGCAGGCTTTGAGAGTTTCTAGCCCACCCTGCTTCCTGTTCTTTCCCTCCCTGCTTCCTGTGTAGGGGTGAAGCTGTCACCTCTGCTTGCTCTCCAGGTGCCTAAGCCCCCCACAGCTTCCCACCGGCATGGACTCTCTCCCTCTGGGACCGTAAGACAAAACAAACCCTTTCTTTCTTCAGTAGCTTCTGGTCACGGCATTTTACCACAGCAGCAGGAAAGTGGTATCAACCCAACTGTGTTCTCTCCTTTCCAGTCTTCCTGGCTCGCACTGTCATTGGTCTCAGCCGTGTATCTGGCCCTGACCCATGAGCAGGAGCACAGGGACGAGTGTGCCGTGTGTGAGCAGAGATGCTGGCTTACCTCGAGTGCCTCCGCGTGTCCTTGGAGGCGTTTGTTCTCTACCAGGAAGAACCAAGGCAGCTGCAGCCCGGGCCCCTCCCTGAACCTCAGAGCGGGAGGGAGCATATCGAAGCAGGACTGAGCTCGGCAGATCTACAGCTGCTCAGGGTAGCCCTCCCAGTTCCCAGCAAGACATCCGTGCTTTTGGCCCAGGCTGTGGCTCAGTGGTTGAGTGCTTGTCTGGCCTGTGTAAGGCTCAGGCTTGTATCTCTCACTCCACTGGGGGAGGGAGGTGGGGGCGGGGAGACAAGTTTCAGGTGTTGAGGGTATTTGCTTTTCAGCAATTATAGACCCATATAGTATAACCAATATTACCTCCTGTATTAGATAATACAGATATGATTTCACATTTGAACTGAGAAAGTATTATCCCAATTCTTCACCCTGTTTTGTCCTTACACACACACACACATACACACACGTATACACACATACACACTCACTCACACACACACATATACACATACACTCTCTCTCACACACATACATTACACATACACTCACACACATATACACACATACACACACACTCACTCACACACACATATACACATACACTCTCTCACATATACACACATACACACACAAACATACACACTCCCTCACACACACATATACATACACATACACTCACACACATATACACACATACACACACAAACATACACACTCCCTTACACACATATACACATACCCTCCCTCACACATACATACACACATATACGCATGCACTCACTCACAGATACATATACACATATACACATACACTCACACACACATATACACTTATACACACAAACATACACACTCACTCACACACATATACACATATCCTCCCTCACACACACACATACACACATATACACATACAATCACTCATAGATATATATACACATACACACACATACACACACAAGTATACACACTCACATACACTCCCTCACACACATATACACATATACTCTCTCACACACACATACATACACACATATACACATACACTCACACACACACACACACACACACACACGCACACGCACTCTGAAATTGAACACAGGGTCTTGCTATATTACTGAGCCACAACTCTGGCCCACAAAAGACGATTTAAAAGCCCATCAAAGTCTCCAGAGTCCCATTGTGAACTCTGAGAATGTAGCATGGTTGGCAACGGGTCTGGTGGGCAAGAATAGAGGCAGATCTTGGCTCCCATGCTGTGTAGACTTTCCCAGTAGCGCGCTCCCGCCCCCGGGGACCTTCCTGGGGTCAGAGCATCTGGTGGATCAGAGCAACCTTTGCAGGAACCCCACCTCTTTTCACACTTGCCTCCTCCTCCTTCCTTCATATTTAGGACAGATGAAAAGGAGAATTTGAGGCTTCTCCGAACTGTGCCAACAAATTCCAAAAGGAGCATCTCCCATTAAAACTAAAACCGGAGAAAGCACAGCCCTACCCTAAGTCACTCAGGGGACCTCAGTCTTCTGGAACTGATAAAAAGAAAAGCTTTACATCCCATTCATTTTTTTTTCCTGTTCCTTCCTCTAGTTCTTTGCTTAGTCTGTGCCGGGAAACTGAACTATTATCTTTCAATGCTGATTCTTAACGCCCAGTTCTTCCACAATTGAGTTTAAGTTTCCAGCTCTGTGGGAGGATGTGAAATTATTTTTGCTATTGGAACTTGGGTTGCGTTTTGAAGTGAGAACATTCATTCTGAGTAATAAAAGGCTTCGATTCAATAATGCCAGCAGTGACCTTGCACAAACAGCCGAGATGGGTCTTATATAACCCACACAGATATTTTAAGAGCAGGACAGGCCAATGAGCATTCGAGCAAAAGGTTGGAGAAGTAGGTTAAAGAAGGGGGGGGGAGGATCTGTCTCACCCAGGTGATATCCCCTCCCCCAGACAGGCAAAGTGACTCAGCCTTTCAAGTAGGTGACAATGCTCATAGAAAAATAGGACCTTAGTGGTTTTCATCAGGGCTTCTCAGTTGGCTGTTGTTAGGGTTTTTTGATGGCCAGGCATCCCTGAGAAACCTGGGGTATTTGGGGCCTTCTCGCAGAGTGGCCAAAGGACGCCACTGACCACAGTTCATAATAAACCCTGTGAATGTCTAGATTCCAGCCTTGGCATTCACAAAGGCTTCAGTAGGAAGAGTTGAAGGCAAATTCTGATGGAATCACCAGGAGAGACGCAGCCCCAGGGATATATGTACAAGCCCTGGGATCTGCTGGAGGAGGGAGCCTTCACATTCAGAGTCAGTGTCAGCCTTCTGCTGGCTCAGCCTGGCTTTCAGCGGAGTGCACAGCCGGATCTCCCAGCTCTTTCCTGTGTTCCTCCTCCCCGGAAACCAGAAGTGTTGGATGGAGGTTTGGTTCATTGGAAGAAGCCAGGGTTTCTGAGGTTACCTTGGGCTGATTTCTTTCTGCTGCGTCTTCAGCTGAGTGGGAAAGATCCTCTTGGCCTCCTTTGTGCAGCTACAGTCTGGAATCAGTCAGATAATTAATGTGCTCAGAGATGTGGGAAGGCATACAAGGCACTCAGGACATCTTCTATGGCAGTACCGAGGAGGGGCCTTGCCATTAGGTCCTTAGGTGACGTTCAGTCGTTTTCTGTGCCTGTGGAAGACTGCTCAGGGGGCTTATGGGTGGGAGAAAGCAACGCCGGGGTTTGGCTCAGTAGACACACAAGGCCCCTAAGGCATGTTCCTTTAAAATGGCTATTTGGGTACACTCGGGATGACATGCCTCCCCCATGCCCCATGTCTTGCACGCGGCCTTGACGATTTCTCAGTCCCCACCACAGACTCCTCTTCCTTCATTAATACCTCAGGCTCGATTTGGAGTTCCTTAGTCTGTCCCTCTCTCCCTCCCCCACTTATTGGTAGGACTGGGGCCTGAGCTTTGGAGCCTCCCCAAATCCTAGGCCAGTGCTCCACCAGGAGACGACGTTTTTCTTCTCCTCAACTGGAGCCTGTGTTAGCCATCCAACTAAAGGTGATTCTCAGCTCCGTCTCTCAGGTGCAACCAAAGTGGAGACAAATCAGACAGGGTCTTGTGACACGACACTTAACATGACAAGGCTCGCTCAAAAGGAGAGAACATCCGTTTTTCACCCAAGAATCCAAAGCTGGGAAGTCTCCTGATGAGTTTTCTTATACAGAGAATGTGCGGTGTGTGTGTGGGGGGGGTTTACATCAACCTATGTTATAGCTTCACAGACATATCCTTTGCCTGCCTGTCACCTCGACCTTGACCCATTGAGGTCTCCTGAACTCCAGCCACTCTGCCCTCCTCTGACCTCTCACTCAACCCGACAGGTGAACCAACTGACTGCCTTTGTTCGCAAGTCCGCCTTGTGCTTGTAAAGGAAAATGGAAAGTCAAACATCTTCCTCACCGTGGACTGAGATCTGGGAACAGAGGGGGAAGCTCGTTTCATTTGACTGGTCATCAACAGGTTTGGTCACCTCCGCGTTCCCCTCTTCTTGTCGGTGATGGTGGACTGGGGACTTGGTGGTGGTGGACTGGGGACTTGGTGGTGGTGGACTGGGGACTTGGTGGCGGTGTGGGTTCATTGTCTCACCGGTAAATCAGAACAAAGAGGACGAGCCATAGCCTGGGAGCTTAACACGGGGTGGGATTGCTAACCCTTGCTTGACTGAGGACCACTAACCCAGTACCCTTCCAGTCACCCATCCCCTGTCCCAGGAGTCCATCTATAGCAACAGGGCCGAGGAAAGGAGACAAAGTATGTCTGTTTTAGCCGGGCGTTGGTGGCGCACACCTTTAATCCCAGCACTCGGGAGGCAGAGGCAGGCGGATCTCTGTGAGTTCGAGACCAGCCTGGACTACCAAGTGAGTTCCAGGACAGACTCCAAAGCCACAGAGAAACCCTGTCTCGAAAAACCAAAAAAAAAAAAAAAAAAAAGTATGTCTGTTGCTGTAAGATGCAGGCCCTTCTCCTATTGTCAGTCACCACGAACAGTCCTAATAATCGTACTTGACATTGAATTATACTTTCCCAATTGAACGCAATTTAGAATTCTCAAAGACTTTTATAGATATAATTTCTTTGATCCTCCAGCAGCTCTGTGGGGTAGCTACAGCTTTCAATCATTCAACAAATGCTTGCTGGAAGCTCTATTGAGGGTGACCGAGGGGTCCCCAGGACATGGGTCTTTCTGTTTTAAACACAGGACAGTACGGGGCAAACTGATGTGAGTTGTCCATGCTTCTGCCATTCTGGGCAGAGGACTCCCCAGATGAGCAGGACAGCTGTGGTCCCAGCACACTTGATATTATGCTGGCATTTTCCTGCGTTTGATGTCTGCTGGATATTGCACAGAGATGTTGCAGTTTGATGTTTAAAAAATGATGTTTTCTGATGTCTATTCTTTACATTCCTGATTCATGCATTAGGCCCAGAGCTAGACCCTGATAGGAAAACACAAAATCTAGCCGTTTTTTTAAAGACTGTATCATTTGGTGTTAGTGGAGTCAGGGAGACATTAGGACAACACTAGCCCCGCTGGAGTTTCCAGGCGTCTCTAAGTACCACACCCCACTTCTCTTTCAGTTCTCCTACTGTCTTCTGGTCACCCTCCCAGGCACTGTCAGAACTTTCCTGCGACATGGCTTCCTTTAGTAGTGACTTTATCCTCTCCTGTGTCTTTGATCTTTTGGGTGTCGTCTGCTAAAGTTGGGATTAAAATCATTATATTGGTAGAACGAAATTATGGGGTTTTTTGTTTTGTTTTGTTTTGTGTTTTGAGACAGGGCCTCTTATGTCTCAAGCTGGCCTCTAACCGGCTAAGCTTCCAAGAATGACTTTGAGTGTCTGATGCTCTTGCCTCTACCTCCCAAGTGGTGAGACTTGACATGCGTAGCACTGTATGTGGTTAAGTGGTGCTTGTGTGTGCTGGGTAAGTAGTCTACTAACTGCACTATTTCCTCAACCCTGGATGCAATCGTGTATACTCACTGAGAATCCATGACCTCAGACAACTCTGTCTCTCTCTCATATCATCAACAAGAGACAAGATGAGAGTTTCTCTCAGATAGTAGAATATCCCTAACTTTCTTTTCCATGCAGCAGAGCGGTGAGGGGAGGTAAGCTTGGGGCCAGTTTGGAAAACGGTACCCATATCAACCTCTTTTTCTATACATTTCAACAACCAGGAACTTCCTAATTGAATAGTGTCCCATTATGTGACCGGATTGTGAATTTCCAGGAAGGACAAAGCAATCCAATTAGCTTTGAAATGTCAGCCCTGCTGCAGATACTGCTGTGTGCGGAACCGGAGCACTTTTCTTTGGCCGTTGTCAACTGCGTGGTTAACTCTAGCGGCTATGTGTGGCGTTTGGCGCAGATGGATGCTCCTCTGCCTGAAGAATTGCAACCCTCAACTCACTGTCTTTCTGGGCTCCCACTCTGTGGTTTTCTCCAACCTAGCTGGCTGGGACTCTTGAGGGTGTGGACTCATCATCTTTCCTTCTCTAGATGGAGCGCTCACAGAAAGAATTGTCACCCGTTACTGAGGGAGTGCTTACCATCCTCCACAAAGCTCTGTTTGGTTGTTTTGTTTCTTTATTGATTCACTCCATCATAAAGAGCTGTGAAGTGCTTGCTACAGCTCAGGCATCCTTCTGGACCTTAGGAGACAGCAGAGAAGAATCGCGTCTGATTTGCAATGGCAAAGATCTAGCTTTGGGGTGTTCCAGCCAAAGGGAACAGGGGCAGGCACCTTGAAGAGGAAAGAGCTTGGTCTGTGGCAATCGGCTGGGAAGGAGAATGAGGCTGAGGCAGAGTGAGCTGGGGTGTGGATGGTAAAGTTAGGAGAAGTAGACAGCGCCAGGTGACACTGGACCTTGGGACTTCATTCTAAATACAACAGAGAGGATGCTGGGAGATTTCTAAGCAGGGGAATGAAGGGACTTCTGTGGGTTTTCAAGGGTTGTTGTGCCTAATGGACTACACAAGAAAACTGCTGCAGAGTTTCAGGTGGAAAGTTGTGACAATTGAGATCAGAGTAGCATTGGTGGTGCAGGAGAGAACTTGACACAGCGTGTGGGGGTGGGTGGATGGGGCAGCAGAAGAGTCTAGGGTGACTGTGTGGCTTTGGGCTTGGGCAAACCGATGGATGATGTTGCCATGGCTGAAGTACAGATAGCCTTATGGGAATATCCCTCAAGGATTAATATCTCCAGGTGTCATTGACATTACTCATTACGATGTTTTCTTTGGCCCGATGACACGTGATCTTGTTGGTTCCCTGACCCGTTAGTGTAGGGATGCATTAACTTCCTTCTGTACTGGAAGAAGACCAAGAAGAAAGAAGAAAGCATCTGCTGCACACAGTCAGCAGGAGCCTACTCGTGCTGTGCTTTGAAGCGCTATTCCATTCTGGGGTTCTCTCTAGCCATGCAATCAATGACAGAAGGCAGTCTCTAGTGAGCATTTAGTGGCAGGGGAGTGTTGAGTGGCAGGGGAGCATTGAGTGACAGGTGCCATTCTATGCAGTTCCCATGAATCACTTCTTTCATCTTCACGTACCCCAGGAATTGAAACGGGTTCTTAACTCTTAGATAAAGAAATCAAGACTCACAGAGATAGAGTCACTACTTCAGGTCGCACATAAGGGAAAGGTCAAAGGCTGGATTAAAGCCGGGTTCCCCCTTGACCGCTGTGCTGTGCTTCCAAATTCCAATCTGAGCACTGGCTGGGAATCCACACCCATTTTCAGGGCCAGACCAGATGTGTTAGCATGTAGCTGGGTGAGGCATCTGCTCTTGGTGACCCAGGTGCAGCTCAACCATAATAACAGTGACAGTGATGACCATCAACCCTGTGCAGAGGACACACTGTGGGAGCTTCTTGGCTGAGCACACTGTGGGCAGACGCCACTGGCAATGCCTTTTGTTGGGCGTGGGGGAGGGAATGGAAATGTTTGGAGGCATCTCTGCTCAGTGATGGTGATATTCACTTTGGCTTCAGAGGGAGGGATAACAGGAATGCTAAAGACCATGACAGGCTTAGATGAACTGTCCCATCCCAAATGCTGGGTATTCCCTTGAGACTCTGGACCACCTGATCAGCTTCTAAACTCTGCTCTCTGACCAAGAAGAGTTTCTCCCATGGGAGAGATCAGAGCATGTTGATGGCAGTTGACTGTGCTAACGAGGTTTTGGTTTAGGAATGAAGATTGAAGATTGGAGGTTTACTGTAGCTGAGGTGTTTCCTCACTTTTCTTCCACTACTTAAGGAAAAGTTTTGGCTTGTAAGAGGATTCCTTAACCTGAACACTACAACTGGCGTAGCTGGTATTGTAATACCCAGCAGCCTTTAACAAAGAGTATCTGATTACAGACAAACTCGAGTCTGTTTGCTTTTTGTTCATTTAATTTGATGTTTTAATGATGCTGCAGATAATTTGGAATATTCTATTTCAATGTGCCCTTTATTTGCTGCACTTGTACCCCCAAGGCAGGTTGGTAGAGGGTGAGATACTTAGAAATCTCAAATAATAAATTTCTGCTGGAAACCAGAAACAGAAAGGCAGTATATCAGGAATGCTCCAGGACCTTAAAAAAATAATCAGCCTGAATCTGAGTTCAGAGATAAAGGGACCCATCCCAATGCTCAAAACTAAAACCAAACCAAAACCATCAGTTAGAAACAGTGACACCATGGGTCAGATAAGCAGACACTGGGCCTTGGTTCCAGATATGGGGAAGGAGTAAATTAACATATAGTATTTCTGGAAGACGGAGGCACAGCCGGTTTCACCTCCCACCTCCTCTTGATTCCGATGTCAAATCAACGGGAGAACTGATGTGCTTTGATTCAGATTGGTCATTCATTTCTGCTCTCTCTCCATGTTTATCCCTTTCCATCACCCTGGCACCCAGACAGATGGGCCTGACACACAGCATGTAACCTAGTGCAGTAGGTGATAAGTGTTCACCAAAACATCCATTGGGATATCCTTGGAGCCCATGACTATACTGTATCTCTCAAAAAAGAGCATCAAGGTTATGGGTGGTGTTGAATTTGCAAATCAGCTAAGCCTTTTAACTGTAGAGACTGCCCTGAGTTATCCATTGGAACTCCTGGGTTCCTCAGTGTAGCAAAAGGAGAAAGGAGTTACAGTGAGAGGTGTGAAAAGGACTCACCGGCTGTTAAAGCAGAAAATCTATGGGCAAGGAATGTGTTTGGCTCTGGGAGGTGGGGAATCAAAGACAATGGATTCTTCCTTGTGATTCCCAGCAGTCAGTGAAGTCTAACCGTCACCTAGATGTAGAGTGAAGCCTTTTCCTTGTCTGCTGCTTGGTTTTTCCCCACCAGTCGCCTGGGCTCTGCTGCATTGTAGTCCCCAAATAACAGACAGGAGGCTATATTAATTATGAGGCTGTTGGCCTTGCTTGTTTCTTACTGGCTAGCTCTGACTTAAGTATTTATCCCATAATTGTTAATCTAAGTATTTCTCTTACCGGAAAAGTTTCCGGGCTTCTTACCCTTATGGCGGTTACATCTTGACTTCCTGTGTTTCTCCTACCCAGAGTCCTCCTGGACTCCTAGTTCCACCTATCTTGCTTCCCTATTGGCCAACAGTGCTTTATTGACATACACACAGGACTCCCCCATCACCTAGATGTCAATTGTAGGTAGCTTCTTGGTTAGGGGTGGAGCCTGTGTCCACTTTCCCCTTCAGAGGTAGGGCTCTGTCTAGCTTGAACCTGTGCAGACCCAGTGTTGTCATGGTCTCTGTGAGTTCATATGTGCATCAGCGCTGTTGCATCTGGAAGACACCATTTCCTTGGTGTCTTCTGTAGCATGAAAAGCAAAAGACCCAGAGACAGATACTGGGGTTCAAACTCCAAGCTGATGATCAGAAAAGCAAAGCAGCCAGCCACCATCTCTAACCTCTAGCTCAGGCTGAAAGGGCCGATCCACACATGAGCTCTTCACCAAGCCTCAGACTGCTGCCTCTCCTCAGTGTGCCTGGAGAATACAAGTCATCATCTCCTTGATGTGGCAGGAGAAATAATGCCTCCTACTGAGACCTTGATCCTGTCCTATATACCTCCCTAATGCTGGGATTAAAGTCGTGTGAGTCCAGGCACTGAGATCATCTTTGTGCGAGCTGTTTCTCTTTAGGACTGAATCCAATCTTGTGTAGATCTGGGTGGCCTTGGACTCACAGAGATCCGTCTATCTCTTAATCCGGAGTCCTAGGATTAAAGGTGTGAGCCACCACCTCCTAGCTTCTGGCTGCTGGGAGTAAAGGTGTGTGCCTAGCTTCTATGGTTTGTGGCTGACTTTGCTTTATGAACCTTCAGGCAAGATTTAACAAATCATAAATATTATATCACTGTAGTCTTCCATAGTGGGTCTAACAATCTTTCTACTTCCTTTTCTGAATAGCTCCCCAAGTCTTCAGGGAAGGGATTTGGTGAAGACATCCCACTTAAGACCAGTTTCTCCGAAGTCTCTCATTCTTTGTACATTGCCTAAGTGTGGCTCTCTATGTCAGTTCTCATTTACTGCAAGAGGAAGCACCTCTGATGATTGCTGAGGCAGTCACTGTTACATGGGTATAGAAGGATGCCACTAGGAGTAGTTTTATTGCTATGCTTCTGGAGCAGAACATTTGAATAGTATTTGGTTTCCCCCTAGGTCCATGGCATATATAATCTCAGGTCCTTGGCCACTTTAGCAGTATTAGGTATGTGTTCCAATTTATGGGATGGGCCTTAAAACTGATCGAAAGTGGTTACACCTATAACATTTGTGCCACTACTTCAATAGTATATCTTGAAGGGAATATGGGGAGGGACAACTTGTTAGCTGTTAAGGCCACTGAAAATCCATCGTGGAAACCTACTACTGTAGAGGCTTCCACCTCATATTATGAAATGGGATCTCGTACTGGATTTGGAACTCACTTATTCCATTAGACTAGCTGGCCAGAGGGCCTCAGGGGTCCTCCTGTCTCTGCCCCATGCTCTTGTGTTTATATTATAGATACATGCCACTCGGTCCCACTTTTCACTTGAGTGCTGACGATCTGAACCCAGGTCTTTCTGTGTGCTGTTAAGAATTTTACCTACTGAACTACCTCACAGCGCATAATAGTTCCCCTTCTCTCTTTCTTCCTTCCTTCTTTCCTCCCTTCCTTTCTTTCTCCCTTCCTCTTCCTCCCTCCCTCCCTCCCCCCTCTCTCTCCCTACTCTCTTTCCAGTCACCATAATTCAGTTCCGTGATTTGGCTTCCTGGCATCCCGTAGTCAATTGCTTAGTGTCTTCCTCTCTCTGTCATGCCCCTGGAGATCTCAGGATGAAAGGGCTTGGGTTATATTTCATTACCACCAAGACTAGGACCAGATGCAGGTCTGGCATAATAGACTCCGGTCAGGTCTTTACTGAATGAATGAAGGAATGAATGAGCAAAAGGAGGACCATCTCTCTTTCCTTTTGTGTTTTGCTCTCCATGGCCCCTTCACTAATTCACTGTCCTTCCTCAGCCCTAGGCAGCTAAAACATGGATCAAAGAGCTTTGGATGGAAACCATGCCTTAGTGAGACAGTGCCCTCCAAGGCATCAGGAGTTGTTCTGACACAGAGCAACCAATTCAGAGCACACCATGAGGATGCCTTATAGAAGTCTACACCAGTCTTTGAACAGCATCTACTTAATTTGTTGCCTGCCTTCTATTTAATGGCCCCTTAGGGCTGCTTCCTACTTTGAGCCCTAAGAGGATTTGGTGTTAATATGGTGGAAAATTAGCTAACCACACATACAGCCTACCTTTCCAGGTGATCCAAAGTGACTACTTCACATTGAATATTTCATCTGTCCTTGAAAATATCCCCCTTGAATGTCCAGCAGTGGTGGCACATACCTTTAATCCCAGTACTCAAGAGCAGAGGCAGGCAGATCTCTGTGAGTTCAAGGCCAGCCTGGTCTACAAGAGTGAGTTCCAGGACAGGCTCCAAAGCTACACAGAGAAACCTTGTCTCAAACAACAGTAAAAAAGAGAAAATATCCCCTTGAAGGGTCCAGCCTCTGAGATAATCAGGAAGGGACAATGATGTCCATTCTTTATTGAAAAACGATCCTGGGGAGATTAGGAGACCTGCTAGTGTCTCTCAGGGATATGATGAGGACTAGGCATTTGTCCACGGGCTGGATCTTATTCTAAGCTGCTGGTAGAGTGGGAGCTGAAATGGCCTTTGAGATGATTGTAGTCTACTCTACACATCCATTAAGCATCATTACCATAACACACTGTAAGACAAACAGCCTTGAAATGCCGAGGGCGCGGAATCCGCAAGCCTTTGTTGCTCCTCTCGGACACATTGGACACATCGTGTATGCGCCACGACTGGCTGTTGACTAACCACGACTGACATTGGCTGAGAGATGGGGTTGCGAGCTTAGACAATGGGGAAGCATCCAGCATTCCCAAGACCTTCAGGAAGAATGAGCACGCAATCCCTTCTGCCTCTCAGAAGGACCAAACTCAGGGTTAGGGTGTGAAGTAATAAACTCGGCCTCTTTAGTGAGAGGAATCGAAAACTCCCCTGTATGAGGGGTATGGATTCAGGGAAGGGGAGTGAATTGCGGTCCTGAATGCAATTAGCTAGTCATCTCCTTGTTAGGACAACATGCTGGTTTGCAGATGGCTTAGGACTTGCCCAAGGTCACACAGCAGAAGGGGGGTTAGAGCCTAAGTCTCTTTCCGCCTATCCCAAAGGTTGCTCTGTCATTCCCATGTGCCAAACTGACATCATTGGCATTCATTCTGCATTCACAAACAGCTTTTGGTGTGGCTTACTGTGCTGTGTGCTAACGAGTGTGAGCTCACTAACAGCTGAGCGTGAACTTTAGCTCAAGATCTCTTCTCTCATTTGTCCTTAGCCTGGTTTCTGGGTGGTAGGTTGCCTAGCAGGAGGCAGATCAGTTCCCCTCCCGACTCCTGGCTTCCTGGTGCCCTAGAGGCTGAACCATAGGAAGATGCCCTTTCCCCAAGAAGGGACTCCTATGTTCTGTAAAATGCACCTCGCAGTGTCCCCTCCCAAAGGAAGGTCCCTTCCGAGTCTGCAACGGCGCCCCTCCCCTTACCACCAACAGGTGGTTTGGGAGAGAGTGCATATTGTGTTGGACTTTCCCTCTGACTCTTGGGGGAAATAACAGTCATTTTGGGGGTCTGTTTAGTCTCAGAAGGAACCATCTTACTAATTAGGGCAAGAGACTTTACAAAATATGTTTTCGATTCTACTGATGGTCAGTTACAAGCGATAACACTGTTAAATGCAGTGCCTAATAAATCTGGAAAAGCTACCCAATAAATGTAAGTAATAACAGTGATTAACAATAAATTAAATGCAGGGAACCAGGAATGTACCGCATTATTTTTAACTAGTTTGGGCCATCGGGTTCTGATTACTCAGTTTGTCCTGCACACCTGGAGTTTATTAGAGTGTAATACAAACTAAACAGTCCCTCAGAGAGGCCACTGAAAGGGCTTAGTATAAAACAATATACAAGTTTAATAGTGGTAACTGACCTTTCTTTCTTTTACGAAAACATATCTTTGTAACTCGAACCCCGAGGAAATGTAATGCTTTTTACCTAATCCTGATTGTTAATTTTCCTTTTATTTAATTTAGAAGGCTTCATTTGTTCCATGTGATAGGAAGACACAATTTCTATTCAATAATTCTTCCTGCTTTGGAAAGAGATCCAAGGAGACTGAATATTGTCTTCCTTCTGCTGTGTCTGTTACAAGAAGAGGGACTAACGAGCGGGTGGTGCAGTCGCTGTTAATGGTAGCCGGTTAAAACCCACATTCTAAAATAGCCAGATGAAGTGGGCACATGTGTTTATAATCAAGGTGCATTTGACTAATTTTCCCCAAAACCTTTAAATATTACTCATTCTCAAATACCAGAAAATTGGGCTCTTTTTCCTGGAGGGCGGGAAGGCAGCAACAGGCTTTCCCACAGAGACTTTTCTCAGTGTCTTCCCAATGCTTGTCTTTCCGAGGTCCGGCGACAGGACCGCTGTATTCCCAGGATGGAATCTTCCGCTTTTAGCACGGCCCTGTGGGTGATGTGGTTCTTGTTCTGACATCACTCCACTGTGTCTTCTAGGAGGACATTTGTAGCGCGTCTCTCGGTACCTGGGGGTTTCTCAATTGCACCGTCCCACGCTGTAACCCTGAAGTGATTGTGCCTTGCACAAAGGGCACCCTAACACGAGTCAACTCTTGTAAACATCTGAAACCTGAGGTGCCTCCGACGGAGCTGGGGTCTGGCAAAAAGTCCATAAACTTTGCCTTCCAACCATTAAATGGAATGGTCACCAGGGAGGGCAGGAATGGCACCCCCAGGGGTCAATAGGGCACACAACTGTTTTCTTTGGTCTGTTAGTCAATACGGCTGGCCCCGGGCCTCACCTGCAACCTCAGTAGAACCCCGAACAGCATCTTCCTGGCTGGGTGTCAGCCTTCATTTCATAATCAAAGCCATCTTTGTCCAGAAGGTTCTTTTTTTTTATCTCTGAGGTGGAACAGGTTTGACTTTTATTTAGAAGCAGAATTCTATTCCAATGAGTAGGTTTGGGCAGAAGCCAGATATGGAATGATTTCCGTGTCGTCCACTGGAATGGGACTCGGTGGTCCAGAGGGAGGTTAGAGTGTTGGCCCATCTCTCCTTGGCTGTTAGGAGTGGACAGGAAGGGGGAAGATACGGGGGACTGGGGTCTCCAGATGCTTCCCAAGTCTTCCCTAGGGGGAAGGTAGTGGGTTGTCCCAGGGTGGACCTGAGACACCGGTGCAGGTCCGTCTGAAAATCTCTCTCTAGCAAACAGTACTGTCTTCTTGTCCCCCGGGGACTTCTTGGGTGTGAGCACAGTGCGAGGCACAGGCTGGTATTTCCACATGCCATCTATCTGCACCGTGGCTCTGTGGGGCATCGACAATCCTTCCATTTGAATTCCCAAACATTTCTCATCCCCTTAAGGAGCCAGCAAGCAAACAGGAGCTTCTGGCGGCCATGAAAAGGCACACATAGACCTCTGAGCAGAAAGTCTGCAGACTTGGGGAGGGTCTACAGCCGTCTGACATGCTCCTTGGAATTTACCACCTACCTACAGCTTTGTTCCTGCCGTTAGCTGTTCTCCAACTGTAGCCGATCTGGCCCCCTTGCTTGCTCATGTCAGGGGGCTTCGTAGCAGAAGTCTAGTTCTTTTCTCCCTCAGACTCTACTGTTCTCCTCTTGACTACAAAACAGTATTTGCCTCAGTCCCACAGAGTGTGTAATCTCACCCTCCTGCCTCAGCTATGGGGAAGCAAAGAAGTCAGCACAGGGCACAGAGTGGGGTGGGGTGGGACTCTCTAGCCTTATGGTTTAACTGCTGTGCCAGCTTGGCAAGTTACTTAACTTTTGAGCTCATAGGATTCTAAAAAAAAAACAAAAGGAAAAGAAAAACAAATAAAAACAAAACAGGCTCTCACATAGTTCAGACTGGCCTTGGAACTTTCTCTGGCCCCAAGGATGACCTTGAAGGCCATCTCCTGAGTGTGGGATTTCAAGTACACCCAACCCGACCATGACCAGTTTGTGCAGTGTTGTGGGTGAGCCCAGGGCTTAGTGTCTGTTATACCAACACCCCACCAACTGAGCTACATATCCAGTACTTTACAGAGTCCTTGACACACATCATGCAGTATAGAACCTAGCACATGTAAGGACAACAAAATGGGAGCCATCTCTCGTGACCAGAACAACTGAATACATCATTACCTCTAACTATCACTTCTAAGAGTTGAAGAAATCCAGAGCATGATCAAAACTTGATTTATAATGTGACTTCCTTCTTTAAAATATCAGAGAGGTTGCCTACTACATAGGACACCAACAAGAGCCTACGGCATTAAGCCCCAGGGTGGTTTTCTTTTCTCCCAAGGAATTTCACGTTGGAAGTCAACTTCTCCACTGGAACCCTGGGAAAGTCTCGGCCTTGTGGAGGTTGAGTCTCTAGTTTCGATTGCTGCGCAAATCCTTTCAGAGGAGGAATGGAGAGGAGGCAAGGCCGTTTGCTTAGCAGTGTCTTTGTGGTCCTCCAGGTAACATGAAAATGGTCCCCCAAGAGCCACTCCTCTCTCAGTGAGAAGGCCAGAATCCCCTCGTCCCCCCCCCCAAAGAAGATGCTTTCCTAAGGAGAACAGTTCTAATTCAACAGATTTGGGGGGTGGAACTTGAACTCATTCTTTTATAGATGTGCTCAGCTTCTCAGGCAGAGGGAGTACCCTTGTTGATAGGCCGTAGAACATTCTGTAGACTTGGCCGTTCCCTCCAGCCTCTCAGACACAGACAGTTTCATGCTGTAACCATTATTTCATGGGCCTTGCAGCCAATAAAATAATCACAAAGAGATGGTTTGGTCTCCACACTTAAGTCAGTGAGTTCTCTGTGCCATCAGCAATGGTTGGAACGTTAATTTTGAGTGACATTGGATGAGAACCTGGGTCTGGGCTGGACCAGAGTCATACAGCTGTTCTTTTATCCTGTGTCCAAAAAGCCAGCCACACATTCCCCCAGCTCATCTGCGCATTCTTGATCCGGCCTCTAACATTTTATGTCTAATTCCCCTGATAGCCCCAGTGAGAGTTCCCGACAGAGACTGATTGCAGGGCATGACCCAAATTTGTAACTGGCCACAAAACGCTGTAAAACAAAGTTCACTGAATACCTTCCAGCTGATTGTGAGTGGTTTTTGAAAATGATCCGGATATGTTTTCCTTCCTTACTTTTTCTTTCCACTTAAAATGTCTTAAAAAAAAGAAAGACTTTTCCCCAAGCTCTGGCTTTTGGAGCATCAGCTGCAAAGCACACAGAATGGTCAGTGCAGGCCTGCTTAGGATGAGGGTGTGGCTCCAGACAGGACTGATAACTGAAAGAGGGCAGCGATGGGGTTCTGGGGACTCTCAGAGAATGTCGTTGGCTCACTGGGGGGATACTCTGGTCATTGGCCCAAGGCTGAAGCATGTGACTGCTGAGGACGTCTTTCTTGAGACGTTTCCAAGCCTGCAGAGGGTGTAGAGGTGATCAGGGAGCGGTCTCCATCTCAGGTTTGTCGTTTGTGACGTGGGGACAGAATGAAACACCTCCAAGATCCTAAGGGAGTCCCCTACCCCCGAGTCACACTCCCCGCTGCTGCCCATGCAGTTTTCCCCAGGCCTCTGTTGGTTAAAACCCGAAGACGCATCAGACACAGAGGAAAAGTCAGGGGCCCAGCCTCGAAAGAGTTTACTTTCCTCTGGTGTCGTGGGTGCGTGTGTGGCTCATATGTTTTATCAGTCACGGTGCCTCTAGTTCACACGGTGAGATGGACCGCCTCCAGAGGTCTTTCTCTGGGATTCAGGTCTGCCTGGATACCTACAAGGCTGTATTCCTTCTTTCCAGGGTCTGTCATGGAAAAGAGCTGTGCTGGCCACGACGAAAATCTGGGGATCGGTGGGTAGGATGACTTAAGGACTGTCTTCTGCACCCCAAATGGCATACCTACATTCCCAAGTGTAGGATTCTACAGAAACCAAGAGGAGACTGCAAGCCCCTCCCTACCTGCTGTGTCCCCAGTGGCATTGATTATGATGGTTCTGGCAGCCTCAGGGGACCAGGACACTTGACCTATTGGCACCCTGTGCTTACATGGACTCTCTTTTATTAGTTTTTATTTAAATTAAAAACAATCTTATTTTACATACCAATCCCAGTTCCTTCTCCCTCTGGTCCTACCATGTCCCCCAACAACCCCCAATCCCACCTCCCCAATCCCACCTTCCCCATCCACTCCCCAGGCAGGATAAGGCCTCCCATGGTGGGATCATCAAAGTCTGTCACATCATTTTGGGCAGGGCCTAGGCCTTACCCCATGTATCCCTCCTTGGGGAATGGGCTCCCAAAGTCTGTTTGTGCACTAAGGATAAACACTGGTTCCACTACCAGAGGCCCCAAAGACTGCCCAAGCCACCAACTGACACCCGCATTCAGGGGGCCTGGTTCAGTTTTATGCTGGTTCCCCAGATGTCTGACTGGGGTCCATGAGCTCCCACTTGCTCAGGTGAGCTGTTTCTGTGGGTTTCTCCAGCCTGGCCTTGACCCCTTTGCTCATCACTCCTCCCTCTCTACAATTGAACTCTAGGAGTTTGGCTCAGTGCTTATCTGTGGGTCTCTGCTTCTGCTTCCATCAGCTGCTGGATGAAGGCTCTAGGATGGCATTTAAGGTAGTCATCCATCTCATTATAGGGGAAGGGCATTTAAGGTAGCCTCTCCACTATTGCTTAGATTCTTAGTTGGGGTCATCCTTGTGGATCCCTGGAGATTCCCTAGTGCCAGATTTCTCATTAAGCCCATAAGGGCTCCCTCTATTAAGGTATCTCTTTCTCTGCTCTCCTTCTCTGTTCTTTCCCCAACTCAACCTTCCTG
Organism: Mesocricetus auratus; assembly: GCF_017639785.1. Classification (NCBI taxonomy): domain Eukaryota; kingdom Metazoa; phylum Chordata; class Mammalia; order Rodentia; family Cricetidae; genus Mesocricetus; species Mesocricetus auratus. The sequence goes on along the minus strand of NW_024429182.1, from coordinate 5,159,994 downwards.
ATCCCTCATGTTCCCCCCTCCCCTCCCTTCTCTTATCTCTCCTACCTCTCTTCCCCTCCCCCGTTCTCCCAATTTACTCAGGAAGTCTTGTCCCTTTCTCCTTCTCATGGGGTGCCTGTATGTCTCTCTTAGGGTCCTCCTTGTTTCCTAGCTTCTGTGGGATTGTGGGTTGCAGGCTGGTTATCATTCTCTTTATGTTTAATAACCACTATAAGTGAGTACATACCATGTTTTTCTTTCTGGGTTACCTCACTCAGGATGGTTTCTTCTAGTTCCATCCATTTGCCTGTGAATTTCAAGAAGTCATTTTTTTCCACTGAGTAGTACCACATTTTCTTTATCCATTCTTTAGTTGAGAGGCATATAGGTTACTTTCAGGTTCCGGCTATTACAAATAATGCTGCTTGAACATAGTTGAATAGATGTCCCTGTGGTATGAATGTGTATCCTTTGGGTGTATGCCTAAGAATGGAATTGCTGGGTTTTGAGGTAGATTGATTCCCATTTTCCTGAGAAACTTCCAAACTGATTTTCAAAGTGATTGTACAAGTTTTCATTCCCACCAACAATGGAGGAGTGTTCCCCTTTCTCCACATCCTGTCCAGCGTTAACTGTAGTTGGTGGGTTTTTTTGCTTGTTTTATTTTTTTTGTTTTGTTTTTGGTGTCACGTGTGTGTGTGTGTTTTGTCATCCTGATCAGTGCAAGATGGTATCTCAGAGTTGTTTTGATTTGCATTTCCCTGATGGCTAAGGATGTTGAGCAATTTCTTAAGTGCCTTTTAGCCATTTGAAATTCCTCTATTGAGAATTATCTATTTAGATATGTACCTCATTTTTAATTGGATTATTTGGTGTTTTGGTGACTAGCTTCTTGAGTTCTTTGTATATTTTGGAGATCAGCCCCCTGTCAGATGTGGGATTGGTGAAGATCTTTTCTTATTTGGTGGGCTGCCATTTTGTCTTGTTAACTATGTCCTTTGCCTCACAGAAGCTTCTCAGTTTCAGGAGGTCCCATGTATTAATTGTTGATCTCAGTGTTCAGAAGTGGTCTCCTGTGCCAATTTATTCAAGGGTACTTCCCACTTTCATTGATGCAAAAATACTCAATAAAATACTGACAAATTGAATCCAAGAATATATCAGAAAAATCATCTACCATGATCAAGCAGGCTTCATCCAAGAGATTCAGGGATGGTTCAACATATGAAAAATCTGTCAATGTAATCTACCATATAAACAAACTAATATGGGAAAAACACATGATCATCTCACTAGATGCTGAAAAAAGCCTTTGACAAAATCTAACACCCTTTCATAATAAAGGTCTTGGAGAGATCAGGGATAACAGGAACATACCTAAACATAATAAAGGCATTATACAGTGAGCTAACAGCCAACATCAAGATAAATGGAGAGAAACTCAATGCGATCCCTCTAAAATCAGGAACAAGACAAGGCTGTCCACTCTCTCCACACCTCGTCAATATTGTACTTGAAGTTCTAGCCGGAGCAATACGACAACAAAAGTAGACCAAGGGGATACACATTGAAAAGTAAGAGCTCAAACTCTCCATATTTGCAGACGATATGATAGTTTACATAAGTGACCTGAAAAATTCTGCCAGGAAGCTCTCACATGGACTCTTGCTGTGCTCAGCAGATGTGGCCTCAACATGGAAGGTCTCAAGCCGGATACCGTCAGGCTCTGTGCTGCCATCCAAAGCCACAGGACATCATTAGAGGTCATGTTGAAGATGCTGCAGGAAGCAGACAGGGGTCATGCTGACTTCCTCGGGCGCTGTCGGCAGGATGGCTGAGAAGGAAATGAGCTAACCTGGGTAAAAAACCTCAAAGAAGCAATTACCCTGTTCTGAGGCAAGAGGGAGCCGCTGAGCCATTTTTGAAGGAGGGCCTCTGAGTTAGAGAAGCACTTCAGGACAGCATAGGATCTCGGAAGGAGACATTCAGTGGCTGGACACGGGAAGGTGGAGGCAAGGGGGCTAGCGGCAAGGCTGTTTCCATGAGTTCGAGTCAGGGGGTCATGCTGGAGGCCTGAGCAAGGCTGGAGACTGAAGGGGGTCAGACCAAAATCTGAGCAGGCACCGCATGCCATCCAGCAAAGGGAGGCCTACCCTACATTCCAGAGGTGTCTTCAAGCCAAGTGGCTTACAGCACGCTTGCTCTCTGGATCTATGCCACACATATGGTCAGGAGAACCAGAACCAATTGGATAGTCATCAAGCAACCCAGCCACCGGACCACTGTGAAACCCCAGCCAGGACCCTGACTGTGCTCTAAGTCACCACCCTTCTGGGGTTCTTTCAAGTAGGAGAAGTGAAGTATGGGAAAGAACCTGTGGTGCACGGGCCCGTGAGGTCTGTGGTCTTCCAGGAAATCACTGCAGCCTTCCTGGTGTAAAGGATCAGCAGAGACACTGAGGACGTAGCCATTTACAGATATTGTGGTCCCTCCAGCTGGGTCCCCCTCAAATGGCATCAGAGGTCAGCTGGGTCTGCTTTTCCCAAATCTCTGGGCCTCTCAGGTCAAGCATAAACATCAGCACAGTCTTTTTTTTTAATGAATACTACTTTTAGTATATATGTTTAGTCTGCATGTGTGAGCCTTGTATTTCCTGGAACTGAAAACAGAGATGGTTGTGATCTGCCATGAGGCTGTTTAGAGTTGAACCCTGCTCCTCTGGAGGAACAGGCAGTGTTCTTAACCATGGAGTCTTCTCTCCATCCTGCATCAACACAATCCTAGTTACCTCATTTCAGTTCTTTCTCCTACACTGGAGCAAAAGATTACTTTCCTAGCAGCCAGATGTTGAGTGCTGGAGTTGTATGAATAACCCACAGAGGTCTATATGTTAGAAGACCAAACAGCAGGCAGGCAGGGAGCCGGGAGCCTCACACCTGTGTCCTACCACAGACCAGCTGTGCTGACTGACTTTCGTTTGTTCTCCTGGCCAAAGAAGCCTGGGCCCAGTGGTTGTGAGGGCGTGTGTCATCACGACCTGTGAGTATGAGTTCTAGAGGATGGGCTGCTCACGGTTATCGAGAGATGCCTTTGACCATCCCAGTGCTCTCCCTTGAGAAAACACGAGTGGAAGTTAAGCCCTGTGGCTCTGGGTTTGAAACCTGACTCCATAACAAACGAATGGTGGCCTTGGACAAGTCACTTAGTGAGTCCATAATAAACACAGCAGAAGTTTGCAGGGAATGTGGTACGTGCGCGGTGCTCAGCGAATGATGCTGGTGGCCTTGCCGTGGTCCGTGCGGAAAGAGTTTCGTGGAGACAAGGCATCCTCTCTCCTGTCCCTCCATGTTGTCCCTCACTGATGGAGCATTAGAGTATATTTAAATTTCCTCGGCTGACTCCAATATGCCCATTAGAGGCGTTTGCCCAGCCCTCTGTATAGACAAGTGCTGCACATTGTATTTGGTAGCTGTAACCTTCCTTCATCTCCATGCAGTACATCCTGCAGAATGTCCCTCCATCTGGCCTGGTCTGGTTGCTTCTTTGTGATGTCACTTAGCCTATCCCTTGCCTTTCTTGTGAGTCATTTCTCAAGCAGTGACGGAGTGAAACACTGTCATCCTCAGTGTCTCCTGTCACCATGCTTTATTCAGGGATGTTTCTATGCCCTGAACATCAAGCTTCTGTGTGGCATCAGGAGAATGACCATCCTGGTTCTTGGAATTCCTACTGCGCTAAAAATACACTTCTAAGAGCCACTGAAATCCAAGGCTTTCTGGCCCAACAGAGCACAGTCCTGCCTCAACCCCGAGGAAAAGCAGACCACAGGATGCACAAATTTGCAAACTGTATTCAGACCCATAAATTGCCAAGAGTGATCCTGAAGAAAACAAAGCATTTACATTTCAACAGACCTTTCCCCACTAAGTGTACCGACATCTGACTGTTTAGACATCGTTAGATACATTGCACCCAGTATGTTTGCCTACACCCATCTGTATTACCCAGCACCTCACTCGTCGGCTTGTCAATTTAAATGGATTTCTGCACGCAAGTGACTGTCAAGTGCCCTGAGAACTTTCCAGAAGAAACTGGGCTTTCGTACAATAATGAAAATTATTCAAAGCCTGGTTTCAGGGGACCCTCTCTATCTGAGCCAAATGAACAACAATGGCACTTTCTGTCAGCTATTTCTGCTTTAACTGATTACACTAATTATTGCAGTAATAATAATAAAAGCACCATTCAGTGTTTATAGAGAAACTTCCTGAGATGGAGACCCCCAGACTATCACTAATGACTCGGCCCATGGCTGAACTATTGCATTGCACACACGTGCATGCATGCACATGCCTGTGCGTGTTTCGTTTAGACTATCCAAACCTTCCTGCATGCAATTAAATATATCAAGGACATTACAGAAGCGGAGCTAATCTTTGGTTGATGTCATGTTCAGGAGTTTATAAATTTGAGTTTTCCAAGTCTGAGTGAATCTAGGGTGTTCTCAACAGACACATAGTATTTCTAGGGCTCACTGTAATGAGAGTCCTGTTTGCATGCATGTGGTACTACTGCTTCTTTGCATTGCTCTCTCTCTCTCTCGCTCTCTCTCTCTCTCTCTCTCTCTCTCTCTCTCGCTCGCTCACTCTCTCTCGCTCTCTCTCTCTCTCTCTCTCTCGCTCGCTCACTCTCTCTCGCTCTCTCTCTCTCGCTCGCTCACTCTCTCTCGCTCTTGCTCTCGCTCTCCTTAGTCCTAAAACCTAAAGTTCACATAGTCACTAGTGAAGGCATATAGCATGCACAGTATGCTTTGGGCAGAGCACAGAAAACACTATGCTAAGCATTTTATCATTGAAAAAGGATAGAAAAGGGGACTCTGGAAAGTACAGACAGGAGCAGATTGAAAGTGGCACCGATTGCCCCTTGGTGCTTGAAGGAGAACCCCTGGAGCAATCGCACGTTTCCGCCCATTCTTTGGCATGACTTAAGGCCATGGTGAGTCCAGAACGGGTATCACTCACCAGATGAGAACACCAGACGCCCACATGTAGGAAATGTAAAGAAAGTGAAACCCTTGTAAAATTTTATATATTGTCCCTTTCACCAAAATATGAAAACCAGATCAGAAGGAGGAAGGCAAAGCCCTTCTATAAATAAATATGAAGAAACACTGGACCAAAAGGAGACACTTGTTTAAACACAATGTCCAAGAGAGAAAAATTGTCAAATAAACAGAAGTCCACACTTTAGCCTGAAAAACTCAAACACTCCGTGGCATTAAACTTCACAGCAGAATCCTCTCTCGCAGGCTGCATCTGGGTGATGACTTCCGAACTCAGTCTTCCTCAGTATTTATTAGGAACGATAAATAGTGAGAGCTACAGGCTTGGATCCTTCCCGTGAGGACGTGTTGGCATTATAAAGACATTCCTACCAAGTGCCTGTTGAAATCTTTAGCTTATGGTTGGCCTAGATTTTTTTTTTAGTTATTCACTGCTTTTCTGCCGTTTTTTTTTTCTTTCACCTTCCAATGCTTCCAGGATCACTGCTTTTCTGAAATCATAAACAATTAGCCATCTGCAGAGTTGCCATTGAACTATCAAGAAAAAAGTACCTGCAGGCTAACAACCCCTTCCTGAGGCCTTGCGGAAAATTGGAGCTTTCAGATGACAAGACTGCTGCACACCCAGCAACCAGGAACACGCAGTTAAGAGCAAGGCAGGGAGTGGGGGACAAAGCACATCGATTCAAACTTGATGGTTCAATAGAAGTGACTGCCGCTCTCTGTTCTTAGAAAAAAAAAAAGCAAGACCACACAACCACAGGAGAGTGTGTGTGTGTGTGTGTGTGTGTGTGTGTGTGTGTGTGTCAGAGTGAGTGGTGGTGTTCCTGAGAGCCACAGAAGGATTTGAATCTGAAGAGCGGGGTGGGTAGCCTAGTAGCATCATGGATTGAGATGCCTGGATCATTTGAGTCACTTATTGTACTCTCTTGGGTAAACCACCACACCACTCAGAGCTGCTGTCTCTTTATAGGGAGACAAGAACGGCGAGTCCTCTAAACAAGTTCCTGCGTGGAGTGTCATTTGGAACCTGGGAGAGATTCCATCGTCTTCTATTCCCGGCCCTTGCTGTTCCTTCCTAACTTTGGAGTTGGTCTTACATAAATCTGATTGGCAATTCTTGGCTCTGTCCCACTAGCCCCAGGGGAGCAGTGGGGTCGACCAATGCTGCTAAGCAGTGGGACCCATGATGCTCAGGCACTCTTGGATGAGAACATCTGGGTTCTTTGTGGTCCCCTTCCTCTTGGCTGTACTCACATCTTACATCTCGTCACATCATACAGCAGGAACTCACTACATTACTCGGAGCCAGCCTATGCTACTCAGAAAATCAGTGCCCTGGGGGAAGGCACTGTTTCCCAGGTCCTCAGTAAGCACTCCTATACGCTCCCTGGAGCGATCTCACAGTGCCGAATGAGACTGGCTCTACCATCTCCCTCTTACAAAGAAGGAAACTGAGGCATAGAGTAGATTCTTGAATGTCCTCCCAAGGTCACAGAGCACATGAGGGCTGGGGCTTGGACTTGAGCTAGGCCACACATTTCTTCAGTACAGGCCAGCTCTCAGCATGTTAGGCTGCATTTAAGGTCTCAACTCTGCTGTCACAGGACCATGCACAGTGACAGACAGTATGTAAACAGGTGGAGAGGGCTATGTCTCAATACAACTTTACTTATAAACATGGATATCTGAATTGCATATAACATCCACATTGCATGACATATTTATTATTACTTTAAAAATTATTCATGGCTGATGACTGTACCTCGGGCAAAATGCTTAGTTGATCACATAGAAGACCCCAGTTTAATCCCCAGAACTGTTAAATAAACAGAAGATAGATAGATGATAAATGTAAGATTTATATAGATAGATGACAAAAAGCTAGATGATAGATAATATAGATAGATCATAGATAGAAGATAGACAGATAAATAGATGATAGATAGATAGACAGACAGACAGACAGATAGATAGGTATCACTTTAAAGGCAACCAGCACATAAAGGCACATAAAAGCAACCAGTTGGATTTGTTCCATGGCTATAGTTGGTTGATCCTTGACCTGGGTATTTATCTGTAGCACTTATTCTCTTGATTGCTGTGAACTGTCTACTGGAAATATCATTTAACACCAATTTACAGACCAGAAAACTGAGGTCATACAGAGCTGGAAGTATGAGGACAAATCAAATACAGGCATTCAAAGCCCAGGACTGAGTTTTACCTCCATGTCAGATAGGGACTGAGATGGCCTGGAGCTACTTCAGAACACCGGTATAGAGATCAAACAGGATCATGCAAATGGCACGCACAAAACACATTGATTTCACTGTCAGCGTCTAAAGAAATGTGTAAAAGTTCTTATAAACTGCATGACGTAGTGAATGAGATTAATTAGAGCCCGAAAAGCTTCTAGTGGAATTCGTGTTTAAGGTTTCTTATGCTTTTATTCCCATTTATCTAGCCCTAAGCTAGTGCTGACGACACTGGATACCAGTGGTGGATGACAGGAGAAGGCAGCTTTCTTGGTGAGGAGAGAAGCCCGGCCATGGGTGTTTATACCACAAAAGGCTAACTGCTACCAGGAGTGGGGTGCACTCAACAGGGCTCTACTTGCATCCGTACCCTGGGGCGGGTGCTTCTGTGTTAATGAAAAGGGTGTTTCTTGCTACAAGCTTCCAGGTTGAAGGGAAAGAGATTTCTAGGCTGAGGGAAGAAGCCGGGCAAAGACTCGGAGGCATGGCAGGTTAGTATGGCTGTTGCCGGAGACCTGGGGAGAGCGGTATACGTAGACGGAGGTGGTGAAATGGGAGGTAAGTAGAGCTGGCAAACTCAGTGTCTGGCTATAGTCCTAGACTTGATCTCTTGGAGCTAGGGTGGGTCCCAGGAGTCCTCAGACGAAGAGGTATACTGAGGGGTACTCAAGGCCAGAGCAGCAAAGTGGACAACCCATCCCAGGCAATCAATTTCAACCAGCAATTTTCAGACGAAAATGGTTGCTTCTAACCAAAAAAGAGCAAGGTTGTATTGGGTAAAAAAAGAAATGTCTGGGTTAGATTCTAATGGCGATTCATTGTATTTCAGGCCGTTTGAAGCAGACACACAATTCACACTTCTGTAACTTTCCTGTTGGGAGAGTAGGATGAGAAGTTCTGTGGTTGGAGGATGGGGGGGATACTGAAAACCGTTCAAGTGCAGGGACTTCATGGTTTGTTTCTGTAGACTGACAGCCTGTGCTGCTCAGGAGGGAGATAGGGGGAAGGCACCACAGGAACTTCGGAAGGAGAGACTGAAACAACAGCTCAGCGCAGATGGAGATAGTGTTCATCACTGTGTGCTGCAGAGGGCTGGCTGCCACCAGGAGTGGGTACATCAACGTGCAACACAACAAGAAATGAGCACTTGCTTTAGAGTCAAAATATCCAGATTGGAACTCATGATATTGACTAGCTTGTGGGGCTGGGCCAAGCAGTCAGACTCTCTGAGTTCACTTTTCGTATCTTCCCAAAGAAGAGGAAACGTAACCAGTCTTATATATTAAGTCTTGGTTTTGGGTTTTTTGTTGTTGTTGTTGTTGTTGCTGTTTTTGTTTTTGTTTTTGTTTTTTTGGGTGGCTGAAGATGACGTCTACAAGATCCCTCTGAATGATTTGAACCTCTCTGGTGGTTTTTTTGGGAAACAAAAGGCCAGAGACCGTTCTGCTTGGTGGCCTTTCCAAGAGGAGTCAATTGCTGCCCCTCCTCTTTTCAGCTGTTGGGGCTGCGGATCAATTGCAACCAAGCTAAACAAACAAACCGAAAGGTAGTCATACGTGATCAGCAAAATGGTACAAATGATGTCATCCATCAAGATGGACATCCCAATTTGCCAACTACTTTCTCATAAATCAAACTGTGGTCCCTGAAGGAAAAGGGGCAGGGCCAGGGGAGCCAGCATGGCAGGGCTTATCGGAGGACCAGACGCAGGGAAGCGCTCCCTGAAGGGTTCAGTAATTATTTTCACTCGATGGGAAATAAAGAGGGGCATGATGGGAGGGAGGCTGGAGAGTGTCCGCCTCACTTCATTACTGCTCCCAAGGCAAGGGACACAACATATGCTTTTCATTGGAAAGCCAATAATTCTGAATCGTGGGACAGGTGAAAACTTAAATGACATTTGCAAACCTTGATTTATTTCTCTGCTTAACTCTGGAACATGCTTGAAACTCAGCCCTGTAAGTTTCCATAGATTAGTGGTCAATGTCAAGTATTTTCAATGACATATCCGAGTGTTTCCTGTCCCTATCAGTTAATTAAATATTTTCAGTTCTAATATCTTCTTATTGAAATGGCTTCCCTTCTTTTTGTAACGGGTTTGGAAAACAATGGTATGAAGTATGCATTTTATTGAACACAAAATAAAAATACAAGGAAAAAAAGGAATACTCCCCCCTTCCATGAGGTATTTTCCTTGCTGGAAATCTCATTAAAAGTTATTTATGAGCTGTTAGGGATCCCATAAGGATTACACCTAAGTCAGTCTGTAAAGCTTTTGAGTTTCTTTTACATGGAGGACCTCCTTCCCCATTATTCCACTTTGCTCTTCATCCAAATAAATAACTGGAGATTAACTTCTCGACAAAAGAGGGTTGCTTGCTCTCCAGCCTCACAGCACCCAAGCAGCCCATGTTCTCCTTATGCTTCTTCTGCACCCAAGCCTGCGGTCATTGATAGACTGTTATCATTATTACTATTATTATTATCATTATTATTATTATTATCATCACTAGTTTTGCTTTTTAAAAAATGGTGTGTGTGTGTGTGTGTGTGTATGCACGCACACGTGCACGCATTGCCTTTAGAGTCCTCAAGAGGGCATCAGATCCCCGGGAGCTGATGTTACAGGCAGATGTGAGCCACTTGGTGGGCACTGGACACCAAACCTGAGCCCTCTGCAAGAGTGGGCGAGAGCTCTTAGCTGCTGAGCCGTCTCTCCAGCTCCTGGTTTGTTGTGGCAAATGGTATAGCTACAAATGCTGAATGAAGCCAAGGCTACCATTTGCCTCTCTGAGGTTGAAGACTTTGCAGTTAAACAGCTCGGCGGTCTTAACTGACCGGCTCATTTTCACCTATAGCCTCTCCTCCAATTCCCTCAGAAATAAGACAGTGGAATTTTACCAGCTCCTCTGTAAGGGCCGCAGCTCACTCCTTGCCATCTCTCTGAAGTTACTCTCAGGAGGTGAAGATTAAACTGCTAATTTTGGTGTCTTTTGTCCTTCTCAGCAGTTAAACAAAATGTATTTAATTTTGAAGAGATCTGCTTTGTGCTCATTCTTCTAGAGCACAGAAGGGAGCATAGCCACTCAATTGCTTCACAACTCACAGCTGAATTTTGGCCAAAAAAACACGAGTAATGAGGATGTTGCTACCAGGTCTGTGAAGTTAACTGCTGTTATCATTACAAAGCTCATTACAAAGTCTTTCGTCTTCCAATTTTGATTTGTGGGTTAGTCCCTCATGCTCTGGTACCCCATGGGAACACGGGGTACCAATATCAGCACAAACCACACCGAGCCAGTCAGATACATTGTGCATGACTGGGATGTCATTCTGGTCATCACAGGAATGGCATCTTCCCGATCTTCCCAGCACGTCATGCCTTTCCCTCCTGCACCTCAGAGAATTCACAGCTATTCAAGATGGAAACCTCAATCTCTACCTCTCCGTTTAGGCAAGGGTTGGCCCACTGAATGCAGGCGGACAGTAAGGCACTGATTGCATATTTTAGGAAAGAGCGTATTTTCCCTTAATCTCAACCATCTGGAGAATCCTAACATTCTATATTCCCTGTGGAATCCTGTCGAAGAGGTCAGTTTAATTTCTTAAGAGTCACTTAAACATCCTGAGTAACACTGTAAGCCCTTAAACACGCCACGCCTCCCCGGCTAGACCAAGGAAAGGCACCTGGGGTGTTTGTGTGTTTAGTCTGGTGCTGTCGATCTACGCTCGACAACAGCAATGCCTTTGTCCCACCGGCCCTGTCCTCCAACCCCAGCATCACTGTTTGTTGATTTTTAAACTCCGTCGTAAGCGTTTTCAGGTGATCCTAATGTGGCTTGAGAATTCTAATTCTAGACGAGTCTGAGTTTGAGGGTAAGGGCAGGCCCAGGCCTTCTCACGAGTTCTCTTTCCTGAGTCCTCTGACTTCTCACTACCCATCCACCCCTCCGCTGTGGGTTGACTGGCGATGGCTTTGCCCCCTCCCTTCAGGACAAGAAGACATCGAAATTCTATTCCCAAGGACTGGGGCCCTGCCGCAAACAGGGCCTTCGAGGATGACCTGGTTGCTATGAGGTCATCATCTAAATATTCGTATCATTATGAAAAAAAAGTACAAGTCTGGGTGCAGAGGCAGAGTCACCTGTGGGCAAAAGTGCGGGGTGACGGTGGAGCCAGGATCGACAGGCAAACAGTCAGCGGTGAGGGCAGGAGCCATGCAGCAGACTCGCCCTCACACGCCCCAGGAGGAACCAGCCCAGCCAGCACCGTGACCTTAGACTTCTGGACCCCAGAACTAAGAGCAGCAAACGCCTGGTGTGTAAGTCCCCCAGGCCGGCGACTCTTTGTAAACTGGTGCACCTTGCAGCGGGGCGTTCTCATCAGACTTACCGCTGAGACCACAAACGACACGGAAACGTATTGCCAACTACGAAAGTTCGGCCTTTAGCTTAGGCTTATCTCAGCTAGCTCTTATCACTTAAGTGAACACATACATGCTCTGAGAGGCGGCGATGCCACTCTCCCGTCCTCTGGCTGGGGACTCCGCCCTCCGGCTTTCCCAGAGGTCTCTCTGCCCGGAAGGTCCCACCCCGTACCTCCTGCCTAACTATTGGCCGTTCTGCGTTCTACTACAGCAGTCGCCGCAATACATCTCCACACAGGGCAAACGCCCCACAACAGCACCCGGGGACTCGGTTCAATGGACTCTGCAGGCCCAGACAGATGAAGCCGGAGGATAGCAGCTTTGACTCCTGTAGTGGTCTGTCTCAAAGTGACTTCGGCGCCCAGTTACCACCACCAGTAGCAGAGGGTGAACGACCCGAGATTTTGGGGAGGTGTTTTTGACAAAAAAAAAATGAGGAGGGCACAGAAACTCCAAGACTCAAACAGGCGCTGAAATCCCCCAATCCCGGCATGTGCGTGTGTCTATGCATACACATGCGCACAGCACACGTTTGGAATCAAGATTTGGACCATGCTAAAAACAACAGAAGTCACTGTGAATGTTCACAGGGGGTGTACTCTGAATGGAGCACTGAGCCAAAGCATATTATTCCAACCTGTGGGAAACCCTCATGGGCCTCTAAGGTCACTATTATCCCCACTTTAGAGATAAGAAAAAACGAGACTCAAAACTCAAGTCAGACCACACAAGCAGATCTCATGTGTTTGGCGCCGCACCCCACTGCTGGCTGCCTTGTCCTTGGAGACTACTCTGGGGGTGTAGTCTACATCCAGAGGTGGGGTAACGGAAACAGCCGTGGATCAAATGCACATCTGTATTTGAGGGGCACAGGGCAAGCCCGCACTGCCCACCACTGGTTGGGTCAGAGCCCTCTTGTGGGGGTTACAGACAGGCCGGGGAAATCCGTGAAGAGCAGCGTGCACTCTGACTGCAGAGCAACCTTGCTCTTCCAGTGAGTATTACAGGAGAAGGGAGGAGGAAACATACGAAGTCGTGGCTTCTGATGGGTGTTGGCGGGGCTCTCTGTGCATTCAGAGCCAAGTTACTGCACAAGCTCTGGGGAGAATTGCAAATATATGACAAAACATTCTGAAACATGGCTTATACCTAATTAATCATGGAACTTAAAGAACAGAGGAGGCATTCCTTCAAAGCTCTCAACAATTTCCCTATTAAGTGTGTGTGGGGGGGAGGGGTCTTGAAGCCCTATAGTGGATATGCTACACACTCCGTTGGATAAAGACTCTCTTAGTTTCCCCTGGCCTCCTGCAATCTCCGAATCCTTACATCTTTAATCCTTCATGTCCAGCATTTTCATATTAAAGGAACTGAAGGTTTACAGATCATGAAATATTCCTCAAGATTTTCGTCTTCAGGTATCTCAGCCCCAGCACTCATCTGGCCGATGAGGAGGCAGAACACCAGCCATTTCTCAAGCACCCATGCTATTGTGCCCTGGTAGTACCATGACACATGTGTATGCTGCTGCCCCCAGGGGAATCAACATGCACATCCTACCTTGGAAGGAAAGTTCCAAGACACCACAGTCTTCATTCTGTGTTCAAGTGTTCCATGTGCCTGTAAGATTTGGGGCCAGGTTTCCTCATTTGTACAACGCTGACATTAGTGGCAGATGACCAACTTATTTTAAATACAAAGACAGTGCCACAGAATCATTTAGCCCAGTGCCTAGGACACAACTCCTCAACGACGGAGGATGTGGTTGAATCTTTGGGTTTGCTTTTCATTCTTTTCCCGCCCATGGATTTGACCGCCATCCTGCTTAGCCAGCCCAGCCACTTCCTCGACATCTTTGTCACCAGTGACACACATGAGAGTCTAAAACTGACCTGTAGTACGCGTCCATTGCTCCCGAAGAATGCTGCCCCTTTGCCTCCCCCAAATTCCCCCCACAATTGCTCACTGAGCTTATTATGGACACCAGTCCCTAGGAATGAGCTATCCAAGTGCTTTCTCATCAAACAGTGCCGTTTGTGTAGGGTGTAGGGTGTAGGGTGTAGGGTGTAGGGTGTAGGGTGTAGGGTGTAGGGTGTAGGGTGTAGGGTGTAGGGTGTAGGGTGTAGGGTGTAGGGTGTAGGGTCTCCGTTCTCCTTTGCCCAAGGGCCAGCAGAATGCGCACTATATTAAGCGGTTGTGAACACATGCCTTCAAACCTCTCCCAGCCCCGTGTGAGGAATGAGGAGGAGACTCGCCGAAGGATGTCACCCTGTGACGTGTCTTCCCAGGAGCGCAGCCACGGTCGCATGACCTGGAGTCAGCTAGTGGGGTGCCACGGAGACTTGGAATCTGGAAAGAGTGAAGCAGAGGCTCTCTGAAGTCTGGAGCCTAGCGTGGCACCAAGTGGCTGACAGTGCCTGTGCTGGGAACAGCACGGTGACTAGACCAGGTCCAGGGACAGCAGCAGTCATCTTTGCTTTGCAGCCTCCTTGATGACCCAGAGCTACTCAGCATCTTTATAAAAACGTCCTTCTGCTTCAGGTAGTTATTAGACTACTTTGCTTACAAATAATCTTTGCTTATAAATAAAACCCTGCAATAGACAAAAGAAAAGAAGAGAAGAGAAAAGGATAGAGGTAAGAAGTGATCAGAGCCATTGTGTGTGAGGTGACATGCCAGGTCTGTTTTTGGTGGTCCTGTGATTTATCTCCCGGTCTGTGCACTTTGTGGGGTCAAAGCACACAGCATCCTGACCCTGGAACACACCCCTCTGTGCACACACTTCCCCTGTATCTGTACTGAGCTCGATTTCATGGTTGACTCTTCGTAAACAGCACCAAAAGCGCTGAGGGTGGCCTCTCCTCTGTGCCCACAACTTGAAGAAATGACAAGGGACAAAAAGAATTGAGCTGGAGCCTCTGACCCTTGTAGCATCTCTGTGCTGCTAGTGTGACGCGAGGTCAGCCTTGGCTGTGTCCTGTCCTTGGTGCCTTCAGAAATGGATGCAGGAGCCTGGCTTGTCTGGTCACTTGTCCACAGGTGCCCTGACATCTGTTTTTTCTCATTTTCAAAGAATGTTTTTATCGTCTCTATTTGCACGCATGTGGTGTGCCTGTGTGAGTTAATGTCATGTGTGTGTGGGGGGGGGGTGCCTGAGGAGGCCAGAAAAGGATGTCAGATCTCCTGGAGCTGGACTGACGGGTGATTGTGAGCAGCCCCACACAGGCATTGGGAGCTGAACTTGGGTCCTCTGGAACAGAAGTGTGAGCTGTCTCTCCAGTCCCTTCATTTGCTATTTCTCCAACAAATGGCTTCGCTCTCTCTCTCTCTCTCTCTCTCTCTCTCTCTCTCTCTCTCTCTCTCTCTCTCTCTCTCTCTCTCCCTCCCCCCCCTCTCTCTGTGGTCTCAGGACGGGCAGTCCAAAGTCACTACCCCATTTCACAGCCACTGGCACTTCTCTGCATGGGTGAGGTAGCGTGTACAGAGTAGGAAGTCTCCCAGGCACAACTGGGCCCAGTTTCCCTAAAGCAAATGTTCTTGCCACTCTCCGGCCAACAGACTCACAACAGCTTCCTTGGAGACAGACCCACATAAACCTGTCTTTGTTTCGTGCCTTCTCTGAGCTCTCTGAAGCACATTGGTGAGCCTGGAGCTTGGTAATTTCACTCTCCCGCAGTTCTCTTTTTTAAACTCATTACTGAAAAATTCGGAATCTTAAAAGCTGTGTGGACACTGGATAAAGTATCCTTGGTCAGCCATCCCATGCATAAAACACAAGGCGGTGAATTAAACACGACCTGACGGTACAGGTTGTACCTCCATGAAAACAAAGGCTGGTGAACACTATTTGTGAGGGTGTTACCCAATAAAGTGTCAGCGATGGAGCTCGGAAAGCCGCCAGAAGGCTTTAACCACAGTGCTGAGCACTTCTGTTAGGCCGGACGCTGAGAGTAAGGGGCTATTCACTTTATCACAGATGTGCGAAGGGGCGGAGGGGGTATTTAAAACACATGGAAGAAAGGCATTTGGGTTTGGCACCGAAATGTCTTGTGGCAGAGAGACCGAGGGCTGAGACAAAGAGACAGGCAGGGAGAAATCCAGGGAGAAGAGAGCCATATGTGAAGAAACTAGGTTGACCTGACTTGAGGTGTGTGTGGCGTTCGATGGTCTCATCTGATGGCCAGAGGAAAGAGCAGTGTAGACTTTCTCTGTGGCAGCTGATAGACAGCAGCAATTGAGCAGTTCATACCCTCTCTGTTGTCCCTGTCACGAGATTTGTAGGTCGTTCTCAGCCAGCCACTGGGGCTAAAGGGCAGGGGTCATGACCCACTGACCTACTAACGTATAATCAACTCACACAAATACAGGCGTAAGAGCGTCCTGACAGCTTCAATATGATGCGCCGTGAGCACAATTATTTGTGACATGTGAAACCAGTGTGAGACCATAATTCTGTCACTGCGTGACAAGGCATTATTAGCCGGGGCAGGCGGCGACTTGAACCAGGAGCAGCTGGAGGAGAGGAGGGGAGAGCGAGGGCTCTGTGAGAGAAGGCAGCGATTGGCAGCGCCTTGTGGGATGTGGGGCCTCGGAGGACAAAGCGGCTCTCCTGCCATCTGATCTGGTAGAGGATGAAGACGGGAATGCTCGGCCACCGGCCTGGGTTGAGCCGACCGAGGTTCCTCCTTTGGAATCAGCTTTGACATTCTGCACGGGGCACACTGAGTGGATTTTCTGCTGTTGAGCGCAGACCTTGGCTCCATCCGACCTCCTTCCCAACAAATCCCAGGAAGCTGCAGACTGGACTGCAGGTGACCTCTGGGCTCTCCTGTCCTTGGGGGACTGAGTCCCTCACTGCCTGTACCTCAGAGGCTTCAGCTCCAGGGAAACAGACCTACATCTCCCGCACAGTATTCTAGAGTTACTGTCCACTCGATACAACAGCAGAGCGGCTGGTCCCACTCCTCAAGGAAGGGCTTCCTCGGGGTAAGCTCAGAAGCTGCCTGACAGATAGCCTGCCAACAAGCCTTTTAGTAAAAGCAGGAAGCTGGAATGGTCCCCAGAACACATCTGCGGTCCCCTTAGCTCAGTGGTTTAAACTTCCACAGATGGCCAACTGAGCGTGCACCAGGTGTGTATTCACACACGTAGTAAATGCTCTCCGGGCACTTGGGGGGGCATCGACCCTACCTGAGAGTCAAGGATCTGGTTGAGAAATACTCACATCTATCTGGGAGAACACTCAGTCAGGACAGGCAGAAGACATGGAAACGAGTGATTAAGCTACACCACCTAATCACAGGCATGCAGGTCCCCTGGCCTTCTGCCCTCCGGGTTTCTGCTCAAGTGCTCCAGGTGGAAGGGGCCCTTCCGACCACGCCATATAGACTGGTGACTTCTGCATCAGGAACTAAATACCTGGCAGAAGGAAGGGAAGAGGGGCTGACACAGGCTCATGGTTTTCATCTTCCATAGTGGGAAAGGCACAGGGGAGCTGCCGGTGGTGAGAGGGTCCGGGGAGACGTCTCACACGGAAGCAGGCCACGAGGCAGAGGGAGGGGAGTGGAATGGAGGGGACGAGGGCCATCAAGAGCTGTCCCTCGTAACCTGCCTCTGCCAGCCAGGCCTCAGCTCCAAAGGCTCCACAGCCTCTCAGAGTTTAAACACCAGTGCTCTCATCAGAGACAAGCTTTTGTGCGGTCGCCCAGCACTGAAAGAGACGCATGCTCTGTCTACGCAGTGCCCAGCCAGAAATGGACCAGAGAACAGGTGTTTACGAAGTGCCCAGCCAGAAATGGATGTCCATGTCACATCCCCTCCATCAAGGAGGGAGCAGAAAAAGACTAAGAGCCAGACTGGAGAGAGGGCAGGAATGAAGCAATGTCTTCCGGATACTACAGAACTGCTGCGTTTGTGAATTCAGTAGTGATGGCCCATCCAAGAGCAGACCAGTCAATACTCCAGCATGGATGTGTGTGAGAGGGAGACTAAGCCAGTCAATATTCCAGCATGGATGGAGGAGGAGACCAGGCCAGTCAATACTCCAGCATGAATGGGGGAAGAGACTGGACCAGTCAATACTCCAGCATGGATGGGGAGGAGACTGGGTTGCTCAATACTCCAGCATGGATGAGGGAGGAGACCAGGTTACTCAATACTTCAGCATGGATGGTGGGGAGGAGAGGAGCCCCCACCACCTGAGGAATCATTGACAGGTGATGGTTACTAAGAGTGGGAAAGTCAGTTGTCTTCAGCAATCTGTTTCCTTGGTAGGCTGACCACCCTACAGCTGATAAACCACACATTTCTGTATGTCTGGATAACACAAACTGTACTCAATGGGTAATAAGAAAAAAAGAGAACAGAAATTTGGGGTATGTGTAGAGGGGATCTGCAAGGAGTTGGAGGGGGAGTTGGGGGTAAATATGTTCAAAACGCGTGTGTATACATGAACCTCTCAAAGAATAAATACAAACATATATTTTAAAATAAAACAAAAAAGGAAAAAATGAGCCATGGGGGTACATTGCTGAATCAGACCATAGCACCAGCTAAGACAGATCTCCTACCTCCCGGTCTCCACTTACTGAATGGATTGTTTTCATGGAAATTCTTGACGGCAACCAAAACACAAGCGAAATAGAATTGTTCTTCAGTAACTGCTCTCAGCAGGAATCAGTACTCGACAGTATAGCATTTATGATTGAATATTTATTCCTCCTCCTCAGAATAAGCCACAGGAAGTGAGGTACCACCTTGCTCTTCTAAGTATTCTGATTCCCTTGAGCAATTTTGGACATGATGTACTCGCCCAAATAAGAACACGCCAAATGCCCAGCGTCAGATTCTATTTCAAACACATTAGCCTATTTAATCCCCCCAATAACCCAATGATGTAAGTTTGTCAGGTACCCATTGCCACATAACAAATCCCCCCCAAAGTAATAGTTTCAAATTACACCATCTATCATTTCTTGAAATTCTGTGGCTTGGCTGGGCTTCAGCTGGGCAGGGAGGGTTTCCTTGCATGGGGTTTTTCCTGAGGCCGTGTTTAATGGAAGAGTTTTATCAAGGTTTGAACATTTATAGGAGCCTCTATTTATTCATTATTCTAGGCTAGACTTCCTTAAAAGTTGGGAGCTCAGAAGAGCCAGAGCCAGAGCTCCAGCCATGTGCTTTGAAATTCAAGAATGTTACCAGCCCTAATTTTATTGGCACAGTGAGTCCCGAAACCAGCTTGGGCATAAGGAACAGACATGAGTCCCTTTTCTTGATGCAGAGAGTGGCACCATGTCTGGAAGGGTGGAGAAACTCCTGTCAGCTGTGACTGGAGACTCTACACTATGGTATGATTAACCTTGCTTTATGGCAGAGGAGACAGCCACTTGGAGAGTTACAGAGGTCTACAAGAGGAAGGGAGGACTAGGTCTACACTCAGTGTTCACTGCTTTCCTAGTGGCCTCTTAAGAGACCCTCCCAAATTTCTAGTGGGAATTGATGTGCCCCAAAGGGTCACTCTGACACATTTTATTTTCTCAGCACACTATCTCAGGTCTAAGGTAGATTCAGGATATACCCAAGAACTGGATTTTTATCCAAGCTCCACAGTTCATTTTGGTGTGACCTTGAGCAAGCATCGAGCCCCTCACAGCCTCATCTGTGAAGGGAGCAGGGATAGTATCCGCTCGTACAAGAGTGGGGGGGGGAGATATTAGCAAGATTGTGCACGCAAGTGCTCACCCTGAGGTACTGAGACAGTTCCTAAAGCTGGATCTCCATAGACTAGTTTCGCAAGGGTATGTAGTGTGAGACTTTCATGACCCCATGACAGGATGCCTTCTCCCGAAAGGGTTATTAATCAGCTCAAGAAAAGTGACGTCCGACTGGGTACCCTATCTCCAGGTTTGCTCAGAGACAGGGACACTGCCATTGGCACATCTGTGGATGGGCAGATACTTCTGTTGATTAGGGCTTACAGCAAATTCCCTGATGACGCCAGACTCTTGATTTCCCAAAATCTTCAGAGAAGGACTCATGTCACTGTGGACTCAGCCTGGGGGGGGGCTCGGCTCCAGTATGGTGGGAAGGGACATTTTCCTACCCTTTATCCCTTCATATCCTACTTGGCATGTTTATTTGTGGGTAGTGGGCATTTATTTGCCTCAGAAGCCACCAACCAAATCTAATTTAACACCCAGATGTCACCGCTATGTTTTGCAGCTGGTGGGTTAACTAGGGTTCACTTAGTAAACCAAAACTGGTGAAAAAAGGATTGTTTGTTTCCAAATGTTTCCATTGTGTTAAAAAAAATGAGACAGTGTTCCCTTTGGGGAGAAGAACTACTTTGGGTTTAAACCAAACCAAATAATATTTAAGGAAACATTAAATAAATTATTTATCATGTTGGTCCACGGGTTGGGGAATATAGCTTAGATAAACACATTTTTTGTAAGGTCAGCCACTTAAAGGGCTGGGTTTTATAAAAACAACCTCTGAGGAGCTTTAATAAATCTTAACTAAAAAACGTGAAGCACTTGTTTCTATTACTGAGCCGTCCGCTATTGCTGAATGATGGCTCAGTGTCACAGAGGTGGCCACACCCCGGCTGAGAAGCGCCCTGCTGGGAAAGCCCTCTGCTGTTCGTGGGCACCGTTGGCCTTGCCTGGCTCTCTGTGAAGACGTCTAGTCTTTGGGTTGCATTGAAATTAGAAGAATGGACAGAGCTGACTGATTTAGGTTGTAAAACTGTCAAATGTTGACAAGTTTATTTTTTTCTACTCAGTGGGAGACTCCAGAGTCAAAATAGGATGGACGCAAGTAAAAAATAATAATAATAATGAAAGTAATAATAATGTGTTTTGGCTCCTTCAAAATAAACAGGATTGGCCGAATTTATCAAGAGCATTTAATTCACCACATGGTCCAAAGGCATCTTGGGGGCCATTGCCATTGTTAAATGGCAGTTCCTCAGGCAGAGATCAGTTCCTGTCTACACAAAGAGTCACCCACCTGCACCCACATGGCGTGGGGCTCCCTCTCATCGGCGAAAGGAGCTGGAACTGGGGGAACGAGCCCCTAGGCTCTACATCTGCCACTTCCAAGGATTGAAGCAGAAGCAGAATTTCGTGGCTTCAGAGAAGAAGACCCCTTCTGCCGTGTAAGTGGGAAGGAGCGCCACTGAAGAGCTGAAGGGGGGTTGGATTGCGTTACCATAAGGAGCATCGGGACCTGAGAATCAGGAGTTAATTCAGCTAACCACATCTGGGACCTGAGGTTTCACTGAACTTGAAATGAAAATAATCTTCGCAAAATATTTTGAAAATATTTAATAAACATAGGCTGGAGGCTGCCGCCTAGCTGTGTAGGTTTTTTTTTTCTTTTTAATTGAGGTTTGAATTCAGATTAGCAACCTGCTAGCAACTGGCCTGTGGTTGGCTTAGAAGTAAAACAGAATGATTAGAAATACATGCTTCAAGTCGACACAGAGCTGAGTCCAGACCACAGCTCTGCCCTTGCCTGGTGTTAAAATACTGTGAGATGTGGTTGCCTTCTGCTTGCTGGGTCTTCATCCAGAGAGTGGAGGTGAGTAGGTTACTCCTGCATCAGGCAGCCATGAGCACTCAACAAAGTCAGCTGCCTGGAGATGATCCCATGATAGATCAAAGAAACACGCCTTGGTCCTTCCTTCCTTCCTCCTATGAGGCAGAAACTTCAACAAAACAAAGCCTTACTCCATGTGTTGAATTGTGCTTAGTCAAGTGCTGGGGGCATTAGCAAACGTGAAGCAAGTAGGGAAAATTGAAAATTACTTGCCCAAAGATGTCTCTCTCTCTTACTGGCCTAATTAAGCAAATGTTTATTGGAGGATTAAATGCCATGTGGAGGAGAGCCCAGCTGCTCTTCATATACTCTGCAGATCACCTGACACATGAGAGAGGAGATTACAGGCCACACGGTCACCAACTCACCTATCATCTACAGCAGAATGAGAGGCCAGTGGCAGATAACTGAACCAGCTCAGAGCAGAAGACCCCAGGACCAACTCTGGGATTTGTGACCTAAACCAACATTAGGTGTTTGTGTTTGGGTCGGCGGGGGTGGAGGGTGATGGTTATAGACCCAAAGCAAATCCAGGAAGGTGACAGCCATATATTATTATGGTTATTCATTGGGCATACCTGGCACTTGATAGAATTTTTAACTGACTTTGTTCAAGGGGGTTTCTTTCTGCAGAGAAAGCCAGAGAGCAGCGAGCCTTACAGTACCTATATTTTGTGGTCACTCAGCTTAAAATAAATTGCCAAAGACAAGAAGATTCAAGACACCGATAATTTTTTTTCTGAAAATATTTTAAACTCTTTCCTTCCATGCATTTTAAAACTTTGGCACCAACACACTCAAAGCTGTAGCACTGGGTGTGACATAAACCCCAGACACTGGAGCCCGCTGGCGTTTACACAGAAAGTAGCTTGCCCAGGTCAGCAACTGGAATCAAAAGGTGATGGCAGTGGGCAGAGGAAGGTCGCCGTCTTGGAACCTATCCACATTTTCTGAAGAGAGGCACAAAGAGTTTACGGACCAAAGCAGGATACGGAATTCTGGAGAATTTAAGTCAGCCGGACGCCTCCACTTGTGTTTCTCGGTGTCAGCAATGACTTGTGCTGTGGGGACGGCTGTCTCACTGTTCCCTTCCTCTGAAGACTCATGCCCTTTTCTGTCCCAGCTCCCTTCCAAGGCCCGAATGTTTCACCCAGGGAACTGCTCTCCAAGGTTTTGATGTTAAGACTTTTTGGTAAGTTGTGGAAACACGCTTTTGGTTGAAAGAGTACAAGGGACTCATCTACTTAACTGGCATTTATTATCCATTATGAAGTGTTTGAGGCATCAACGATGCAGCAGGGACCCGAGAGACAAGACAGATTTTCCCCCCTTGGGGCTTCAGTACAGTGTGAGGAAAGATTCTTCACCAGGCAGCTGTAATTCACTGTGGGCAGTGGTGTGTTGGGAAAAACACCAGGCAGAGTGTGGGATGAGCACGGAACTCAAGCTTGGCTGAAATGCCAGGAAGCTCATCGTAGAGGGAGTGAAGTTTAAGAGGAAGGGCTAAGAATAAGGGTTAGGCTACGTGAAGAGGTAGGAGAGAGAGGAAGACGGACCCAGCCCGAGACAACTCTTGAGGAACTGAGTGTTCGTGTGGCCGAGGGTTTGGATGAGTTCCAGGTGCTCAGTGGAACTTCAGTGCCACTGAACTCAACGATGCTAGCCATCAAAACCATGGCTGGAGCATAAGCATGCCGTGCTGTCACGGTGCACAGACTCTTGGTTGCTGAGATGAATACCTGAGAGAAACAATAGGAGGAGAGACTCATTTCGGCTCATTTACCCAAGGTTTGCTGAACCATTGGAAAGTATCATGGCATGAGGACCCTGTGATAGAGACAGCTGGCCTTGTGGTGGCCAAGAAGCAGAGAAGGTGACATAGGAGGGAGCCTCAGGTGTGAGTTAGCCCAGAGGGCCTGCTCTAACGCTCTACTCCCCACAGCTAGAACAGCTACTCTCTGAAGCAACCTTCGCCCCCCAATAATGCCATCAAATGATGGACTCTACCCTAGTCTGCTGATGAAGGTAGCATCCTCACGATCCAGTCAGTTCCTCAGATGAAGGGAGCACCATCATGATCCAGTCACTTTCTCAAAGCCCCGCCTTGGAATGCGGCTTGCGTGAACCTTTTTGGTGACACTTCATGTCCAAACAATAATACACGGCCTTCCTTCCCAGTTCTTCCACAGACTCAGGGTGGACCTCGGGTTTGATTGGTGCTTTTGAAGACCGTGTGTCCATCCTCAGGGACCACGCAAGTGGGGATTGCCTACTGGCAGCTAGCTGTCCGACCGGGGATCAACTCAAAGCGAGCGTGCATGTCTGGAGGAAAAGCCAGACTCCAACCAGTGGAAACATAAGAGTAGGCTAAGGGACTGGCAGGGTAGCTCAGCAGGTAAAGGCGCCTGCTTGCAAGTCTGAGGGGCTGAGTTCCGTCCCAGGACCTCATGGTGGAAAGACCGCAGCTGACGGTTGTCCCCTGACCTCTACACATGTGCTACACATGCACAAAGTCACACGAGTACATACACGCATGCAAAACCAATGAAATAAAATAACAGTAGGTTATGGCCCAGAATCTGGAGAAATAGTATGGGACCATAATAATTTTAATCCACAATTCCTTATAAACACATAGGCCATGAACCAAGAAAAATGCAGGTTTGGTGCATGAACTGTTCTTACCACAGCTCTTTGTTGCCTGCTGCCTAGGAGCAGCCCGTGTGGAACCGTCCGTAGGATGCCTGGCATCGTCAGCGGACCCTCCCGGGCCACTGCTTCTGCCCCTGCTCATCCTCTCAGCCCCCAGAGCTCAGCCCACATCCTTTCTGTTTATTTGGGAGTGTCAGCTCTCTGTCTGGGGAAGGGTTGGGCAGGCCCAGAGGGACCCTGCAGCTGCTCGGTGCGTTCCTTTCCCTTCACGAAACCAAGTGGACGTTTCGTTGTTTTTTTCTGGCTAAGAGAACTTTCCTCCCAGGTCTGCTTTTGCGCTTAAGGTATTTCAGGGCCTGCTTGTTTATCTTTGCCTGCTTCCTGATCCGAGTCCTTCTCTGGCACATCTGCAGACAGAGAGGTGGGCCGGATTGTGGAGCAAGATGAGACTTTAGAGTTTGGAAAGACTTGCAACGTGTTTAGAGCCACTGATGGGAAACAACTGTTTCTACCCAGGACACTCAGTCTTTGCCAGGGAAATGGGATAGAAATTCCAGAACTGTGGAGGGGAAAGTGAGATAAAATAAGGAGGGTCTGCAATTAACAAGCAAATGAAAGTTTGAAGAAGTTCCGGGGGGGGGGCGGAGAGGGGGAACGACCAGTTTTGGCATTTGGTAGATTTCTGGCTTTGGGGATTTTAAAATCTCTAATTTGGGAGAGCAATTATTTGGATTTCTACCTTATACCTCTAGGGACAATCATTTTCAGTGAAAGGTGGCTCATAACACTGAACACAGTATTAGCAATGCAGGCTGCTTGCCCAAACTTGTTTTATTTTCATTTGTGTGCTATTGGCTTGAAAACTCCCTCGAGTCCCTGATCCATATCACGCTGGCATGTGTCCCCACAACCAAAACGCTGAGCAAGTGTTATGCTCTCACTATTTTTCTTGACTTGGGAGAGGCCCCAAAAATTCTAGCTTGCTACAGTAAGAGTGATAAAAGTCCCAGATCTACTCTCCAACAGATCATACCCCCAGGGGTAACAGCTGGATACTTTTCAACTGAACAATAGTTAGGCAAATATCTCCATAGTGGCCTGTGTGTGTGTGTGTGTGTGTGTGTGTGTGTGTGTGTGTAACCCAAGACAATTACAGTGTCTACTTACTTTTCTTAGTCTAAGGACACAATTATGGTGCCTACTCACTATCTCACCCCAGTCTGGACAATCGTTAACAGTGAGAATGGTGTCTGTTTGCCTAACTTTTCCAACCACACTTACCACTGGGACACTTTGCAGTTTCCGCCAGCTCCATAGCACTAATGAGTGATCTCTCCAACCCACAGAAAGCGGGCGAAACTGAGGGACTTGCTTACAGAACTAGATGGTAGAAGGCGGGAAGGATAAAGACTCTGGACCCTGTGACCTTCCTGTCTGCGTTTAACTACCCTTGCCTCTTACTCTGAGCATCCTAGATGGAGGGAGACGCTGTCCGTAGGGTTTCCAGGTGGAGATTCCAGTGAGTAGAAAGCATTTGGGTTCCTCTGCCTCATGAAGGCTGAAACACCTGAGGAGGCCTCCTCCCTGACTCTGCTCCAGCGCAAGGCTTCTTGTGGGTATCATGACACTTCCCAGGGGCAAAGGGTCGCTGCCGGCTGTGTCCTCAGTCCCCTGCTCAGACGTAACTACAGCCTGTTCTCTGCCGTGAGACACTATGGTTTCTGATTATTTACACGTATTAGTTTTTTTCTCTTCACTGCGGTAATGCAACATCCGAACAGCTTAGGGAAGAAAGGTACTTTGGCTTACAGAGGAGGACCAAACGATGGGGAAGACACGGGAGGTGAGTGAGAGTCTGGACAACACTGACATTCAGGAAGAATGGGCGGCGAATGCTGGTGTTAAAGTCACAGTCCCTTTCGGTGTAGTTCAGGACTCCAGTCACAAAATGGTGCCTTCCGCAGTTGAGACAGTCTTCCTACCTCAGCCTCACGTAGACAACCCCTCACAGGCATGCCCATAGGTCAGCCTAACCGAGATAACCCCTCATGGCGGGCCCAGAGGGTTGCCTCCTAGTTGATGCTAGATCCTCTCGCGTTGTAACGCTAACCATCACATTGCAGTGTGCTGAGTGTTTGTAATGGGGAAATTGCTTTCTTCCCCATCAGCCATCCTGTGAGATTTCAACAGGGGCGTAAGGTCTGTGGTGTTCCCTTTCCATATACAAGCCGTCTTCGTTACTGCTCTCTCGCTGGGAGGAGACGCTTCGGCGAAGGCAGCTTTTCAAAAAAAGGGCTTATTTAGTTGGGGTTTATTTACAGTTCTAGAGAGTGAGTCCATGATCATGATCACAGGGAAGGTGGTAGAAGCCAGGCAGGAACCCACAAGCTGGACAGAGAGAGACAGACAGACAGACAGACAGACAGACAGACAGAGACTGGGGCCTAGCATGGGCTTTTGAAACCTCAAAGCCCACTCCCAATGACACACCTACTCCTCATCCTTCCTAAACAGTTCTACATGGACACACATGAGCCTGCGGGTGCCACCCTCATCCAATCCATCGCAGAAGCCAAGGGACCTGTTCCTTCTGGTGGCTGCTCAGCGTTTCACCAGGTAGCAGATAACTGGACTATCTCCTGGCCCTTTGAGCCGAGAATGTGCCATTTACCGAGTCTTAGCCCCCATCCCCCTTTCTTGGGTACCAATGGCTTTACCTGTCTCACCGAGTTTCCTTGGCCGCTCTGACAGTGCGCGACCCCGGCACCACGCACGCTCCTCAGAGCATCCCAGAGACTCTCTGGCTGGCTGTAAGGAAGAGGGAAGGAACTCGGGGACTTTTCAGATGGGGAGGAGGCTGAGCAAAGCCACAGAGATGGAAACCAGCCGAGTGGCCTGGGGCGCCATGTGAGAGTAGAAAAAGAGAAAATGGTAGGCTGAGACCCAGAGGCTTTGAAAGGGAAGCTAAAAGGGTAGGAGGCAGGAACCAGGGCCAGCGCTGGTCTACAGGAACAGGCTGGTCCTGATGTATTTGTCTCCCTCCGAATGCCCTCAATCTGAGTTGCCCCTACACGTTGAACACCATAGTCCCCAGACGCCAGTGCTAGCCTGGGAGTTTGTGAGGCCATGTGGGTGGGAGATGGGGGCTTTGGATCTACAGCTCAGCTTTGCTCCTGACCCTGTCTCCTGGTTCCTGGTCTACCAAGATAGGGGAAATGACAGCCTCAAGATTCCACAGACCAAGCTGTCCCCTCATGATAGACTGATCCCACCCCCACCCCCTGGACCTGTGATCCAAATATAAACCCTTCTCCTTCCTTTAGCTTGCTTCTGTCAGATATCCTGTCACAGAGATGGGACTCAATCAGTGGTAACTAACTCACTCAGTGTGGCTCTCCTCCATGTACCTTTCTCCTTGGTCGGATTCTGAGAAACATCTCGAAGAACCACGGTGGCCACTGCATTTCTGGTGCAGAATAGACTAGATCTCCTCAACTCCACAACAACAATGCATTAGAATTACTGCTATCTGTGGTCACCCAGGAATATTAATATGGTCTCTTTTCCCTTTGATCAAATCCTGCCAACTCTACCTTCCAGACGCGGATCATAATTGTCACCCCCGCCCCGCCACACACCACGATCTAACAGCACCTTACTGCTCTTTGGAACAGTGTTCTAGGCATCTAAATGACCTCCCGGCCCCGAGCAAATTGTCTCTTCCGTAATTGGGCTCTGGATCCCTCTGCCACAATCTGCCAGAGCTCGCTGGCAGCTTCTTTCGTGTCTGACAGTGTCTCTGGGAGTCGTCAGTCAGTCAGTCGACTCCTAAATTTGGCATGGACAGCCCATTTTGACTTCCCCATCTCAGCTCGCCCCTGCTCCCCGTTTGTTCCCCTGCTCACTCGCTTCCTGTGCTCCATGGTCCCTGCCTTTGCCGTTTCACACCTCCATGATTTCACACGTGCTGCTCATTCCCCCAGGACGCCTTGCTTTCAGTCTTCGGGAAACTCTTTCTTATCTTCGCAGAACTCTGCACAAGTGTCACCTTGGGCACAGTGCCTGGCATGCAGTAATTAACGCATGGTTGAACTGGATCTCAGCCAATCCCCTTGCCTGTCCCTTGTCCCCTATTATCCCTTTCTTCGGGTCCCCAGAGCTCTTTGCATGCAGATACCTCTTCTACGGCATTTCTTATATTGTGTTATAGTCTTTGATTCTCTCGTTATTACACAGCGGGTTTCCTGAATCCATGCGTACAGTAGGTGTGCGCTGCCCTTCCTCTGCTCCTCCTTCCCACGAGCATTTTCTTCTACGAGTAGTTGGGGAGTGTCCTGCAAGTACTGTCTCTGAACTGTGCAGCATGGCTGGGCAGTGGTTATGGGACCAGAGTTTGTCTGACTGGCCATGCTTACCAGCTGCTTCCTAACCCGTTGGTGAGCGCGAAAGGCGTGGCCAGCACCCCTTTGCAGCATCAGTTCCCAGGAAAAAACACCAGCGGGTACCTGTCACAGAGACCTCATGGCTAGCTCTTCTTTGTCCCTAGCTGAGCTCTGCTCGTCTCCGTTCCATCTCTGCATGCTTCGAATCCTCCTGGTAGACCGCCCCTTCCGTTGTTCAAATATATCCTCGCCAGCCTCTGTTCCGTGTTACCCTTACCCATGTGTTGAGGTCTGGGAGAGGCTGGGGACTGCCTTCTGAGAGTCTGCAGCTGCCTGTTTTCTGTCCATGCAACGAAGGGAGACTCTTTTCCTTCTCTACAAAAACCAGAAAGCTGTTGCTGCGATGAAACACCGTGACCAAAGGAACTTGTACAAGACAGAGTTTATTCGGGCTTATGGTTCCAGAGGGTAAGAGTCCATAATAACGGAGACGGCGCAGCATGGCAGCTGACACACGACACAGGGAGCTCATCATCTTAACTAAGAGCGACTTAGCCATGGCACGATTCTCTCAACTCCCTAAACTGCACCCAGTGCCCTAGCCCTTCCAACAAGGCCATACCTCTTAAACTTCCCCAGGCAATACCTCCAACCCAGATCAAGTGTTCAAATGCCTGAGAGCCTGTTGGCGGAGGTGTGTTTTCATTCAAAACACCACATCATTCAAATCAGACCTAGGAAACGAGAAAGGTAGTCAAAAAAGACACAGTCTTCAGAGGAATCTAGAAAGCTCTACGATTCTTATGTCTGAAAAAGAAGTAAACTCGAGGTGTGTGTGTCACTGTCCCCACGTTCTTTTCTGTTGTCCCCTACCTCAGTCTCAGCTTCCGTGGATGCCAGGGTAATGACGCCATTGGCTCCCTGCACAAACACTGGCATCATTCCGGGTCTATCCGTCAGCACTTGGGACAAATATCATGTAGGAAAAACCAGAACCTCTAGGGAATCCACATCTCTTATCCCCCTCATACCTTGACACGTGCTACTCTGGCTCTCAGAGCTCTCCGGCAAGGGGGCCCTCTGTTGACACGTGATCGGCTGGCTTTTACCCTGTCCTGTACTTGCCCGTCCCCGGCTAATGTGTTTTGGGTTACCACCCTGATAAACTCAGCAGTCTATTGAGGGAGCGGCTCAAGCAGCCCATCGTGACTCTCGTCCAGCATTTATGTCTCTCGGCAGCTCTCGTTCCCCGTAGCTCACTGGTAAGTTCATTCCATCACACTTTGTGTTCTAACTCCCCCAGGCGCAGACCTGCTAAACCCATCTTTTCAAATCCCGCTGTGTTCAGAGGTGACCAGCATGACCACAGATGGCCAGCCACCTTAGTTCAGATAACCACCCCAGCCCAATTGTTGTCAACCAAGAGGAGAGAGTTAGTCAGTTCCCAGCGTTACGATGGAGAGGTACCCTGGGACTCAACTGGTACTGCTTACCTTTCAAACAACTGTCATGTCAGTAGATCTGTGGGATAGCCAACAGGCAAGGGTGTTTAGCAAGCATCAAATTATTATTTTCAAACAATAGTTTTGTAGGTTAGGATCAGAAGACATATGGGCTAAATCTCCACTGAAATACACACTTGGATTTGCACATTAACAGGAGCTGTACTTGCTAAGGGCGTTTTCTCTCATTTGTTTTTGCCAAGTCAGATTATTTGGAAAATAACTTAGTAATTTTTCACAGTCCAGACACCCTCTTGGCCACTCCCCCTGTTCCTTTGTTTCCGTTTCGCCCTCACATAGAGATAATTAGTAAAAAGCAACATTTATCAACTATGGCAAGTCAGTCGGATGGCGCTGTGCGTGTCATATGGAGCTGGGGGTCTGGTTTAGACAGAAAAGTTGTCAGCCGGTCATCGGATGGCTTCTCCGGATATCAAATAGTTGAACGACGCAAAGGACAAACCTTTAGTCGTAGATGTGTGATATTTAGTTCTTGAGTTATAGCTCCTCACTCCTCACACATGTTTCTTTATTATATGTAAGGCACAATCATGAGGGTATGAGGATGGAGTTTCTTTACCACCAAGCTGGGCGCATGTCAGGAATCCTTGGGCACGGCGCTGAGCAAAGAAACTTTGTACTAGGGGTCATCAGAGCTGCACCCTTTATATTGGGGTGATCAGTCCCTAAATGCTTCTTCAGATTCCCAGCTTACTCTCTGGCACCTCCAGCTCTGAGTTGCTTAGTGGTCCTTTCGGCATCCCCAGGCAGTCCCAGCTCTAGTGAAAAGTTGTCACAGAGGAAAGACAGCTTGAATTCTTAAGGCCAGTCCACTTGATGGATTTGCTAGCTGCAAGGGAAACAACCCTGAGGGGGAAGGTGAACATTCGTACAAGTTCTGGAAGACAGGATGGAAGCTCACACAGATGATCGTTGCCACCGGGACACACCCGGAGCCACCACAGAGACAGGCCATAGCCCAGACTTATCTGGTTGGAAAGAAAGGAAATCCACCCAAACTGAAGCCCAAAGTGAAGAAAAAGACTTTTTCTGGGGCACGGCAGGTAGGGATCTCGTCCAAGCTGAAGGAACGTCACCCATCAGGCCCCTGAACCAGAAAAGCGGTAGACAGCAGGCTTCGCCTGGCCAGGGCTAAGCTTCTCGCTAAGCTTCTGCAGGGCACGCCTCCACATCCAGACAAAGTCAACAGGAGCAGACTTCTCCGTGGCATCCTGTGTTGTTCCTGCCGACAGACCCGCGACAACTGGAGCCTTAATTCTGAATTCCTAGGAGAGAAAATATAGTCGATGCGGCTTGACTTTGCTGTACATGATCAGTCTAATTCACCAGCATCTCTTGCCTGGATTATCATTTGGACCACAGATTGACTGGCCTGTCCCTGTTGCCAGAAGAAGGTGGCACGGATTGAGAAAGACTTTACCCAAAACTCTAAGACCTTGGGGATGGTACAGAGACTCAGGGTTGTTTCCCAAGACCTCATCTCCTCCTCTTTGATAGGTGTAGACTCTCTTGACTTTTAGCTGAGTATTTGTTCTCTCCAATCAGTAGCTACATCCCTATCTCTCCTTGCAGTCAGTTAGGACTTACCTGTACCCATGGATATAAATGTAAGGGTTGTTGTATACTACTCTAGGCAGGGCTTCTTGGGAGGAGGGGCCATCCCACCCGCCTCGCTTTTCTGAGAGCAGACAGCAACGTTTAGAGATAAAACAGCCATCTTGAACCATACAGTGGAAGCCATGCACAGAGGCTGGCATTGGGCCCTGACCTGTTCATGCTGACTTCCCATGACAGGGAGATAAATGTCTGTTTCGTGTGTGCTTTTGTTATCATGGGTTTTCTATCCATCTTGGCCAAATGAGTCTTTTATATGAGAGGGCATATAGAGAAACAAACCTAGGCATCTGGGATTTCTCTCTCTCTCTCTCTCTCTCTCTCTCTCTCTCTCTCTCTCTCTCTCTCTCTCTCTCTCTCACACACACACACACACACACACACACACACACACACACACACACACGTCACCAGATGGTCAAGGGAATATTCCTTCCGCTGCAATGGCCACCAACTATTCCTCCCTAACCTGTGCCCAAGACTGTGTCTTCTGCATTTTCCACTCTCCAAGCCATTGATGTTTACGGAGGGGCTGCTGGCAGAGGGTAACCAGGGATTCTAGGAGGTTTTCCTGCTGACGGGCATAGTCTCTCTACTGCTAATGACAGGAGAGCTTCTGAGAAGAGAAGAAACCCTTTGTTCTTTGTTCTCAAGGAGACACGATACTATTTCTGCCTTCTACAGAAGCTTCTCCGATGCTGGGTGAAATATCACAGCTAATTAGGCCAAATAGCAGCGAAAGGTCCCCACTGGAAATGATGCATCAGCTATCCCATTGTTTCTCGTTTTCAGAGCTTCTGCCTGGTTTAGGCTGCTGTAAGGTAGCTGTGGATAGCCCCTGCCCAAGAACCCTAACAATGGTCTTTATTGGATGTTTCCCATTTCTTATCTGCTCCTTCTCTTGACCCATTGCTTCGTAACTGAGAAGCCCCGCCGCTCTTCTGAGATCCTAGACCTCGACAGCCTGCAGATGCCTTGTGGATGAGACTTTGATGTCTTGGTGGAGCCTCTGAGCACATTAAAAGGCTTGTAAACTGTGCTGACTCACTGTGATTAGTGGTGTCCATGAAGAAGCCACCCCAGGTCTAGTGAGCTAACCAAATCACCCAGATACCCAGGACAGAGAGCTGACATGAGAGCCACCTGGGCCTGTGTCTCCTTCCGTAACATAAACCAACACGTGAAATTGGATGGGAATCATGGGGGTTCTGGGAAACTACTGACCCTCAAACAAAAAAAAATTTGTTAGCTGATGGGTGGAAGTCTACAAGAGTTTTAAGGCAAACTAGAGACAAGATGTTGGTCAAATTCTGCAGCAGGCAATAACATCAAAGGCATCGAAGACTTAGCTTGATTTATGTTTCATTTCTGACCTCCCAATTGCTGTGTGAAGGAAATCCTTGTGATGTCATCAACCAATAAAGGAGTAATAGGTGAGTCCTCACTCTGTATTCAGTACTGAGCCAGATGTCATGAGTCATATGGAAACAGGAGACGTATTTCCTGCCTCTGTGGGCCTTCTAATCCAGTCTCAGTAAGGGAGTAATTTAGCAAGGATGTATGGATGTATGAGGTATGTTTATAAATAATGAGACTGATTCAGCGAGCCAGGATACCAATTACTTATGGCAGGGAACTAGCCAAAACCTCCATGGCATCCAGAACTATTCCTGTTTAACAACTAATAACAGTCGCTGCTCTAATTTCAAATTCCTAAGAGGAAAAAAAATCAACCCAGCAAAGAGCCCAGACAAGGAGCAAAGTCAAAAGCTCCTGGTGGTATTACCAGGTTTTCTGGGTTCCATGAGAGGCACAGGCTATACTTACATGCTAAACAGTGTGACACAGTATAAAAGTTTTAACATGTCTTCTGTTGCTGTGGTAGTATATCCCAAACCAGGGAGTTCACAGACTTGACGTCTCCTTAGTTCACAGTATTAGAGGTCGAAAAGCTCGGTGTCCAGAGCGGGCATCTTTGAGGGCCTCCTGGCTGCACCACAGCATGGTGGAGGGCGTCACATGGTGAGACAGAGATGGTTGTGTCGGCTGGTGCCTCCCTCCTTGTCTCATAAACCCATGAATGCCATGGTGGGGCCTCACCCACAGGACATCACCTAATGGTGATTTACCTTCTGCAAAGGTCCTATCTCTGGGTGCGATGTGTCAGAACCGGGGGAAGTTAAGCCCTCAAATACATGAATTTGGGGCAGAGGCATGTTCAACCCATAGCCATAACACAGTGGGAAAGCTCCAAAGGAGGACCAGGGGTCAAATCCCAGCTCCGCTCCCCTCCACACCAGCTGTGCCAGCGACTCCTAACAGGTCTTCTTTACCAAGCCTCACTTTCTCCATCAGGAGGGCAAAGGTTGGGTGCTCATAGAATCTGCTTGGCGGGTTTTAGCACAAGTTAAAGGAGGTGATACCCAGGTAGTACGTGGCTTACAACAGTGCCAGCTCATCAGTGCCGCTAGACGGCGGTGATGGGAACCTCGGGAGACTAGGCACATTCAGGGA
Organism: Mesocricetus auratus; assembly: GCF_017639785.1. Classification (NCBI taxonomy): domain Eukaryota; kingdom Metazoa; phylum Chordata; class Mammalia; order Rodentia; family Cricetidae; genus Mesocricetus; species Mesocricetus auratus. The sequence continues at coordinate 5,125,984 of NW_024429182.1, read as the reverse complement.
ACCACGGTTCGCTCAGCCGCTGCTCACGAGTGTCTGCCCTGATCACAGGGCGATGCCCGGGAAAAGATGACGCCAGGCTCCTCCAGCCTACAACACAAAAGGAGAGGTGCGCTTCAGTAACAGCACTGATGGATTTGAGAGAAGAACTGGAATTGCGGAGAGAGGAGCTGCAAGGTTGTGAAAGCTGAAAACCAGGGAACCCAAGTGAATCTAGGGCCCAAGGTAAGTTCTCATGGGGAAAAGGGAGTCCATGAGCCTGAGTGCAGCTGGGAGCTCTCAAGAGAGGAGAGGAGCAAGCAGGTTTCCAGGCTGGAGAGTGGGGGCAGTTAGAGAGAGCAGAGGCAAAGGTGAGAGACCCCCAAAAGAAGCCAAAGACTAGAAGACGGTGAAGGAGGGCCCGAGGTCAGGGGTCAAAAGGGACAGGGGTATAGCTATGGATGGAGGGGCCAGGGAAGAGAACCCCAAGCCACCTGAGCCCTGGAATCCTTGCTGCAGATGCTGAGCTTGGGTCTTTCTCTGGGAGATGATGTGGAAGTCCTGTGTACATGTCAATAAAGCACTGTTGGCCAATAGGGAAGCAAGATAGGTGGGACTAGGAGCCCAGGAGGACTCTGGGTAGGAGAAGCACAGGAAGTCATCATGTAGCCCATCAGAGAAGATGTCTGTCTGGTAAGCGAAATACTTAGATGGGTTAAATACTCAAGTCAGAGCTAGCCAGTAAGAAACAAGCAAGGCCAACAGCTTCATAATTAACACAGCGTCTTGTGTGTTATTTGGGGTCTACAACGTGGCAGAGCCCAGGCGACTGGTGGGGAAAAACCAAAGCAGCTGGCAAGGAAAAGGCTTCACTCTACAGGGAGAACCTCTGGGGGTGGGATATATCTATGGAATAGTAATGTTAAACCACATGTACATGTGCTACATGGGTAACACAAACATTTACACATGTTGCTTCCCGCAGTCTTCCTTTCAAAGGTTTAAATCATGAAGCAGTCATGTCACCCTCTTCTGGTTGACATATGTCACCTGCCATCATTGTTGCTGAAGCCATCTTGGATCGCCTAACTTAGCTCTCCATCGTGTGACCACCTCTACTTCTAAATTGTTCAGGACACAGATCCCACTGCAAGATGCGGTCGTTCAAGTGTTATCCAAAGTCCCATGAACCTTTTCTCTAGTTGTCCTTTTGGGGGATATTTATCTCCTCAGGGTCATCACTTACAACATGCTTTTAGAAAAAGAAAGCGGACTTTAGAAGATTTACCTTAAAATAATTCTCTAACATTTTCAATGCTGAAGTCACAGCTTCAGAAGTAATGGCCAAGCCTGTGCTGGGCTGTTCCTGTCTCCCCTTTTCCTCCTGATGCTATCGGGTGGCATCCGTAAACCTCCTAGTCCATCTTTCCCACCAGCCCTCACCCAGTGACGTCACTCCAGGCTAATGATGCCTTTCTCCAAACACTTCTTTCACGTTCAGAACAGAGTAATTGAGAAAGTGTCAGGAATATGAAATGTTTGAGGGATCTTCGTTCTGTGGAAAGGCTTTTGAGTTAAAAAGTTGGCCTTATAATCAGAAATGCACATTATGTGCTTGTCTGGTGAGTGTATTTGCTTACACTTCACCCTTGGTCCATGGCTCAAGGGGCGCAAGGTAACATGCATATTTTTGCCAGAAAAAAATATTATAACGTAATGTGAGTCCAAGACAGGGGCAGGGGTAATTTTATCCCCAGAGTACATCTGGTAATGTCTGGGGACATTTTTGTTGGCCACTTGTAGGGCAAAGGTAGCATCAGTACATAGAGGGTAGAAGCCCAGGATGTCACTAAACACCATCCAATTCACAAGGAAGTCCCACAACACAGAATTGCCAGGCACAAAATGTCAGTGGTGGTAATATGGAGAACCCTGGCTTACTTAGAATCAAGGGACAATTGTCTTAAACTGAATGGAGGACAATGATGGATCTGCTGGTGGATGTCTGTCCCCACAGGCTCTCGAAGGTCTTTCCTAATAAGAAAGCGGTCTCAAAATCCTGTGTCTTGTTCCCTGTTCTTGAGAGGAGTTGCCATCTTGCCCTATTGTTTACATTTCTTCCCTCCCTCACCCCAACTTGCGAGTTCCTCTGTAAGTGGATGGATGAATGAATGAATGAATGAATGAAGAATGAAAGTGCACCTAGTCTAGCCTTGTTTACCTAACGAAGGTGGGATCCCAAAGAGTAATAATGATTGCAGGTCCTTTAGACCTCCCTCTTTTTAAGAATGGCCCTGAGATTCAGTTGGTTCTGGAGGCGGGGCCACTGTCAAAACCAAAGACTCCAGTATCAGCCAAAGCCAACGCATTAGGGTGAGCGGGTTCCGCTCCTAAGTGGAGGGTACCCATGGGACCGGTAGTTAATATTTCTGGGTCTCTGCTCCCTTATTTGTGAAATGGTCATGGTAACAGTCCCTGCTGCATAGAGCTCTTATAGAAAGAAGGCTTGCTTAAGATGACGTAAGTGGAGTGTCAATGGTATCCACTACCGGAAGCGTAGCGTTAAACCTGTGGGAGACGCAGATGCCTCGATATCTGCAGATTGTAAAATACTTGACTGGCTGTTCAGGAACTCTCCTATTGATTGGGTTATGGCATTACATGAAACCTCCATGTCTTGAGATCTGTGAAGATCAATTTTGAATGTCAAACTGACCTGGGGAGACTAGGGAAGGGCATTTTGGGCTGTCTGTGGGAGCATTTGTGAGGACTCTGGTCTAATAACGGGGTTCAGGGATGGCTTCAACATTTGATTGGAGGTGATAGAACTGTGGAAGGTGAGGCCTGATGGGAGAGAGAGTGAACCACAAGGGACCCCCGTGTGGGAGCTTTAAGTTACGGTGACCGTTGTTCCTCTACTCCTAGCTGCCCTCATTGATGTGAGCAGCTCCACCAAGTCCTCCCTGTTGTGATGGATTGAAACCACGACTAACAGAAATGATTCTCCTATTTACCTTGTTTCTGTCAGACACTCAGTCAACGTAACAACAAAGCTAACAGTAAATCTCTCAAAAATTGGATCGTTAAGGATTTTGAATTTCTCTGTTCAAAGCTTCATCCGACTGCAAGGCAACAGTAGGAGGTGGACAGAGCAGGCGGGGCTTCTCTGGAGGCGGACTTTCGTGATCACAAAGTCTAGCTTCTCTGAAAGGGGGGTCCCAGAGCAGGGGTCATCTCCCTGTTGGTTCTTTGCGTTTTTCTCAACTGACAATCCACAAGTGAAAGGAAACTGGCTGATGCTTAGGGCTGGTAGTCCTTTTATGCACTTCATTCTGGACTTCTCGGATTCCTGAAAACCACATCCTCATGCCATAAAAAGATATGTAGTGCTGGAAGACCTCATGCCTCCCCTTCAAGTCTTACATAAATGGACAGCCTGCAGGGATGGAGGCTGGAGGCTTCCCTGCAGGAGGAGTTGCGTCTGACTGTGGGTGCCACTTGCAAGCTGCAAGCTGTGTCCTCCGAGGTGTGTCCTCTGAGGTGTGTCCTCCGAGGTGTGTGCAGTGAGTGACAGGGAAGGGAGGCAGACCAAGCCTGGGTCAACCCCCTTGCACGTCAGCCTCAGACAACCCCAACACTGAGGGAGAAACATCGCCTCTCCCTTCCCAAAGTGATCGTGATGGGCACTGATGTTTTTATGGTTATTAATAAAACCTCGGAGGTTGGATTTTTACGGGCACACAGAGACTCTAAAGAGTCGATCTTTGCCCTAGAAAACTGTGTATGTTAGGGATGATGAAGGAAATTTTAAATTAAAATGGTCAAGCGGAGAGTGGGGGTGCGGGAGGCAGACTTGAAAGAACAGGCAGCGGGGGGTCAGAAAGGATTCGGTGTGCTTGGTGCACCGACTTCCACGGAATGTGTGTCCTGGAGCCAGCACACCCCAGGAATGAGGGTTAGGGATAGGCGGGTGGCCCCTTGGGGAAAGTGAGTCGTAAATATTTGCTTGTTTGGGTTTTTTTGTTTTTTTTCCATTCTGCCAACATTCTCTTCAGAGCTTCATGGATGGGCTCAGCAAAACTGTGAAATCAAAGCAGCTTGAAAAGAATCCCCAGTTCCCTTTTAACACCCACATGAGATTGGGTTGAAAAATGAGATGACCCTGAGGGGTGTGGAGAGTTAAACATTGGGAGCGCCCTGACTGAACGGGAAGGGCAGGCCCCTGACACCTGGTTAGAACTGAACTTCCTAACTCATGCAGGTATCAGGGAGGACGGTCCTCAGAGAACCCTGGAGAAACCTAGCTCTGCTGAATTCAAGGACTGAACCAGCCTTGCTGCTCTGTGCCACCGCCGTTGCTTTGGAGACTGAGGACAACCAGGGAGCTGAGTGGCACCCTGTGGTGACTCCAGACCACCGCGCCCCCCCCTGGCCAATCCTCCCAGTGTCCAGGCTTCTCTAAAGTTCCGTGTTCAAACTAAAGTCCTGGAAAACTTGGCCATTACATGATGGTCGGTTAACAGCGGGCCTTCAAAAACGGGAAGGGTACAACCTAGGGAGCTAATTTTGATAAGAAACAGATTTGAAGGCACCAGATGGCAGGGTCCTCTTTATGCAGTTCCGAACTAGCCACGTCTTTGTTTGGATCTGGCCTTAACTTAAAAACAACACGCCAAATTGGCTGATTGAAAAATAGCACTACTTCCCAGAGGCCCGCAATCTCCCGCCTGGTACAAGGGGGAAGAAGTCGCTAAGGAGCACGTGGGAGGAAACAGGGCCTTTGTGAGCTGAGGAGCGAGGCCGTGGTCCAGGGGACACCGTCGTGGAACACCTCAGAGTTTCCATCCAGTGTCATATCCCTGTGAATTTGCTCATGTGTTTGTGTTTATTGTTTAATTGGCTCTGTTGTAAAACAGGGGCGATATTTTTTATTTGGGATATTACCTTTTTAGTGGAAGTTATAGAACATTCTCCCCTAAAGTGGAGTTAGGCCATTAAAATAATCTAGTGATTTTTTTTTTCCTGAAGGGGTAGTGAATTGTTATAGACTCAACAACATCCAGTTTGGGAGAATTAAAAGGAAGGAAGGTGGGAGGGAAGGAGGGAGGTAATTGGAGGGGGGCAAAAGGAAGAAAAGGGAGGAGAGAGGAGGGAGGGACATGGATTGCTTTGTGATTTTAGAATCAGACAAACACAGAGCAAACACTTAACCTTTCTTTACACAGTAAACACTGTCTGCTGAGTTGTGAACTTTAAGGCCTATGATAAAGTGGTGCTTGCAGATGCTGTGCACAATCGGGATAAACAGTTTTGTTCCCAGAGGATTTCTACGTAAGAGATAGGAAGGACTGTATTAGCACACAGTAACTGGCTTCTTCTTTTTTTTTCTTTTTTTATACTATTTTAAGTTTTATTGCAAAATAATTTAAAGATCACTGTAAACACATTACTATATGCTGAGGTGTTTGTAAATAACTTGTATTTGAATACTTACAAACTTTTTTATATATTGGAATCAGTCCATTTCCTACCCTAAGATAGTTCATGTTGTGTATAACAGTTGTTATTCAGGTTGTGTTTGCCCTAGGAACCTCCACTTTACAATTATCTTTGAGTGCATTTTCATGGTGAAGAATGACTGTAGTCCATGAATCAGCAGTTCTAAACCTGTGGGTCATGACCTCTTTAGGGAGTTGAACAACTATTTCACAAGGGTTGCCTAAGATCACTAGAAAACACAGATATTTATATTATGATTCACAACAGTAACAAAATTACACTTATGAAGTAGCAACAAAAATGATTTTATGAGTAACCGGCTTCTTACCACTCTGCAAATGTTAATTTCTGAATCACATTTTGCTAGTAAGCAGGATTCAACAATTTAAGTCTCAACACAAGTTGACTGTTCATTAAAAGGCCCGCAGCACAGAGCACGGTTTAATGGGAATTGAAGTTGCTACTGGTTTTAAGGGGGGGCTGACTAGTAGGGATGTCCCCCCAGAATACCAGTGAGGTACTTCAGATAAGAACTCAGAATTACCTCCTGGCTAAACAAGCGAGTCAGGGGGGAAAAAAAGAGAAAAGAAGAATTTAGTCAAGACCCCCGGTAGCAAGCGGGTAGGATTTTGAGCGGCTCACGGTTTGAGCCTGTAGTGTTTTGTGAGCCGCTTGGTAGGGCCAGTTTCATCCAGCATTCCTGTGGATGGTAAAGCATCCTTGCTTGTTATAAGATAAGTAAAGATAATCATGCAGGCATTCAGGGAGAATTTGACTGCTTCTTCTTTTTTCCTCATTAGAGTCTATTTAGATTCCCCCACCGCCACTCCATACCCTGCAAGCCTTTCTATTTCGTGCTATCAAGGAGAGGAGGAAACACAAACAGAAGTTAGGAGCAAGCAGCCTTGCACCTTGGGCAGGGTGAGGCTCCCTGTGAATGCAGAGATGAACACAAGTCGTCCTTAACCAGCGTTTATGAAGCCCCACCACTTGGGGCCACTGGTAATGAGAAAGAGGCATGGTTTTGATTTGCTATTGTCGTTTAAACAGATTTAAATCCACTGAAATGGTTTTGTTCCAATCCCTCTATCCATTTTTCCTCAGTTCACCGACTTCCCAAAGAAAGACTTTCCCAGTGTTGCTGACAGTCACCCACTCCGAAGAGGCGATCCGGTGAGAAAGTTTGTCGCTGTTTTCTTTGTCTTGCTTTTTCCATTCCTGCAGCACTCTGGGGCCCTGGGGAAATCTTTGGCGTGCACTTGGCCAGTATGGACCGTTACAAACAAAATACCGATCAAAGTTATCATTGCTCTGGCTCCTTTAGGCTTCTTGGGCGGAAAAAAATGTTCTGATCATTGAAGCCATTTCAGGGCCCGAAATTAGAAAGTAATAAAAAAATATCGCGCTCTCCCTGGTGGGCAGTGCATTTAATTGGCTCCGCAGCGGGAGCCCAGCTCTTGAGTCAGAAGTGCTTACGGTGTGGATCCCTGCTCTGGAAGGACCACATGTAAACACTACCAAGCACATTTCTTTAAAAACCAGCAAACGAAGGCAGGAGCACCAGAGACACATTCAGAGATGGCTGGAAAAGTGCTAGAGATCACGGGGGAAATTATACACTTCTCCTGAACTCACACGGGGGAAATTATACACTTCTCCTGAACTCGCTTAAAAATCCACTACGCGGGACGAGAGGGTAAATTTATATGTTTAGATCATGTGGGGTCCTCCCCCGCGCCCCCATGTCTTTGGGATTAAATTCTGGCTACATGATGTTTTTAGGTAGGAAATGGACCGTGTTCATTTTCTGGGTGTTTGGGGTTTGTCTTTAAAAGCTGGCCAGAGCCTCGATGTTCCAATCACTCCTGGTCTAAGCATGGCATTCTCCAGTGAGTTTTGGGCCTGAAGGAGGAATCTGGATGCCTGAGAGGGTTGGGACATCTGCATCTTCAGGACTGCGTGGGCCTTGTAGCCTGATGCTCTGCTGCCACCTTCTGTCCTGTCCCAGGTGCTGTGAAGAAGCAGCTCAGCTCCTGACTCTCGGCAGGAGAAAACCCTGTGACTATCTCCTTCTGTGTCCCCAGAGCGGGAAAACCCTGTGACTGTCTCCTTCTGTGTCCCCAGAGCGGGAAAACCCTGTGACTGTCTCCTTCTGTGTCCCCAGAGCGGGAAAACCCTGTGACTGTCTCCTTCTGTGTCCCCAGAGCGGGAAAACCCTGTGACTGTCTCCTTCTGTGTCCCCAGAGCGGGAAAACCCTGTGACTGTCTCCTTCTGTGTCCCCAGAGCGGGAAAACCCTGTGACTGTCTCCTTCTGTGTCCCCAGAGCGGGAAAACCCTGTGGCTATCTCCTTCTGTGTCCCCAGAGCGGGAAAACCCTGTGACTGTCTCCTTCTGTGTCCCCAGAGCGGGAAAACCCTGTGACTGGCTCCTTCTGTGTCCCCAGAGCGGGAAAACCCTGTGACTATCTCCTTCTGTGTCCCCAGAGCGGGAAAACCCTGTGACTATCTCCTTCTGTGTCCCCAGAGCGGGAAGGTCCCCTCAAGGCCTGGGGGTTTAGCTCTCAAAATGTCTGTTTTTAGAAAAAAAAAATGTCAACTTGTTCGGCTTGCCTCCTTCCTTCTGTCCCCTTCCCTTTCCAGATCTGGAAGCTTCCACAAGCAGAGGATCTGGGAAGGGAAGGGAGGGAAAAGGAAGGGAAGGGAAGGGAAGGGAAGGGAAGGGAAGGGAAGGGAAGGGAAGGGAAGGGAAGGGAAGGGAAAGGCCAGGCCTTTTTGTTTCGACCACTGCATATACCCATCTGTGCCATTGCCAAAGACAAACATGAGGAGAGAGACTGAATGGTGAGGAGAGGACCTCGACAGGCAAGATCTAGCGCCCTGTGGAGAGGTATTCCCAGGGATGACCCATCGGTTGAGATATTTAAAACTTGCATGGACAAAGCATTAGACCTTTCCCCACAGGGAACAGAGTTACAGTGGCTCTGGGGACCTGACCCTGGTATGCACGAGCCCTTCCCAACTCTACTTATTTTATGATTTCTCAATTGACTTTTCGTTCTATAAAAAGTATTGTGTTTCTGCTGAAAAATCCAACAGCTTTGACATCCGGTCTGAGGTCAGGCTGGCTTCAACACAGTTTCATTTCTGTGGAGAACTACAATGCCCCTGTATCTACTTACTTTGAACCGAGGGCAAGAGAATTCACATAATTAAGGCTATAAATACATATTTTAGGCAGGAGATGGGGGAGTCCTCCCTTGACAACCAGCCAAAGCTCCAAGCTCATAGTACCTGGGAGGTGCCAGAAGGTCCTATCAAATCTGCACCAACGCCCAGCTCCCCGGTTTTAATTTGCTCATCTAGTTGGCCAGAGTGGTGGCATCTGATGCTCTGCTTGACATTCCGGACAAGACCGGGATGTGGGAGAATAAGATTATTCTGCATTTCCTTGCCACATGTTCCCTGGGCAGATTTTTTTTTAATCCTATACTGGACAGCAGGGAACAAAGGGAAAGAGGAAGAGGTGACACGTGTCACCTTGCTTAGAGGTTCCTCTCTTCTGGGTGGCCTGGTTCGGCTGCACAGTTGATGTCAATGCGGTTCCCATTCATTTCCAGGAGCTGTGTTTAGACCCAGTGGGACAAAGTGGAGTAAAGCCCACTGGGAGAAAGTTCTCAGGAATCCCTAACCACTCTCAGGCAAAAGTTTAAAGCCCCCCCCCTCTTCAAACCACCACGTGACCTGTCCCCATGCCTCCCTCCTCGCCTCTGCCCTTCAGGCTCCGAGGCTCCTAAAGGCTGGGCCGGCTCTCCTGTCCTCTTACTCCATTCTCCCGGGGTGCTCAGCCCAGATAGGGCGTGCCCTTCCTCCCGGCCTCTCACCTCCTCAGCCGAGCTCCTCATCTGCCAGTTCCCAGCTCAAGAGCCATACGTGCGGAGAAGGCTTCCCAGAACCTTCAGCCTGGGTCAGGCCTCTGGAGCATTCATTTGCTCCCTTGGCTCCCGTCCCACCAGAACACATGTCATGAAGGCAGCACAGGAGACGGGGACTGGGGATGTGCTGCTGGTCCTCGAGAGAGATGCTCACACCAGGCAGGCACACCTCGCCCCTGCTGTTTGCTTGCTTTGCTCCCCGGGGTCTCTTACTGGGTCTTGCTCACAGTGCGGCTAAACAGGTGGATGGGGTTAATAGCAGACAGAAATAACGACGACGCTTACCATTCAGGTAAAAAGATGCAGCTCTTGCAGAAATAGAGCTAACGCGTTCCATCTCGGAGGGCTTCCTAGCGGAAGTAATTTCCCAAAGAGGAAGGAATTTTTGTGGAGAAGGTTCTAGGAGCAGTCTCCACAGAGTGCGTCCATGCCAGCCTAAGCACAGGGCCATGCTTTCCACATCGTAGAACCAAATAATGCATAGCTGTGGTAAGAAATGTAAGCACTGTTGGCCTCCATGCCGCCCATGCTTTATAGAGAGCCGTTAGCAACCATGCAGGCTTTCTTCCTATCCAGACCATCATTTGTTTTTCATCATTTACAGTTTCCCCAAGTTATGATGCTGTTTTAAGAAGGTTTTTGTTCACACAGAAAGGTATATTATAAAGTCCCTGAAAGGTCTGAGCTCCTTTTACTTAGCTGGGTTTCTTGGGCAAGAATAAGGAAATTTGTCATCATGGTTTACTTCCTGTGAGCCAGGGAAGATTCAGTAACAGTGTCATGATAAAGTACACACACCCCCCGAACTTCCTTGCTCTAGGAAGCAGAGGTCTTCATCCAATGACATCTGCCATCACTTCTAGGTCTGTCACTTTAAAAAGATTAAAGATCAAGACACACCAGGAAACCCTAGCAGAATAGAAAACATGGCATAATTTAAATGTGTCTACGCTCAATACTTCCTCAGTCGTATGGCTTAGACAGAGTTTCTGTTGCTGTGGCAAAAAACCGCCATGACCGAAAGTAACTTGGGGAGGAAAGGGTTTATTCAGCTTACAACTCTCAGGTGGCACCCGCCCTGAGGGAGGTCAGGGCAGTAACTCAAGGGGTCTCACCGGAGGCAGGAAGTGAAGCAGCCACCATGGAGGAGAGCTGCTTCCTGGCTTGCTTTCCAGGCCTTGCTCAGTTTGCTTTCTTAAGCAACCCAGGGCCACCTGTCCAGGGTGTCACTGCCCACAGGGGGGGACTGGACTCTCTGACATTATTAATCACCATTATTAATCAAGAAAATGCCCACAATACAAACTGATGGAGGAGGCATTTTCTTAATTGAGGTTTCCTCTTCCCAGATGACTCTAGCTTGTGTCAACTTGACGAAAAGCTAACCAGGATGTCATATAAGATCTTTTACGTGGTATTCTCTTGGCCCTCCCCGTCTCTCCTAGTCCCATTTCCGTGGACTAGCTCCTGGGGTCCTTATTGACGGACATAAAGGGACCAAGAATGTGTGGGCTCATCAAACGAGCACCTGTGGCCGCTGCTGTGACCAAACAGAGAGAGAGTCTTAAAGGAAGAAGGAATTAATATTCTGGCTCCTGGTTTCCGTTGTGTCAGTCCCATCATTAGGAGGGCGTGCTGCAGTGGAGCAGCTCACTCTGTGGTAGCCAGGAAACAGGGTGGGGGGTATAGGAAGGCCTCTTAGCTATGGAGCTGGAGGAAATCCTTTGTCTCTGAGGATTTCTCCCTTTGAACCCTTATCAGCCAGGTGATGAGATTGCAAGGGCTACTGAACGGAATCAAAAGGAAAACTATTCAGTCTACTCCAGTACATCCCTATGGCTTTCCTGGGGGGCTCTTAGCTAATTTTGTAGTGGTGCCATCAACATAGTTAAGGCTGGCTGAGGTCCCTGAGAACAACATGAGTAACCAGGGGATGGCTGGAGATGAGGCCGTCCTTCCTGACAAACTGTCTACTCCAAGTCTCATTCTTGCCTGATCTCTAATCACATGATCATTATAGAGATGGCTTTATGTCCACAGTCTTTAAAATTGTCTTTATCAAGTAGCTTGTGCTAACAGAAGAGTCAAATAACGTGGAAAATGAAAACCACATAATTTTAAGATATTAACCCCCGTGCTTTCGAGGCTCTTGGCTTTGTGGCTCTAAGAAGTGGGTTAGAAGTTTCATATCATGTAGAGCCAATTTTCCAAAGAGTGTCCAAACTCTATCCTTCCCACAGTCTTGCTGAGAGGCCAGTTGGTTAAATGAAGTAGAGAAAAGTCTGTTAAAAGAATAAGAGAGGGCTGGAGAGATGGCTCAGCCATTAAAGGCTAGGCTCACAACCAAAAATATAAGAATGAAGAGAGCGTCCCCAACCACAACAATGAGCACCAGATTTCTCTCCTGCTCACGGATGTTCAAACTTCAATACCACACAGGGGGAAAGAGGACCCTCTTTAAAATGTCCTGAGGATACGTCGATTTCACTTTTTCTAAATAAAACCTCCCAGAGCCTCACAGAGAATGTGAATACCTTCCCTCTCCTGCTTTATGGCCTTGCTCCTCTGGCAATCACGTGTGAAATCTCACACTTATTCACACTCAGTGACTGAGGTTGACTTGAGATGACAAGGCTGTTCTCCATGTGTCTATCAGATGTGCCAGAGCCCCCAAAGCAAAACGAGACCAAATGGGAAACCGCGGACCTCTGTCTACGAAAAGGACCCCTGTCCTCTCCAGTGTGTTCTCACCTCATTGGGCTATTCATCAACCGAAAAGAGCAAAACGGTCAGTCCTAGCTCTAAACCACACTTAACAAATGGGGCATCTTCACCCTGTCCACCGGGAAGCCCCGGACAGGTCCGTGTCCGACTTAGGTTTACCTTCCTCTCTGCAGAATGAACCCGAGAACTGAAACCCAGATGCACTGTGGGAACAAGGGTTTCCCGATAGCAATTGTGTATCACGGGCTGATGAGCTGCCTTCTCTGGCTTAGCTTTGGTGGAGGGAATAGAAACCATGGAATTCTTTGTCCCTTTGACTGCCTCAGCAGCTGGCCAGGTCCCCTTTCACAGCAGAGAAAGACAGGGAATGACAGTAGCAGCCAAGTTGTCCTCCGTCCATCTCAGACTGCCAAGCCCTTCATGGTGAGAGCTCTTTTGGCTCTCGCGGCCACCGTAAACCAAGCAAAGCTCTTGTTCCCATGTCACAGGAGGGGGCATCGAGACTCAGGATGGTTGAGCCACCACGTAGTTCCATCACATAGTAATGGGGGTTGGGGGATCCCATTCGCCATGCCTTTGCACAGGATATGTCTTGGTAGCTCCCAGTGGACCTGCCGTTCCCCGAGCAGAAGATGAACTTAGAGGAATGACCCAAGTCAACAATTCCAGGGGCCCACTCTCTTGGAACCCCATTTCCGGCTCTACCCTGGATTGTGCCTTGTGTAGCTACGTGGCCTCCTTCTCCCTGCCCAGCAGCTTGTCATGGTCTGAGCAGAGGGCTGACAGTGGCGTGTCTGTGGGTACCGCCCTGAGCCGGCAGACTTGACCCTGGGGGAGGAAGAGGCTGTCCTAGGTGATACGTTTCAAACTTGGTTTTGAAAAAACTGAAAAATCAAGTCTGGTTAGTGTCTCCCCGTTGTTGCAGGGAGGGTTGTGGGTAGCATCAGACATGGCCATCCTGAGTTGCCCCAGGGTAGAAAGAAGTGCTGAGAGAGAAGCAGTTTTTGACCTGCAGGAGTTTGGAGAAGACTGACACACTATAGAGCGGTATTGGCCCTTGGTCCCAGCAGCTGAGACTGATCAAAGACCCCAGTGTTTGCCATGACCCTGGCACTCACCCTCTTGGATTTGCTAGGGGACCACACTCAGGTGTGTAAAACCCCTTTATAAGGGCCAGCCACTTGGTGGTGATTTGCATAAAATCCCACCACTGAGATCTGAGAGCCGCCTGATTTAAACTGTCCTCAGCTTCCAGTTCTAGAAACATCTCCTCTGCCTGTCAGCTATCTTCCTCTCTTTCCAGTCATGACAGCCTGCTCATACTGCGGTGGCCAGAGAGGAGCCTGTGAGGCAATGGGGAGAGCAGCGGGAGGAAACCCCTTCAGTGAACCGTTGGCTTATTGGATGCATTTGAAACAAATGACCATTTCGTAATAATAAGAATGCTGACCCAAGCACTATGCTAAGAATTTCATGAGATGGTCTCAATTAATTCTTAGACTGATTTCGATACAGTATATGTATCTTATAGATGAGGGAAAAAAATGATGCTTAAGGAACTTAATGACAGTGCCTAAAGTCATACATCGGCAGGGAGAGGTGAAATCCACACGCAGCAGCAGCTTGCTCTAGAATTTGTGCTGTGAGCCACTGTCCCCCATTGAGTGACTCCCAAACCCTCCTTTGCAGCCAAGGAGCAGTTATTTGTCTTTTGGCTTCACCTGCAACTCTGCATATCTTTCCCTCAAGTCTGCCAGTGACAGGCTGCCTGGTGACTCTGGGATAAATCTATTCCACAGTCAATAACTCAGCTACGCTGAGTGTACAGCCCTGATTCCACAAGGAGTTCTAGAACTACTGGAAACAGAAATAGTCAAGGACCTAGGAAGGGGCCCTTTTCTGATTCAAGTGTTGCCAGATAAAATGCATTTGCCTGGTTGGATTTACATTCTAGGTGAATAATACATTTTTACAGTAAGCATGTCTTATGCAAAATTTGGACTATCCTTGTCCTTAGAAGCTATTCACCGTTTATCTGCGAAGCAAATAATTGGATGCTTTATGCTTCACTTTTAAAGAGGATGTATTTAGTTTTCTGTGTATGGGTGCTTTGCCTGCACCTATGTGTGTGCCTCATGCAGGGTCCATGAAGGTCCGAAGAGGGTGCCAGACCTGGGACTGGAGTTATAGATGGCTGTGAGCTGTCATCTGGGTGCTGGGAATCAAAGCCGGGTCCTCTGGAAAAAAACAACCTCAGAGCCATCTCTCCAGCTCCCAGACACAATCTCTATATGTTTATTTGCTTACACTAAGGTTCCCGCTGGAATTCAAAACAAGCATACCTGAGTGAACCCACAGGATGTGCCGGGCTGTGGGGCCAAGAGCATCTCAGAGACGCCAACAACACTGCCACTATGAGAATGATGACAGGCCAGCACTGGGACACTGGGATTTCAGGAGATGTCTATGATCTGGGTGGGACTGACTTAACCAATTTGGAACCATGGTTGCTGAAGTGTGTTTAGGAGGCGTCTGGAATTCTCAGTCCCAGCTACACTTTGGAATCACAGAAGGAGCTGTGGAAATACTGGTGTACCAGTCCAGCTTCGGGGACTCTGGAGTAAGTGGTCCAGAGTGGCAGCCGTGGGGAGGGAGCAGCAGGCAGAGAATGCCAGGCTACTGGACTGGCTCAGCATAGAAGGTTAGGGGAAAACAAAACAAAACTGCACTCTGAGTGCGGAGGTCAGGTCATTCAGACCAGCTTATCTAAAAACCGTGGATATTTTTTATCATCTGTTTTTGTTTCTCTGTAGAAAGAAAAAGGTATACTAAGTTGCAGAATTTAGGAGAATACAGTTAAAATTGATACAAACATCGACTATTAAACAGACATCACTTTAAAACTTTTTGGCTATCCTTTGCCCTTTGGACTGTCTTAGTTAGGGTTTCTATTGCTGTGGGGAGACACCACGACCACAACAACTCTTATAAAGGAAAGCATTTAATCGGGGTGGCTTACAGTTCAAATGTCTAGGCTATTGTCATCATGGCATGCAAGCAGACATGATGCTGGAGAAGGAGCCAAGTGTCCTGCATCTTGACTTGGAGGCAACAGGAAGTGATCTGTGTCACTAGGTGTAACTCAAGCCTAGGAAACCTCAAAGCTCAGCACCACAGTGTCACACTTCCTCCAACAAGGTCACACCTAATCCAACAAGGCCACACCTCCTAATAGTGCCACCCCCTATGAGTTTATGGGAGCCAGTTACCTTCAAACTACCACAGACACAGTTTAGAATATACTTTGTAATGATTTTGTCCGTGTGTGCGTGTGCACACACACATGTGTGTGCACATGTGTGTGCTCATGTGTTCACATATGTGTGTTCATATGTGCACATGTGTGTGCTCATGTGTGTGCTCATGTGTGCACACATGCATGTGGAGGCCAGAAGTTGATGTTGGGTGTCTTCCTAAATAGGTTCTCCACCTTATTTTTTTGAGACAGGATCTCTCAATGAACTTTGAACTCACTGTTGCAGCTAGACTGGCCAACCAGTGAGCCACCACGTCCCTCCTGTCTCTGTGCCCCAAAGCTGCGACTGCAGGTGTGCATAGCCACATGGGTGACCGCAGGTGTGCAGAGCCGCATGGATGACCGCAGGTGTGCAGAGCCGCATGGACAACTGCCGGTGTGCAGAGCCGCATGGACAACTGCCGGTGTGCAGAGCCACATGGGCACGGGCCATCTGAGCTCACATCCTCATCCCTGTGTGACAACCTCTGTACCCACTGAGCCATCTCTCCAGCCCATTTCCCCACATTTTTTTTGTTCAACATTACATCATAAGCATTTCCCTGGGTCTTTAGGAAATTCTTCGCTGACATCTATGCTGCCAAGGTTGCCATGTCACCAACATAGTGCAAGGTTCCTGTGGTTGTTTGAAAGAGAACGGCCCCCAAAGAGAGTGGCCCTATTGGGAGGTGTGGATTTGCTGGAGTGGGTGTGGCCTTGTTGGAGGAAGTGTGTCACTGTGAGGGTGGGCTTTGAGGTATCCTTTGGTCAAGCTACCCCCAGTGTGGCACACAGTCTCCTGCTGCTGCCTGTGGGTCAAGATGTAGGACTCTGAGCTCCCTCCCCAGCTCCACGTGCTGTGTCCCATCATGACAATAATGGACTGAGCCTCTGAAACCGTAAGCCAGCCTGAATTAAGTGTTTCCCTTTGTAAGAGTTGCCGTCGCCATGGTGTCCCTTCACAGCAACAGAAACCTAAATAAGACTGTTAGTATTCAGGCATCTCTACTGGCTATCCTTGGGGTTCTGACAGGATGTGCCCCCAGCTGCAGCCACTAAGAGCACAACCTGTGCATATTCACTATGATCCCGTTTTTAAAGAGTCCTGCCCACCTCCCATTCTTCTCTCTTTCTTTCTCTCCCTCTCTGACTGATCGTCCCCTTTTCTACCCCTCTTTCCTTTTTCCTCTCTCCAGCTGCTCCTGTATCCAGAGGCCAGTTTCCCCCTTCGCTTCCCCCTTTTTATGATCTCTTTCCCTAATAAATACTCCTCTGTTTGAACCCACCACAGGGCCTCTTTCTCTCACGAGCTGCTTTTCTTAAATTACAACAAAGACAGCTCCTAACCATTTAGATTGCAAATTTTTAAAATGTGTTTGAGAGGATTAATGGTAAGAACCGGGTGATAAGATACAAAGTATATGTGTTCTCCAGTAGTCTATGACTAATAAGATACAAAGTATATGCGTTTCTCCAGTAGCCTATGACTAAAAGAATCCATAGGTGTCTGCTTCCAACTGTGCTGTTTCAGATCATGGAGAATAAATAACCTTGAAATCTTTAACATTCAAACTAGGTTTCAGGTTCTTTCTCAAGGTCAAAATGAAACCCACTCTGGAGTATTTTGGGTAGTATGTCTCATGTTCTCCCTCCAGCTCCGAAATCACAGTTCCTAACAAATAGAGGTACCAATTCTTCCCCTCATCTGGCCAAGGAACTACTGTAGGGACTGGAAGACACTTTTAACACCCAATTAAATTGGTGTAATTGGATAGAATTGCAACTTCTTTGCCTCCAGCTGTGTGCCATAATCTGTTTCACACCTGAGTGTTGTTTTAGTTGCTTTCCAGTGCTTTCCCCAGAGTTGTGGAGATGGGGTTCAGGGAAGATCTCATTCTTGGTCCTCTGATAAATAGGTTATTTCGCCATCATTTTGGAGTCACAGTGGTTGGATTAACCCCAGTAAGTTACCTGTGGTCTCTGAGACTGCTTTGAGAGAGCCTAGGCTTTCAGAACTAAACTTTTTCTGAGGCTGATAGTTACTGGTGAAAGCAACACAGAAGAGCCTGAGCATGGAAGGAGAGTGTTCGAGTCTCAGCTGAGCTCATAGCTGCCCCCAATGGATGCTCAAAAGCTCTATGCTACACTTGTTTGATGGGTTATTGGGTGTCTTCCTGCCTGAGTGTGCTCAAGAATCACCTGAGAGCACTGCAGGGGACTTGTCCTCGTGTGATGGGTTTGGGCTTAGAGCTCATGGTTTCTAGCTGCTGCTGCTGTTACTATAGGGACCAAAGGGACCAACTTTTTTTTTTTTTTTTTGGTTTTATGAGACAGGGTTTCTCTGTTTTGTTTTGGAGGCTGTCGGTCCAGCCCGGCCTCAAACTCACAGAGATCTGCCTGCCTCTGCCTCCCTAGTGCTGGGATTAAAGGCATGCACCACCACCGCCCAGCCAGGACCAACTTTTAAGAGTGGCTGTGTTAAACTTTGAGGATTCCATTTTAAACTTGTAGTTTTGACTATGGGATATCTACAGTCATCTGTCACAACCTCCATCCATAAAGAAGCATCAATAAGTTGCCCTGCTCCTTTTTTTAGGGGGGGCAAATTGGTTCCATTGTGTTTCCAAAATGGCAGTTTAGACCTTGCTTCAAAAAAAAAAGTGCTTCAAAGACTAACAACACTGCATTCTATGGAGTCTGACCCCAGAGTCTCTGAGCTGGAATGTGTGCTAGGTGAGCCGCCTAGACAGTGCACCTCAAGAAACAAGCTCTGGCCCATGGAATCCCAATGGAGTTGAAGCGTGTCTGCGCATTGTAACCTAAGCCCATTGTGCTAGCGATGAGAAAACCAGAGCCCGCAAAATCCAAAGCGCATCCCCTTGCAAGTGGCTGGCTTTCTTGGGCTTGCCATGTTGACGACCTACATAAAATGTCAGCCAATAACCTTAGAGACACAACAGAAACCCATAGCTTCACCACCTCTGGTAACACCCCTCCCCCCACTTCTTCTGGTTTCTCTTCCCTTCCACTACTATTAGTTCACAGTCCCTTCTATTCACCTATTTGTCTACGTATCTGCTTGTTGAGACTACATACATATCTGCTGTTACTACATAGCCCAGGCTGGCCTTGCGGTCTTCTTGCCTTCGCCTCCCGAGTGCTAGGGCTACAAGCATGTCATCACATCCAACTAAAATCGTATTTTCAGTGAGCCTAGAAATAGAAAGGCTTAGACTTGAAGATGCAATGACAGTTGACTGACAGGCAGAAGTGCAAGGATAAATCACACTTTCACTAAGTACATGCTGACACACATACACGGCTAACTGGTCTACCCTGCCTCTGCCTGGCTGGGAACTTGGCTATGGGGCCCAAGTACCTATTCACATACATATTCCTCTCTGTACAAATGAGGGCAACAGAACCTACACTATTTACCCTTGTAGCCTTTCATGGACACCTGCCTTTCCATTCTCAAATGTTCCCCAGGGCTAGTCTTGAATTCAAGTAGAAATGAGCATTGGTTTGGGATATAGCAAAGGAATTTTGTAATTATGTACTCTTGTTTAAAGCTGGAAAGGAGAAAGATCTTGAATGTAGGCCTGAAATGGGCCACGGTGGTGAGCCAACTGGCAGGCCTGAGTCCTGGCCACTGAAGCCATTGGTTTTAGAGCTTGGGACAGAGATGAGAGAATGATCTAATAAAGGAGGAAGACTAAAGGAGACCTCGGGAGAGACGTGGGTGGAAGGGGCGACCATGTGCAAGCGTCTTTGATTTACATGCAAGGCATACCTAATTTAATCCCTCCCACCACTATCCCAATTTTAAAAGGAACAGAGATGGGTTCCTAACTCTTTTTCATTGTGCAATCCCCAGGGAAACTGGTTAAAGCTATCTTTCACCAGCTGTGAGTGTATACTTGGGCTGTTCACATCCGTGCATACAATTTTGTGGTTTTCATTGTCCCAGAGCCTGGATGTCTAGGGGATCCAAAGACCACAAGTAGAGACTTCTTGATCGATGTTTCAAGTTGATGCTCGTCCAAGTCACACAGCTGGGCTAGTGGTAAAAGGGGATCCCAAATCCCTGCATAAAGATCTCTAGAAGGTCTCAGAGTCTGCGGCTGAGAGGCACGGAAGGCAGCCAGAATTTGGAAACTTAACCCGGCTGAGCTTGAATCTCAAAATAATATCTTGTCTGTGCATCTTTGAATATGAAATGAAAAGCAAAGGTCTAAACTGACGCATCCAACCTATAAATATGCATTAAACACCTACTATGTAAAAGACTGCTCTAAACACAGGATGAAACAACCAACCAGATACTGGCCCTGCCCTTGGGCTAGCTGTGGTGTAACCGGGAGACAGAAAGGGAACGAGTGCTAATTATTACCAGTTGCTGCTTAATGAGCATGGTAAAGGTTAGCCTGAACTCTTTTGGAGAAACTGTACTAAATAAATGATTAACTTTAATACTATAAATAGTGTTAAACCCTCAAGTTGATGAATAATTAAAGGTGCTTCCATTATAGACACTCAAAGCTCAGGGCACCTCCGCCGTGCTGCTCCTCCTCAGAGCGGTTGTCCCAGCTTGGAGCCACGGTCCTCCCATACCCCCGTGGGGTCCTCCCTCCTGCGCTCCATGTCTGCCTTGCCTGTGGGAAATGCCGATGGGCCACGTGGAGCCCAAACCCAACTCTCCAGTCAGAGTCCTCCGTAAATGTTTACAATATTTCTTTACAGCCTCTCCTCAGTCAAATGCCAGGGATGATCAGGAAAACCAACAATTAGACCAACCCAATCAATACAGTTCGGCGATGCATCCAGAGGCTGGGCATGGAGCTAAAGGAAGTGACGTGACCGCGGTGTCTTTTTCTAGGGAAAGTGCAACCCGTGTCACTCTGGTTCTCATGTGGTCACAACACAGCCAGGGATGGTGACACGGTCCACCGGGGGATGGCTGATACTCAGGACAATTGGATTGTGCTGTTAGAGTTATCTTCTCATGTGGGTTCTGGGGAGTTGGGAACCTGCGCGCAGAACTTACTGGGGAAGTCGGGAGATGGAGTCATGTTAGGGCGCTCGAGGGCTGTTGAAAAGGCTGTTGGCTTTCAATGTTTTTAAGTACTGTGTGCTTCAGAAGATTGCTAGTGGGATTCCCAGAGTTAGTGACCGCCGCGTCTTTAACGTGTCCCCTGAAAGTTTATGAATTGGAAACACAATCCCAACCGTATGTGGTGGAAGCATTTGGAGATGGGGCCCATGGGTCAGATAAAACCATTAGGTTGGGGTTCCCTAAAATCAGTGTCTTTCAAGAACAGGGAAGGAAGCCTCAAGTTTGCATTCTCTCCACTGTGGAGTTTCTGCCGTGTCAGGACACCCCAGAACGGCCCTCATCAGAGACCTCCAGTACCACAAGGCAGCAAACACCTGCTTGTAAACTACAAAGCCTCTGGCATTCTGTTACAATAACAGAATACAGACTTAGACCTAACCTCCCAGCTATGCTTGGGATGGGGCAGATTTCAGTTCTCTTCTCCCATTTCTCTTCTGGGATAGGGATACCAAACTACCAGGGTTTCATCACTATGCTGGCTAAGACTGGGTCCAAATTAGCACCTGTAGGGCAAGATAAGAAGACAAGGAGAAGCCGGGTGGTGGTGGCGCACACCTTTAATCCCAGCACTCAGGAGGCAGAGGCAGTCAGATCTCTGAGTTCGAGGCCGGGCTGGACCAACAGCCTCCAAAACAATACAGAGAAACCCTGTCTCGTAAAACCAAAAAAAAAAAAAAAAAAAAAGAAGAAGAAGAAGAAGAAGAAGAAGACAAGGAGAGGCACGCATGCAGAAGTGTACCACTCCTGACTGATGGCCAGTATTTTAAAAGTCCTATTGGGCTGGCCAGATTGCTCAGTTCTTAAGAGAACTCCCTGCTCCTGCAGAGTCCGGGTTTGATTCTCACACCAGGCAGCTCATACTACTTGTAGCTCCAGTTCCTGGAGTTCTGATGCCCTCTTCTGGCATACAAAGACACCTGTACCCACATGGTGCACATAAACTCTCTCCCTCTCTCTCCCTCTCCCTCCCTCTTTCTCTCTCTCTCTCTCTCTCTTTCTCTCTCTCTCTCTTTCTCTCTCTCTCACACACACACAAACAAAAAAGTAAATGAAATCATTTTAAAATAAATAATATCTTCATTCTGAACTACTCTGAATGTGTGTTGTGTGGGCCTGTTTACCCACCCGTTGGATTTGGTCATTTGGACTCACAGTTAAGTTATCAGAAAGAGAAATTGCTCTTTGTATGAAGGCGGCCTTTCTAAAAGTTTACATTTGGGAATATCAACAAGCCTTCATCATCAGTCGTGAGGATTGAATCAGTTTAGAGAACAAATCAACCGTTGTACAAGCTCCCAGTCTAAGAAGGCAGCATATGTTGGCACACACACTTGGTCACGGCTTGAGGTCAAGGAGTCAGCCTCTGACGGTGCCTCCGGAGTATCTCTGATCTGCAGGTGTGGATCTGCTGTCCAGGACAAGCCACCCACTCCCACCCCCCCCCACACCCTGCCTCTCTCTTAGAGATTTTCAGCTTGTAGCCTGTCTCCCTTGGCTGCTCTGAATGGCCTGAGGAAGTTCATGCATTCGAGAAGCATGCTCAGCCATGTTGGGAAAACTGAGGTATCTCAGGGAAGTAGAAAAGGTGTCATTGCTTTGAGGGTCTTGGCTGAGTCGATGGGTGGATTTGAACAATGGCATGGGTTGGCAATTCTGACAGCAGACGCTACAAAGGAAATGCCTGTGTTGGCATGGTTCCTGCCCTCATAGCATGGGACATTACTCATCCAGTAGTGTCATCTACCTGCTGAGTGGCTGGTTTTTGCCAGGGAGAAATTCAAGGCTTAGCAAGAACTATAATTAAATGGATTGTGACAATTTCCCACAATAGTGTGAAAGAAAAGGGGATTATTTAATTCCACTCCGACTCTCCACTTAACACCAAAATTTGCACTTCTCTAGGGTTGAGCTCTACTGAGTGTGTGTTCCCAAGGTTTTGTGGTTCTGGAAACTCTAAGCTGTCTCTCCCAACTTGGTCAAATGTCCCAGAGTTCAGAGTATTTGGGGACACACACTTGGCAGGGTAGGTATGCAGGACACCTTCAGAAGGACAGAGTTAGTTACCCATTCATTGCTTTCTTTATCTGTCACAGAGGTGAACTTTCTCAGCGTGTGAATGTTTATACACAGATGGTGAGATCTGTCTGTGTCATGAGTACCTCACACTATCCCAGCATGAAGGAGGACTACAGAGAGTTCTCACACCTCCCCCTGATCCAGATCATGGGGCAGCAGGCAGCCCCAGAGTGAGGGAGACAGGAAAGAGGGGTGCACAGGGCTGTTCAGCAGGGGTAGGCTGCCCCTCTTCTTTGTTGCAGTCCAGTGGGGGTGAGAAGCCTAGGACAGCTTTTCTGAACCATTTTTTTCTGAATAACCTGGTGGAGAACCAAATAAGACTAGTGATGCCTACGCATGAGACACGGAAAGAGAAGCAGGAAGCAGAGACCATCCGGGAACACCCGCTGTGTGCCGGGCATCTGCCCAGTATGTCATGAGTCATTCATTCTTCGAACAACCCTAGGTGACTACTGCCAAATTAAACACCGAAGCACGCAAAGGCAAACGGCTTGGCCACAGCTCCTTGGCGTGTGATTCCTACAATGGGCGCCATTAAGAGTGACTGATGGGGTGCCCACAAGCAACGACAATGGCTTCTCTCACAGTTCTGGGGACCGTATCCAAAGAAAGGTCAGAGTGGAGTGGGTCTAAGTTCTCAAGTCTTAGCAGCATGAGCTGACTGCCACTCCATCCTGGTTTCTGGGGTCATTGGGAGTCCCTAGCATGTCTTCACTGGCAGCTGAATAACTCTGGTCTCTACCCTCAATGACATGTCTTCTCTGTTTGTCTCCTCTTCCTCTTCCTCTTCTTCTTCTCCTTCTTCTTCTTCCTCCTCCTCTTCTTCTTCCTCCTCCTCCTCCTCTTCTCCTCCTCCTCTTCTTCCTCCTCCTCCTCTTCCTCTCCTCCTCCTCCCCCTCCTCTTCTCCTTCTATAAGGCTGATGCCCATGCTAGGTCAACCCAATAATGACCTCACCTTGAATGGGTTATATATGTGCAAATTCCATTTCCAAACAAAGGCCACCTCCCTGGTGGTGGGACTGAGGACTTCACGTCTTCACGTGTGCTTTTGGAGGACACATTCAACCCTTAACACTTGGCGAGTAGTCACATCAAGGTCTAGGTTCAGGGAGTCTCCCGCCTGAGCCTGACCCCTTAGTCACCGTATTGAACTTCATCCTTGAAGCAGACGTACACTTACTCTGACAGCTTCATCTCCCTCATGAGTGCTTCTCCCGTCTCCGTGTGGTAGAAGGACTAAGATGAAAAGTGTCCCCTCAGGTAGAGGGGACCTCTCTAAAAGGTCTCAAACACCATTTGTGAGAGTATGGCTTCATCACATCCCGGGGAGCCAAGCATTCAGTCAGCCAGGATGAGCATGCAAGCCACTGGTAGATGAAACCCTTATCGTAGACCCAAACTCGCAGGAAATAGCGGGAAATTGCCACATCTGTTTGAAAGGAACAGCGGTGCTGTTGGCAGCTAGGAAAACAAGCATGCCTGTCCTCGACTGGTATCTTCATGAGACCACAAAGCCATGGGATTCATGTGCTCATGCTGGAAGACAGGCCTTGAAGGATCAAGTCTCCATTCGAAACCCATCTCCTAACCCTGTGTGCCTCTAGGCAAGTGTCTGGGCCTCCCTGGCTCTCAATTCTGTGTTTGCCTGATGCCACTAACATCTAGTCTTCCTTTATGATAGGAATTGATTGTCAGGGTCACATCCATGTAGGAAAGTATGAAACGACACTGCATGCTTAGCACAGGCTAGCACAGGACACCGAACATGCACCCAATACTCATTACTGAGAACAACATTGATTATTATGATAATGATGATAATGGCTTGGGTCAAAGACACCTGAGCAGACCAGAACTGTGCTCTTAAGTTGACTTAATAAGGAGATTTAACCCAACCTCTTTTGTTGGGAACAGCTCACCACAACAGCACAGAAACCCTTTCAAGATCCACTCTGAAGACTTTGAAATGAGTCAGCCTCTTGACATGGGTATATTTTTCAAGACCCAAATGTTCCTTGAGAAATTACAGTTTTAGGGTCTGTTATCCTCTTGACAATAGATCACGAATCCCACAAGTGAGGTGTTTGATCCTTTTTCTCTGAAGGGCTCAGATGAGGAAATAGTTCAAGGTCAGACTCAGCTGTGAGATCTGTGGGATGACAGAGAAAAGGGCTCTGTGGGTAGGTGAAGCCCCTGAGGAGGAATGAGACTAGAGCCTGCAGGACCCACACTTCTCGCCAAGAGACCTGTGTAACTTTGTTTCTGCACATTTTATAAACCTCTGTTTCTCCCCATTACAGGTCCTTGTGTCTGGACTGTACACATTCAAGGTCAGTGTGAAGTTACTGGACACACTCGCTGTGGCTCTGGGCAAGTTTGGGTCTTCAGGCAAACTACTTAACATCTTTGAATCGGTTTCCCATCCACCGGAAGAACACGGCCAACCGACTGAAGCCCTCTCCAGACTTGGCCTGCTCTGCCAGCGTCCTGTCTGCTTCCAGGTGCAAGACCGCCGCTCACACCGACAAGGTCGACCAGGGCCAGGTGCACCTCTCACCCCTAATGCCTGGCCAGCTGCACCCGGGCCGCCTTGTAACCACCAATCTTGGGTTTCCTCTTCCACAAAGGGGATGAGAGGCAGTGAGGAGGTTTGGTGAAGAGACACCTAAGGTTTCCCGTCCTGCTTCCCTCCAACACCAGCCAAGCTGTACACGCTCAACTTCTCCCTCTTCTCCGTCTCCTTCCTTCTCCACCCTTTATCTCTGTTCCTGAAAGGTGTAGACAAGGGGGCGGGAGTCTTATAATGCATCCTTCTCCAAGGATGCTCAGAGCCCTGTGCCTCATCTTATAATGCATCCTTCTCCAAGAATGCTTGCTCATCGTCCTGATGTCCTATGGGCATCCTGTGCTGTCTTCTCTCTCTCTCTCTCTCTCTCTCTCTCTCTCTCTCTCTCTCTCTCTCTCTCTCTCTCTACACACACACACACACACACACATACACACACAACATAGCCGGTCACCCCTCCATCAACATTGTTCAGCAGATCCCGCTGGATCTTCCAGGTGTGTCTTTGAGACGGAACATTGACGCGGCTTGTTAGGTCTAACGCCGACTCTCACCTGACACTGTGTCAGAAAACAGGTGCTCCAGTGACCGTCAACTGAACCCCATCTTTAGGCAGAGCGGTAACACATCCACTGCAGATGAACGGACCCATGCTCCTGCGGCCCTAGGAGGCAAGCTCCAGTTCATTCTCACCTTCCCCAGGCTCACAGGGTAAAGTAATATGTTCAAGGTTACAGGGCAAGTACATGGGCTTCAAAACCAGGGTTTGGAACGGAATGCTCAAGGTGACACAGGGGCGATGGCTCTCCTGTCACAACCGTGCAGACTCACGCCATTTCTTACCCACATCCTTTTACATCAACACGTGTGATTCTATGAAAAGGGCAAGGGGGGAATCCACAATTGCCTTCTTCTTTGGATATGCGTTAAACATACACACCCCAAATATCTCAGAGGCAACATGATTCCACCCTTGGCTGACAAGACAATATGTGTGTTCTTCTTAACGCCTCAAAGCTAACACAGACGCCAAGTTCTGCTTTAGAACCATAATCCATGGTGTTGAGGAAAGCTGTAATCTAAAGCACTGGGTTGAATATTGTCTCCTGAAAAGACACAAAGTCTTATAGCCCTGCCTCCTTTGGGCATGGCCTTCTTTAGATACAGGTCTTTGTAGACTTATATAAGTTCATACTGTATCAAGGAGCTACTGTTCCAGTGACTGCTTTCCTTATGCGAGGAGAAACACTGGGGACAGAGACAGACACATAGAGAAAGAGACACAATGATACAATCATATCCAGAGAATAACGGGCACTCCCAGAAACCACAGGAAACGAGGCAACGGGCTGGGAGGGCATCAGGTAATTCTCTTGTCCCACAGAAGCCATTGGAACACACGATGGCACTGTAAAAAGACCTCTCCTCCCCACGGCATGAAGACAGGAGTCCCAGACAGTGATCCGACCCTCACATTGAAAGCATGCCCTGCCTACAGCTTCCACTGAAGGCTTCATTAATGGTCTCTGTGAGGAGGCATCAGGAATCCTGAAGAAACTGCAATGCAGAGAGGACACTGCCACTAATCTGAAGCCCCTTTCCCTCCCTGCCCTAGGATTCTGGTGGGGCCATTAGACTTGCAAGCAGGGTTTCTCACCAGTTCTCCTGCCTAGCACAGCTGACTGGGAGCCAGGCAATTGCTGGCAGACCAGGATCCAAAGCTGCCCTGGGTGGGAAGTGTGCTTTGCAGTATGTTGGTGGGATTTGGCCACATGCGTAGTTGCCTCATTTGCTGAACTTAGTCAGGGGGCCCCAATCCTTCACTGGTGTCTACGCAGGACCCAACATCTTTGGGTCATAGATGAGTTCATCTATTCACCTTCTCGATGATTTGCATATATTTACTCACAGGTATAAAATTAGTTTTCAGGTACACACGAGCTGTTAGAGACCTCAGTGTGAGCGGTTGAACCTTTGCTCGTCCTATCAAATTTTACCGCTTTCAAAACTGTTAAGGGTTATATCTTCTTCAAAAACTCTATTGGAATAGAAATGACCATTTTCTCCTCTCCATAAACTATCATTTTGGGTTCAGACTCCCATGAGTCCTGTAAAAACAGAGTTCACATGTTGAACATGCAAAGGACTAAGTAGTTCCACAAGTTTCTCTCTTGACCTAGAAAACTTGGGGGTGGGGAAGAGGTGTATGGTAAGACCCTGGCTGGCTTTACCCTCCATTTTCTTAATATTACTTAAAAACAACAACCAAAATATGGCAGCTCTTTCATTATCAGTAGAGAAAACACAGATAACAACTGAGAGAGAGTCCCAGAAACACAGATACTACATAGGACACTGGCAGCTACCTAAAGCCCTTTAGGGAGAACCATTAGGGTTGATTGGATTGAGAAAAACAAGAATACTAACTGGGTTCTGGAGTTTCTGCCTTCACCGCTAGTGAGTTCCTGAACTTGACCTCCATGCAGGTGGACTAGCCTCAGAGGACTTTGGAGAGTACAGGATGGAGAAAATCTTAGACAAAGATCCATAACTGGCATGGATTTTTCTAGACCTCCCTCTTCCTTCCAACCCTTCTGTCTGGCGTGACTCCCAGCCCTCACCAGGAGGACGACATAAAGGCGCTCCAGGGAGAAACTGATTTCCAGTGGCCATGATGACTGTGAGGAGGGCTGAATCCACCCTGCTTCTGCTACCCCCGCCGTGAACCCTGGGTGCAAACAACGGGGCCTCCTCTTCTCCCTCTTGCCTGTCTGCCAGAGCCCGTCCGACCCTCTGTCCTACCAAGTGTGACTTGGGATCTCATGCCCATCTTCCCCACTGTGTGCTTGTGTCATGTCTTATAAAGTCAGCTTCCTACATCAGGGTGGGGGGGTCACCTAATGACACTTAGGTGTCCAAAAGGACCAAAGTGCCATCCCCTGTCACCACACTCACGGTCCAATACATGCAAATGTACCCCTGGTGTCCACTTCCTAGTAGACTCCCGGCTGTTCTGAATCTGAGCTTCCCTCTTTACGCTTGGAACCTTATCCCTGTTTGTTGAGACCTCCTCCTCGCTTTCTTCTGGACACTTACTGTCCTTCCACCTGTGACATCGCCGCCCATCTCAGAGTTGCCTCAGCTCTGACGTAAGTCCCCAGTGTTACCTTCCTCTGTCTCAGGATCTTTCCAGAGGCATTTCTGTCAGTGTTGGGGGGGGGTGAAGGTCGCCTCTCAGATTCAGGAGAGTATACTCACAATTTCCATAGCAAAGTTTTGCTCTTAAACGCAAAAATCAGCTCCTTTCAAAGGCTCCCTAGGAAGCCAAGAGTGTGCCCCCTGCAGAGAAGGACGCCTTAGTCCTAGTGATTCTTAAGCAGAGAAACACACCGCTGATTTGGCTTCTAGAGTGTGAAACCATTTAGACGGTGCACCATAGGGGTGACCACGGTGTGCCGAGGCTCCTGTGTATAGTATGCTGGAGATTCCTGGCCAAGGCACAGGCACAGACAGCTCTGGTACCTGGTCACCTCTGTTCTGGCAGGGCCAGATCTGCAGCCATCAAGGCCAACACTAAGCACGGATCATTTGCTCATATGTTGGTAAGAAAAGACTCCCAGGTGCCTCCTGCCTGCCCATTAATTCTACCCGGTGGCTTTGCCAAAACAGTCCCTTTGAGAAATGGCATGTGGTTTATACTCAGGCAATGTCAGCACCACCAGCGTCATACTCAATGTTTTCTCTCTGGCCCTTTAGGTGGTAGAAGCCAAGAGCCGAAATGATGTGTGTGTATCCTGATCACTCTTGAGAAGGGTTGGTCTCAGGAAGGTGGCTTGTGTTGTTCTTCAGAGAACTGTTTATTCTATAGTCCATGGGGGTTGTTAAATCAACCTTGCAGAAAATAGGCTTCCATGGCCAACGGGGCAAAATGTCAGCAGAGTGATCAAGCAGGGGCTGAGTGTGCCGTTTGTGATCTTGAAAGAGTCTTAGCATGACAAGGAGTATTTGGATACCCTCCCTGTAACTCTTGCAGCTATAGAAACAGTATCCTTGCGCGTGGAGTTGGCTCATTAATGAGAGACTACTTTGCCTTCCGAAAATTTCTCTTGCGTGTTTATTAGGTGTTCTTCTGGGTATTAGGCGGACTTTGAAAAGGGAAGGAGAGGTTGTGTGCAGAGATAAGTGGGATGAAGTAGGAGAGGGCTATGGCTATCAAAACCAGAAGGGAAGGCTTGTCATGCTTAGGAGGTGACATTGGGTCTGAAAAGAAGAGCCAGCCTTGCAAAAGGAGGGGGTAGCAATGACAAGGACTGTGTGAGTTGGGGGTGATGCCCTGTGGCTGCTGGTCCTGGTAATGGAGACAAGGAGGAAATGAAATGTGGCTGGGTCGGCAGGTGGGACCTGGGATCTGCCAGGCCCTGAGGGCTGCTATGGCCAGGAAGTGAAATTTTTATTCTAAAAGTAATGGAAGAAACTACAATCCTGTGAGTAGGGATGATATCATCCGATCAACCCAGTGCAATCATCCTCCCATATGGGGACATCCTCTTGTCACTGTGACTTTCCAATGCGGAAATTTTTCTTTCTCGAAGTAGACTAGAGGAGGAAGTGAGATTTCTGCTAATGGGTTCATGGAGGTAGACATAGAGCCTGGAACCCTGCTTTACAGCGGACAGTGCTTAGAATTGCCTTGAATATATTCCCAGCTGATTCATAACTCGTTCAGGCTGCTTGTGGCTCACTTGAGCCTTAATGAAGGTGGCCCTTATCAGCCTGAGCTTGAGCTGCCTTAATTAGATGGAGATTCTGTATCTTTAAATTGGTCTCACATCAAAGCTAGAGTTATAATTGCAGGTGGTGTATTTGGGAGTTGCATTGTTATGTAGAATATGGCTGCCAGCAGGTTGTGTGGGGATTATTGAAAAGCAATTTGCAGGAGAGGTCTGTGGGGGAAAGGTAGATCACCTCACTAAGCCAAAAGAAAAAAAAAGCAACAGATATCTGGGGGTCCTGGAAAAGCGTGTTCAACAAGAGGTATTATAAAGAGGGCCATTCAGTATTTTAGCAGCTCTATTTTACACGCACATCTGGTTTAAGCCACTCCTGGCTTTGACACGCACGGTGCTTATGGTCTACGTTGTTAGAGGGAATTATTAGTTTGCATTCAACATGTCTGTGGGATTGGCTTATGAGGAGTCAACACAGGTTATCAGGACCGCTCAGGCAGCTGCAGGCTGCTTCCCAGCCACGCACCAACTCCCCACTCTGAGCTCTGGACTAGGGGAAGTTTCAGAAAGCATTTGTCGTGGACCCACTATAACCTGGCTCTTAGGGACCAGGGGCTGCCTGCAAAAGGGGAGGACAGAGATCTCTTTGACATACTGATTTCAAGTCTTTAGGGTGAATACTCCAGAGTGGCTTGTGCCAACACCGATGGCATTGAAGACCAGCATGCTGAATGGAATCAGCCAGACACAGGCGCCTCAAGTTCTCCCTGCTTCTGCTAGGCAAATGAAACCACTGTAAATAGAATGGTGGTTACCAAGGGCTGAGGAGCTGGAGGGGCAGGAGTAGCCCAAGGGTCTGAGGAGCTGGAGAGTGGGGAGAAAGTAGCCCAAGGGGCTGAGAATCTGGGGAGGTAGCCCAAGGGGCTGAGGAGCTGGTGGAGGAAGTAGCCCTGGGGGCTGAGGAATTGGAGAGAGGGGAGTAGCCCAAGTGTGTGAAGCTTTGTAGACAGGAAGGTAAGCTTTGTTCTTAAAGACCCCCTACCAAAGAGCTCTGGCTCTCCCTTGTCCTCAGGGTGAGCTTGTTGCCAGAGCTGTTTGCCTGTGTGACTAGGCTTTCTCAGCGAACTCTGACCTTTGGTATTTGGATATCACTGTGTGTCATCCACAACTGTGCCCAGCACCCGATGGCCTCAGTGCTCTGGAGGTTATGGACATGAACCACCATCTCTCAAAGGATGGGAAATGCCCTAAGCATGAGCCAAGGGCTCCAAGTCCAAATGTTTTCCAGGGGAACACTGTTGGCCGCTGGGGAGATACATGACCCCTCACCTCTTAAACTGAGATAAATTTCCCCAGCCACATGACAGCTTCAACTCCAGGGGGTTTAGGCTAGGGGAATGGGAGGTCAAGTTAGTCACCAAGGACAGGGTTTCAGGCCTTAGCTCCAAACCGCATTCACTTTTCTAATCAAACTGCCTCATATGATTCCAATTACTTTCCCACACTCTCCAAGGGCAGTGGGCCAGGGGTAGGCTGATGACCTGTGAAATTTCAATTTAAAAATACGAAACTGGTTTTGATTAGCTCAAAAGTCAGCCCATTGCTCTGGCCTGGTGCTGATGGAGAGAAGGCACACACAGCAGCCAGAAGACTAGGTCACATTCGATGACCAGTTCTTCCACTCCATCTTTGGTGGCCCTGTAGCCTAGGCCTGTGTGTCAATGACCCTCGGCAAACAAATACTCCCACGACTCGGTAGAACAATGTACTTCGGCCCTGGAGTGACCGTGCTACTTGCTGCTGAGCCTGGCAGTGCAGTTGGCGGTGGTACATGAGGCTGGGTCATGTAGACTTTCTAGAAGGCGTGGGCTTGCCAGGGTAGCTATGACTGGCTCAGGACCCTCTGTGCTGTGACTCCATCCTCCTGCCCCTGTCTGGCTGACATCGTTAACTGTGGTTGTCTGTCTCCATCACTGTGTAGAGAGGAGCCCCGCAGACAGTGCTGCCCCCTGGAGGGCAGTCCTCTTGTGCTCCCAGATGTTGTGCCTGCACATTCTTTCTCTTACTGACAAAGCTTAGCAAACTGCTCAGGTGTGGGATACAGTGGACTGTGTGCACAGGTACACGTGCCAACATGCATGGATCTCAAAAACAAGACCTTGCATTAAAAACAAAAGGAAGACAAATAAAAGGAACGGACTAAGGCATCACTAAAAGATCCGTATTGGGGGAGACATTTCATTCAGTGCTGTAACCACTGGTAAAGCCACCTTTCCTGTAAGTAGCCTTTGCTCACGTTAGCAACATTGAGTCACACACACACGCACACATACACATGCATATACTCATACACACATATTTACACACACATACAAACACATATACATGCACACATACATGCAGACACATACATACACACATATACACACATACATATATTTACATACATATACTAATACACATATTCACACATATGTGTACATACATGAACACTCACACGTACACTCACTCACACACGTATACACGCATGCACATACGCACAAATTGAATGTAGAGAGGGAACCAGTTGGGAAGAAGGTGGTCAGTGGGAGGGGACACGAGAGAATAATGGGGTAAATATGATCAAAATGTACTGTATGTTTATTAAAATGTCATAATGAAATCCATTATCATGCATAATCAATACACCAGCAAAACAAAACTGAAATGAAAGTCTATAAAGAAGACCCTGAGCATAAGAACATAGAGATAAAACAGAAATTCATATTCAACACTAAGTGAACTACTACTGTGGGGGGAGGAAAGGAAAGAAAAAAGGGCTAAGAAGAATAATATGAACCAGTGACTGACTGAACTAGCCCTTCAGTGATGCTGACATGCCCTGAGTGGTCCAGTATGATATCAGTGATGCTGACACGCCCTGAGTGGTCCAGGATGACATCAGTGATGCTGACACGCCCTGAGTGGTCCAGGATGACATCAGTGATGCTGACACGCCCTGAGTGGTCCAGTATGATATCAGTGATGCTGACACACCCTGAGTGGTCCAGTATGACATCAGTGATGCTGACACGCCCTGAGTGGTCCAGTACGACATCAGTGATGCTGACACGCCCTGAGTGGTCCAGTATGATATCAGTGATGCTGACACACCCTGAGTGGTCCAGGATGACATCAGTGATGCTGACACGCCCTGAGTGGTCCATCATGACATCAGTGATGCTGACACGCCCTGAGTGGTCCAGTATGGCATCACTAATGCTGACACGCCCTGAGTGGTCCATCATGACATCACTAATGCTGACATGTCTGAGTGGTCCAGTATGGCATCACTAATGCTGACATGTCTGAGTGGTCCAGTATGGCATCACTAATGCTGACACGCCCTGAGTGGTCCATCATGACATCACTAATGATGACATGTCTGAGTGGTCCAGTATGGCATCACTGATACTGACACGACCTGAGTGGTCCAGTATGACATCACTGATGCTGACACACCCTGAGTGGTCCAGGATGACATCAGTGATGCTGACATGTCTGAGTGGTCCAGTATGACATGTCCTAAGTTGTCCAGCACAATGTACTCTACATTCTGTGTTGATACAGAGAGAACGGCAAGAAGCTTCCAACCCTGGATGCGGCACCTAGGAGCCATGCGATGCCACAGTGTGAGTATGACCAGCTAAGCTCAGACTCCTCCCTGCTCCTAGAGACAGAATCTTCCAGCAGACCACACCAGCTACATGTCAGGCTACTTCCTCCTCCTCAACACAGTCAGCACAACCTGCCAAGTGGTGCACATTGTGAGGAAGCCAGATGGGGCTGAGAATCAGTCTTATAAAATGTGCACTGTGAGTGTCTGCCTCCTGGGGCTGTGAAGAAGAATGGAGGCATGTGGGACCTGCCCTCATCACAGAGCCTGACTCTCCGGCAAGACCCACCACTGTCCTGATCATCGGTGTGGTGGCTGCTGCACTCATTTTAGCCAGGCTGCTAGAGAACTCACTTGGTGCCCCATGACTCTCCAGTTGACTAAGATGATCACAGCAGAGTAACGACAATAACTACACCACAGCATGCCGTAGAAACATTTTTCAAGATCTTTTTTGAACTTTACTCAAAAGTCCACTGTTGTGGGCTAATCTTTTTGTACAGGTTAAAGGTGTGCCTCTACCAAGGCACCTTCTGATTGATTTAATAAAGAGCTGAATGCCCAATAGCTACACAGGAGAGGATAGGTGGGACTTCCAGGGAGAGGGAGGAACTCTGGGAAGAATCTGAGGCAAATGGGATTTGTCAGCAAGACGCAGAGGGAGTATGGAAGACAGGTAATGACCCATATGGCAGAACATAGATTAATATAAATGGGCCAATTTAAGTTATAAGAGGTAGTTGGGAACAAGCCTAAGCTAAGGCCAAGCATTCATAATTAATAAGAAGTCTCCATGCCATTATTTGCGAACTGGCCATCCAAAGAAAGTTCAACTATAGTCTACTTTTGGGGTATTTCTTAAGACTTCTGTGATCAGCCAGAAGCAAGAAGCTTATGCAGTCAATGAAGTCCTCTAGGACATGGAAGACAGAATGTTCTTTGTCTTCTTTTAAGTCTCTTAAGAAGCTTACAGGACTGTAGCCACAATAACAGGAGACCTGTCTTCCAGACCAATACCAGGGTGAGTATTTAATCCCAGAGCCTCAGAAAGAGGGCTGAGTTACAGGACAGAATGATGAACTATGTGCAGGGGTCACAAGTGAGTCTGGGATATATGTTGATACATGCTGCATGCAGTAACTTATAGGAGGAAGAGTTTACTGGGGCATACAGATTCAGAGGGTTAGAGTCTGAGTCCATCGTGATGGGAGCACAGCAGCAGGAGTCGGGCATGGTGCTGGAGCAGTAGCTGAGAACTTACCTCTTATGAAGTCACGTCATTCATCACAGGGAGCAGGTGAAAAATGGTGGCATTGGGTCCCATCAGCCTCACTCTGAAGGTCAGTGGAGGTCGGCACCAAAGGGAGTGAGACTGGGTTCAGTGTGTACTGAGCTGCACTGAATCTCCACCCGTATCTTAAATTATCTTCCCCTTCTCTTTCTTCACCTTGTGACCCTCAGCGTAGAAATGCATAGAGGTAACAAGGGCGCAGGGCCTGCAGAACAAAAAGGAAGGCTGACAGCCACATCTAACATCGAGGCTGGTCCAGCAAAGCTTGGGAGCTGGCAGGAGTGACCACTGACATGGTCTTTCCTACCCAGGCTCTCCCTTCCTCAGCCCTGCGCCCACAGTTCTGTCTTCTGCCATGATAGGGCTGACGTCTGTGCTTACTTTTGCTGACCACAGTGACAAGTCAGCTGTGCCACAGTCTGTGTAACCTCAAGACCTGCCCTGCGAGCACTCGCAGCACCCAGGTCCTGACTCATTGAAGTTTTGAAATTATAGCACTCAGTGGTTCTAAAATTGTTTAAGACACGAATTCAGCTGATATTTTATGCAAAAGTTTTGAGCTTTCTTTGGGCTCAGAGAATCAAGATTTTATATATATATGTATATATATATACACATATGATATAGATATAGATATAGGTATAGATATAGATCCCCTCTGAGGTTTGTCTTTGGAACTGCCTGCCTGTATAAACAGGTGTACACCAGTAAAGACTATAAAGTGTAAATAAAGTTTGAGTGATATTAAAAGATAATTTGATAATGCAAATTAGTATAAGAAGAAAATTAGGTACAAGACTTTGGACTCACCAAGATAGAAGAGATAATGGAGTATTTTCTCTGAATTTGTCAAACGCAAATGGACTAGACATTGTTGATGTACTTATTGCCAGTATATATTGTACTTATTGTATACAGCTTTTCTTATGTTAGTTGTAATCTTTCTTTTTGCATCAGGCAAGAAAGGGGAATTGTGGTGATATATTACTTATGTAGTAAAGTCACCGGAGATCAAAATGCAAAGGTAGCCACAGCCATAGGGCCAGGCATTGGTGACACACACCTTCAATCCCAGTAGTCATCCTAGCTAGCCATAAGAGCCAGGCAGTAGTGGTACATGCCTTGAATCTCAGGACTCAGGAGGCAGAGGTAAATGGGTCTCTGTTAGTTCAAGGCCACACTGAGCTACATGAAATTGATCCAGTCTAGAAGAGAAACAGAGCTCACACAAAGGTGATCCCAGCACTTGGGATCCCACGCCTTTAATGCCAGCACTAGACAGGTGGAAACAGGAGTGACATGGCTGGGCAGAGGGCGGGATGTAAGACGGGAGGGAACAGGAGCTCAGGGAATTGCAGTCTCAGGCTTGGCGGAGGGCAGTGTAGCCCACATTGTACTCTGAGGATTTGTGGAGACAGGATCACCCATTTTTGTCTGAGGCAGAGTAAGAGCTAGTGGCCTGCCTGCTTTGCTTTTCTGATCTTCAGTATTAACCCCAGCAGTATCTGTCACTGGGCTATAGTTATTCATGTTACACACCAGTCCTTCCCGTGATATCACTGGTTTCCTTTTGTGCTAGTTTCTCTGTTGCAAAATGAGCAGCTTAGGTGCACCATTCACAAAATTCCCCCCTACAGCACACGCCTGTAATACCAGCACTTGGCTGGTGGATGCAAGAGAATTGGGAGTTCAAGGTCAGCCTCAGCTACAGAGTGAGCTCAAGACCTTCTCAGGGTACCTGGGACATGAGATATTCTATCAGAGGTAACACACACACACACACACACACAGAGAGAGAGAGAGAGAGAGAGAGAGACAGAGACAGAGACAGAGAGACAGAGAGAGACAGAAAGAGAGACAGAGACAGACAGAGAGAGACAGAGAGAGAGAGAGGTGGGGGGAGTTCTGTACCCCATATTTGACCTCTTGCCTGGGAGCTTTTCCAAACTGACCAGCCTGAAGCTATTTTCTGGGGGTGGTAATGGGAATAGGCAGAGGGAGACTTCTGGGCTTGTTTTTAATTTAATATTTTTGCTTTCATAAGCAGAGAGAAGAAAGAATGACTTGCCCTAGAGACGTCTCTATATTCCCCACTTTCTGAAATTGGAGGGGCCAAAAACTGAACAACATAAGAGAAACCTTAATGTGGGAATCTGCCTTAACAATCTATCTGGGACCTGATCTTCTAAATTCTGTCCCTTGTAGTTACTTTGAGGATAGAGCCAAGCAACCTAATTTTCTTAAAAATTACTTCTTGCACATGAAGGATGGGTCAGGCAGCTCTCTGCCTGTTTTCTATCCACCTTCTCCTTTGTGGTTCGGAGAATAAGCTGATGTATTTTTAACCACTCCTTTATTTTTAACCTTTGTATGTCATTTTATTTGGGGCATCTCTCCTAAAAACCACACAGCTTTTGGGTATTTTAAATTCAACATGAAAGTCTTTACCTTTTAATATGACAGCTTTGATCCATTCACGTTTATTGTGACCACTCGGCTGGTTGGATTTGTTGAAACCATTTTCTTTTATGGTTTTTCACTTGTCACATCTCTCTGTCTTAACAATCTGACTTGTACTGAACGCGAGAGATAAGAGAGCATTTTCTGTTGCCTTTTACTCTCCTGTAAAGACTGCACATGTGTGCTTCCCTAATTCCTTCAGGACATTTCTCCTTTATCAGTCTTCCAACTCTTTGTTTGCCTGAGGCCAGGAGATCAATTATAAGAAAGAAAACATTTCTTGGTTTAGAGAAGGGGTCTTGCTCCCCTCTTTCTGGCCACATAGTTGAAGGAATGGCTGAGGAATGAGATCAGAGAAAGCGGTACCCAGGGATGAGAAAGAGTAGCTTAAAGATCTGCCATAGAGAGTTAGATAAGATTCAGAATCTCAATCCTAGAACCCCGTGTACCCAGTGGAGGATCCTACTTTCGTGGCATAGGGCTGTCGGCTCTCTGAGTCTAAAGGACTGGTAGCAGAGCTGCCTTTCCCCTTGCTCCAGCCTCAACCATCAGAGCACGTCTCTCCCATAACCGTGGCTGACGACCAACACTTGGAACACAAACGCACAGTCTCCAGATGTCAGCAATTGCCTTTAGCTCCCAGGAGACCCTGTCAGCCTTCAGCTTCGCGGCTTCTCCAGTGGCCAGCCTGCAAGACCAGCGGCCACACACTGTCTCTCAATTTGCTCTGCCTCTGGGAACAAGTGGGGAGCCGTGCTGTGGAAGTCACGTATGTGTGGGCCAGCCGGAAGTGTTTAAAGGGTGCTCCGAGGGACACAGCCCACCGCACGCAGCTGCGAACTGTTCCGTTCCTGTGCCTCGAGCCAGAGGCCAAGAGCTTTCTCAGTCTTTTCATGGAGAAGGGAAAACCAGTCTATAGTTCTGTTGCTGCCTGCCGCCAGGAAGAGCCATGCACATATACAGGGATACTTCAGTGGACAGCGTGGGCTGTGGGGACCTGAAGCATGTTAACAAGCCAGGGATGAGATGCCGTGATGGAGAAAGCCTAAGTGCACCAGCGGGACCCATGCTGACTTCACGCTTTGTCCAGATAGAGCCCACAGTCTTCTCCAGTGGCAGCTGGGCTTGGCCAAGACACAAAACACACATGGGCTGGCGCAGAGGAGCCTTGGCAGTCTCCGCACATTGGCTGCCAAACAGCTTTGCTGAGGCAAGGGTCTGGATACAATTCAATTTCAGTGACATCTACTTACTGGAGACACGGGACTCTGCTGGGGTGAATGTTGGGAGCTCAGCAATATCAGACACAGTTCCTGGTGTAGCACAGCAAACAAGTGTGTGCATGCATGCGTGTGTGTGTGTGTGTGTGTGCATGTGTGTGCGTGTGTGAACGTGTGTGCGTGTGTGTGTTCCTGCCCATGTGTGTGTGTGTGCGTGTGCGTGTGTGTGTCTGTATGTGTGTGTGCACACGTGCATTATCATGTCTACACTGCTGGAGACCACACTCAGGATCTTGTGCATGCTAGGTCAGTGATTAATCATCTCCAAGACAATGTTTAAATCAAAACGGAGGCTTTGGGATGGAAGACACAATAAACCCAATGCCAGTCAACATGTACTTGGTAACGTCTTCACTCCTATAAGCTCCATTATGCAGAGTGGTCTATATAAGTAGCCGATATGAGCCTTTCTGAAACTCCTAGCAAGGCATATGGCCCTGAATATTATAATCAACAGCCCCCTGGTGTGATGAGCACTTACCTGAAGAGCAGTGGACATTGGGGAGACCCCTTGGTGTGCACCTATCCCTTTGACACTGGGGTGATCCCTTCATGTACACTGGGCCCTGGAGGTCTGAGTAGCATTCATGCTGTGGCTTGAGCCACAGATCTAGAGGTGACCCCACCTTTCTGGCGAACCATAGGCTTCAAAATGAGCAGTGAGTCGGTTGAAGGTGTAGCTATATGAGGCTGACAGGAGACCTCTGGGAGTGTCCCTCCTTAACAAGGGCAGCTCCCTATGTGACCACCGGAGGGACTGTATTAGTTTCCTTTTTTTTTTTTTTTGTTCTGACATAATACTTGACACAGCTAAAGTAGGCAGGATTTATTTCAGTGCTGGCCTCTCTCAAAGGAAGAGGGCTCACCCTAGCCCCATCCCACCAACAGCCTCTAAGATGCTGGGGAACTCCCTTGTGTGGATGGAATTCTACTAGAAGTATGACGGATGGAGCTGTCAACCTTTTGGAGGAAGCCATGTTTAATAGTAGCAAGCTCTTTGCAGAGCATCAAGAATCTTCTGGCTAGTAACATGAGTCTTAGTCTCCCCAGCATTAGAGGAGTCCTACCCTTCTGTACATTCTAGAGGTTAACTGAGATGAGGTGATTTCCTGGGTAGTTTTGTGTCAACTTGACACAAGTTGGAGTCATCGGAGAGGAGGGAGACTCAATTGAGAAGATGCCTCTGTAAGATGGGGCTCTAGGTCAGTTTCTTTTTTTCTTTTTTCTTTTCTTTTTTTTTTTTTTTTTTTTTTTTTACGAGACAGGGTTTCTCTGTATTGTTTTGGAAGCTGTCAGTCCAGCCTGGCCTCGAACTCACAGAGATCCGCCTGCATCTGCCTCCCGAGTGCTGGGATTAAAGGCGTGCGCCACCACCGCCCGGCGGTCAGTTTCTTAATTAATGATTGATGGGAGATGGCCCAGCCCATCGTGGGTTGTGGACCTGGGTTGTGGACCTGGGTTCTATAAGAGAGCAGCCTAAGCAAGCCAGGATGAGCCACCAGCAAGCAGCACCCTCTGTGGTCTTTACATCGGCTCCTGCCTCCAGGTCTCTGTCCTGATGAGTTCCTGTCTTAGCTTACTTCAACGATGGACTACAATATGGAAGTGTGAGCCAAATAAACTCCTTCCTCCCCAGCTCACTTGCTTTCTGGTCACGGTGTTTCAACACAGCAATGGAAACCTTAACGAGGACAAGTGACATTAAGTGACTTGTCCCAGCACACTCGGATAATTAGCAGCCAAAACTAGGCTTCCAATCTAATCTGGTCCCAGAAGGATCCATGCTTCTCCCTGTCTTGCTCTGCACCTTGCGGTGGGCAAAGAAAGAGGCAGACACTTCTTAATTAGCCTAGAGCCCACTTGAAAACTGTAACGCGGGAAAACCACCCCTTTAGGAGCTTTCTCTTTCCTTGGGAGGACACCGAGGGCTTTGGGGAGCAGCGTGTCCAGTTGCAGGGCAGTGAACTCGTCTCGCGGCATGACCTCATCTCCATGACATTTGCCTCCAGCCACCCTCTCAGCTCGTCATCTTCATGAGGGGCAAGCGAAACGGCAGCCTGCCCTCCCCGAAGGATCCTTCCGCCTCTGGCCACAGTGCTTCACCAAGAACTCTGCACGTTTCCCCCGTGAGTCAGACAGAGAGGAAGCCCTGCTGGTATGGAATGATGCTTTCCCCTCCCTTCCAAGGGGCTCAGGCTCACTCTGACCCCGCAGCACATTTTGTGATGTGTCTTTTGTTTCCCACGGCAGACAGCAGGCCAGATCATAGAAGCAAGGCCTGTTGGGATGAGCTGCCTGTCCTGGCCACCGTGGTAGGCTGCAGGTGCTCGAGAAGGCTAGCCAGCGTGGGAGGCTTCTTGGAACAAGCTGACAAGTTGCTGCTGGCCCGAAACTAGGGTCTCATCCCCTCTGCTCAGCCCTCAGGCCACCAAAAGGAAATGTATTTAACTTTGAAATCCTCCCCCTAGAGCCAAAAGGAATTCCAGCAAAACAGCCATAAACACTCAAAAAGGTCTTGTCTGATTTAGGAAGACATTCCATTGGATTTCAAATGAAATACCCTGTGACTAATCTCGTGTAAGACTTGGGAATGGGTCTAACTGTTGGGTCTGGCGGTCAGGGAGGGGACTGAAGACAGACTAAGCCCCTTCCCACCGCCACTTCGGGGCGCGGCACTAAATC
The DNA here is from genome assembly GCF_017639785.1 of Mesocricetus auratus. Lineage (NCBI taxonomy): Eukaryota > Metazoa > Chordata > Mammalia > Rodentia > Cricetidae > Mesocricetus > Mesocricetus auratus. The sequence continues at coordinate 5,084,704 of NW_024429182.1, read as the reverse complement.
AGTTGGGGCTGAGTTTTCAAACAAGGATTTGGAATACTTTGCTGTTTGATCCTCGGGACCCCCCTTTTCTCAATTTGTCATTGATTTCCCACCAAGAGAGTTTGTGCAACCGAATTCCCCATGCAATCCTGGCACTTTGGGAGCCAGTAAATAAAACCCAAATGTTAATTTCTTACGAGCACAGCATTGCCTGCCAAGAAATGAAAAATGAATGGGGCGGGGAGGAGGGGGGACGGCATCATGTGTCCTGAGGGGGCGGGCAAACCAGTGAGGAAGAGTTAGGGAGTGGGGGGGGCAGGGGCGGGGTTGTGCCAACGAGGCAAGGGAAGAAGGGGTGAAATTAACTCTCAGGGTTCACATCCATTGTAGGGGCAGGAATGAGGGATTGCCCGGTTCCCTGTGGTGACCCTGTCACACACACTAGCTCAGTCTTCACAGTGAGGCGGATGGTCACGCTCCTCTGTTATAGATGAGGAAACTCAAGCTCCGAGAAGCTAAGAAATTCACCCCACATGGGCGAGAAGGATGAGGTCCATGCTTGCTGTGGTCAAATGCATCCCCGAGAGCTCACCAAGTCCTCGGGGTGGCATTGTTGGGACATGGGCCGCTGTGGAACATGTCTGGGTCATGAGAACAAGACCTTCCTGAGTGGATTAGTGTGTCCTCTGAGTTCTGTCTCAGAGACTGAATCAGGTATCAACAGATCTGGTCATTACAAAGTGGGACATGGTGGGGGGGGGTTCTGTCTGTCTGTCCAGTACACACAGCTTGCCATCCCGGGGTTCTGTCTGTCCAGTACATACAACTTGTCAACCCAGGGTTCTGTCTGTCCAGTATATACAACTTGTCATCCCGGGGTTCTGTCTGTCCGGTACACACTTTCCACTGCGAGCTGGGACAGCACACGACCCTCACCACAAGCTGAGAAGATGTTTCTCAGTCTTCAAAACTGATTTGCAAAGCACAAGCGAGCAAACAAACAAAACCCTATTCTTTGTAAATCACCCAGTTTCAAGTGGTGTGTTTCAGCCACAGAAAACGGACTGAGGCAGATCTCCTCACCAGAATGAAGACTCAAGCCCAGGGTACAATCCTGACCCACGTGGGAAGATGAGACTGTGAGTGGGGTGAGGAGGGATGGACCTCCTGGTAGACGGGATTTCCAGTGTTAACTCCCAATGTCCTCGATAGACTGGAGTGACTGAACTAGCTCACACCGTAGCTCCTTTTTATCCCCACCTCCAGCCCCACCCCTGCTAAAATGGGGACAGAGTATCAGAGCCTCATCAGCCCAGGTTGGCCTTGCAATGTTGCTAACGATGACCTTGAAATTCCTCTTTCCTTCCCTGCGCTGGGATCCCCGGTGTGCACAGCCATGCCTGGCCTATGCGGTACTGAAGACAGAACACAGCACTGTGCATGCTAGGTCAGTATTCTGCTAACACAGCTATACATCCAGCTGGACACTGGGTACATACAGGACTGTCCATGCCAATTGCACACAGGTACATACAGGACTGTCCATGCCAATTGCACACAGGCCTGTACATGCCAATTGCACACAGGCCTGTACATGCCAATTGCACACAGGACTGTACATGCCAAGCTGCACACAGGACTGTACATGCCAATTGCACACAGGCCTGTACATGCCAATTGCACACAGGACTGTACATGCCAAGCTGCACACAGGCCTGTACATGCCAATTGCACACAGGACTGTCCATGCCAATTGCACACAGGACTGTCCATGCCAATTGCACACAGGACTGTCCATGCCAAGCTGCACACAGGCCTGTACATGCCAATTGCACACAGGACTGTCCATGCCAAGCTGCACACAGGCCTGTACATGCCAATTGCACACAGGTACACACAGGACTGTTCATGCCAAGTTGCACACAGGACTGTACATGCCAATTGCACACAGGACTGTTCATGCCAATTGCACACAGGCCTGTACATGCCAATTGCACACAGGCCTGTACATGCCAAGCTGCACACAGGCCTGTACATGCCAAGCTGCACACAGGCCTGTACATGCCAATTGCACACAGGTACACACAGGACTGTTCATGCCAAGTTGCACACAGGACTGTACATGCCAAGCCGCACATAGGACTGTCCATGCCAAGCTGCACACAGGATACACACAGGACTGTTCATGCCAAGCGGCAAGAGACACTGTCACTTCAGCTCTGTGGCACATTGGTCCAGAGAAGACAAGCCTCTTCATGCCTTTTGTCTCTTCCCACTAATAATATTCTTCTCATATAGCAAATACTGAAGATACAGCAGTAATGACACTCTAGCTATTGTATTGTGTAACAAGAACAAAACAAGATTCCCTTCAAATAGGAAAAAAAGAAGAAATAACTTAAGTTCCAACTCTAGGAGGCTTGTAAGTAATCCATGATTTCTCTCTAGTAGTTTTTAACCAAGCAGCCAATTTGAAGGCACACAGTGACTGTCCACTTACCACTGGACCCCTGTAAAGCAGAAGAAAGGATTTAGATGCAGGCACCCGGTTCCTAATTTATAAGCTAAGACAGCTCACCTGTGAGTTACATGACTCTCAGTCTCTGGGGAAGGCAAGTGGGTCTTGGGATGCGCCCAACAGTAATAGTGCCCTACCGAGAACCGAGGCATGCGTTCGTAAACAGCTTTGTCATATATGCTGTCTAACTTGGGCTCTGGGAGACCCCATGACACAGGGCAGGTATGATGAGTTCCGTGTTCCATGAAGTGGGGACTCAGGCTAGCAAACTTAAATGACTTTCAGAAGATCATCCGTTAAGGAGGGTCGCACCAGACACCAAATCCACACCTTTTTAATTTTGTTTCTGTGAGTGCATTGTGAGTGCGTGCTGTGTGTGTGTTCATGTGGTTGTGTGTGCATGACCAATGAAACGTGGAGGTCAGAGGACAACCTTGCATATTAATCCTCACCCTAGCCTTTGGGCGCCTTCTCTTTTTGTTTGAGACTGAGTCTCCCACTGGCCTGGCAGTTTTACCATGTAGACTTCGCTAACCGGCAGCAAACCATGGGGTTCTTCCTGTTTCCTCCTATTTTCCGTCGCTGGGGTCCTAAACAAACACCCCCGCAGTCAGCTTTTCACATGGAGACCTGGGCCCTGGTCCTGACGATTTACCAGCCAATCCGGCCCCTGACCCATCTCAAACCTATACCTTTGATTCCAAATTCTGCATTCTTTCCTTGTATCCTACCATTCTGGTGTCAGGACAGACCATTGCTTTTAGACAGAAATAGACAGGAGCTACCACACACAAGCTCTCCGGAAAGTAGCCGCCGGTGTCCTAAAACCAACCCGGCACTTGGCTCCCCCGAAGCGGAGGAGACCAAGGGAAGCATCTGGGTTTTGATGTCAGCCAAGATTAAGATTAAACCCTAGTTTATTTCCCTACCGATGTGTGTGTGTGTGTCCAGGCGAATTACCTGACTTCTCTGAGCAGAGGCTCGTTCACAGACAAATGTGCAGGCCGTGCACCAGGTGACAGCTGGCGCTAACAGCCAAGGGAGACTTGCCCCTGAGTCTGCTCATACCGGCAAACACCATGGCTCTCTGGACCTAGGGCTTAGGGAACGTTTCAATGCCCCAAGTGGGAATATTCTGACCCAGGGATGAGGCCCTGAATGCAGGAAGTGGGTGCCTGGCTCAGAGGCTTCCAGACCCTCCGTCACGCTGAGCTGAGCTCCTTCTCCCATCCGGATGAGGAGTTCTTACAATCCAGCCAGACAGGCTCAGCTCGGCTCACCTCCCCTTCCACTGTGCCCGGGGGCCAAGCTACAGGTGATAATTAGCTCTCAGACAGTAGAAGGACATTAACTCTGGTATCTTGACTCTGGTCCAATTGAGGTAATTAAATAAAGTGCCCACAGGTGGATCCCCGTTAATGAGGCATCGACTGAGCAGCTGCTGAGCCGAGCGGAGATGAGCCGAGTGGAACAGGGCTGCAGCACAGATGCTCAGGCCATAGGCTCAGGCCTCGGTGGCAATTTCTCCTCTCCCGCCCTCACCGTCTCAGGCCTATGGGTATCCTCGGGGACACTGCTGGGATCCAGGGACTTGTGCTGCGAGCTCCGCTTTGCCACGAAACGCATGCGCTTGGCCAAGTGCCTTTGCTCTCCTGATTGAGTTGGCCCAAGCATAGACAGAAGCAGTCCTGTGCAGAACTCACACACACACACACACACACACACACACACACACACACACACACACATACATACACACACACACAACAAGAGCATGGGACAATTTGGTGTCATCTCATTCTCTCCCCTTCCCCTTTGTCTGCCTCCTAAGGTCTGCTGCCCCCTCCTGGCCCCCCTCTCCCGCTATCAACAGGCTGCTTCCTCTGCTAGCACTAACTGAAGCAAAGCCCACCCAGTGCCTGTCCATGATGAAACAGGGGCTAAGGAAGGACTTGCCACCAGAGGTGTCACAGTTCCAGCCTGCGGGAGGGATGCTGGTTGACCCAGATTAGTTCAAGGTTCACTTGCAAACCAGTCATGACCGCGTGAAAAGACACAGATCTAATTGAACTGTCGGTAAAAGAGAGGGTTAAGTCAGTCTTCAGCTGCAAAACTGCCCTAATCCACACATCTGCCATGCCGGCGAGAGTCATCCTGATGTTTTCTCAGAAAGCAGAAGTCTGTGTTCCTGACATGTGTGCCCGTGTGTGTGTGCCCAACTGCATGGGTACACATGTAAGTGCGTGTGTGGTGTGTGTGTGTACCTACATGCATGCATGCATGTGTGTGCCCACGTGCATGTGTGAGCCCTTGTGCATACATGTTCCAATGTGCGTGGGGGTGCCCACATGCATGTATGCAAGCGCATGTGTGTATGAGGCAGCCATAGGAATGGTGTCATCAGGCTTTGAAAGACATTAACTGGATAGCTGAGGGCATAGTCTTTATTCTCTTTCAGCCTCAGCTTCTACGTTAAAATTTCCGTTGTATTTGTTTTTTCTTAATTTTTGTGTGTGTGAGAAGGGTTGGTTCCCTTGGAGGCAAGACCAGGGCTTCCGATCACCTTAAGCTGGAGTTGCAGGTAATTGTGAGGCACCATGTGGGTTCTAGGGACAGAATTTGGGTCCTTTGGACGAGCAGCCAGTACTCTTACCTGTTGAGCAGTCTCTCTCGCCCCTCAGTTTCCATATTTACAAAATGAGAGCGACAATAGCGCCATCACCACGGGTGGCTGGGGTCACTGACGGCAACAGACTCGTCCTCAGTGCACTGTCTAAGTGTGAGGAAGAACGGGATGGGCAGCCACTATCATTACAAAAAAAAATGCGGCATGGGTATGCTTTATTTAAAAAAAAATCCGAAAGTCTCACAACGAAGAAAAACATCCCACTGAACTCCCGGTGAAAATGCTTCGTTTTTTTCTCCAGCTCTCTGGGAGGAACAGATGCATCCTCCCTAGAGGCCGGAAAGTGGGCTGTGAAGGGAGCTCTGAGGACCTGAGATGGAGAAGTTTCTTCCTAAGCGTCCGTCGCTCTCTCCCTCCCTCTGTCCCTACGTGTCTTTTTAGTGGTGTTTGACTAGGGGCTGGAGCAGGAGTAGGACACAGAGAGAAATAGCTAGGAGGATGGAGGAGAGACTGAAAGCCAGACAATCTTGTGTTTCCGGGAAGGGTGTGGCCAGGTGGAGGACGCTGGCCCCGCTGGCCCCGCTGGTCCCGGGAGGGATGGCATGGTTGGCACGCAGTAGTGGGCTTTGGTGAGCGGAGGACACAGGAGAGCAAGAGCCGTGGACTCGGGAATGACACGCTTGGTGCTGACCTCCAGGGGTGCGGGGACCAGGAGCATTTTTGTTGACTCTGAGAGTCATCAGGACTTGGGCATCTCCAGGGGGAGGCAACGGCCGTGTTTAATGGGCCTTTCTTTGGCACTTTCTACGTAGAATGCCCTATGTTCTGCAGCCACACCCTGTTTGGTATTGCCTTCTAGTCCGCCACGGCACTTAGCTGGAGTCAGGCAATAATGTCTTCACTCTGCATTCAATCCGTGTTTCCTAAGGGTCCTTCTGTCTGTAAGGAGACACACCAAACGAGACAGGAAAATCGGTGGCCTCCTGAATCCACTCTCTGATGGAGAAGTCAGACGAGAGGACCACCAAGGGCACACCACCTGTGGCAAGCGCGTCCGGTAAAATTCCAGACGCAGTCGCAAGGAGGGTGTAATACAACCTAACAAGATGCTAGTGGCTCAGGGTCTGTTTCAAAAGCAGGGTCCGTCCATCTCCGCTTTAGAGCGTTTCTTATGTTTCTGTTCGCAAAGGCAAGGCTTCTGTCACAGGAAACGTGACACACACAGAAAAGACACAAAGGGTCTCTCACGAGCCATGCTGCAGCCACACCACTTCATGCCTCCTTGGGATCGCGTTGCATAACTCGCAACCTGCTTTTTCACTTCAGATTACATGGTAAGCTCTCCCCAGTCATAAAACTGTAATGTAAAACATCATGTTAAGTAACTGGATCCCGTAGCATTACATAGATAGGCCATCAACCATTAAATCATCTCCCTATTGTTAGCATCTACTCTCTCAGCAAATCATGCTTCAACCCCCCTTTGCTCCCAAGCCCAGTTTTAGAGTTTTAGACTCCATTGGATTACTGGGACAGTTTCCTAGTCAATCAGTCCACACATATTCATTTAGCACTATATATGATTGCCTTGGCCTCTTCTAGACCAATCCTGCTGAGGATACGTGATGATAATCCTGTTTCATCCCCTTGATCAGGCAGTCTTGGCTGCAGCTAGGGCTGTGGATATAAGGGAGTCCTTGTCTTACCTACTGCTTTTCAGGATCTCATCTGTTCTGACACTTGGATCTCCATCACTTAGGACCCACGCTCCCAGGACTGTGTTCTGTGCTCTCACGCCCTGGACACTCTATGTCTCACCCATTCTTCCGGGGAGTTGGAGGCTCTGGTAGGGAGGATGCTCAGAAACTGGCCTGCGGCTGGGTGGAGGTAGTTAGTGGTTTGCTGAGGTGAAGGAGGACAGAGATGGCCATCCTCAAATGTCGGCATGGAGAAAGAGGAAGATAGATGTGTCCCGCTGACAACGGCCAAGCCATGAATCCTACAGTCCCTTGACCGTTTCCCTGGAAAGGCTGAAATGGACTGACCCTGGACTATGACTCTGAACTCCTCCAGAAAGCCCCAGGTTTCTGGTTTATTGTCCTTTGGAAGGTTTTGTTTTGTGATTTGTTTTTTGCTTGTTTGGTTTTGAGACAGAGGCTCTAGCCTGGGCTATGGAAGTGAAGATGAACTTGAGTTTCTGATCTCCCTGGTTTTCCCTTCCCAGTACAGGACTAAAAGTATGTGCCACTGCTCAGATTCCATGGTAGGAAGGGTCGAACCCAGGGTCTAGTTCACGCCGAGTTAGGTTCATCCCGGGTTCCAGTTCATTGTCTCAACAGCCTGCAGTCATTGCTTTAACCCTCGCTCCCTGGATCTGAGTGCCTGTCTCACTCCAGCTTTGACTTAGGCAGCGTGAGGTTGGCAAACATGGACCATCAGGAGCCTGGACACTGCAGATTCCACATCCGTTCTTTTCCAACCCCTCTTGCACAGTTGAACTTGCTCAGGGCTCTGCCGTATTCTCAGACCACAGTGTAGCTGGGTGTCAAGGGCTTGTAAGACCCACAGGAACCTAGAGCACCCTACGCCAGCCAATCTGCTGTCAGACTGACACAGGAGCGGCCACAGATGTGCTGAGGTCTCTGCAGATCAGAAAGCTGACTTGTGAGTAAACCATGGAGAATATGTTAAGTTCGGACTTGTTTGTTACTCAGCAATGACTAGCTGATGTAGTTATTACACTGAAGAGAAAGGGGGAAGGGGGCAAAAGGAGAATACACAGGCTAAGGGACCAATAGATCAAAATACTCAGGAAACTTGAAGATCTGGATTCACCCAGGAGGAACCCCATTCCTATGGCTAGATGCGTGTTAGTCTCAGAGTTGGGCTTGGCTACCCGTTTGCTGTGGCATGCTTCCAAGTCTTCTAGAAGCCCCCAGAAACAAAGTTCTCAACTCTCACAGCACCAGAGAGATGATGCCACTTTACCCCTCCCAAGTCAATGTGGAATTCTCCCTCTGGGGCATCAGGGGACTACTGAGCAGTGGCCGTATTTCCACTTGTTCTCATCTGTTCTTCTTTATTCCCCTGCCCCCTGCCCATGGTACTGACCCCAGGCCTGGGTTTCTTGGTCGTTTGCCCCCTTGGAGCAGCCTGAGTCACTGACACTATTCTCAGCTCATAACAGCATCTCACATTCAGGCAGCACCAGGGTGGGGGAGCAGGTGTTCTCTGGGCTGGGTCAGACCACCTCCAGCGACAAGTGCCACCCCCATCTGCTTCACATCCATTTCATAGGTGCTTGTGGGGCTGCACGAGGCACAGAAACCAGAACCACACCTACAGCTCGCACGGTGCAAGTCCGTGGCTATCCCTACGGTTTCTATTTCCTCCAAAGCTGGCTTCCAAACTAAAGAAACACAAGTCCCCCTCCACTTTCCCTCAATATTACATGGTGGTTTCAATCTCATTACTATTTCATTATATGTAGCACATCTGTTACTGGGCAGGAGCCAACTATTTAATTCTATTAGATACATCTATACAGCGGAGTGATAATCTACACCAGGTTTGCGGATCAAGCACTTAATACTTGGCAGCAAGCGGCCGGAGGCCTGATACGCCAGCGAGAGAACGCAGGAGGCTGTGGCTGAGGGTTGGAGATGTCCAGAGCACTCTGCTTCATTCTTCTTCCCCGGGCCGGCATTCCAGCGCGGGAACGGAGCCCATCAACGCGTTGTTCCAACATCTGCAAGATATTGCTGGAGAGGGGAAACGCGAGGAGGGGGGAGGGAGAGGGGAAACGTTTACCTAACCAAAAGCTAACTCTTCCAAGGGGATTCATGTCAGCGCAGACTAAACGATGTGAAAGCCACAGGCACATGTGGTAGCATTTACCCCCCCCCCCCCGCAACCCTCAAGAAATGGACACAGATCCGTGTCTTGTTCAGTAACTTCATCACGGTCCACGCGCCTTCTGCATTTTCTCTGAGTCCCTGCTTGGCTTCGTTTCTGCACAGCAGACAATGGGGGCATCTCTCAACACCGCCCGGGAAAGCAGGCCCTGCGTTGCATGGAGACCTCTGGCCAAGGCCCTTGCTGCAGAGAAACGCAGGCAGGACCTGCAGGACCCGTTCCTTGTGCCCGTCCTGTGTAAGACCAAGGGATGGCTATTCTGGCTACTTTGCCCCCTAACTGTTGGTCCCCTTCTGTCAGGTTTTCCCTGTGAATTTGTATCTAGAAGGCAGGAGGGAGAGGGACGGAATGACAACAGGACTGTGGCTGGGTTCAGCTTCCCCTTCAGCGCAGAGGAAGAGCCATTTCTAAATCTCAGATTGATGAGGGGAAGAGGGGCGGGACAGGGTGAGAAGAAGCCCAGACTCTAAGATGTCATCCATCTTAAGAGGCTCCTTTATTTTTATGTATCACTAAAACAAAGAAGTCGATTCAAACTATGACATGTCAATGAAAGGACCGTGCCAGTTTCAGAGCTATTACAATGAGTGTGTATATGCCTGTGTGCATGCATGTGTCTGTGTATGTGTGTACATGTGTGTACATGTGTGTGTGTGTGTGTGTGTGCATGTATGTACATATGTGTGCGGACATTCATCTTGGGGCACCAAGCACCGGCGCCCTCTGAACAGTTTGATAACGAGCAAATTACTTAACCTTTCTGTGCCTTAGCTTCCTCATCTGTGACCTCTCGCAGCAGTGGCAAGGGTTGAACATTCACGAGTAGAAACCAATTAAAAGGGAGCTTACGTGTTCTGTGTGACTGGGTGACATGCTGCCCAACCCTCAGCCACAACGCACAGATACTAACGCTGTATCTGCTCAGTGCCCGCTCTGCTCGCACTGGCTGAGAGGCTGTGTGGATGAGGGGCGCCAGTTAAAGGAAGGAGTCCATTATGGCGGCTGTCACAAGGTAACCTGTTCCTCCTCCTCCCCCTCCTCCTCCCCCTCCTCCCCTCCTCCCCCTCCTCCTCCTCCTCCTCCTCCCCCTCCTCCTCCTCTTTCTCTTCCTCCTCCTCCTCCTCCCCCTCCCCCTCCTCCTCCTTCTCTTCCTCCCCCTCCCCCTCCCCCTCCTCCTCCTTCTCTTCCTCCCCCTCCCCCTCCTCCTCCTCCTCCCCCCAGCTAGCCACACTACATCTACAAGCACTTTCTCACCAAACCCACTGACCATACCAACCATACCAGGCTACCTTTCTTAGCCAGAAAGCTTTGGGGGAAGTCTAGGCTCTGTTATTGCACAGGTACACCACATAGAACCTGCACTCTGCTGTTGTTTTGCTGTGTGTGTGTGTGTGTGTGTGTGTGTGTGTGTGTGTCTGTGTGTGTGTAGTGCTCACCACCAGGCCCAGGTTTTGGTGCACGAGTTCCAGGCATTGGACTCAAGTCCTCTACAAGGCTACTGTTTTGCCCACTGTCTCTCCAGCTCCCACCGTGCCTGTTTTGTCACTCTCCGCCTGTTTTTGCACTTACATACTTTCTAATAAGCTTAAGCCTTCAGTGTGCCGGTTGCCTTAAGAACCTCTTTGCAGGCGACGTCACCGCGTGCTTATGCTGGCTTCTCACAGGGGCCGCCACCTGGCAGGCGGGATCGTGACTCCCGTGACCTGAACAGGTGGACTAAGATCCAGGGCAGTGAATGATATCCCAAACGCCTGCTTCCCCGAGGGCTAAGCCGTGGCTGGATGCAATGACGTGACATGTCAAATGATGCAATGACGTGACATGTCAAATTTCCGCTGCTCCCGTCAGACCCCTCTTCCTGTGGAGGGGGGTCATACGTGCCTGCCTGTTCACACAAGACTTGGATGCACAGCTTCATCAGGCCGGTGAAGTGTGAACGTTATCCAGGAAGAAACCTAGGAGCGATGGGTGAATCCCCCCAATGCCTTCCACTCTTTCGGGGTGTCAGCAAGCAAACTCCCACTCTTGGTCTTAGCCAAGAGGCTGAGAAGCTTACTGCAAACACAGGCTGTGTCATCCTCCCAGGTCCCCGTCCCCCCAGGACGTTATGGAGTGGGGTCCTTGTGGCCCCCAGAGAACACATAGTGTGAGTAAAAAGCAGGTCTTTGTCATGGTAACCTATTGAGATTGTGGGTTTGGTGTTGGCACAGCAAACCTAGCTCACCCTAACGGATGTGCTGAACCCTGTAAACGTGCCTTTCATGCAGGGGGCCTCTGCTCTCTGCTTCCCCACCAGGAAGCACTTAGGTAAGCTCAGTGGCCAGATAATGGTAGCCTCTGCCTCACACTTCAGAGTCATCAGTCTTCTTACCTCGCACCATAGAGCCCTGAATCTGATCACTGATCCTGAACCAAGGTGGTACCCTGGCCAGTGACATTAGGATTTCAATGAGCAAATGTACTTAGTTCCTCCCATCCTCAAGGCTCCTCTGAGTCCTAATGGGTTTTTTTTTTCTGCCTTTCACTTGTCCAAAGAGATGCTCTCTGTCTGTCTGGTCAAATAGAGCTCCTGTGTGGAATCCCTGTCCTGATCATTCTCCAACTGTCTCCTTCCTAACTCCACATGCACCAATCACAGTGCACTGGAGAAAATGTTCTCAGCCAACCAGTGACTCGGAAATTGGAGGCCCCATATCTAATACACAGCGTACAGTGTCAGATACACAGGAGACACCTACACGCATGTGTCAAGTGAATGGTTAGTGTGTGGGGAAATCCTGCCAGCATGGGAAGCCACTGCAGGGGAATCCCAACACGGCAAAATTATTGTCCATAAGAGTCATATGGCTTCTGCATATGGCTACATTTCTATGGTTTTTACAAAGGTTGATTACTTCCTCTGCCTCAGCTTCTCCACGGAAGAAAGAATGGACATGACAACACTGTTAGAAGGAACATGGGATGATGTCTTAGCTTTGTTATCTGCTGCTGCGATAAAAAAAAAACACTCTGATTACCATAACATAGGAAGGGAAGAGTTTATCTTAGGCCACAACTCCAGGCTATGTCCATCAAAGCAGAGAGGCCAAGTGGCAGAAACGAGCGGCCAGCCACATCCACAGTCAAGATCGGAAAATGAATGCATGCATGCCTGTTTGCTTTCTCTACTTTGTATAGTTCAGGATCCCAGCTTGGGGAATGGTGCCACCAACAGTGGAGGGGAGGGGTCTTCCCACCTCAACAAAAATACCAGACACACACAGAGGCCAACTCATCTAGACAATCCCTCACAGAGATTCTCTGCCGGGAGGTTGCAGACTTTGTCCAGCTGGCAAGCTAACCATCACAGATGAACCCAACCCCAAACATCCAAGAGATTCAGGCTTCTGTTTTGCTTGTGTGGGAACTTGGGCCAGCATCTTACCTCTCTAGATGTCAGTTTCCATGCACTGTGCTAAGTGGTGGGGTGGGAGGAATTGTTGGGCTCCTTTCTGCTTTCACCATCCATGTATCCTGTTGTAAAGGCAATTGTGTCCCCTCCAAGGTCACTCTTCATCCTCCATACATCGCATGGGACCCTACTGAGAGGTGCAGTCTCTACAGGGTTGACAGGAGATCATCGGCTAGGCTTTAGTGCCGATGGCTGGTGTGCTTATCTTTTAAAAAGGAGGGATTTGGGCTTGGAGACAGGCTCACAGAGAGCATAGCATGGAAGCATGAAGACCACCAACCACAAGGTCTGGAGCAGCCTCTGCTCACAGCTCTCAGATAGGACCAATCCCTTACCGCACGCTGACTTCACACATGCAACCTTCAGGACTGCGTGGTGACATTTGCCCTGTAGGCCTCTTGCCTTAGGGGACAGCATCCCTAGACAACCAGTGCCAGGTCTCAACTGCTTAAAGCCCTAGAGCTGTAACAAACCGTGCCTTTTGAGTCAGACACCGTCTGGTAAATAAAAATGGGGTTGGGAGCTAGCTGCGATGGGGGCACACCTATAATTTTAGCACTTGGGGCACAGAGAAGCCCAAACGTTGCTGTGAGTTTGAGGCCAGCCTGGACTGCACAGTGAGATCCTATTAAAAGCAAGCAACAACAGCCCAAACCTAAGAAGACTGAAAAGCATGGACTGGAGAGGCGGCTCAGCTATTGAAAGCTCTTGCTATTCCCGCAGGGACCCAGATTTGATCCTCAGCATCTAGAGCTCAGCATCTGTAACACTGGTTCCAGGGGACCTCATGCCCTCCTCTGGTCTCTGTGAACACCAGGCGTGCAAACGGTGCAGACATGCATGCAGGCAAAACATCCGGACACGTAAAATGAAAGCTAATTGCTTACCTAATGAAACAAGGAATAATTCCCCGCCAAAATGAAGTAGGGGAAGAAGAGGCATTCTAGCCCAGCTGGAAACATCAGGGAGAGTCTAAGGCACGTCACCATCCTGTGTGTTTGAGGATTGGCTTAGACTTAATGTAGCTCCCGGGCAGGGCTGGAGAGGTAGGTTAGGCGCCATGGTGGTTTGAGTGAGGAATGTCCCCATAGGCTCGTGTATTTGAGCACTTGGTTTCTGGTTGATGGAGCTGCGTGGGGAGGTTATGGAGCTTTATGGGGGTGCGGTATTTTAGAGTTTGTAACCTTGGCCCACTTCCGGTTAGCCCTGTCTGCTTTCTTCTCTTGGGCCAAAAACAAACTCTTCTTCAGGTTGTTTTAGGTCATGGGGTTTCATCGCAGCAGATCTGAGCAATACTAACCCAGGCCCGCTCTTGATGAATGGCCGGGCAGAAGGGGTTTTCACTCTGATAGTTAGTTGCTGTTCCAGATTGTTACGGAAGGATTCTATAAGGATCTGAGTTTGTAAAAGGTCAAATGTAATACTATCCAACATACTGGAACAAGGGAACTCAAGTTGCCGCCATAAATCACGAAGTCACAAAAGATTCAAGAGTGCCTGACTTTCCGTGACATAGGCACGTCTCCCTCCAGCCACCAACCGAGATTCCAAAGAACCTACTTTGTTGGTCAGGTTTCTGGCACCTATGATCCCTTGGCAGTGACACTTCAGCCGTTGTCTAGGTAGTGGCTCGGTGGTATCCAGACACAGCCATCCTAGAGGATCATTGTTCCCAGTAACCAGTCTCTTCCAGAGTTGGGAAGCCCAAGGTATTGCAGCACCAAGACCTGGGAGGTGGAGGCAGGAGGATCAGGAGTTTAACTACACAGAACTACACAGAAAGTTTAACACCAGACCCGCTACATGGAGTCTTGTCTGAAGAACAAAATCTTGAAGCATCTGACTGGAACAGGGACAGAGTCTGTCATGAATTTTGTGGCACTGGTCTGGCCAAGGAGGACCCCAGTCTCAGTCTGACCTTCACATAACATGCCTCCCTCTGCTTTTTTTTTTTAACTTTCCACGTCAGGATCCCCATCACTCCAGATGCAGAGGCCTGAGTATCAGCCTGGCCTTTGGGCCTCAAGAAAACACCTGTCTCATCATCCAACAGAATCTTCCTTTAGGCAAATGAACTTCCCATCTGCAGAACTGACAGCATGTCCCTGGACCCAACTCTGGAGGACACTCTATGATACAAGGCTATGCAATATGCCATTCTGAAAACGGACTATCAGCCTCCTAGCCAGGGTAAGGTCTAGCTAGCTATACCACCTGGACTGCCAATGACTGCTACCACTCCCAACCCCCCCAGTACATCAGAAAACTCCCTTCCCCAACTCAGAACCGCCACCTTCTTTCTAGAGAGCAGCACACGCTGTCCTGTTCCTGATCTCCTACACACACACACACACACACACACACACACACACACACACACACACACACGGGACTGACGGCCTCATTTTGAAGGTACCCAGGGGCCCACAGACAAATGGTGCAGCTCAGAAGCCAGAGGCTCAAGTTACTCTGGAGCTGCTCCCCCCCCCCATTTCCCACTCCGCTCGAGTGCTCGGGAACAGGCCTTTTCCATCTGCCTGTCTCCTGCTTGCCGGGGAGCTGGCCCAGGACTCTGGAGAATGGAGCATGGGCTTGGAATGGGATTCCAAGCCCATGAGTGACAAGCAGCTAATTTCCAAAGCTGTGCAGCGGATATTTTTTCTTCCCTCAACCCTCTGGGAGAAAAAAAATGATGCAAATGAAATACCCCCAAGGGGGAGCAGCTTGTTGTAACTTATGATTAATCTTGGAAAAACCACATGAGTTAAGCATTCCAGTCCTGAAGCTAACCAAAACCCAGGAACGTGATATGGCCCCCGGCTCTCTCCTTCCAGAACCTTTATGGGGAGCAGGTCATTGCTGCCCAGTCAGCCACCTTAGTTGGAACCAACTAAGAAAACGGCAGCCTTGAAGTCAGTTTTGGGAGAAGCCCTCGTCAAAAGGGCTTCTCCCAACCAACATGTCTTTATAGGTTTTGATTTCCTGGGGTCTTTTTCCCTACCTTCTTCATACCCGTATAGTACTGGGGTCCCATGGTTCTTCATGATGCTGTAGGGCTGGAGACCATCTCATCCCTCCCTAAGGCATCAAGAAGACGCAGGCATGGCTGATGGCGGTAAACAGCTCCTGGAGACAAAGGATGAGTCGTGGCCGAGGGGCGTCTTCCAAAGCAGGGCATCTCACAGAGAATAGGAAATGATGCCGTTTTAAGGGAAGAGATGGAACTGAAAACGGCAATGTTAGACAAATAAGCTTTTTCCTTCATACACGAAGAATTTAGACGCATATGGGGTGTGTCTCTGTTTGGGGCATGGGGGGTGTTTGTGTGTATGTATGTGGTATGTGTGTGTGTGTAACAGAAGGGAGGGACTTGTAGGGGAAAGGGAAACAAGAGAGGGTAATCTGGGGGAAGAAAAATAGAACGTTTTTCTCAAATGTGTACTCTATACCATGAAAGCATAAGGGATACCTTTGGTAGGGGGGCATCAGGAGGAGGGGAGCGGAGATGGGCATTGAAAATGAACAAAGTCCAATGTACATGCATGTATGAACGTGCCATAAGGAAACTCATTATTTTGCATGCTAACTAAATATGAAAAACAAAGCATAAGCAAGCCACCTGTCCCCTAAGATGGGGACCCTTGCTAGCTGACCTGCTCTAACTATAAAGAATTCAACCCTCTACCCCATCCCAGGCTTCTTCTGTTCCTCATGCCGAAAGTGTCGCTAACAGTGCTCACCTTACCACTGAGATGTCTTGGGGAAGCAAAGTCACTGAGGCCACCCGGTCACCTGTCTCGGTCCCCTCCGGCATTTACATCGTCCCGTTAATAAATGTGAAATGAGCTAACACATGTCCTTAAGACGTTCCCAGCACACAGCAAGGGCTACCCAAGTGCCGGCCATTCCTCAAGGGTGGGGCACGGATAAGCATGGGCCCACTCCCTGTCTGTTGCGCCTGTGACATTTTTCTGAGGATCCAGTTGGGAAAGACGTTCTCCATCCTGACTGTGAGCCCCCTCACACCCGTGTCACCCCAGAAGTGAGGTGGAAGATGTGGACAGATCTACTTTAAGTGAGGAAAACTTAACAGGATCCCCTTGAGTTTCAGCTGTCACAACGTAAAGACTTTTTTTTTCCTTTGTTGAGACAAGGTTTGTATAATCCAGGCTGGCCTTGAACTTGCAGAAATGCTTCTGCCTCATGGCCTCCTAAATGTTTTGGATTAGACGAGTAAGCCACCATGCCCGGTGTAGAAAGACAGTTTTAGGGCCAGGCATAGTGGTAGACACCTCTAATCCCTGCGCTGGGAGGTGAAGGCAAAAGGATCAAAAGCTCAAATTTGGCCTAGTCAGTGCTGAGGCCAGCAGGAACCACACCAGACACCGCCTCAAGAAACAAGCAAGGAAACGGATGTTACCCTTAAAGTAACAATCACTGAGGCAAGAGACAGTCTGAAGTGCAACTTTTGTCCTTGAATTTTACCCTTCTCAGCGTTTGGCGGGAAGTGTCCCTATTGCCTATGTTTCTTGTCTATTTAGGGTTTATTGTTTGTTTCATTGAACTTCTAAACATTTGTTTTCCGGGATATATCAGAGTGCTATGGTTCAACATGAGGAGGATAGTTGGGTTTTTTTGTTTTTCCTTTTGTTTTTTCTCCCACTACCCAACAGTGTTTATTCTGGAGCTGGCTTCCTGGTAACTGGCCTCAAAAGCTGTCAGGGGTACCCCGAGGGTGGTGTGAGACCCCCATCTTTCCCTAAAGGAAAGGAAACCACATTGCTGTCACGGCGTGGGAAAGCCCATGCAGGAAGACTGGGGGTGTCCTAGAGTGAAGGCTTCTACATCAGCAGCCGGTAGCAGCAGCTTCCTTCCCAGCCCTGATTTTAATTAGCCTCTTCCACAAGGAGTCTCCGCTCCATCTGAGCTGATGGCCCCTGATTTATGCGCGTCGATCCTGTTTACAAACATGAAAGCCGACCAGCAGTGTTTGAACTTTAGGCACCGCCATTGGTTATCGATAAGGACAGGGGTCTCAGCAGGTGGCATGTCAATAGCGCCAGGTCAATATTCCACTCAGGAGGATCTAGGCCCTGCTGCCCGGCTGGGGGAGAGGAGGTGGCCACTCTGGGCCTCGTCTGCAACTTTTTCACCTTTCCCCTCTCCAGGGGCCGTCTGCTTTCCCAAGTTTGCGCCCCAATCGTACCGTGTTGGGCCCATCTGGTGATTTTAAGGGCAATAGGATAAAGACACCATTTGGAACTAATACTTTTTCTTTTGGTGATGCTTAAGGTCAAGGCGCCCGTGAGAAGCTCAGTGTGTGGCCTGTGGCCCCTGCCCTTCGCCCCTCAAGCTTCTGGAAGTCAGAACTGTCGCAATCAGAGGCAGAGTCAAGCGGCCAGAGCCAGCCTGTAGCTGACCCGAGTGTCATCTGGAGCTGCAGGGGATGGGATTGGGAGAGGCTAAGACTTCAGACTGGAAGAAGCCAGGAGGAGGGCTCCAAACTCTGGGCTGGAAGGACAGACAACAGCATGGGTGGTGTGACTCGATCTCGATGGGGATCCACCCCCGGAGGCTGCTAGCTCCGAATGAGTTTGGGCCGCACACCGCACATGTGCCTGAAGTTCTAAGCTTCTAGTCACCAGCTTTCAAACCTAACCCCTTCCCCTACTCTCAGAGTGTCAAGTATGCAGACAGACAGAGGAAACCCCTATGAGTCTGACCATGGCCACCAGGACTTCAGGAAGGGAGAGTCTGCTGCTTCCCGGGAGTCTCCTGCCCCGCTCCCCTCACACCTTGGCTCATTGGCCCCGCCCGTCCGTTTCATACCAGCCTAAGAATGCTGACCAGTGTATGTGACATTTGGGTTGCCTGGCTCTCAGGAGCGTAATGAGCTGGACTGGAAGGCACAATTCCCCAATCCTGTCCCCTGATGGAATAAATGACTGGAGTGTGAGAGAGACAGCTGCCCCCGGTGTCACCCTTTGTGTGGGTGTGGGTGTGCCGGGGAAGTGTGGTGAGATACTTTGTGTGTGGGGGGGGGGTGCTGTGTGTGAATGTATGCACGTGTATGTTTTGGTGCACTTGCATGTGTGTGAGTGTGAACATCAGGTATGTTCATCTGTCACGGTCTACCTTCCTCGGTGTGGGGTCTCTCACTGGACTGAATTTTAACTCATTTAGCTGGACTGCCTGGTCAACGAGCTCCAGGGACTCACCTGTCTTTGCTCCCCACCCAAGCCCCCGCAGTGGGGTTCCCAGCCCCAGTGTGCCTGCTTTGCACACAGGGTGCTAGAGATCTGAACTTAGTTTCCCCACACTGTAGCAGTAAGCACTCCACTGCCCGAACCATTTCTCAGGCACCAAGGAGGCCGGCGGCTCTTGGAGTCACCTCCAGCTTCAAGTTTCTGAAAGCCTCTCTGAGCTCCCTGCACCGTGTTGGTTATTCTTCAGTGGGATAGCATGGACTGCTCTCTTCACCCCTGTGTTTAGAGCTCGGAGGTTCTGGAACCATTTTGCTAAAAACAAGCTGTAGTCACTACCTGTGCATCCAACCAGTTAGGTTGTAAATCGGGCTTTTGTTTCCCCCTAACCCTTTTCTCTACCGTTCCCCTCCTTGCTAATTGGCAGAAAACTAATGAACAAGGCACTGTCTGAGCAGATGTTCCTTGTGGAAAAAGGCAGAGTTGGAGTTTTTCCTGCCTTAAAAAAATTCCTTTTGAACACATCAAGAAGATACCTGCGCGTGAAAAGCCGGAGTGAAGAGGCGGTTACCGTGGAGAGTGCAAAAAAGCACGCAGAGGAGCCGGATGCTTGTTTGTGTGTGCAATGCACGAGCATTGTCTCTTTTGTCTTAATTTCCTTGCATCTTTTCTTTCCTTTCCACGCTCATATTTGGCTGGAGCTCGTAATTAGCAGCTAGGCCTCTGGGACCTAATTAACCAATTCAATTAACAAGAGGAGCGCACAAGTCACCCTGACATTTGTCAGCCTTTAGTGGGCACGTAGGGCCGGCAGCTTCAGCCGCCACATTAGTGCTGATTAGCTCGTTTGTGACTGGCTCTCACTCTGCCGTCCTGGAGGGAAGCCGTTAAGTCACACTGCCCAGAGCTAAGGGGTCAGTAGGTTGCCCCTCACAGGTCACTAGGAAACTCCTGACCAGATCTCCCTGTGGGCCATAGGCTCTATACTAATCCATGCCAAAACATGCCTCTGTTTCTCCCAAGTTCCCATGAAAAGCCACTTTGGGCAGCTGGAAAAGCTTGTCTGTCTCTCCAGGGGTGGAATTCTGCAAAGGTTTCTGGATAAGGGAAGGAGCCCTTTAAATTTCATTGCTGTTAAGACTTAGGAGGCAGAGGCAGACAGATCTCTGTGAGTTCGAGGCCACACCTAGGCCTCGAGGGGGCTCCAGGACAGGTGCCAAAGCTACAGGGAAACCCTGTCTCAAAAAAAAAAACCACAAAGATTTGGGACCTCTTGTATCTTCATTCAGGCACTGCCTTTGTCCTTAGAGTAGATTCATTGTAGCACCTTCTAGGATGCAAACAGTTATCTATAAAACGCTGCAGCCATCTTTGCCTCTGATTTGCCATTTCTCCAGGAAACCCTGATTTATTAACAAGCAAAGAATCCTAGATAGGTAAGACGGTGGTAGTGGTGGAGGTGGTGATGATGATGATGGTGATGGTGATGGTGGTGATGATGATGATGGTGGTGATGATGATGGTGGTGGTGGTAATGGTGTTGGTAACTGGTGATGCTCAGATGCCTGGGTTAACAGATGACAAGGAGGTAGCTAAGCTCAGAAGCATTAGACTCCTTGTAATATGTCCCCCAGGGTGGTTCTTTCCCTTTCTCTGAGTCTCCAGTGTCCAAGGAAGTTTCCAAAGCCTGGTTGCACTAGCTTGCAGAAATACCCGAGCATCATCTAGAGACTGTGTTTGGCCACATGTAGCCAAGAAACAGTGCCAGCAGAGGAAAATATTGTTCTCAGAGGGGGGGCAGCTGAGCCCGGGTACCAATATTTCCATCTCCCTCTTGTCCTTCTAGGCCATTTTCTTAAACACTAGGGGAGCAAGTCCTCCTGGTTGCAAAATGGTGGCCCCATGACTCCAGCAATCATGACTGCTATTCTAGTGAGGAACAGAGGGAGGCAAGAAAACGTCAAATGCTCAACTTCCCTTTTATTTAAATAAAAGAACCAATAACTTTCCAGGAAACTCTACCCTGCAGACAACCACTTCTGGCTGACCCGACTACAGGGCATGCTAGGAAACTGTTTTTTCCTTGGGTTGAGTGCATTACCGTGCAGCAAGACCCTTGCACAGAGGGGTTGGCCCTTGCTCGATGGACCCCACACGGGTACTTGCACAGCTCCTAATAATTGCTCGATCAACCCCACACAGGTACTCGGACAGCTCCTAATAATTAACCTCCCGTCATCCTGCTGGTTAGTGGCAGTCCAGTGACTTGGCTTTAGATGTGCCACATTCAAAGAATGTTTCTTCCCTCCCTCCAATCTTACGCACAAGCCGTGAGTTCTTCAGTGCTTACTGTGAAGCCCACGGCAGACATCCCAGTCACCAGCATTCCCTACCCCCTCTTCCCACCAAAAAACCCAACCAACCAAACAAAACAAACAAACAAGCCACTGGGCTGAAAACCCCAGAACACACACTTGGTTTTCAGTTGGCCTCTGTTGCTTTCGTGGTGCCCAGCTGCACGCTAATGGGGCACATATGGGTCTCATTTCCCAGAGTGCTCACCCGCATAAGCCCCCAGAAGAACCTGGCTTGCTACCCTCTGCCCCTTCCTGTAACCCGCTCCCCCCCACAACCACGCACCCACACAGAGCTGACCCAGTCAAGCTGGAGATACACCGTGGGTTGTGCAATTAGACTAGAGGAGAAAACAGACCCCCGTTTCTAAAGGTGACTCCTACCATGGAAATCAGACTCCATTAATTGCAGGCCTCTATTGATTCATTACCACAAAACAGCCTGGCTTGCTTGCCTGGGGCATAACCTTTCTCCACAGAGGGAGCCGGACATTCTTTACAGGTAATCTGCAGGGCCCAACAGCAAATACCCAGAATGGAGACTATTCATGTAGGAACACTGTAGCAGGCCCTATTGTTCTGCCTATTGTTCCCTCACAAAGAGCAACGGGCAGGTGAAATCTATTTTAGCGGGGAAGGCTCGACAGAAATCCTTGCTACGGAGCGTTTGATACTGATTATAGAGTCGCATCAGGGAACAGTGCTGAAAGGGGAAAGTCAGTTTTATTCCTGAACTTTGGAGGAGACAGCCTCTCCTGTGCTCCGGCTCACCAGGACTCGGGCCTCTAAGTGGGGAGTGAGGGTTCTGTGTTGTGTTGTGTTGTGTTTTTGTTTGCTTTTAATGATGTTCGGTGAGAATGGGCTTTTAAGCGGTGGCCGAAGGGGAGAAAAAGCCAGGGAGAAAAATAAAAGATATTACAGTGTCACATGCCGGCAACATATGTTACTCTGAGATCATTTCCATTTGAGAAACGTGTTTCCCGGGGACGGAGGCCGTGAGCTGTGAATGATAATGAAGGGTGTGGCTGCTCAAGAGTTGGTGATCCTAAACGGTACCATTTGGTACGTTGGATCCAGTGCAGGAAACGGCAACTTGACTCTGTTTTGCGCTGGCCACTGTTCAGCGGGCGGCAGAGATGCTACGAGCTCCCTCCTCTGACTAGGCACACTTCCGAGGCTTCTGCCAGCCGTGCTACCTGCGTGAGGGCTGGGGAGAGCCTGACAGGTGACTCAAAGTTTGGCAGAAATGAGACCAATGCTAAGATTTTTGTGCCGCCCAGTAACAGAGACAGGAGCGGTGAGGAGTGCGGCTGGCCCAGCTAAGGAGTGTGGAGACTGGAGGACAACCATGGCTTCTCCTCCTCCATGGTAATTTCTAGCAGGAAGCATGGTGCTGTGGGGAGACCAGGAGACCAGCAGCGCTTTAGCTTGGGGTGGTGTGTGCATATGGTGGGAATTGTTGATCCCGCTGATGGAGAGTAAAGACCATTACCCAAATTCTTTGGTCAAATTAAGCAGCTTTGGTTTTCTGTCAGACTGGGTTATCTCATAAAGCTGGGTTTGAAAAACAGTGTTGAACCCAGTAGAGGGTAGAGATTATATAGCCAAAAAACCTACAAGACTAGGGTTTATTGGTATTGTGTTTTTGTTTTGTTTTGCTTTTAGGGTTAGGAGATTTCCAGAAAACTTTGGATTCCATAGGAACTTGGTTGAACATTTTTAAATTATTTGACAGAACATCTTATCTTATCAGGCTATACTCAAGGTGTAAGTCAAACTCCATAGGGTGGGGAGCATGTCAAATTCCAGAAACAGCTTAAAGCATGGTCAACTTGAATTGTGCAACAAACTAAAGTGAACATATATATATATATATGGCTTCCATCTTTAAGATGGAGTCAGGCTGGTACATCAGCATATCCTACTTACCAGCCAGTCTGCACTGGTACCAGGCAGGCAAAGGCATGGGGCAGCGAGGATGGTTACCCACTATCTGAGCTCTTGCTGAAGGACTGAGGCTGCCCATCTGACCTGTCCCAGTGGAAGCATCCAGGCACACACAAAGAAAAGGGCCGCGGCGGTACCCATTCCCTGGCTGGTGTAGCAGGAGACTGAATCAGGGAAGTGGGCGATCCCGTTGGTTGTTTGAGATTCTATATTCCACAAGTATCTAGAGAGACAGAAGCCAAGCAGATGAGGGAAGCAAGGGCTGCTGACTTTGAGCTTGCTACGTAGAGCACAGGCCACCATCATCTGTGCTGGGTGAAGACTCAGAGGCAGGCAAGACAGCGTGGAGGAGTTCTCATAGAGAAAGTGAGATTGGGGGTGTGCCCTGACTAGCGGCTATAGGCCGCCAAGTTACTGACGAGTTAGCTAGACGGCGCATCCGTCAGATTAGTTAAATTCCGGCAGTCTGCTTTCTCTGGTCGTCTTCGTTCGTGAGTAGTGACAATATTAGAGGTAGCTGTCAGCTACTACAGAGGTCATTGTTTGGTTTCCTGGACGTTGTCACTAGAGGCGGCAGTTGGGTCCAAGCAAGGCAGACATACAGCGTACATTTGACACCGATGACAATGCGGAGTAATTCTCTGGTAGCAGAAATCTTCGTTTTTGCAGGACTCTGGCCCCCTGGGTTATTCACCGTAGACAGGAAGTGTCCCAGGCTGTGGGATTTTATATCTGTGTTGCATCTGCTGAGACATTCAGCCTCTTGCGCGCGTGTGAAGCTTTTAAGTTGGGGCTTGTCAAACTCAGCCCTGGGCTTCTCTCTAGCTTGGTCCAGCCCGGCCTCCCTTGTCATTCTCCTCCTCAGGAAGATGGAGACAGCTCTATCTACTGCTTTGACGCACCTTTGTCATGGCCCCAGTCCTCCGCTTAAGGACTTATGTATGCATTCTTCCGCACCAAGTGTCCATCCTGCATAGCCCTGGGGATTTGAGCTGACTGGAACAGTGAGGGCATGAAATGACAGACAGGCACACACAGAAAAGCTGCGATTAGCTGGGCTGGGCTACCCGACGGAGACGCCACTGCACCCCTGACGTTCGTGTTTGTGCTTACTGGATACAGTTGAACAGAGAGGCGGGGTACACGGCTGACTCAAGGGTGCAGGACTTGTGGTGTACAACCGGCTCAAGGAGGCAGGTTTGGCTAAGCTCGGTGGGAGCCGTCTCTATAGTACAGGAGTCTTCAGGCTGTAGACATCCAGGGGAAAAGGCGACAGTGGACATTTTCTGGACCAGATCTCACTCTGCCTCCAAGCCTTGCCTGGTGAAGGTTTTGCCATTTCCCCCGGGTCTAAGGCATTGTGGGACCTAACGTGGCTGTGCCCCTCTTAAGAGCACACATTCACAGCCGGGGGTTGGTGACACACTCCTTTAATCCTAGCACTCGGGAGGCAGAGGCAGGCGGATCTCTGTGAGTTTGAGGCTAGCTCTGGTCTACAGAGGGAGTTCCAGGACAGCCTCCAAAACAATACAGAGAAGCCCTGTCTCAAAAATACAAACAAACAAAGATTTATTTCAAGAGCACACATTCACTCAGAAATTGGTTCACCTGCAGCTTCCCCTACTCCCCACCTCAAAGGTCTCTGGAACTTGACGCTGTCCTTGACTACTTCACACAGGAGACAACGTGTCACTCTGTCAGCTACCGACTAAAGCAAGGAGGGCCTCATGTGTACCTCTCCTTCCTTTGTTCCCAGGTCTCCATAGGGTCAGGTAGTCACTGTAAGTGTGGGCAAATTTCACCTCTTCTTGGCTTCTGCACCTCTTGAGTCTAATCCTCAGGGTTAATATTCCCACCTTGTGGTGGAGGACATGTGTTCAGTTCTCTACATGCTGTTACACAGCTAGATTCATGTTCCCAACCCCACAGTTGAGACACAGAGCAGTCTCGTGGCCATAAGGGTCTTCCCCATTGTCTCTAACAGTATCCATATCCCTCTACCTTTACCTGCCATTGAAATCCCTGGAACCTGCTAACGTGTTCTCCTCATAGATAGATGATACACAGATAGATAGATAGATGATTGATAAATAGATGATTGATAGATAATAGATGAGAGATAGGTAGATAGATGATAGATACATAGATGCATAGATAAACAAGAGGTAAATAGGCAGATGATAGATTATTGATAGATAAATAGATGATTGATAGGAAATGATAGAGAGGTAGGTGGGTAGATAGATGATAGATAATTGATAAATGAGAGATATAGACAGACAGATGATAGATAGATAGATTAGATAGACAATAGATAGATGATAGATAATAAATGAAAGATAGACAGATGATAGGTAAATAGACAGATAAGAGATAGATGAGAAATAGATGATATATTAGTATGGATACATAGATAGATAGATGATAGATAGATATATAGATAGATATAGATTTTTTTTCATTTCAAGAGTGCTGTTTAAAAGGAACCATATCACATGTAACTTTCTGAGATTGGCTGTGGTACCTATGTATTGTTCCAGAAGACTCATCTGAGTTATTTTGCCTATCAATAGGTCATTACTCTACTGAGCAATATTCCACACCTTAAGTGGACCACTGTGATGATATTTTGTTTATGATGTAACAGATAAAGCTTGTCTGATGAGCAGAGAAGCCAAGCATCCAGTCACTAGATCTTACGTCTATCAGACTGAAATGGGTGATCCTGTCTCCATGAATCCTCAGACTGCACTGCTCTCCACCAAACCTCAGACTGTCTCAGACTGCATCTCTCTCTTGTCTTCCGCCTTATCTTCCTCTCACCGCCCAGTTATATCACTCCGTCCTCACCTCCCTAGTACCGGGATCAAAGACATGGAATCCCAAGTGCTGAGATCACCTTTGTGTAAACTCTGTTTCTTTTTTAGACTGAATCAGTTTTGTGTAGTTCAGGATGGCCTTGAACTCACAGAGATCTGTCTGCCTCTGTCTCCCAAGAGCTCTGGGATCCAAGGTGTGTGCCAATGCCTGACCTCTGTAACTAACTAGTATGGCTAGCTTTGCACTCTGATCTTCAGGCAACCTCTATTAAAACCTAAACAAAATACCACCACAGACACAGTTCTTTTTTTCTTAAACCTGTGAAGAACATCTGGATTTTTTGTAGGTTTGGGATGTTAAGAATAAAGCTGCAGAGGACATTTGCCTATGGTTGTCCATGCAGATATGGTTTCTCTTCTGTGAGGGGCACAATCACGAGGTCACACGTTTAGTCTTAGGGAAACTGCTCAGCTGCCTTCCCGACTGATGGCGCTGTCCCGGCTAGCGAGGAAGCAAATGACGAACTTTGTCAGCCTCTTCTCCAGCCTGTAGTGGACAGGCATCTTGCCATGGCTTGAAGTTGTCTTTCCCGCGTAGCTTATGATACTAACATCTCATGCTCTCATTAGCATTACTGCCCTTTTCTGTGTGAAATGTCTGTCCTTATCCTGTGCCCATCCTTTGCTGGTACCCCATGGGTTTTTTGTTTGTTTCTTTGTTTGTTTTTGTGGGTGGTGGCGGTGGCATGGGGTTTGAGAGCTGCTTATAAGATGCATTCTGGACAACCCTTTGCCAGACATGTGTCTTGGAACGTATTTTCTCACAAATACGTTTTGAAGAGCTCTCTAGGACACACGTAGCCTCTTCTTCAAACCCTGCTCCACAGATGACAACTTTCTGTTGACGTGGTAAATCACCATGGCCAAAGGCAGCATGAGGTAGGAAGCTTATCCTGGCTTAGGGCTACATCGGGCTACGTCGGACTAAGAGTCCATCCTAGAAGGTGGAGATAGCTGTATGTATGCTGACAGAAGCAGAAGATGGGAGACTGTGTTTTTAACAGGAAGCAGGAACAGGAAGCAAAGAGCAAACAGGAAGTAGGGTGAGGCTCCAAACTCCCAAACCCTGACCTTCCTCCAACAAGACTGCCCCTCCAGATAACACCAGGGGACCAAGTGTTCAGATGGCTGAATCACTACTCTGCTTACATTTCTCCATTTCAACCTCTCCTACCTGTTGGGGAGAGAATAACCTTTGTTTAGGAAAAAAAAACAATCACCGTATACTTTTCTACAGGTCTAACCTGGACGCCAATAGTCCAACATGGAGAAATGAGGAGAGCTTGCCTTCTCCAGCAGCAGCAGCAGCTACTTGGAGGAGCTCTTTGAAAACAACTTATTTCCTTTTCCTGCATCTGCTTCCTACATCACACAAGGGCATGCTGTTCAGTTCCTTCTTTTCCTGGGTAAAATGGCCGGATGAAGCCACACCGTGCAGGAGAAACACTCTGAATTCCAGATCTCCAGGGTCTAGGATACAAACTTGGTTGTGATTACTTCAGAGGGTGAAATTAGGAAGCACAAGACCCCATTATCCTATCAGGAAGGAAACACTAGAAGAAAGACTGTGCACTCACAGACATCCCCTAAAGTGCTCTTCCCAGGTTTGGTATCCAGCCTGGTCCATGTTTATGGAAGGGATCCATTGAGCCAGGAGCTATAGTGGGCTTGAATAAGATGATGGGCAAAGCACACCTGACCCCACACTCTTGGGGGGGTTTACTCTGTAGTAACCACAATCCACTTTCCCAGCTGCAATCACCACACCCCCTTTCTTCTTTTCTCTGACCCCCCCTTATCCGCAGCGTGAGAGGCACTCTTGAAAAGGCCTTGCAGTTGTCAAGTTCCATCCCAGAGATGTTGACGTCCTTCAGATGTGTGCCTGATCCCCACTCACTGGGTCCCTGAGTTGCCGGGTTCCCCGCTGAGAAGCAGGGTGGCCTCCCGCCATCAGGCACAGAGTTTCTTCCCCTGGGCTCAGGTAGAATGCGCTTGTGCCCAGATGCCACAGCTGGCAACAGCCACGAGCGTGCCAGGGGTCCGGGGTAGGGAGTGGGGGTCGGGGAGGGTGGGTAGACAGTGACTCTGGGTCAGCTTCAAGAATGAACAGTTTTTACTTTCCCCACTGCTGCCCGTACACTGTTTGGCTAACTACTAAAGATGACACTTTGACCTCAGAACACACCACGCTTCCGTGAAGGCTCCTAGAGCTCAGCACCATGCTCCTCCCTCCCCCCGACTCTTCCTCTAAGCATCAACAGCCCACTACACACAGGAACCCGAGGAAGGTTCACTTGGCCTTCTCTCCAGCTCCAGCGGGTGAAGGAAACCAGAAGGCAGAGAAGGTGGTGATGGAAAATTTTGGAAAGGCGCTGGACGCTTGGTTCAGTACAGAAGAAAAACGAGAGAGCAAAGCTGCCTTTAGCTTTGGGGAAGGCACACAAGCTAAAAGATGGAGAGTAGCCGGGCGGTGGTGGCACATGCCTTTAATCCCAGCACTTGGGAGGCAGAGGCAGGCGGGTCTCTGTGAGTTCGAGACCAGCCTCCGAAGCCACAGAGAAACCCTGTCTTGAAAAAAAAAACAAACAACAACAAAAAGATGGAGAGTAATATAGGGGTGGTCTCGTGTTGAAGATGGAACTTGTAGGAAAATGAGAATCGGGCAAGTCTTCAGACAGGAGAAGATCAGTAAGCCCTCGGGGTGGTCTTTAGAAATGGACCCCGGAGTTCCATCAGCTGGAAAAGGCAAGTTGAATCTCATACTTGGGGACTAAGGCTGCTGCCAAGGCCACAGACCAAATCTTACACCAACCCGAAAGCCCACTTTGAAGACATCACTGTGGGTGGCCCCCAAATGTAATTTTTCCTAATATGCTTCCTGAAACTCCTTCGGATAGATGCCATTGGTTCTCCTGGGGTCTTTGAGAACTGCAGATGCAAGTGGTACCCATGACTGAGACAACACAGGCGAAAACAAGAGGACCCTGGGAGCTCGGTGGCCAGTCAGTCCAGCCAGCTGATGAACTCCAGATTCAGCGAGAGACTCTGTCTCAAAACAAAAATGAAGGAATAAAAACCCAAACAAAAAGGAACAAATAGAGGGCAATTGTGATTGAGAGAGACATTCAGTGTCAACCATGGGCCTTCACACCCATATTGCACATACTCAGACTCTCTCTCTCTCTTTCTTTCTCTCTCTCTCTCTCTCTGTCTCGCGTACACACACACACACAATTAAAAGTAGAAAGGGTGAGAAGAGAGAAGTGCTGTCACGCATGGAAGTTAAGGATGCTTTGGCGTTACCACAGTGAAGCATCCAGCGGAAAGGGTGAACCAGAAGGCACGAGCTCGGGCGAGCACCTGACACCACAGAGGGTCCATTTGTTCCGCTGCGGAACTTAGGTTTGACCTGGAGGGTGGCGCAAGAAACCCAGGACGAACAGTGTTCAGGCCGCCTTGCTGTCCGGGTGGACGGCCCCAGGGTCTGATAAAAAGTGGTTCACTGGGTATAAGAGTAGACCATTTGCCATGTGTGATGATCCCAGCCCGAGCTGAGATGTTGAGACTATAGACTGACCTGGATGCCCACCGCCGGACTGGAACGAGAGGCAAAGGAGACCCGCCGAGAGGCGGAGCAGATGTCACTATGATGAGATCTTGAGGGAAAAGCTGGGGAGTGAGATTGCTCCAGGACTGGGATACCCCCGTTTGCCTCTGCTTGCAGATCTACTTTGCGCTGTCTAGCTCGCACTGGGCGCTCAGCAAACAGCCTTTCGAGTGAACAAAGAGATCAGCTTCTTCGTTTCAAGTTGTTTTAGCCCATTTTCTGTGGCTGTGACCGAATACGAGTCTGAGTCATTCGTAAGTTCTGAAAAGTTCTGGAAGCTGGAATGACAGGGTCTTGTGGAGTGATCTCTTCCTAACAGAAAGCATCTGTTACATGTGTATGAGCGATTTGCCTGTGTGTACGTATGTGGACCCCACGCATGCTGGTGCCCTCCAAGGTCAAAAGAGGGTGCTGGGTCCCCTGGAAATGGAGGTCAAGATGGGTGTGAGCCACTATGTGGGGCACAAACTTCATAACTTATGGTGTAGATCTCTCGGCAGAGAAATGCTGAAGGGTCAGTGGGCAAATGAGGAAAAGGGAGGGGAAGGGGGCTGGATTAAGAGGGACCCATTTCATGGTAACTAACCTACCCTTGTGATAATTTCATTAATCCCTTCAAGGTGGCAGAATTCCCATGATCCAATACCTCTCGTGACCCTACCGCCTCTCACTGTCATTAGACTGGCAATTAAATCTCAACACGAGTCTTGGCAGGGACATTCCACCCCCAAACCACAGTTGTTTGTCACCTTGAACAAGTCTATCGCTTTTCAAAGAGACGCTCACGCAGCAAGAGTGGCCAGAACAAGACGTCCTTGGTCCCTTGGATTTTTTTCCTCCAAGGTCTCATTAAGTTACTGTTTAAGATTATCAGCTTATCCGTTTAAAACCCGAGTGTTGGTTAGGGCGTCTGGGACTGTAGGGGCATGCACACCATGGAACAAATAAGCCTGTTGCCAAGGGACACAGAGGCTGCTTCAGTCAGCCCTCTGCTCCCCACCCCCTTCCATCCCAACCCCTCCCACCTCAGCCCATATTGCCCCAAAGCATTTGTCCTTAACGGTCAATTCGAGTGTATTTCAGGGGAAATTTAACGCATATGGTTTTGATTCGTTTACACTTAACTCATCAAAACACTTTTTTTTTTTACTCTGGGAGTTTGTTGCCATTTGGGAAACATTTTCAGATGTGATAAAAGCTTTCTAAATGGTCGGGAAAGACCTGGAACTCAGTCGTGGAAACAAGGCAGGACCAGCGTGGAAGCAGGTTGAGGGCCAGGCCTGGTTCCAAGATGCACAGTTTGGGGTCCCATTTTCCTTCCTTCCTTTTGGAGATGGGCCAGGCTTAAAGAGAGATGGAAGCCTCAGTAGAGAAGACCCCGTGTGGGTGCCTGGGCCCACCCCTGCAGATGACGACGGCGAGTAGAGTTCTATTTCTGCTGCCTTGAGTAAAACTCCTCACCAGGTACAGTTGTATTGCCTGGGCCACTTGTTCCTCTGAATTCAACCCTTGTCTGTGGTTACAGTGGGGGGGGGCCCTGAAGATCAATGATTTATATCCAAGAAACCAAAGACCAGAGATGGAAACAGCTTGCCCAAATTCACATGTACTTCATATAGAGAGCTAGATCTCCTGTAGACTCAGCCCTGCACTGAAATGTAGTCATCAAATTCTCTGCTCTTTCTCTCTCTAACAGCTAATGAGGCTCATCATGTTTGGGGACAAATGACAGGCAGGGGTACCTTCATGTAAGGTGTGACATGGGGCAAGTTTCAAAGCTTCTCTGAGTTTCAAGTGATGCTTGATACAGTGGCCAGGAGACAAAGCTCTGAGCCACATGCCTGGGTCCAAACCTCAGGCCTGAGTCTAATCAACTGGTTGATCATGGGCAAGTTTCTTATACTCTTCTTGCCTCTCATGGTGGTGTTTGCAAACTGGCCAGTCTTACCATTTCAAACAGCAGTCTTTCAATTACCTAGTGACACAAATACTTCTGAAAATATCACGATATTACAGATGAATAAGTTGAGAGAGACCCATGATGATTATAGGTTCTATGGTTGTCCACGGTAATTAGCAGAGTGCAAACTCAAACTCTGGTCTTTCTGAATGTGGACTTACTGGAAATGAGGTCTAGTATGATGGCTTTAGATTATTTTCCAATTGTGTAGAATGGACATTTTCTAATATCTTTCGTCTCTGTAACATAATAATGAGAAATACTACATGCCAGAGAAATTTTCCGTGACATTTTCATTGTGTTAACAACTGATATGCCGATTTGTTTTGGAAACATTTCACAGATGCTGGCAGATGTGGAAGACAGACACTCAATGTCAAGTTGCATACACCTAAAGAAAAATACAAAAATCCCAGTGAAGAATCCATCGGTGCATCTAATTGCTCAGATGTTCTCAGGAGTCTCCATTATCCTCTGGGCAGCTTCAGTCTCAGGGGCAATCCCTGTGACCATCAGCAATTTTAGGTCAGTGGACAGCCAGTTTAGCAATGCTGGAAAAAAGAGAGAGAGAGAGTTGTCAACATGCTCCATCAAAACCTCAGGATTGATTCTCACCTTGTGTGGCTGAAATATCTCCTGCCCTGCCACTCCCAAAATCTCATCGCTACAGATGTGGAGTCCATCCCTTGTAATGGACCCACCTCTGGGTATGGTGGTGAAGTGGTACCCATTCAAACCAGAAAACTGGGGTCACGGTTGGCTCCACTGTGGAGACCCAACAAACCCTTAAGTGCTTCTTGTTAGTCTAGGGACAAGCTTGGGTGTAGCACTGTAGTTCCTTCTACCGAAGGTAATACAGTTCCTGGGTGCCTTTGGCCCCTACTTCCTGTTTCTTAAAATATGGATGCTAAAATGAATGGGCCCATTCTTTGGGCTGTCTTGAGGGTTACTTGAGGTGACATCTAGCAAGTCAGTAGCCACTACTGTAGAAGTCACTCAGCATAGGTGTGGTCTTCCTGCATCCATCTAGCCTCCCTTGAATGGTTCTCTGTCAATGCCCCTGTCCAATTGGTTAGACAACCCTTCTTCAGTGGTCTAGAGCCAGGCACTGATCACACCATGAATGCTCAGAGGGAGTACTGTAGACTCATTGTTATGGATGGCTCTTCCCACCAGCCTTGTCCCACAGCCCCAAATGAACACTCAGAGATTTATATTAATTATGAAAATGTTGGCCGATGACTAGGGCTTCTTATTGACTAGCTCTGTCTTAATTACTAACCTATAACTACTAATCTATGTATTTCTACGTGGTCTCATCTTACCGGAGAACACCTGAATCACATTCTCTCTCCCAGGGATCACATAGTGACTCCCCTGCCTACATTTCCCAGAATCCTCCTCATCTCCTAGACCTGCCTATCTTGCTGCTCTATTGGCCAACAGTGTTTTATTCATCAACCAATAGGATAAACATATACAGGAGGACATCCCCCATCAACTCATAGCCAGTTCAACTACATGAACAAGCCCTTCAGGCAGTAGGAAGGAAGAGGAAGGAGTTTTCAGATGAAAGTCGGTTATTAATCAGTCAATACACATTCTGAAGTCTATCCTGAGGCCCTAGTTAGGACTTCAAATGCAGGTTTAAATCCTTATATTTAGCTCTGACAGTTGAGACACCTAAGCCTAATAATAATAATAATGGATACCACGTATGGAGATCAACTTAGTCACATTACTTATTTATTATTTATTAATTAATCCTCACAACAACAGTCCCTCAGTTGCATCACAGATAGGTAACTGAGACTTAAAGGATAAAGGTTGCCTAAGTAGGTCATGTAAACAATGCCCTCTGGTGTTGGGAGGCTACATAACAGTAATTAAAATGACACAGCTCTCATCTGGCATGTTATAAATCCATATAAACCATTTATTCTTTAATCACTACAAATATTCCATACAACATCTCTGAGAGCAAACACAAAGGCTCAGGTAGTAAGTGACGGAGACTCCCAGAGTCCTTTCTGTCACCTTACAAGACACTTCGCAATGGAGTTCCATGAATTTGGCCTCCGGCCCCACATCCTAGATGGAGGTTCCAGGACAGAAAAGCTTTAACCTGTTTCCCTGGAGAATCTAGCTCGGAAGATGCCAGATGAAAGTGTATTTGCAAGTGAATGAATGAATGGACCATCCAAGTTAGACCACAAGAAGGGTTTTCATAACAAAACTGAGAGTCAGGTCACAGGGAGCAACTGGCACGGATGTCTTCAGTGCCCAGACCAAGGCTGGCAGGGTGTGCTCCCTAACACACCCCCAGAGTCCTTCTGCCTCACACAACATCTGGCCAAAAGGCATTTTCCTGGAGAAGTGAAGTCAACCGCACCCAACGCCCAAGCTGCCCCCAAGTTGATTCTGAGAGAGCTGAACATGGACCTTGGAGATCCAGCCCCTCTGCTCTCCCGCAGAGCAGATCTCCTGGTAGGAACTCCTAATGCCTCTTAACACTGTCACGGGGCAGAAAAGTCAGGCTAAGGCAGGCTGGAGCCCTGCAGGCTGGCCCCAGCCCTTTGAGCAATTTCAGAAATGCTGCCATCTTGTGGCACCTCCAGGCTAGAGCAAGGTGGTCCCCCAGCTCCATCTAGCAAACCAACCCTCTCTCATCTTCCTCCCCATCTTTTCACAGCTGGGCATCAGCAGGGTGGGGGAGAATTTGTGTATGGGGGTATAATTTGGATTTTTTTTAAATTTTCTTTCCTGAAAGGAACTGAAGAGAGCCCTATTAAATTCTTAGGAAGCTCCCAGCAGAACACTCTGTCAAAGCCTTCAAGGAGAACTCCTGCACATCTGGGACAGTGTCCTGGGCCCAGCTCAGGGTACAGGCGGTAGAAGCCAAAGGTGTCCATCAGGCCAGCTGGTCCTGAGTGGGGACTTTAGACTAAGGATTCCAGAGTGGGCATGAGGATTCGCTCCTCTCGGCTTCTGAAACCTTTGATCACAAACTGGATAACACCACACTAAAATATTGATCTGAGCTGATAGGGCCTGTTGATCAGGGAGCCCTGCATGTGGTCCCTGGGTTTCTAGACGGAGTAGGCACTTGACATGCCCAAGGAGACTGCGCTGTGACAACGGATCAGAATGCCGGCCCTTTCCCAGCCTGTCTATGTCTGCAGCGTTCTGAATAAATAAAGCCCAGACAGGTGATTCCTCGGTGAGTTTCGAGGCTGCGCGTTGGCATCTCGGTCACAGGGCGGCCCGTGTGCAGGTCCCCCCGCCCACTGCCGCTCTGCCTACGGAGGAGGCTGCCTTGGGTAAAACTGTCAAGATGGGAAATCCGAGTGCGGCAACCCCCGGGCTCTCCTAGAAGGTGGCGGATCTGTGGGGCTGGGGTCTCTGAAGGAAGAGGTTGAGGGGGCAGGTGATAAATTATGACAGGAAGGGGGCTGGAAAGCCCGACATGGTTATGTCAATTATGCCTGTCTTCCCAGCACCAAAGAGGCTGAAGCAAGAGGACTGCCACCAATTTGAGGCTAGCCTGGGCTACGGAGTGAGACTGTCTCACAGAGAGAAGGGAGAGTGTTGGATATATCACCAAGGTGAAAGAATGGAAGTGGGGAGGGAGGAGGAAGGGAGAGAGAGAGGAAGGCAAGGGAGAAGGGGAGGGAGGGAGGAGAGAGGAAGGGAGGGAGGGAAAGAGGAAGGGAAGGAGAGAGAGAGAAGGAAAGAGAATAAGGGAACCCATTTGGGTCCCACGGGGCCCGCCGAGCACTGAACGGAGATATAAGCATCTGATGAACTCAAGGGCAAAGACAGTTGGTCCAAATGCTTGCAGGTCTACCCCGTGAGACGATCAGAGTGAGCCTCACAACCACAGGTTTGTACAGCAGAGAAGAGACTGGGAATGAAGAGGTGGGCATCGACGGCTTGCTCGGTCTCCACCCTGGCGCCGAAGGCAGACCGCCCTCCCAGAAAGGTGAAGCAGACACTAAACGCAAATGAAAGTCCTCCCTGAACCACAGCCGAGGCCTGCTGGGGCCCCATGGCTCAAAAGGGAGAAACTAAAATGACAGCCCACCTCGAGTGTCGCCCACACCAGCTCAGGGCAGGGACTGCAGTCCAGCATGTAGCTGGGACTTGGGCTCCACACTGTTGGTTCTGGAGTTCAGAAACGCAGTCGGTGTCCCCCCTATCCCCGTATCCCCAGGAAGAGCACTACATGTGGAACTTTCATGAGAGTCGTCTGCGGGAACAAAAACATCCTGTGGAGGATTGAATGAAGCAGGCGAGCACTAACGATCAGGTGTGAGGAGAAAGAGCCCTTTTCCCGACACAGCTCCTCCAAGAGGGTGGGGCTTTCATTCCCATCCCAGCATGCTTTGCTTCAGCCTCCTGGTTAGATTTGACCCATGAGTCTGAGCAGAAATGACCTGTGCACCTCTCAAACTAATTTAAACCTCTGAAGCTCTCTCCCTTAGGATTTGAAATCTAGGTTATTTGATGTGATGGCGGCACCGTCAGCCTGGTTGGCTAGTAGCCGCCACGGACAGACGGGGTAGACGCAGAATAAGTTCATAAACAAAAACGAGTGAGTTGTTTGTTAATGGTATGTCCCTGCATCATGAGGGCTATTTGTTACCACAGCACAGCTTAGCCTGTGCTGCCTGATACTGTGGACTTGGACCAAATGAGTCACTCTGGCCACCAAAGGTGTGACTCTGAACCCGTTGCTTCCCTTCTCTCAACTTCGTTTGACAGCATGCTCCCGGAAGGCTGGCTAAGAGCTGATACTCAGGGCAGGAAGGGAGAATGGCTTACTGGTGAGTAACACCCAGCAGTTTGTAGAAAGGTCCTGAGACTGCCCTGCTTCCTTCAGCAACCAGATGAAGGAGGCAGAAGAGTTGTGTTTGCTAAAAATGCCTCTGTGGAAAAGCTTGACTCCTCCCTGTGCCCGATTTCCCATCATTCCCCAAACCCACCCAACTCCACGCCCAGTTTACACATTGTCTTACACATTCCCCGTATGTGGTTTTTATCTCTGGAAGTTCATAAACAAACAAACAAACAAAACTAGTTCGGTTTTATTTTACTTTTTTATGAGCTAAAAACTTAATTTACATGTCTTAAAGCAAACTCATTTCTACATGATTTAGATTCACCCAAGTCTATGGTGACAGCTTTGTACAGAGAAAAATGACATTCTCCAAGACCCAATAAACCTCAGACTTTTACACACACACATATACATATGTGCATACAGATATACTTCTCTGCACATGGAATTTGAATTTCTCAACAATGAGAAAATGTATCCCAATTTACAGTGTTAAGGTGCACTGGTCTAGAAACATTAAGCGTATTTTTCCATCTGTATGGGGGTAAGTGTGCTAAATATGAAAGGTCTCACCAATGCAAGTTAGAGTAAGGAAACTAGTAAAATATATTCTGCACAATAGGAAAGGAGAAAATGAAAAGCTATCTGTTACTCATGAATGCCCACTAGTTAAAGAGGACATCACCTGGGTCAACGATTTCAGGTTTTAAGTGAGAAAAGAAATAGACTCAGGAAGAGTCAATGACTTAAGTCAACGACACATTTAGCACAGTCAGTGGAAAAACCCAGACGAAATCCCCACTCCCCAAATACCCTGATGTTCTTTCTTTGCTTTGGCTTTTGCACAGGGTCTTACACGCTGGCCACCAACTTGCTGTCGAGCCTTGGATGCCTTGGTTCTCTTGCCTCCATCTTCCAAGTACTAGATTTACAGGCTTGTACCTCCATACTCTGTTTATGAGGTGCTGGGGCTGGAACCGGGGGCTCGTGCACTCGAGGCCAGCACCCTACCAACTCCCAGCTGCTCCTAACGAATGGTAGTTTGTAGGGTCTTGAAATGGCAGAGCCAGAACATCTGTGATGAGGGCAAGGTTTCCAGGAAGCCTGGCTTGGAAATTTCCTCTGCACAAGGAAACTGAGGCAAGAGAACCATGAATCTCAGGCCATTGTCTGTATACTAAGTTGCAAGCAAGCCTAGAGTGCATGGCAAGTCCTTGTGTCAAAGCAATCCATGAAATCCTCCAAAGGGAAGCCTTGAGTTGCATGGGTGAGGGTTCCACTGGAGTTTGTGAGATGGACTTGGGAGTATTCCTTCAGCCTCTAAGCTTGGGTTGAGCCTTGTGGAGGGAAGAATACAGTTCCTGGACTTTGTCATTTTTTGAGGTCACCTGAGTTCCGTGGCTCCTGAACCCATCCTCAAGGCCAGGGCAGGGGCATGAGGACGACAGCCCTTCTGAGTCACACCTAAGGAAGGATCTTCATTTTGTGTCACCAAGCACACCCATCAGGCAACCCCAGATCATCTACCTGTCTCTGGGTCCTTAACCTCAAGCACACCCAGAGTGCCTTCTGTCACACAAGGTGACATGTTCGCAGGTTCTGTGGATTCAGCACAGACGTCTTGGGGGCAGCTAGGTTAGAGCTATGGCCTGTACAGCAGGCTACGGGGTGCATCTGTTCTTCCTCCCTGCTCTCGGCTCCCCACTCCTCAAAGATGCAGGTGGCAACTTCACCCCGGGCCACATCTGCTTCCAAACCACTCCCTAGCTCAGGCAAAGCCACCATTTGATTCAGAAATTACATGCAGGACTAATTGTTGCTGGAGGCTACTTGTGAAATGGGGATCTCACGCACCGCAAAAGCCCAGCACATGGCTTGAAGTAGGAAATGAACTGCTCTAGGAGAAGGCAAGAAAACACACAGAACTTGATACACTCTTAACCCAGACTCCCCAGCGATGGTATCTTATAAAACTGTAGTGCTGCTTCTTAACTAGGATATCGGCATTGATATAATACCTCAATTTAATTCATAATTGCCCAGATTTAGTTGTTATGTGTATTCCTGTGTGTGTGAGAGAGAGAGAGAGACAGAGAGAGAGACAGAGAGAGAGAGAGAGAGAGAGAGAGAGAGAGAGAGAGAGAGAGATCTAACTGTACATGCATGTGTGCTTAGATCAATGCAATTGTATCTCACGTGTAGGTTTGGGTATTTATCACTCTCTAGAGACTCTCCTCTAGAGCAATTCTTTAACCATAAAACTCTCTCTCTCTCTTGAAAACTTGTTTTTTTTAAAAGGAGGAGATATAAATAATACCTTACCTAATAAAAACAAACACACACACACACACACACACACACACACACACACACACGCTGCTTCAGAAGAGATTGTCGAACACAGAGGTCCCCTCACCTAAGGTGAACACTTAGCACCAATTCCTGTGTGTAAGAAGCCACAAATTTGTGCAGCCATCGCTTGGGCAGAGTAACTGCTTGTGGGCATTGGTTCTGGGGATCCACTGCTAACCACACAGGCTGGGTATTTTCTGGTGAATCACTTTGCCAGCAGTTGTAACACGTTTCCTGTCTGTCTTCTATTCACAAGCATGCCTTCTCCACTCTCTCTAAGCACCACAAGCGTGCAATCTGACGTGTGTTGACAACATTACCATGTGAATCTCTTTGTAGATGGAAGATTCTGTCTTAGGAACCTCAGCATAGGATATCTTTCTAGCGATACATTTTTAGTAGCGTATCTCTCGACCCTATGGCAGACCTCATGGCAACGTTAACGGCACACCTTGAAATCATTTAGGACTATGCACTGCTGTGTACTCTGCCTGTTTAACCTGCCCAGTTTAAGAGAACAACGCAACAAAACACACAGCCTTGGATTTCCCTGCACTCAGCTTTTACACCCGAAGCTAAATGCACAGCTTTAACCTCAGGTTATGTACTTTTCCAAGCCCCTGACATGGAGCAATGCATTCGTGCATGTCACCACTAACATTTGTTGAAAGCAGGGAACAGGTTGGAATAGACTTGCTTGATAACATCTGTTTGCAGTACTGTGTGTTTCTGGGTCATCGGGGACAAGTAAAATGACTTCCTCCTTCCCTTGTAAAACTGTTAAAGATTCCTGTAAAGAAATCCCATGTCATGTTTTCTGCGCAGTTCAATACAAAGCAAAGCCCCTTGCTAGGGACGGACAGACACACACAGAGAAGCACAGATTCAGTCTTCAGAAGCAGCCACAGCCATACAGCAGACAGATCACAGACAGGCCGCTGACCTAAGATACAGACAGATGCAGGACACAGAAGGAGGAGCAGAGAATTTGAATGTGGGCCTCTTCTTGGTCAAATTAATATGAGCGGAAGTTGCTTTGTTTCCATCCCTTAGCACAGGACGCACTCCGGTGCCCTCTGTGGTTATTTTTAATGTGTTAGTTGACATGTTTTTCCTGTCCTTATTAAGCCAAGAGCTTTCACTTCTCCTGGAGGAAGCACAGTGACCCCACCAGGCTTGGACTCAGGGAAACTGGAACACTAGCAATGACAGAGTGACAACTGATCTGATAACCAAGGTGTCTACTAAGTGGCCCGTTGTGGAGAGGTGGCGTACACACGGCGGCTATGGATATCGCACAGGCAAGCTGAGGGTGTGGCAGCCGCACAGCTCTCCATGCTATCAGAAGACTTCAGAAACCAGTTCTGCTAACCGGTCAAGGAAGAGATAACCCCAACCTAATGGTCACTCCGGAAACCAGAAAGAGGGAAACAGCCTAACACACTTTACGGACAGAATATCCTCCCAGACTGGATGAGAACTGGAAAATCAAATGTCCTAGAAAGACTTCAGCCAGCTGAATCTAACATGCAAAAAAATCAGAACGACAAGGCCAGGTGTGTTTCACAATGCAGAGACAGCTTAACCGCGGAGAACCCATTACCTCATAATTCAGCATACTGATGGACTAGGGGAGAAAACCTGTGCGTGTATCAATGAATTTGGAATGCTTTAAATAAAATTCAATGCCCAATTATTAATTTAAGGCAGACAAGATTTCTTTAAAATGTTTCTTTAGCTTGATAAATGCTAAAATACGGTCATGCAAAAATTAAACTTGAAAATGTTCAGATGATTCCACGGCCATTGCCAACATGACAAAAAACATATGCTATCCCTTTTGAAATAATCGAGCATGGTTGTTCTACCCCAACTACAGTATGAAGAAAAATAACGACATGCAGACATTCAAAGAATAAGAATCAACTGTTTGCTTTCTTAGAGAAGATAGTGAGCACCACGGTGGCCCTAACAGAACCTCCTGAGAAGCCCTGAGGCACACCAAGGTACCAGCAATGTCACTGTATCCAATAGCAAGTTACATGCCTCAGACAAAACCTCATCTCTGACATCTACTGTGGCCCCATTGGTGTCATTTTGACTAGACTTAGTATCTTAAGACAAATAAAAGTAAAAGAGGATACAATATTTGAAGTAGAAATTTTTGACAATGGAAGGCTACATCCCTGAAAAAGTGAAACAAGAGAAGTTAGCACCAGATCCCATGCCTGGAGGAGCATTTGTAATACATCGTAAAGAGGAGGGGCCAGCACATGACTACTGAGGTGTCTGTGTTCACCAAAAGTCCAGGAGGCCATGCAAACAGCGCTTGGAGACCACGAAGCCAACAGCCTCCAGGTGGCCGTGCAAACAGCGCTTGGAGACCACGAAGCCAACAGCCTCCAGGAGGCCGTGCAAACAGCGCTTGGAGACCACGAAGCCAACAGCCTCCAGGTGGCTTAGGGACTTCATGAGGCACACCTGATGCACTAGTGTGCATCTTACACTAGTAAACTAGCCCAGAGAGAAGTTGACTCCAAGCCCATCCTAATAAAAGATTTTTAAAGGCAAGACTTAAAAGAGTCACCCAATATACAAGTAACTAAAGCGCCCACAGGACAAGCTCCACAGCCATAAGAACAGTAGACCCAGGATGCAACATAAAATTCTCAGTGCATGGAAGTCAGTACAACCTTTATCAGTACCCAGAGGCAGGAAAATATTACCCATGGCTGGGGGATGGAATGGGGGAGAAAACACCAAAAGAAACAAGCTTGCAAGTCGTAGAAACAATGGAATTACTAACAAGGGCTCTAAAGTATCTATTATAAACATATTCAAAGACTTAAAAGAAAGTTTAAATACAATGATAGAGAACTATACATAGACAAAAACATAATCAGGGACCAGAGAGATGATTTAGTGATTAAGGTGCCTGCTGCTCTTGGAGAAGACAAGAGTTTGGTTCCAGTAACTCCAGTTCCCCGGGGTCCAACAGCCTCTTCTGGGGTCCACAAGTACTCACATACATGCACATCCCCACAAACAGACACACATACTCCCTTCCACACACAATTGTAAAGGATAAAATAGTCAGGCATGGTGGCATATGTCTTCAATCCCATCACTCAGGAGGCAGAGGCTAGAAGATCTCTGTGGGTTCAAGGTCAGCCTGATCTACATAGTGAGTTCCAGGGCAGTCAAGGGTTATGTAGTAAGACCCTATCTCAAGAAAATAAAATATGTTTTTGGTCCAGTCTATTTGGTGTTCTGTAAGCCTCTTTCATTTTCATAGGTGTGTTCTTATTTAGGTTGGGAAACTTTACTTCTATGATTGGGTTGAATATATTTTATGTGCCTTTGAGTTGGACTTCCTCTCCTTATCCCTATTATTCTCAGTTTTGGTCATTTCACGGCGTCCCAGATTTCCTGCATATTTTGTGTTAAGGATTTGTGTGATTTAGAATTTTCTTTGACTGGCAAATCTATTTCCTCTATAGTATCTTCAGTGCCTGCAATTATCTCTTCCATCTCTTGTATTCTGTTGTTTATGCTTGCATTTGTGGTTCCTAATTATTTACCCAGATTTTCTATTTCCAGTTTGTGTTTTCTTTATTGCTCTGTTTCAGATGTCATGTCTTGAATCGTTTCCTTCACCTGTTGGATAGTTTTATTCTTGTTTTTCTATAACAGATTTGTCAATATCTTCCAATTTTTCGTTTGTCTTTTCCTCCATTCTTCAAGGGAAGTTTTCATTTCCTCTTTAAGGGCCTCAATCATTCTCGTAAAGCCATTTTATGAGGTCGTTTTCTTCTGCTTCATCTATGTTGGAATGTCCAGGTCTTGCTGTCGTAGCACCACTAGTTTCTAGTGGTGCCGTATTGCTCTTTGTATTGTTGAGGGAGTTCTTACCTTGTTGTCTACGCATCCCTTCCTCTAATCAGTATAGGTGGAACTTGTGCTTCAGGGGGTCTCTCTTTCTCCAGTTGGTACAGTTGGGGTCTGTGGCTCTGTTGACCGCTCCTTTGAGCACAAGAAGAGCAGAGCTTCTGGTCAACGCTCCTCCTGGGGGAAGTGAGCCCAGTGCTCAGGCGGTCACTTGAAGTGCAGGTGGGGCTACAGCTCTGGTGGACGCTCCTCCCACTGGAGGTGTAGTGGGTCTGAGGGTCCAGTGGTCGATGTAGTAGCGGGGTATCTCCAACCGAGAACTGGCAGTAAATGCTGGCTGGGACACAGGTGCTCTTTCCCAGAGGAACGTCTTGTGTTAGTTTCTGGAAACTACTGCTGGAAAGTGCTGCTGTCTTCTCACCCAGCGATCAATCTTGGCTCCTGGGCATGAGGATGGGGCCTCCCTCCCTCTGTTACTGCTCCCAGTCCTGAGACTTGTGGTTCCCTTGACGAAGATCCAATGCTCCGATGCTCCAGGCCTAAAGCTCGAACTTCTCTCTGACACTGTTGCTCCAGGCCCCCTGAAGCTCAGGCCTACCTCTGATGCTACTTCTGGGATTCAGGCTTCTCACTTGAAAATAAAATATTTTATAAACATGACAAGCTAAATTCTGTAGAATTTAATAGAAGGATGAATCTATGCAAGATAAAAGTGAGAAACTGTGAAACAGAGGAAACAAGAAAAAAAAGCGATAAAAACAGAAGCTGATTTATTAAAAATATAGGTAAAACTAATAATATACTTTTATATTTTTGGTTGTGAGCCTAGCCTTTAACAGCTGAGCCCTTTCTCCAGCCCAATAGAAGTAAAACTAATATACTTTAAAACAAATTGATCAAGAATAAAGAGGACACAGAAGAATCAGTAATAAAGCAGTAAGATGATGTTTTAGACCATACTGATGTTAAAA
This sequence comes from Mesocricetus auratus, assembly GCF_017639785.1. Classification (NCBI taxonomy): domain Eukaryota; kingdom Metazoa; phylum Chordata; class Mammalia; order Rodentia; family Cricetidae; genus Mesocricetus; species Mesocricetus auratus. Next base: position 5,041,214 of record NW_024429182.1, on the reverse strand, counting down.
TGTAAGAGACTATATTATGAAAATACCACGCAAATTAGTCTGATAACACTAATAAATTAATTTGATCTTTTTTCCCAACATAAAATTCATATTGATCATCTGGAAATTTCAGACAATGCATCCTGATCACACTGTGTTCTCATTCCTCCCAAATCCTACCTCCCCACTCTTATGCCCCTCCAAAGAAAAAATACACCAAGTTCAATATCTGTTGCCCATATACTCAATGGAGCATGGTCAAACTCCCAGGCCCTTAAAGATGACTGGGTCCTTCCCCACCCCCTCACCCCCCACGAGACGTCATCAGCTGTGAAGAGCTGTGCTTCAGAGTCTCTATCACATCTTTTTAAACCTGATACTTTTTCCCCTCATATATTACATCCCTACCACAGTTTCCCCTCCTTCTACCTCCCCTTTCCCCTAAAAAAGGAAGAAAGGAAGAAAGGAAGGAAGGAAGAAAGAATGAAGGAAGGAAGGAAGGAAGGAAGGAAGGAAGGAAGGAAAGAAAAAGAAAAGTAGGCCTCCTAGTGATATCCACTGACCGTGACATAACAAGTTACAAATAAGACTAGGCATGAACCCTCATATCAAGGCTGGATGAGGCAACCCAGTAGGAGGAAAAGGGCCCCAAGTGCAGGCAAAAGAGTCAGAGACAGCCCCCCATTCCCACTGTTGGGAGTCCCACAAGAACGCCAAGCTACACAAACACAACATATATTGCAGGATATAGACAGACAGACAGATAGACAGACAGACAGACAGACAGATAGATAGATAAGATAGATAGAAGAAACCTAGACCAGACCCATGCAGCTTTCCTGATTGTCAGTTCAGACTCTGTGAGTCCCTGTGAGCCCTACTAGTTGATTTCATGACCTGTGTTCTTGTGGTGTCCTTGACCAATCTGGCTCCTGCTATCCTCCCTCCCCCTTCTGCAGAGTTCCTTTGGCTCCACCTAGTGTTTGGCTGTGGGTCTCTGTAGCTGCTCTCAGCGGTTGCTGGGTGAAGCCTCTCTGATGATGATCACATAAGGCTCTGGTTTGTGAGTATAGCAGAGTATCCTTAAGAATCATAGCATTGACATTTTTGTCGTTTGTTTGGTTCTCTCATGAGTCTCTGGGCTGCCCGGCCTCTGGTTCCTGGCTATCCAGGCAGTGTCAGGCGTGGGCTCCCTCTCGTGCAGGGGCCCACAAGTTGGACCAGTCATTGATGGGCCATTCACACAAGTCCTGCAGCACCATTACCCCAGCACATCGTGGGTCAAAGGTTTTGTGGCCAGGTTTATGTACCAGTCCCTCCACTGGAAGCCTTGCCTGGGTGTAGAAGATGGACAGTTTGGACTGTGTGTCCCTCATTACTAGGAGATTTCACTAGAGTCACTAGCATAGATTTCAGGGAATTTCCACTACACCAGGTGTCTCCGTCACCCCCCAAGTGTCCCCCAATTCCACTCATCTCCCCAGTGCTCTCTCCCTTCATCCCCCTTGCATGATCCCTCCTGTTACCATTCCCAACCTGACCCCAGTCCACTCACAAAATCTGTTCCATTTCTCCTTCCCAGGGGGATCCATGTGTTCTCCCTTGAGCCCTCCTTGATACTTAGCCTCTCTGGATCTGTGGACTGTACTTTCCTTTGCTTTACAGCTAATACCTAAGTGAGCACATACCATGCTTGTCTTTCTGGATCTGGGTTACCTTACTCAGGATATGGAATTTTTCCAATTCCATCCATTTGCCTGTGAATTTTATGGTGCCATTGTTTTTAACAGCTGAGTAATGCTCTATTGTGTAAATGTAACACTTCTTTTTAATTCTTCTTAGGTTGAAGAACATGTAAGTTGTTTCCACTTTCTGGCTACTATGAATAAAGCTGCAATGAATATGGTTGAACAAGAAAGAGTCCTTGTGGTAGCATGGACCATCCTTTGAATATAGGCTCGAGTGGTATAGATGGGTCTTGAAGTAGATAGATTCACAATATTCTAAGGAACTGCCGTATTGATTTCCAAAATGACTGTACAATTTTGCGCTCCCACCAGCAGTGAAGTTTCCCCTCCATCATGAGCTGTCACTCACTTTCTCACAATTTTTAAGGACCTTCCTCAATGGCTGCCTGTCTGGACCATTTCTCTTTTGGGGGGGGGTTCACAGAAGACTACAATGTCCCTCATTCTCAACTGTGAGTCTGCAGTCATCAACACCACTGCAAAAGAAGCTTCCTTGCCCATATCGGCTAGTGGCAGCATAGATTGTGGATTTCCACATAGTTCCTAATGACAGCACAGACCACGGATAGCAACATGCTATCCTGTGGCAGCCCTGATCACTGGTATCAACATGTTATCCTGTGGCAGCCCTGATCACTGGTATCAACATGGTCTCCCATAGCAGCCCTGATCACTGGTATCAACATAATCTGCATACCCATCCTTCTCCTCTCCAGCTGCCTCCACATCTCCACTCAAAGCCTCGGTGGGTCTCTCAGGCTCTTCAGAGTGGCCCCAAGGTCCTGTGGGTGCCATCGGCCACCACCATCTTGAATCAAAAATCTCATTTGATCTGAAGAAGAAGAAGAAGAAGAAGAAGAAGAAGAAGAAGAAGAAGAAGAAGAAGAAGAAGAAGAAGAAGAAGAAGAAGAAGAAGAAGAAGAAGAAGAAAACCTAACAAATTCCCACAAAGGAAAACTCCAGTTGAGATGGCTTTACTGGCCATCGCTAGCAAATATTGGGGCAGAAACGGTGCTGGTCTCAAATTCTTTCAGAGCACAGGTAGGAGACAGCAGTTCCCAGCTCGTGTGATGAGTGGGGGGGGGGTCGCTTGAATATTGAAATGAAGCAAAGACCAAGAAAGAAAGCCTTCCACATATGTGCATGATGAAATCCACACCAAAATATCAATAAATCTAATTTGCAGATAATACACACGAGACACGTGACCAGGTGAGCTCATCTCAAGAATGCAAGGCGCCTTAGCAGTCAAAAGCAATTACAATAACTCACCTTATTAACAGAGTAAACAGAAATTTCCTATGATTTTTTTCTATACAGGAACTTTCTCAAAGTGATAATGGTCTTCTACAAAGCACTCTGTGGTTGACATCATACTTAGTAATAAAAGAACAAAAATTCTTAAAGACTGGAAATAAGTTAAGGCACTGGCTCTCAGAATGTCTGTCTATTCAGCATTATAGTGGAAGTCCTAGGACATGTAATAAGATGAGAAAATTTAGATAAAAGGTCTGGGGCAGATGGGAGATGTAGGAATTGATTGCAAAGGGGTGAGGAGGAAGTTTGCAGGGTAGATAAAATAGACTATGTTTTGACTGTCACAGAGATTAAGTGGGTACACACACACACACACAACACACACACACAACACACAAACACACATGCAAAGCCTAAAATTAAAATGAGTTTTATCTTATTGTTGATAATATTTTGTCTCAATAAAGTTGATGTTTCGGGAATTGAAAGGTGTTGGGGAGAGACTCCACCATATCAACAACAACTTACCAGAAAAATCGAAGGCCTCCATCTCAGCTATGAATGGCCTGCCCTGCCTTCATCATTGCAAATATCTGGGGATTAATTGAAAACTGCACAGGATCCTTACACAGAAAAATATAAATAAAATAAGACGCATATAAATAGAGTTACAGAACACCTTTGGGAACATATTGATGCCAAATTGCTCAATACTAAATTTTTTAAATTATATTCAAAACTGATAATTTAACTTTAATGGATCTTAATGAAATCTATACAAATAGCAAAGGCATTTTTGAAAACTAAGAAGGAGCAAAGAGAGAAAACTTTGCCCGGATACTTAGGCATTTTACAGGGCATGGCCATAACGATGGGGAGACACCAGTGTGGAGACAGGAAAGAAATGGAGTGAAGAAAGGAACTCAGAGAGTATTCCCACCATGACCCTTGATTGAAGAGGAGGCGCCAGACTCGGCAAAGGCAAGGCAGTGGATCGTGAAGAGGGTGCCGTTTGCAACTCTAATGAAGACTGTAGGATGGAGCTCTAGCTCCAACTCAAACACAACTTTTAAAACGTGAAAGAAAAAGGTTAGTTATTTATAATAGTACCGTCATTTGACCCGATGGAGGTGAGGTTTTAGTAAGACACACAAATCATAAACCATAGAGTAAACACGTTGAATTTGATTACATTAAAATTTAATGTGTGTGTGTGTGTGTGTGTGTGTGTGTGTGTGTGTGTGTGTGTGCAAGCACGGCCACTAGTGACATAGTTAATGAGCGGCAAATGATGAGCATCAAACATGTCGCTAATGGGCTACAATACAGGATACCGCAAAGCAGCGGACGGGGTGGTAGCAAGAAATCCAGGGGGAGAATGGACATTCCCAGAACGGGAGCAGGGAGTGCGGTGAGTGATGGGAAGCGCTGAAGCCCCTTTGCTGATCAGAAAGATGGCAATGGGACACAGCGGCTACAAACTGCAAGTCAGAAGGTAAAGAGCTGCTGTTGGCGAGGGCGTGGGCTCATCACAGAGCCCTGGGCCAGCCCCAGCGCAGCGCATAGCTCTGGAGATGTCCCGTGCATGGTGGTGAGCCCCAAGGGTGTGGGCTGTGTCCTTGAGAAAGAGCATCCCGCAGTCAGGATGCAGACCTGCAGGAAAGACCCTGATGACCCTTTGAATCCTTCAGCTCGTCCAGATGAGATGGGGAAGGCACAGAACGCAGCGTCTGCTCAGTCAGCACTGCATAGCAGGGAGATGTATAGATCTGGCTTGGGGTGTTGGGGTCCTGAGCATCAACTTCTCCTCTGGGTCTTCCAAGGACAGAAAGCAGCGAGGGCCTTTAGCACACTCTGAGAGCCTCTGCAGGCCCTCCCTACTTTAGAATGCCTGTCAAAGCTGTGGACAAGGCCACCGCCCCCTCTCTTTCTCTGGGGCCAAGTTACATAAGGAGGCAACAGGAAGCATTTTCAGGGACCCTTTGAGGTTTGACCTATTTTTTTTCACCAGGAGATTTTTTGAAAATTCTCTTTGTTAAGATTTCTCCTCCCTTCCTCTTTTCTTTCCTTGGATTTTGACATCAACACAGAAGCCAGTATGGGCAGAATTTGGGAATTCAGAGACACGGCAGTGCACCAAGTCTGTCCCTGACCCCCTCCTCACCCTGAGGTCTCTATAAGAGTTTCACTGCACCCAAAGACAAAGAACAAGGTTCCTCCTCCAGTCCCCAGCTTCCCCCCCTCCACCTAGGTCCCATCTTCTGATCCCTTTGTCCACTCAGGGCGAGGAGCCCAAGGGCAGGCCCGAGGCCTCAACATTTGACCCGGACTTTGGAGCCTCAACACCTAGACATACTCCTTAAATCCATCAACCCCCAAAGGACCAGTGGGTCTACAGAGCGTATCCCCAGCAGAACACGTCAGGGGACAAGGTAGATTTGCCTGTGACAAGGGATGCCAGACACCAGCTTTGTGCTGCCAGTGTCTCCCCTGCCTGGGGATGCATCATCAGACGTGAAAACAAGGAGTCTCTGAAGGGGGTTCTATCGGTCGTCTATACCTCAGTGTGAGTAAGATGCGCACAGGCTTCCCTGAGGGTGGAGTGTAAGAGCATCCGTCAGGACAGGTACAGACTTCTGAGGCAGAAGGCAATGCAGGAAGACGAGACGGGGCAGCCAGAGACAGGTCTCATTGGCTCCTGACTGCGCTGGCTTGGGTGGTCCCGAGGCTTACAGTGCCCCCAGTACACAGGACCACCCGCCAGGCCTGGCCACCCCCACTAGCAGTAGAGGACCCTCCTGCCCAAACCTTCCCTGACTTCCGCACCCTCTGGAAATCACTCCTCGTCTCCACTGCCTCTGCTCCTTTGATGCTCATTCTTCTCCCGTCTTCTCTTGTTCTCTGTCTTACTCATCTGCCCTTTTTTTCTCTTTCTCTTTCTCTTCTTCGCACCCTCTCTCCCTCCTATGTAGCCGTGGCTGCCCTGTTACTCACAGGCTGGGATCAAGTTCACAGCAATCTGTAACGTGCAGTCTTCCCGCCGCTGTCTGCGCCCCCAAATAATACACGAGACACTATATTAATTAGAAGCTGTTGGCCGTTTGCTATGGTTTCTTAATGGCTAGCTCTGACTTAATTATTAACCCATAATTGCTAATATATATTTTCATAAGGTCTTATCTTTCCAAGGACGCAGCCTCATGCGTCCTCTCTACCTTTGACTACATTTCCCAGAATCCTCCTTGACGCCTAGTCCCACCTATCTTGCTCCCCTATTGGCCAACAGTGCTTTATTTATCAACCAATAGGACAACATATACACAGAAGGACTTCCCCCATCAGCAATCCTCCTGCCTCAGTTTCCCAAGTGCTAAGATTATACCAGTGGGCCATCACAACCTACACTTCCTTGTCTCATATTTCATCCTGTCCCTTCTCATTTTTCCTTATAATTATCTTGTTTCCTACATCCCCTTTGATTTCTCTTACCAGTTTTTAACTTTTAAGAGTCTATTTTTTTAAAAAATTACATCCTATTTTTAAGAATGTTTGTATGTATGCCTCTGGTTGTGGGTCTGTGAGTGCAGGCCCTTCCAGAAGCCAGAGGAGGACATTGGGTCCCCCAGAACTGGAGTTAGAGATGGTTGTAAGCTGCCCCAAGTGCATGCTGGGAACCCAGCCCACGCTCTCTGCAAGAGCAACATGAGCTCTTGACGGCAGAGCATCTCTCTAGGCTTCTGCCCACTCTAAAGAATCAGTCTGTGGTTTTAGACACATAGAGTTTCTCACTTTGCTCGTGTCCGTAGAAATAAAGTGAGCTGTGCACACAGGTGTGTGCATGCGTGGGGGCTGCTATTGGGAGCACATCTGGGGCCCTGTGTAGTAGCAGCTCGCCTTGCCAGTGAATTTGTGTTAGTGGCCACACCCCTTTGGGCGTGGCTTCAGGTACAGAGGTGACCACAAGGTAGAGAAGCACAGGGCAGGCTCTCTCTTTTAGGTTGCAGATCCCATGGGAAGGGCAGAGACTGCATCTTCTGGAGCAGGAATGCCACAGCGGTTCTGTACTCTTATCTGCGTAAGTTGTTCCCCAGTAAAACACCCATTTATCATTTATCTTGGGTCTAGTGAACTCATTAATAACCCACCTTCAGCCCCCCCATGCGCTAGGCAAGCTGCCATCATGAGTTTCATCCTAACTCCTTTAACGTTTTCCTTTAATTTGCTGGTTGGTTTTGACAGGGTCCCAAGTAGATCTGTCTGGTTTTGAACTCCCCATGGAACAAAGATGGCCTGGCTCTCCTGCTCTTCCTGCCCAGGCCTAAAGAGTCCTGGGGTTGTGCCATACCTGGTCTCCTTTGTTTCATTTTTCAATTGAGACAGACTCCTGCTGTGTCACTCAAGTTGGCTTTGAACTCTCTGTTGCTCAGGCATTCCTTGAATTGTAATCTCCCTGCCTCAGCCTCCTGGGGGCTTGCATTACAGACCCTTGCCCCTATGCCTCATTAACACTTTGTTCTTCATAATGGGTACACTTGCAGGGGGGAGGCATGGGGCATGTAGGGGTGTGGGGGTGGGGGGAGTCACCCTTTTTCTTCCCCTTCCCATACTTGACACTCTTCCTGGTGAAACCTTTCCACCCTCTCCCTCCCTCCCCTGCCTCCCCTGCCTCCTCAACCCCCCTCCCTCTCTCCCTCCCTCCCTCTGCCTACCCCCTCCTCTGTCTCCCCTCCTTCCCCCTCTTTCTTCCCTCCTTCTTCATCTTTCTCTCACTCGCTCTCATCATTTCAGCCTCCTAAACGTCTCAATCATACCACGTCTGTCTGCAGATCTCTACTGGCCTGATATTTTATACCAGGCATGTCTGCTTCAACCATTCCCCTTAAAAATTAAACCCATCTGCCCTCAACTGAAAACAGTCTCCCCCGCCTTACCGGGAACAATAAATATTGATGACTTGAGGCATGATTGGCCTTTATGATGTTTGATGACAAATGGTATCGGTTACAGAACTTAATCATTTAATAAAAAAAAATAAAAAAGTAAAAAGCCTAGCAGGGATGTTGCATGTCAACAGGCATTATTAAGTGTCAAAAGAAATCCGCATCTTCCCCGAGTCTGGGATCCAATGGGGGAGTTTGGTCAGCTTTTATGCACAGCTAGGACCTTGTTTCTTTTTGTGTCTACCTTAACTTGTGCCAACTGAGATTTCCTGAGCCCTACTGTAGTTCTCTGCCACAAAGCCTTCCTCAGGTAAGTCTCCTTCCTCTTCATCGGGACTTGAAAACACAGCCCGTTTGGCATCTTTTACCATCGCCGTGGGATGCCCCTGAGACACCTCCAGTTGGGTGTATTGAAAGACACGTTGCTGGGAGACTGATGGGGATGTGGGGACACTTGTGTCCTTCATTATTTTTGTCACCAGCACAAAAACGAGAGGCGCCCGGCTCTGAGGTTTAAAGGAAATAAACCAAGATCTGGTGGTACAGGAGGAGCCCAGGACACTGCTATTTATTCTTGGCTGTGTTAAATATAAGCAGCATTATTAAAGGGTGGCTGCCAGCATTTCTATTTAGAGTATATTCAGTCATAAAAAGAAGAGCGGAAACCATTTACTGGGGATTTGAGTGTGTTTATACGGTTTCTGGGGCTAGATTCTGACTACCTCAGAAACTTCCAGAGACTCTCGTTTGGGTATTTTTAGAAGGATCATAAATTCTTGTGGTCTTGAGGGTGTGTGGGCTTGGAGAAGCAAGGCCCTGTAGGCTTTTGTAATTAGAAAGAGTAACCTGGTTTTGTCAAGCTGTTGACTGACCTGTCTCCCACCCACCTGCAGCTCCGGCTGTGGGAGAGTCAGGCTCCTTTTTAACTCCGAGGAAGGTTATGGAAAAAGAGGCCATGGCTGGGAAGACTCAAGACACTGATGGAACAGGGTGTCCCTGACAGCTCCCACAGGGTCCTGGGGAAAGGTCACAGGGAGTTTGAAAGGGTGCAGCTGAGTGTCAGCTCCGGAGAAGCCGGGTGCCTCTTAGCTGGGGATTGCAGGGCAGTCATGGCGCGCTCACCATTTGGGATGGCGATGGCACCTGTCACCTGGGAGACCTTGCACAGGAAATGTGCAGAGCGTGTCTGCAGTTTGGGAATCATGGAAGCGCTGCATGTTTTCATTCCGATAACTACCAGCACGATGGTGATGGCGGCAGCAGCACTTCGGGTTTCAGCCAAGGACACTGCGCGGCGACAAGAGGCAGAAGCCGCAGAGGGTATACAGGCGACAGCAAAGGGCCCACGAATGGACCAATGGTGTAGATTTGAAGGATGCGGAGCCCCAACCCTGAGGAGTTGGAGTCATCCAAGGCCAATCAGTGGAGACACAGGACCAGAGCCGAAGGGGAGGGATGAGGCCCAGCTCGGAGAGAGGCCCGGAGTAGTTGGTGACAAAGCAAGAATGATGTGTTTCGAGGCCCAGGAAGACTTTGCCAGGGTCCTCATAGCTCCTGTCTGGTTTTTTGTTTGTTTTTTTGTTTGTTTGTTTGTTTGATTTTGCATTGTTAGGGTTGTAAAGAAACAGGACTGCTCAGTGCTTGGGAGGAGGTGCTGTCTGGGCTCAGGTTGACCCTTCTAGGGGTCATTGGAGCTGGGGGACTGGCAGGAGCCTCTCGGAGATGCTTTTCTGGTGACAGGACCAGCAAATGTCAAACCAGAGATACCTCTGCCCCTGAAATATTTCACAGCATAGCTGATGAACCCGCTAAGGACAAAGGGCTGTAAACGTCACGGAGTGTGTGGTGTGTGTGTGTGTGTGTGTGTGTGTGTGTGTGTGTGTGTGTGTATGTGTGTGTATGTGTGTGTATGTGTGTGTATGTGAGTGTAGTGTGTGTGTGTGATGGAGGGTGGAGTGTGTGTGTGTGTGTGGTGGGGTGTGTGTAGGGGGTTGTATGGGGCGTGTGAATGTCCAGCTTTCCTAAGAACAAGTGCTAACAGATGATGGAACGGTAGTAATGAAGGATTCTTCACCGACCACCATCATATTAGAGGGAAAACCAATGCCCCCAGATTCCCTCTTTTTGGGTTTTGTCCTGTAAGTGAGGTAGGCAAGAAAGGGTTTTCAAGGAACTCGAGGGAATCGACACGCTTTCCTTTTCTGGGTGAATTTTGAAAATAGTTTGCTACTCTAAAGTAACCTCCATTTGTTGGGGGTAGATTTTTGTTTTTGGTTTTTTTTCATTGCTGTCGTTTTTTTGATTTTTTTTTCTTGTAACACACATATAATTTTTTTAAGGTATTGGAAACCAGCTCCTGGAGAAGAAAAAAAGAAGAAAGAAAAAAAAATCCCACCACAACTCCTACTTGTCAGAGGCGAGATGCATATCAGTTATGCTGGGAGACAATGAAAACATCAAAAAGCGCATACAGACCATAAAAAATTCAAGTCCTCTGAAGCAATGTGGGACGCTTGGGCTGTGCTCCTCATTTGCATGTGGGTACCCACAATGCTCTGCGAACTCCAGATCTTTCTGAGCAGCCCTGGTGTCTGAGCTCTGGGGAACAAAGCAAGAGGATCCGGCGAGCTTGTGGGGAGGCTCTTCTGTGTCTGCTGCGGAGCGGTGGGGCTGGCGTGGGCGCGGGAACCTCTCCCACGGTGGTGATTAGCAGGCAACCCTTGAGGCTCCATCACAGGCCGGGGGAGCAGCGCCTGGCCTTTTGTTTTTGCTGTGTTCCTCTCATTGCCATTCCCTGAGATGGCGGCTGCTGCTATGTGGGGCGCACAGAGAGCACAGGACGCCAGCCCTCAGAAGTGGCTGTCTCGGGGGCCACAGCTGCTAGCCCAGGACTGCGGACCGACCTTGTGCAAGGTGTGCTTTCTTAGGCGGGGCCACACCTCGAGGCGCACGGAGAGCTGGTGTCCCCATGGCGGCTTGATGCTAGTGGGGTGCTGTGCCACGCTCAGCCTCGCTCCGGAGTGTGGGGGGGGGCTCACCTTCCCTGCTCGCACAAGCTGCTTTCCTCCTCCTGGGAATTGCATCTTCACAGGGCCACTGTCTACATCTAGGGGAGGTCAAAGTCCAAGCCTCAAACTCAAGAGCTGGAGAAAAAGAATTAAACTCAGCCCTTATGCAGCCCCTAACGCCCAACCTCACACAACCCCATCCCCTATGTGCCCACGCGCCAACTGGCCAAAGCCACCCCTAGTGACCCAGAGTGGCTGAGAACCATTGTTCTTATGGGTTTGGCGTGATAAAGCATTCTGAAGCATTACAAAACACATTAGAAAATACTAATAATAATAGTCTCTGAGTCTGTGACCTTGAAGGTTTGGGCGTGGTCTGTGCCTTTGAGTTTTCCGGTCTCACTTTTCTCCGTGCCAGCGAGGAGTTCATAGGCCAGATTAATTTTGCAGCAAGAAAGCAGGGTCAGAAAAGTAAGCGAGCATAACAGTGGACCGGGGTAGCCCACCTCCTGCAACGGGGAGCAGCTGAGATGAGATGAAAAGAATCTCCTGTCCCGGCTGCGGCGTTCAGGAGCGGCGGGTCCACCCAGGAAGCGCCAGCCAGCAGCAGGCTGGTTTGCTTCCTAAAGTGTCCGGTATTTAGTGTTTGTACATGTGTTTATTTTGTGTGGCACTGGGGACTGAACCTGGAGCCTCATCCACAGACCCCTACCCACATTTAAAATTCTTTGTGAAGGTTTATTTTTTAAAACAAGGTATCATTAAGTTGCCCAGGCCGTGAGCAGTAACTCAGGTACTTAGAATTACAGAACTGCACCACCAGGCCCAGCTGCAGGCCAACAGGAGGCTTGATTTTTTTTTTTTCTCCACAGCAACCTCCAGCTAGGACTGCATGCACAGTGTTCTTTAAAGGCCGGCTACTTCCTGCTGGGCCTGCAGTGGCGACTCCACCAGTCCCAAAGGCCTTGGTCTTTTCCAAGGGTGCCCTGGCCTAGCCAGCACTTGCAGGCTGGCATGCCCTTTCCTGGCTGGCCTCACAGACAGAATCGCCGAGTGCTCCTATCTGTCACTCAGGACCCCAGCGCTGGGACAGCCCAGCCCTTAATCTTGACAGTCTATCCCGGCATGGGCAGAAGAGTCTGGCCCAGGGTCTTGGCTCACGAACGTCTCCAGCCTCTCTCTGTCAGTCCCAATCGATCAGGAGACACAACCTGCTCGGGCCTGCAGGGTCTTCTCAGGCCTCCGGTGTATTTGTGTTTCCCTTCTGTGTGATACTGAAGGAAATACGGCGTGAGCGGGATGCGGAACAGTTCGAATTTAAAAATTCCTCCCAAGGCTTGATGTGTCTAATCTGGGCTGTGAGTGGTTTGGGGTGTCAACAACTCAACACTTTTAGTCGGCACAGCCCTCTCTGTTGAACTTGAGTGGTGGTGAAAGCCAGTTTCCCTCCAAATCAAGTCTATTACATCTGCACACTTATCCCACGTGAGCCTTCACATTTCTGTCTGTCTTACCACACCTCAGGAATCACTGAAGGGGCGTCTGAGGGGACAAACAGGCAGGTTAACCCAAACTTTCCCACGTGAGGAAAAATCGCCTGCCAGTCCACCCCGGGGGAGTGAAGACGCTGGGTGAGGGTTTGGTTTGGAATCATCTCTTCTTATGACCCAAAGAACAAATAACGATGCCACTAAACCAAGGGATGGGAAATAAAATTGGGAGGTAGAAAAAAATAAGGGAGGAGGTCACCTTTTAAAACCACCCTTTTACCTCTAAAATGGAACTGGATTCCTCAGCCATACCCACACTTTAACGAGTCACCATTTTGCACAGTGGTGGGAACCTCGGGTTATGGCAGAATTAGCTTCTTCTTGTTGCTGTAACAAAATGCTGTTGAACTTGAGTGGTGGTGAAAGCCAGTTTTCAGGAGGGAAAAACCCTTAAGGACAGGTTTAGTATGATCCACAGTTGTCATTCAGCGGGAGCCTGCGGAACAGCCGCTGTCAGAGAGCAGAGCGTGAGTGTGGGTGCTCAGTTGGCTCCCCTTTCTGTTCAGTCTGGGAAGGACAGCCCCTCACAGGCACACCCAGAGAGATGTGCTTCCAGGGAGATTCTAAATCTTGTCAAGTTGACAGAGGTAACATCGCTACTAGGTTGCAGCGGTGCTGCTGCTGTGGCTGATGGTTTATCAAGGGCTCCCTTTGTTCTAACAGCACAGCTCTCGGCCTTCCTACACCAGTGTCTGTCCTTATAGTCGATCTGTGAAATGAATGGTACCTCACGTCAAGAGAATGAGGCCTGGACATGAGCAGGTCCGAAGCCAGACTTGGAGGGGGCGTCATCAGGAATCCCTATGCTGGGCTACGTATTGGGGTGCACTCAATGCCTTCTGGGGTCTGACTAAGATGAGGAAGCCAAGCCAAACTCAAGGTCAGGGTGCACAGCAGAGTCTGTGCTGAGAGAAAGAAACCAGCCCGTCTTCTTACATATCTAAGTCCCAAAGCACATGCCAGGAAAGACACAGACACTGCCAGTGACCCTAGTGACTTCTTATGCTGACTCTCAGATGTGGAGGGAGGCCCATCTGTAGACTCCCAGACACCATAGAGGCCCTGCATAGGGATTTGAGACTCCGTGGTCTAGGCAGGCTCTTCACTGTCTAGAGCTTACACCCACAGTCTTTGAGTGAGCAGCTAGAAAAGAGACCTAAGGCTGAATGGGACTGAGCTCATTCTGGCATGAAACTGGGCCAGGGATCATGGGGATCATGTAAACTCAGCTTCCCGGAAGCGAGCCTGGTAGGAGTCAAGGTACCATATAAAAATCATTAAGTGCCTTGGTTGGTAGGTAAAGACTTTAGAGGCTCTTGAAGAGATTTGTGTGTGTGAGAGAGAGAGAGAGAGAGAGAGAGAGAGAGAGAGACAGACAGACAGACAGACAGACAGACAGAGACAGAGAAAGAGGGAGAGAGAGACAGAGACATGAGAGGCAGGGAGAGGGAAAGAAAGGAAGAGAGAGAGAGAGAGAGAGAGAGAGAGAGAGAGAGAGAGAGAGAGAGAGAGAGAGAGAGAGAGAGAGAGAGAGAGAGCGCTTCAATGCATGGGGCACGGAGTATATGTGTGGAGGTTAAGAACCCGAGGCAGTGTGACCTTCTCCTGTCTTTCTGCTCCTTGATTTCAAGTGCATGAATTAACCCCAAAATTGCCGCATGGTGCCAGGACGGCTGCCGGGACTCCATCCATTGCTCACACCTCCTTTCTAAGCAGGAAGACGCAATACTGGGCGAAGGGAGCATCTTCCCAGAAGGCTTATTGGACTTCTACAAACATCACCGTCCATTCCTAATTTGAAAGGAGGCTAGGAAATAAATGTATTCAGTTTCCTGGGCGTGTTCTCAACTTCAGTAAAAATCTGTTAGTAAAGACAATGAAGAGGGCAGATGAGCACAGCAGGGTGTGTGTATGTGGGGGGGGAGGGGAGGGGGGTCTGCTGTGTGTGGGGGGGGGTCTGCTCTGAGGGCCAGGGCCTCTGTACACGACGGCCCAGGGGAAGGAGTTCACCGGTAACACCCGTCCATCCTCGCTCCCATCCTGAGAGGCGCTCAGCTCTGGGACACAGCTTATGGTGACGATGCGGCGTATACGATGCTCCCGTGGTACCTGGGGCACACAGCTAGCTCTTCCTCCGTTGTGACCCCGCTGCCAAGGGCTTGGGTAATTGCACTGATTTCCCCTTCATTGCTTCCAACCGTTTAAAGCACCCCCTGAGATGCGCAGCCTCTGTTTAGTAATGAAGCCTCTTGTGAAAAGAAGGGATCCTGTCAGGTGGGTGGCCAGAGGCCCTTGCCGCTGGCTGGTGAAGTCGCTGGCTTGGCCAGGTGAGTGGATGGGTTGGGAGACCTCAGCCATTGCCCAACAGAAAATGTGCTGCCTCTCCCTGACTCGGGTTCCTACAGAATAGTTAACGACTTCTGCTAAGCAAAACAAGTTATTGGTTTAAAAAAAATCTACAAAAATTAAAGCTATCTTGAAGCTGCCGCGTCAATCAAGGGCCAGTTTCCAATCCCGTGTTTGCTCAGCTTTCTTTGTCTTTCCCACCCCCTCCCCCCGCCCAAAGCAAAGAGACACTATCAGTTTTCCCAAGATGGTAGCCCTAAAGCTAGCCAGGTGCCCTCAGATAAAGTGAGTTCTTTGGTCACAGAACTTACTGGGCACCTGATATGTTCGAGGTCTCTGTACCCCAGGGCTAGGGAAGTCAGACCAAGCTTTGGAGTGGAGGGGCAGGACTGCAAAACGGACACCTTCAGGCTCTTCCCAGCCATTGTCAAAAGATCGCTGGAGGCATAGGTCACCTCTTGCAGCCACCGGGTACTTCTAGGTGTGCTGACAATGACCAGCCTTAGAAAGCAGAGCCACTGCTGCCAACCCTGTCTCACAGATGCCCCACTCGGCAGAACCATCTGGAAAGACTGTCTGCCTGTACTCACACTGGCTAGGCTCCCCTGGAGAGATAGTATACCAGGGATAGCCCGGGACTGTGTCTTTCCTGATGCTGGTTCTCACTTTGTCCAAATATGAGCAGTGCTCTGAAGTGTTAGTCAGATGATTACGGAGCAAACGTCACCTCATTCTTTCTAGAACCATGTCAGGGCCAGCTTCTCCTTTCCCTGTCTTCCTGCATTTTCGACATATTCCCTTCGTTCCTTCCCTTCTTCCTTCCTTCCCTCCCTACTTCCTCCCTTCCCTCCATGTTAAAATATTTTTTTCTTTTTTAAAAAAATAGGGTCTAGCATAGCCTTGGCTGGCCTCAAACTCACTAGGTGGCCAAGAACCTCAGATGGCTGATCCATCTGCCTGCTGAGTGCCGGGATTATAGGCGTGTCCCGCCATGCTTGGTTTTGGTAGAGATGGAACCCAGGGCTTCATGCATGTGAGACAAATCTCTACAAATTGCGCTACATCCCAGCCATCTCCTGGGCATTTCATTGTATGCACTGAGGACGGAACCCAAGGCCCTGTTGTTGCTAGGCAATGGATCTACCCCGGCACTACAGCATGATATGTTCCAGTGTATGCTATAAGTTGCTGTAACATACACTGTAACATAAGTTGTCATTGCTTCCAAGTCAGGAGGGAGGGAGGGGAGAATGGCGAGCTCCTCCTAAAAACACAACCCCTGAGTGTTCTTTTCACTTCTGCTGATGCCCTGTTGGGCAAAATGTTCACGGCTACAGTTACCCGCTTAAAGGCCAGAGTGTACCGTCTCTGACACAACAGTCACATGTCAGGAATGGATGCTAACTCATCGGTGTTAATATTCCCAGTTTACAAAGATGATCTTGGAACTACTGGTAATATGCAGACAGCCTGAACTCATGAGGAACAGGCAATCTCGATCTTATTATTCGTGTACTACTGTAACAAAACTAGTTAAACATAATTCTTTCTGTTTCTTTTGTATTTATTTATTTTTGCTGTTTTCATCCTAACTGAAGTTTCGACTCCCTTCTCTTTTCCCAGTCCCTCCTCCCATCCTATGCCCGCCCCCAACCTCTTCCCTTTCTCTTCAGAAAAGGGCAGGCTGCCCATGGATATCAACCAGCCATAGTCACTAGTTGCAGGGAGACTAGGCATCTCCTCTCCTATGCAGACTGGATGAGGCCATCTGATAGGAGGAAAGAGTTCCAGAAGCAGGCAGCAGAGTCAGAGACATCCCTGCTCCCACTGTTAGGAGTCACACAAAAAAATGATCAAGTCACACAGTTGTCCCATATATGCAGAAGGTCCTCTCAGTCCCGTGCAGGCTCCTGGTTGTCGGTTCAGTTATATTCAGAAAATCTACATGCAACTACAGTCTATCGTAGCTAAAGAAAATGTGAAAGCTACTGGTGAATATCACTGGGCATTATTCAAGTGAAGTGATGCTCAGAGCTCCAGCCACAGATAAGAAGACTCACGCCACGACTGTCGGCTTGGGACTCGTCAGCTTCCTAAGATTAATACTTCTGAGAGTAGAGCATTATTAACCGGGCTTGAGAAACACATGCATGTGTAAACTAATATTATTTTATTCCCAGTTATGACTATTAATTAGCAGCAGCTGGGCTCCCAAACAAAGACTTGGGAGGCAGGACAGCAGCCGCAAGCTCTCTGACTAATGGCGAGCTCAGGACCTGGTCTCACTGCGCCTCCTAGTCTGCTCCCGAGACTGTCACCCTGACCCTCTCCACACTGCCGCCTCTTGCATCTTCTTGGCCCTGAAGCATTTGAGTCAGTGACACATTCATGTTGGTGGACTCCTAGTTTGCTGTCCAGCGCTGTTGTGATATCCAGCGTGACCAAAGCAACCCAAGGAGGGAAGGATTTACTTCAGCTTGCAAGTGATAGTGCATCGTTGAGAAAGTCAGGGCAGGACCTCAGACGAAAACCTTGGCAAAGCTGCTCGCTGGCTCATGCGCAACAGCATCCTTAGACAGCTCAGGCCCGCCTGCCAACGCCTTGCTGCTCACGATGAACCAATCATCATTAGTCAAAGCAAGCTCTCATAGGTAAAGTAACCACACTGTAGCTCAGGCTGTCCTGAAACTCAACATGCAGCCCAGGCTGCCCTCCAACTCACAGAAACCTCCTGCCTCAACTTCCCAAGAGCTGGAATTATAGGTGTGAGTCACATGATTCCCAGCCTTGAGGTTTTTTTCTTTCTGTGTTACATATCTGTTTTCCTTCTGTTCATTCTTAAAATAAGCAAAAATAACCTAACAATTAAAGATGCTTGTATAGTAAGAACATTCAACACGAAGTCAACCCTCTTGTCAGATTAAACACACAATATAGTTATTTACTGATGCTTGAACCCAGGGCCTTACGTATACTGGGTTAGTGCTCTACCCCCTGAGTCCTCTGGAAGTTGAAGTCGATCATTTCTCATAATTGAACCTTTATTCACATGGTCCCCATTTCCCTCTCCCAACTCTGGAAACCACAATCCTGTCCTTTGCTTCCGTGAAAGTGGATACCCCTGTGTGCTCTTTAGAGAGCACAGGTCCCTTTTTAAGCCTGCCTGGCTGGTCCCCCCAAACGGTGCTCTGCAGAGGAGCTCTCTCCAGCCTAAGACCCCTCGTTGGGTGCAGAAGGTTGGGGATCGTTCAGAGCAAGGTCAGCTCCATATCCCAGGAGAACAGTTTTCTGCCATTCCTTCACTGCGGAATGTCCTAAAGGGCATCTTAAGATGAAGATGCGGGTCTTGATCTCAGGTATGACAGAGGAATCTGAATAAGGTTCCCAGAATCCTGTGCGAGCTCTGGGCCAATCTTCTTAACTTTTACCAAACCCTCCCAAGATGATCCCAAGACTCACCCTCCAAGCTTCTAAATCCCACACTTGCCCGGTTTACTGTGCTCCCTCCGCGACACCCCCCCCAACACACATGTTTTTAAATGTCCATTTGCTATGTGAGCTGGAAGGCAGAGGTTAATACCTGAGGCCGTGGCTGTGCTCCAAGAAGGGAATGGATCCCCACATGCTCAGCCAGCTGGGGAAGCTGGCCCTTGTGCACTCAGCCTATGGGCTCAGGAGAGCATTCGTCCAGGGCGAAGCCAGGGTTTCCAAGTCAACGCCCAGGGCTCAGTGGTGGGCAGAGGAGCCATTGATTTTCCCTGCAACGGTAAGTCAAATGCGTTTGTTCAGGCCCTTTCGGCGGCAGAGCTTCTTCTGATTATATGTTTGTTTTGGTTTGGGTTTCTCTGTTTGTTCTGAGGGGGGGGAGAAAAAAACCAGACAGACTAAAGCAAAGCCCTCAGTGTTTGTTCAGTGGGCTCCTGGGGTCGAGTCATCCCCACTCTTCAGTCAGATGCATTGATCTTTCAACACATATTTAATGAGAGCCTACTGTGTGTTGCTGTGGGCGAAGGGGTCTGTGGGAGAAGTCCAAGGCTGGGTGATGTCTGAGAGGGCGGGCTGGTTTCTGAAATCCACAGTCCTCCCTGTGTGGGGGGAGGGGTGTCTCTGAGTCCTCACCTGACTCCTATGTTAGCAAACCAGTGCCGGACTACAGGACTGAAAGGAAATGGACCAAACCTTCAGCCACGCTTGCTTGCCTGCTGTCCTCACTTCCTCTCCCTAATCCCTGCCTTATTCCCTGTGATCAAGTCCTTCTCAATCTTGTCTGTGGAGTGCCAGCCCTGCAACCCGGTGCTAAATGCTATGAGCTTGCTGGCCGAGTTCATCAGCTCACAGCCATAGCAGGTAAAAAACAAAACAAAACAAAACAAAAACGCCAACACCTCTCGTGTTGCCTGTCTTGGGGAGGCGTGGGAAGCATCTACTAACCTCTGAGAGGGACGCCGACAGCCCAGAGAGATGAGCTCCTCCAGCCCAGGGCAGCGAGGCAAGGGTTTGTTTATAGCTACTGTTTACAGTTACTCACAGGAGTGACTGCAGCACCCGTGACTCAAAGGCAACCGTGTCATCACAAAGCGACGGAAAACAGCGCGGAAGCTGTGTCGCCCACATCTGGCCCCCAACTTTCCACCTGTTATATACCCTAGTACCCTTCCTGCAAAAATCACATGTCGTCGAGGGAGAGCTACAAACATGCGTTTGGAGGTGAGACAATCGGAATCCCAGACAGCCACCCCTCTACAGGGGAGCTGAAGGGTCTCATACGGGTAATCGCAGACTCTAACTTTACGACAGCAGCCAATGACCATGTGTTATCTGAACGACAGAGCTCCAATATTGTCGTGATGGGTAAGGACATGGAGAACCAAGAGACGGTTTATCCGGGTAGCTGGCATCAAGAGTTCCGCCTACACCACGATGTCCCCAAACAGGATTTCATCTCAAGGCCCCCATCCTGGCCATTAAATGTCAGACTTTCCTATATCATGGAGACTAGTTGGGAAACAGCACATTTATGCGTCGAAAACCAGGCCTTGTACTAACCAGGATCACTAAACCGCACTTAAGAGATGACATCTCCGAGTGCCCTCCCTGTCCCAGCACCACCCACAACACCTAGCATTGTGAAGGATGTGTGTTCTGGCCTCTCTCCCAACATACTGACCCCGACATACTGACCGACTGGGGAGGCGTGTTTTTAGTTCTCTGTCCAGAGGGCAGAGATGTACTTCAAGTTCATGTTGAACGTGTTTCATCAGAATTACATTCCCTGATGCTGTGCCAGACATTCAGGAACACAACACAGAATTTTTAACCCTCCCTTTGGGATCTGTGCAGACCCGTATGAAACAAAGCTTTAACGGACTCTGCATGTGAACAGGGACCACCCCCCACCCCCCCACCCGCATCCCCGCCGCTTGCCTCTCCCACCTCCCCACCCTGGACTTGGGCAGCGCTCGAGTCCGGACCTGTCACCAAGCATTGAATTAACGAAAGGCCGAAGAACTGAAACATTTCCATCCATCAGGGAGCACGGGTCCCAAGATGCTCTCTGAGCTCTTTCAGCATCATGGGAAATACTTAGACAGCTTTGCCAACTGTAGCTATGCCGACAAACCAATCACCCTGGATAGAGTCCTGCTTCTGACGCTGTAAGCACAGCTCGTGCTATAGCTTGAAAGGCTCTGATAGGAACACTCTTTAGTTAGGCACCATCTTTCATCCCTAAGCCTCAAAGCTCAACTGGAGAGACGATTGCGGAGAAAACTTCCCGACATGGAAGTCCCGTCTCCGGTGGGATGGTGACAGAGGCAGGGCACTTGCTGAGGCTGGGGTCGCTGTCTTGACTGTTGAAGACACCATCGAAGTGAGCCAGCAGGCCAAGGAGCCCGTCTGCACCACGATAGACTCCCTATTTCCAGGAATTAATGTAAGGAAAATGAAAGTAAGACATTGTTCTCTTTGTGGTATCCTAAGAACTTCACATTTCAAGAGAAACTTGATACCTGCAGGTCCCAGACATGTTTGAGAAGCGATCCCAGATTATTCTGCAATAAATCTGGTTCTGTGGGTTCATCAGGGAACCCCAGATGCTAGATAAGCATGAAAGTTGGACACGGGGGGGGAGGCAAAGGTCGGATATATGTACCATTATGTTGGGCAGGTGATTTCTTTCTCTCTTATCTTCAAGCAGAATTTATTTACTTTTTTAAAAGAAGAATGCATTCTTATTAGAGGAAACTTCACCAAAATAAGAATGCAAGACACACAGAGACTCCCATCAACCAAAGAGAAGTCCTATTATCAAGTGGGTGTGTGCCCTCCCAGTCCTGTCCCTCCGAGGGTTAGGAAGGAGGAGAAGGGGGTGTGACTCAGCTGGTAGAGTGTTCACCCGACACACAAGCGGCCCTGGGTTCCGTCTGCAGCACCACGTAAGCCAGACAGGGTGGCCCCAAACCTGTAATCCCAGCACTCTGGAGGTGAGACAGGAGGATAGGAGTTCAAGGCCATCCTCATCTGCATAGCAAGCTCGAGGCCACAGCCTGGAATGCAGGACACTCTATTCCAAAGGCGCAAGTGAGGCCAGCCTTGCAGGGCTGGGTCCTCTGCATTTGCCTTTGCTGATCTCAGTGACTCTGGAAGCCAGCACCGGGCTGAAGAAAACAATGGGCGATACGGCATTGAGCGGGGCCATTGGCGCCTACCCTCGCGTACACCGCAACAAGCAACACTGCCGTTCCGTTGGGCTAATTAACGATGGAAGCCATCTTTACGGCAATCGTTTATGTCAGCCCTCCTTAGACGTGCTTGCAGACGGTCCCTGACAGTCCACTGACTACCTGTCACCTGTCTGAGCGTGCTCTCTGGCCAGTTGGGCAAGTAGGTGTAGAAGAGCCGGCATGCACCCATGGTGATGGCCGCAAGCAGTCCCTCCCCAGTTGGGACAGATAATGTCCCAGGTCCCTTGTTTCTCTGAGTGACGACTGTGAAGGTTGGCTCTGTGCAGCCCTTCAGACAGCCTTCACAGGGTTGTCCCTCCGCACAGCTCATTAGCATATCCCTCATTTCAGCTTCTCTCTCGCCCTTGCTTCTCATATTCCCCAATCCCTGTGTCTCCCGGAGTGCTTCGCCACCCAGAGAAACTGCAAATCCTCCTCTCAGGCTGTGCTTCTAGAGGGACCCCAGCCAGATCGTTCCCTCGGGACAGTCTCAGAAACAGAATTAAGCCAGATAAAGTCTTTAGAGACCCAGGGTACGTTTTGATCGGCGGGTAACTTCCAGGCACCCCTTGATTTGACTCTTGGAATCTGAACTCTGAACCGAAGGTTAGGAAGAGGGGAAAGAAGCCATAGCCCCGCCCCGCTGGGCCAGCTCTGCAGGGTCCTCGAGCAGCTTGGTTTGAGCTCGCTCTTTTGCGGTTCCCTCCTCTGTTGCTTTCTTTGCTTGCTTTTCTTCTGTGCCCCTGGACAGCAGCCAGTGCTACGGGGGATTTTTCTCCTCTTTTGTCTCTACAAATGGAAAGGGAGCAGGGACTGAACGTGGCAGAGAAAAGGACCAGGGAGGACGAGCGAACGAGAGATGCTTCAGAATATTCTGGCCCTGGGTCCCGCTAACAATCAGAGCTTGGGACTTTCAGGAAGATGAAAAGGGGACAGACTGCGGTGGAAACAGGTCTTTGTCATTATGAGACCCTGCGATCCGCGAGGACCATGCACAGTTGTGCTGCAAGACAAAGCTGCCCTTGAGGAGGCTGTCGTGGTGACCTAGAAAGCTCATTTCTCAAGGGAATCCCAGGAACGACGCTTCCTCGGGCCCCACTGGTGAGGCGGTGGCGGCCCACAGCAGAAGGGTTGAGGCTAATTCCCGAAGGCAGAAGTCAGGCACAGGCTCTCTGTGCTCAAGGTCACCTGGACATTCCCTGAAAGCCTGGGCTTGGCCGAGTGACAGGCACCCCCCCACTTTGTAGAAAGAACCCCAACCAATCCAGTTTCTGCTGTCTGCCACCTCCCCTGCAGCACGTCCCCGGCTCTCTCTTTTCAGAATTGCTTTTTGGTCACGCTACCTTTTCCTCTGGAAAATGAGGCAAGCTTCTGGCCTTTTGGCTTTGGGCATTCCTGTTACATCAGCTCATGAGTTGATCGTGGACTTCAAGGAGCAGAGTATTCATCCAGGTGGTATTTCAAAACAGTGGGGAATATTAACACATTGTTGTTGTTATTAACTAAATAAGTGTATCAGCTTTAGCACCATGAGTTCCAAGACCTTGGGTTGAATTCTTCAAGCTCCCCCTGGCCTCGAAGACGGGAGTCTGTAGACACGGGAGATCCCAGGGAGGGCGTAAATGAAACACACAACATGTAAGTGCTTCTCATAGCCCTTTCTGAGTTGGGGCTCCTTTGCTCTGTGTGAGAGCAGATGGTACAGAGCTAGCCCAACTGCACACGTGAAATGGCCTTCACAGGCTCACGTGTTTAACACGGATCTCCAGCTGCTGGAGCTGTTTAGGAAGACAGAGCCATGCTGGAGGAAGTGAGTCACTGTGGGGGGTGGGATCTGAGATTTTATAACTCAGTCCGTTTCCTGTCTGTTCTCTGTTTTGTGGTCCATCAAGGTGTGAGTACACCCTTGCCACCACGGATCTCCTGCCACTATGCCCTCTCTTCCTTCGGGGACTATGTCCGCTTGAACTGTGAGTCAAAATAAATCCTCCCTTAAGTCTCCTCTTGTCAGCTGTGTTGGGGACAGGAACGAGAGAAGAATCCAACACAGAGGGTGAACTGAGGGCCCCGCCTCAGCTGCTCTTGGAGTGGATGCCAGCTGCTCTGGAACACGCTCTCAAGTTTCGTGCTCAACCTTCGGGTGACCTTGAAGGAAGAGTTGTTTCCCCCTGCCTCTAGCTGAGTGTTCCCACCACAGGGAAAACATGCCCGCCCCACGTCCCCCAGGGTGGGCTGTGAAGGTTAATGAGTTGGAATTTGTGAAGTGCTTTGAGATCGTGGATGAAAGCCCTTACGAAGTCAAAAGCGTTTGGATGATTATTAAATTGCCTTGCCTGAGGTCAGATAGCACAGGACGGAAGGGAGCCGGAAGGGGAGGACACTGTCTTTTTCTTTCCATTCCCCAGCCAGAATAACGAAGACCGAAGACGTAACCTGTGCTTGTTAAGAGGGGCTGTCCCTCGCTGTACGGATGTCCTCGGGCCTCACATCCTGTCTCCTTTATTCACAGAACTCTGGGTAGGACCACTCTCCACACCTCGGCAACTCTGCTCACCAGAATGCCAAACAGCCCCCTCGGTCTTGGGGGAGACTTTGGCTTTGCAGGGCTGAACTCAAGCAAGCTGCGGAGGGTCAGACACTCAGCTTGACCTTCACACGCTGCTTGGGGACAAGGGCCGTCTTTATGAGTCAGCCAGACGCCAAGTGAAGGAGCAGCTCAGCCCTGGCTGGATTTTTGGGGGGCTGAGTTCCACCTCCTCGGGGTCTTTCCTGTACCCCATTTTCTAGCAGTTTTACAACCGTCTCTCTTGTCTCTTCCTTCCCCCACTTGGACTGTTGCATAGGCAGCTCATTGCAATTCAGACACCTGTCACTTTGGAATGTCAGTGTGGCTGTTGCCAAGCTGATTAGTCAAGATGAAGAAAAAAAACTACAGCACCACATAAATAAAAAATTACAGACTGTCACATTGTTTCAAGCGAGCCCACCTTGCCGTACTAGACCTCAGCAAAGTGGCCTCCCTTCTGTTCCCAGCTAAAGGGAACACTACTTATAATGTCTTGGTTTTAGTGATTAAGTGGTTAATGATTTAATGAACTAAAAAAAAATCCTCATTTGTTGCTTCCCTTGGACTCGGGGAGGAAAAAAAAACCTCAAAGAGCTGATTTTCTGTGTACCTCAGTCCAATATTGCTACCTGCTGGGATACGAACACAGTCTCTAAATAAATTGCTAGTGGCCTTAGGCGGGTGGAAGAGGCTTTCTTTGATCCTGCTGGAGCGGATGAAGTCAAATGTTCAATCAATCAATCACATTCATAACTTGCAGCTACTACCGGGTTGACAACAGCCTATTATTTATTTTTAAAATCATATATTTCATTATTGTAAAACACACAGGCTCTCACGAGGGGGGAAGACTAAATTATTGATAAGCCATATAGATGGCAGAGTTTGTTGTTTCTGACACGCTTGTCACTATTGTCAGGAGGAATTTACCAAGGTGCAGACTCAAGAAAGTTGGCCAGGAATGCATGTCGCACTGGAGCAGAAATGGAAAGAGGAAATGCTAACAGCCCCCCCCCCCCCGCACTCTCTCCCTTATTGAATTCTTGCAGGTAAAAGGCAGCTGAAGTCGGAACAGGTTGCTATTGTAAAGCGAGACTTGAAAAGGCCCCCATTTGATTGCTACGGCAAGGGAGATTTGGTTCTCAAAATAGCCATGCGTTTGGGAAGTGAATTTTTGCTGGTGTCTGTACATTCCTGGAAATAACAATTGTGACTCTCCAGAACTCCCTCATGGAGCTGGGCCAGACATATTTATTCAATAGTATGCACTGGGGTGGGGGGGTGTGCGGTCCCAGCAGTGGAAGAGTTGGGCTCAGAGGCCGGATATGGGCTCCCCTGGCTTTTGAGGGTAGGAAAGGAAGAGAGGGTTGCACTCTGCCATGATCCCTGAACTGTTGGACACTGGTAATGGGGCCTCTTCCCTATGGACAACTGTGTGTGTGTTTGTGTGTGTGTGTGTGTGTGTGTGTCTGTCTGTCCGTCTGTCTGTTCTCTCTTCCACTGTGTGGTTTGTAGGAATTGAACTTGGGTCCTCAGGCTTGTTGGCAGGTGCCTTTAGCCATGCGAAGGCATTTTTGTGTAGGGCTTTGGAGAAAGAAGGACATTTAGAAAAATGTTGACCACACCCCTCCCCCAAGGAGTAGAGCCCAAACTGAGGGTGTCCTGCACACTCTGAGGGCTGGGCTGTCGACCACTGAGTTTAAGCCTCAGCTCCCACACACTCCTTTTTATAGTTCTCTGTTTACTGTCTCTGGATCACTGTTTGCTAAGGCCCTGACAAGTCAAGGTCAAAGCTGCCCATGCCATCCCTGCTCCCACCTGAATAGCGAGTGTGGTTTGAACTGGAGAGTCTCCCAGATTGTTACCCAGCTCCATCTACGCCACAGAGAAAAAGCTGTTCCAGAGGTATACTAAAAGAAAGAGCCCCCTGGACAGAGGGAAGGGAAGCTTTATTGTCTTGCAGTAAACTTGTAACAGTGGCCACACCCCCCTTGGGCGTGGCCTCAGTCAGGAAAGAGGAAAGAGGAAAGCTTGAGGCTTGGCTTTCCTTTGCGAGGTCTTTCTGGTGGGTCAGCAGATTCCGTAGGAAGGACAGAGAAAGGCTCCTCGGTTCTTCGTATTTTTCTGTGTAACTGTCCCCCAGTAAACACCCATGTATCACTTATCTTGAGTCTAGTGAAATAATTGCATCCCCGCCTTCACCTTATTAAGGGACTTGAGTCTTCATTCACACAGACCAACCTCATCAGGACAAGTTTGACAACACTTGAACAGAACATCCGGGGAACTAAGATTTCTAACACTATTTACCCCTCCCCTGCCCAATGCCCCCTAGAACATAAATACATGCAGGTGAAATCAGTGCTTCTTTGGGGGGGTCTGGGTGAGGTTCGATTTGTCCTCCCAACTCACTTTCTAACCACAGTGTGGTCTCCCGGTTGCAGGGACTGAGTTGGACAATTCTACAGGAGTGCCCTCGAAGCCAAGATTTCTCAAGGTCGAAATGCCCTTTAGAATCCATCTGTTTAATTCTCTGCTTTCGACTCCATTGGTGAGAAAAGTAGAAGGCAGAGGAATCCGAATCACAGCCAGTTCGGGACAGATTGTAGGTGGGAACCAGACCCCGGGCTCCCACCTCTCCCCTAAGGGAAAGCAGAAAGCAAGCATTATCATGGTTGAAAGCAGGGGGGGGGCCCTGCTTGCCCTGCCTTCCACGTGACCCAGCTCCTAGGGTGAGATCCCGGTGTGCCTGTCCTCTGCGGGAACTTAGGACCCAGTCAGTGTTGGTTTAGAATTCTTATCCTTGGTGGTGTTATCTGGGCACCTTCAGTAAGACGCTTCCTGGTCAGCTTGGCAAGAATCCCTCTTGCCTTCAAAGCCCCTTCTAGCTCACTTTCTAGCCACCGTTTCTGGTTCACCTTGTCCCTGAAACCTTCCTCTCAGCTGTTCTTCCCCAAGTGTTGCTTTTGAAATGGCTCTTTATAAAAAAAAAAAAAACTGAGATCCCTATCTATCTATCTATCTATCTATCATTTATCTATCATCTATCATCTATCTCTGTCATCTATCACCCATTCTATCTATCTACCTATCAATCAGTCTATCATCTATCAATGTATTCTATTTCTGTCTATCATCTATCCATCTATGGTCTATCTGTCATCTATCTATCATCGATATATTATCGATCTATCATCTGTCATCTATCTATATCTATCATCTATCCATACATTCATCCATCTATCTATCATCTATCTATCTATCTATCTATCTATCTATCTATCATCTATCATCTATCTATCTCAACTTTTTAAAACCACAGTTCCATAGTTATGGTTCTCTCTAATAACCTATGCAGGCTTCAAGCCAACTGCCAGCTCCCAAATCTTATATTCAGTGGCATGTTCTTTTAACTTATGTTTCAAACATTGTACAGTCTGGGTTGCAATATACGGGAACATGTGGGAAATTAGTTGACCCAAACTATCAATGCAGTGGAAGAAACCATTCCTTATTATCTAATGACACAGTAGAGCTAACTCTTCAGCAGGACAAAGGGACCTGGCCTCTTGGCTAAGGTGTGAGGTATCCCTGCAGTTTTTCTGTTAAATGGGGATGTTGACTCCTTTGCCCTCCAACCAACAGAAGCCATGACTGCAAGAATTATGTTCATTCCGTGTGCGAGGGACGGAGACAACAGAAGCCTAAGGTGCTCATGGGTGTGGTCGTGTCTGGAGGTGGAGTTTACTGTAGACAAGGGAGCCTGCTGCACCTTTGAGACACACTGTTAATTACCCCCAGAGGCTGACAATTACCCCCAGAGGCTGACCTCTGCACCTCGTGTTTCTTCAGGAAAGAGTAGAAGAAAGGGTTGGACTTGTCACTGGCTGCCCAGCAACGGCTGGTTTGTTTGCCGAGGTTTCACGGCAAGCCTTCAAGAGAGGGAAGACACAGGCACCTCATGTAGCATAGGTGGAAAACACTCTCCCTTCAGCTTCCCCATCCTCTTCTGTTTTCTGGGACGCAAGGTGCATTTACCCACTAACGGCGCACTGGCAACTGCTCTTTGGTAATGTCCATAAACATTGATTATCCATTATCATTTTCTGCGTGTGGTTCTCTTCTGTTGCATGTTTGCTGCTCACGTCTGTGAGCATTGTCTCCTCAGGGTTGCCTGAAGGACCTGCAAGGGATGGATGGGGTGGGGGACAGACAGATAGGTTCCCCACCCGTACCCCAGCAGGAGAAAACTCTATTGAGTATTGAAAGACCCCAAGCGGGGGACTTTCACGGGTGGGAGACCCAAACCCAAGGAGCAGCGAAACCACGAGCTTGGATGCAACAGCAAGAGGCTTTATTTACACACGGGTACCCGGGCGTCTCAGTCTTGGGGGGGCTGAGCGCCCCGAGCTGGGGACTCAGGGGTCCTTTTATAGCAAAAAGCGGAGTACAGAAGCAAGAAGCCTAGTTACAGGACCCTGATTGGACAATGAGGCCGGGGCTCACAGAATGAGGGCTATTGAGGTTTCTCTCAGAACTCAAGTCTCGGCCTTGGCCCTATCTGAGGAACAATAGGTCTCTGTGCCTGCCCAATCTTGCTGGGCTGGCTATGCGGACGCTATGCAGATAGCAGACACCTGTGTCCTGCCTGGACAGAGATAGTAGTGGCTATTCAGCTGTAAAGACCTTGAGCTGAGCTTCTTTCTGATCAGAAAATGACTATTCGGCTGAGCTGTGGGGGAAAGGAATTTTCCATAGGCCTCAGCCACCTGTGCTGGGCCGGGGTCTTTCAAGTATAACTTTATTAATAGTCTCTGTCCCAGCCCTGGCTCCCTGAGGAGCCGTCTGTGGACTGGTCAGTTGGACAGTTATAACGGGCGCCAATTATACCTAGAAGCCATGGACACTGGGCCTGCCTGACAAGGCCTTTGGTGATTCGGATTTGGGTAAGCATGGAGTTGAAATGGCTTCAGCTTTCCAAAGGGACAAAGGCCTGGAAAACATGAGCAATTAATGAAAACAGTTAAAAATGGGAATAAGAAATAAAACAGAAACGTTCCTGACCTTTCCCTGGTTGCGGGGGATTAAAATTACCAGGTAGGCCACTGTGGTGTCAGAAAACCCCATCCCCATCTCACCCTGGAGGGTGCTGGGAATTCTCAGACTTGACAGTGACTACCCAAGTGTGGTTCTTTAGATCCCAAATGAATACGCTGAACCAAGAAATGGGCCGTGTGCAAAAGCTCTGTTTCTACCTTCAGTGACCCCTCTACAGCCGTGACCCCTCTACCCCAGGCTGTGAAGTTACTGAAAGCTCCTCCATCAAGCATCTGTCAGACTAGCTTCTCCACATGAGCTGCAGAAGGAAGCTTCTAGAACGAGAGTGCTAAGAAGAACTGAGGATTTGCACAGAAGAGCTGACCCCAGTGCCTGGCATACTTCCTCCCTGTAGAATGGCCTAACTTCCTGGTGTCTTAGGAGCAACCAGAGAGGCAGATGGAATTGTCATTGCTGAGCGTCTGAATGCTCTATCCCTTTGACGTACCTGGCTACACTGAGTAGGACGCCCACCCACATGCCCACCCACCCCCGACTCTAGTGCAGAATGGGTTTTTCACCTGCACCAGGAGTTCAGGCCCAAGAGACAAATGGTTTAGGGCAGACAAGTACATTTGTTTTGCTGAGTCCAGATCCCAAGTCCTGGGTTTTAACGCCTCATATCCTAGTCCGACCCCGCCACTTCAGTGGCCTCATCTATTGCTCTCCTACCATCTGTTCCCCGTGGCATTCAGTTGCCCTTCAGGCTGATCTAGTTCCTTCCCCAAGACTGTCCCACCCCCTCTCTGTCTTGGCACTCTGCCAGTTACCTCACAGCTCCTCATACCTTCCTTCAGATCCTTCTCCAAAACCCCGCCTTTCACAAGCACCCCTGCCCAAGCGCTCTGAACTTCCCGTGTCATCCTTACTGGGATGTGAGATGTGACACACTGTGTGGACGCCCTTACACCCAGGGGTCTAAAACCCCAACTAGAAGAATCTCTGTGTGACGGGAGACAAGACCAGTCCGTGTCAGCAATGTGTCAATCCAAGACCTCCCTGGTGGATGTGCCCGAGGCCTCTTACCATGCCATTGTCCCGTGGTATTTGCTGACCTTGCTGAATGCTCATGGCTGAGTCCCGGTGGGCAGGGCTGCAGTGGCTGGCTCACAGAAGACACACAAAGCGCAGGCTTGTCCACGTGATGTCTAGACAGTTTAGGTAGATCTCTTCTCAGGCTGCTTCCTGGGCAGCTGCTGAGGACTGGGGTGTAACTCCGTTGGAAGAGCGCTCGCCAGGAAAGCATTGAGCCCGGATCATCAACACAGCGTGACAGCAGGTGGGCACCTGTAATTGAAGCTTCCCCAGAGGATGAAGCAGGAGGGCTCCAAGTTTAAAGTCATCCTTGCCTACGTTGTAAGTTCCAGGCCAGCTTTGGCTAACATGAAGCCCTGCTTCAGAACTACAACAACAACAAAAGTTGTGAGTGACACAGCCATTGACCTTCAGGAGCCGGCGAAGTGGAACCTTCTGAGACCCCATGTCTACTTTGCTCTCGACCTGATCGATTTTAGCAGATATTTGATGTTTTGGGCAAACACGAGCCATTGCTCTAGATTCTCCTGGCCCGGTATATTAGCTACTTTTCCATTGCTGTGACCATAACCAAGGCGACTTCGGTGAGAGTTGATTTGAGTTTACGGCTCCAGAGGTTTAAAGTCCGTCATGACAGGCAGCCAAAGCAGGGAGCTGAGATCTCAGACCCTCAGCAGCAAGTGTGAGTTATATGTGTGTGCGTGGTGGGGCAGAAGGGGGGATGGAAGAAAAGGCAGGTCTCAACGCCTGCCTCCCGTGACAAACATCCCCCAGCAAGGCTACACCTCCCGAAACACCCTACACAGTGTCAACCGAGAGTCAAGTGTTCAAACGCCTGAGCCTACAGAGTCATTCTCATGCAAACCGCCACACCTAGGTTATCAGAGGAGGTGAAATGCTGTTCTGGGGTTCAATGGGAGACACAGACTGGAGAAGGCAGCTTTGGCTCCTGCCTTTCCTGAACCTCACCAACACAGGCTTGTGGGGCTGAGCAAGTTAGGTCTCATGATATCCCCTTCCGTCCTTATGCTGCTCCCTGTGTGTGGCGTGTATGGCCTTGTAGAATGAAGCCTTTTTCTTGTCTGCCTCTAGGTTTTTCCCGACCAGTCGCCTGGGCTCTGCCAAGTTGTAGTCCCCAAATAACACATAAGACACTGTATTAATTATGAAGCTGTTGTCAGTTTGCTTGTTTCTTACTGGCTATCTCTGACTTAAGTATTTACCCCATAACTGCCAATCTAAGTATTTCTCTTACCGGAGAAAAGTTTCCGGGCTTCTCACTCCTATGGCGGTTACATCTTGACTCCCTGTGTTTCTCCTACCCAGAGACCTCCTGGACTCCTAGTCCCACCTGTCTTGCTTCCCTATTGGCCAACAGTGCTTTATTGACATATACACAGGACTTCCCCAACACGGCCTTGCACCTTTGATGCCAGACTTGACTAGGTGACTTGCTCTACCTTGTAATGGGGACAGAGATGTGCCGGTTTTGAGTGGAAGGGTTTGCGTTTAGTTTCTATCTGTCCCTCTGAAGACATTCACCATGAGATGAGCTGAAGGGTAAAGTGACCCAAAGGACATCTGAGCTGAACCCACAACCTGAAGCAAAGCTGCCCAGTCAACCCCCAGGTTCACGAGCATTTGTTACCTGGCATTACCAGAGCAATAGCTGACCAACACATTCCGGTCACTCCAGTGCCCCCCAGACTTTTCAGGAAAATAAGGGCAGTAACTCAGGGGTACGAGAGAGAGACAAAAGGAAGGCACAGAGGACAGACTGTGGGAGATGGAGGATGCCGTGATGATTCGTTGACACTGGAGCTGTCACTGTTACCATGTATTGGCTTTACTTGTCTTTTGTCCTGTATTCCCAAAGCAAGTCTCTAACTTATTGATGACTTCGGTGAAATAGGACATTCTCTAATTAATGATGGAGGTTTTCCCAGATGAAGGGGGAAATGGTTCCCTGGAGTCAAAGCTTCCTTCATTGACTTGATTAATCATTGTCCTGTTCGCACAACAAGGCTTTGGGGTGTCCTTGCCATCAAGAAGCAGGGTACCCTTCTGGGAAGGAGAGGGTGGGGTGAAGTGGATGACCTCTCAGGAAAACTGATCCAGGCTGTTATTCCTTTTGGGAGCGCAGAAGATGCCCTTGGACACCTGCAAGCAGGGGCAGTGTGCAGGTTGCCCCTAGAGCAGATCCCAGCATCTCATCAGCTTCCTCCAGAGCACCATAGCCACGCCCCCTGCTCCCTGGATCCCTGGAGCAAGGACCCTAGTATTGATGGAGAGCCCACTGAATGCCAGCTGCTCAATACACTTCACACCGGGGACCTCAGCTACACTTCACAACTCCATTTACAAACCAATGGGAAAATCCAACTACAAACTCGATTTTACTCATGGGAGGCCCGATATCAGCCCAGCCAAGACTCAGTGGGACGTGTGTAGACCCTGACAATATGCCCTTGTACTAGAAGCTTTCCCCTGAATTGCTTTTTAAATTACTACCTTTTAATTAATAGGTTGATTAATTAATTAATAGGGTGTGCATGTGTGGAAGTCATAGGACAGCTTGCAAGTAGGTCTTTCCCTCTGCCATGTGGGTCTGAGGGATCAAATTTAGGTCCTTAGAGAAGTTCATTTATCCCAACATCCAGTCAAGGCATGGAGAAGTACCTTACAGATGCAGCAAACTGAGTAGCTAAGTTATCGCTGCTTCTCACTGACTGTGGGGAGCCTAGGGACACAGGGGAGAACATCACAGCCCAAGCGTGTGAGCCACCCTCCCTCTGACATAAGATGATCCCTCGAGCTTTGCTCCCTTTGTCCTGCATGTTTACCCATTTTAACTGTTTTTGCTGTATTGTGTGTATGAACAAGCACTTAACATTTATGTGATTTTATGCTTCTCAAGCTTAGGGTTACCTTCAACCCCCTAGTGTCCCCCCAAACCCCTGCACCTTTAAAGAAAATGAAATGTTTGGGTCTGCTTCTAACTATGAGAAACAGGGTGACTGATGGTGCCCTGAGCTTTTGCTGTGACCACTGGAACATGGCATCCCTGCTGGTCCTTCATAGTCCCAGATCCCTGCTGGGATCTCGAGGTGTCTACCCTTTGTCCTCAAAGCACAACTGAAGCCAGAGAGACAACGTCAAGCACACACGCCCCATACAAAACCCCCAGGTCCTTGGAAAACATGGGTCATCCGTGAGTGGTGACTCACCTGCCTCGTCTCTACTACCAAGAGCTTTGAGGGAGCCCCTTACCTTCTACAGGATAGAGAGATACCATTTGCAGAAAGAAAATTAACAAATGTGTCAGGTACAGGATGAACCCATAAGCAAAAATCCAGCAGTCACCTTTGTCCTTTGTTGGGCATCATCCCGCAGACGGTTTCTTGGTCTCCTCCTTGGATATCTCGGAAAGGGTATGCAAAGCCCCTAAGGAGGAATCCCTAGGCAATGTGAAGAGAAGGGTTGCAGACACAAGCTCAGAGAGCAGAGTAGAGATCAAAATAACTCCACGAGTCTCTCGAGGTGGAGTTACCTACAGAGCAAATGTCTTCCAGACACTTCCTTGTTGGGAGCCATGCTGAAACATGAGCTCACAGTGTCGAGAGGAGAAATCAGGGTATGCCCAGTGGCATGTGAGTTGGTCCCCTTGTTTTTGGTGCAAGAAAATTAGATAACCCCATATTCTCCTCCTCTTCTTCTATGGAGAGGAGAATTCCTCTGCGCTTAGCAAATTTACCCACTGCAAACACTCACTGTTGAGTCTCCTGGTTAGTCATTGTTCCTGTGGCAGGATTGATAAATACACAGCGTGAATGCTATACGTCCACTGAAAGCATCAATAATAAATTAACTATGGCACTGAGTATTATACTGTCCTCGGAGACTTTCTCAAAACCCTCCCCGATAGACATTACTCATCAATCAGTGGTAGCATTCAAGGGGAAAGCTACTTCCTTCCCTGACCCAGTGGATATTTGTTCTCCCTGGTAGATATTGTGATAATGTATTTCATCTATCAAGTATTGAGAAAAGGGTCCTTCCTCTCACACTTCTTAACGTTAAGTATGGCCCTGGACACACCAGTTGGAATACTGGAGACTCTTTGGGGAACCCTTCACTGTCCTGATGGCAGGAGCCAGACCTAGTATCCCATCTTTCCCTCCTCTTGCCTTAAACACAAGCTCACTCTTCAGAGCAACACATCTCACTGGTGGCCATGCCATTCTTTGAGGCCCACCAAGACATCATTTCACTTCAGATGCTTTGCTGAGTATGTAGCAACGTCCTTGAAGGCTGAGGTTCTACTGGCGTGGTTTCCCTTACACGAAGATGAAAGCATTCCAAGCCGATTTTTTTTACAAACTCCTTCAGCTACACTTGCATTCAAGCACATCCTTACTGCATTAACTCTAGTAGACGGTAGATCTAACGGCAGCATGTGGTGATCATCTTTGACCGTGAGCTTGACACAGACGGACTCACCCGAGGAGGAGGTCTCATCCGAGGAACTGCCGAGGTCTGGTTGGCCTGTGAGCATGTCTGTCTTGAGAGGGCAGGTCTGTCTTCACTGATGATTGGTACAGAAGGCCCAGCCCACTCAGAGCAATGCTAGTCCCTGGCAGATGGGTCTGGATGGATGAGAGACCCAGGAAAGCATAAATCAGCCCTCGAGCGAGCAAGCTCCTTCTCCCACAGTTTCTGCTTCAAATTCCAACTTGAGTTTCTACCCTGGCCTCCCTCGATGGCGGCTACAACCTGGGGGTGCAAGCCAGCAGATAAGCCCTTTCCTCGTGTTGCTTTTAAGCGAGTGTTGCATCACAGAGACAGAATAAAGCTGCCATCCCGAGGGTGTCGCACAATTTCGTCATGAGATAAGCAATGTTTTGTAGACAAAATTGATAATCAATGCCCCACTTTCACCATTCTGTTTTAAGTTTCTTTTGGAGACAGAGTCTTTTGATTTAAACCAGGATGGCCTGAAGCTCACTATGTAGCTCAGGCTAGACTTGAGCTGCCTCTGACTCATGGGTGTTTAGTACACTCATAATATCATACAGCGTCACCACTATCAAATGCCAAAACATCTGCGTCACTCATGAAGGGAACTCCACTCCATTGAGCGGTCATCTCCCAAAACATCTGCATCAATCATAAAGGAAACGCCACTCCCGTTGAGCGGTCACCCCCTCAAGCTCCTGGGGACCATGCATCTCTCTGTCTCCATGAATTTGGCTTTTCATAAACTTGCATAGAAATGGAATCAAACAATGGTGGCCTTTTGTCTGTGCTTTCTCTCAGAGCATAATATTTTCATGGTGCACCAGGGATGCAGCATTCATCAGTGCTACAGAGATCTTCATGGCTGAACAATCTATGTCCCATCTTCATATCTGACTTACCCGTTCATCAGTCGATGGGATTTTGGGTTGTTTCCACTCCGGGGCTATTATGAAAAACAACACTATAAGCACTTGGGAATGAGTTTTTGTCCTAACAGATGTTTTCGATGTCCATGAGAATACACCTAAAAGTAGAATTGTTGATTCCCATAGAAATTATATTTTTAGCTTCTTGGGGAACTGCCAAGCCATTTTCCACAGTGGCTCCAACAATTTACATTTCCTCAGCGATGCAGAAAACTTCCAATATCTTCTCATCCCCAGCGACATGTTGGGCTTTTTGAGATAAGGTACCCTGTAGCACAAGCTGGCCTTGAACTCCTACACCGCTGCCAGAGTGGGAGGATCAAGACACAAGCCCCCTCGCCTGACTCTAACCAACTCTTACACTGTCTTGTGTTTTTTCACATTGGCTGTTCTACTGGGTGTAAAGTACCTCACTGCAATTGGTGTGGGCATTTTCTCTAATGACTATCGAAATTGCACTTTTTATTGACATATTTCTTGTCCGTTATGTGTCTTACTTGAAAAAAATGTCAATTCTAGTCTTTTGCCTATTGTTAATAGGATTCCTCTCTATGTTGAGTTTTAGAAATTCTTTTTCTGTTGTGGATACTAAACCTATATCGAGGATATGACTTGCCAATACTTTATCTTTTTCATTTCATTAATAACATCCCTCTGACTCAAAATTGTAATTTCAGTGACATCTAATTTACTGCTTTTCTTTTGCAACTGGTATTTATTGATGTCATGTTTTATAAGCCATTGCCTACTCAAAAAATCATTAAGGGGCTGAAGAGATGATTCATTAAGAGCATATATGAGTATTGCAGGAGACTGAGTTCTGTCAGCAACTCCAACTTTGGGGCATCTGATGCTCTCTTCTGGCCTCTGAGGGCACCTGCACTCACGTGCACATACCCACACACAGACAAATACACATAATTTTAAAAGTAGAATAATCTTTAAAAACATAGGGAATCCATGCCTATGCTTTCTTCTGTTGCTGAGTTCTTTTAGCTGTTACATGTGGGTGTTTGGTCCCTTTGAGTTATTTTTTTAAGCACTCTATGAGGCAGGAACCCAAGCTATTATTTTTCTAGTTGTAACTTCAGTTGTCACAGACCCATGTGTTGAAAACACCGTTCTTTTCTCCTTGAACAGCCTTGAACCTCTTGTCAAAGTCATTGGTCAGCATTGGATGGGATTAATTTTGGGTTCTCAATCCCATCCCATGTGTAGTATTTCATCATTCATGTTGAGAGGGTCTGTGCTTTGAGGCATAGGAGTTACTGTTATGAAGAAACTTTTCTAGAGTGCCGTTCTTGGTAACGTTGTAAACTCTTTAGTCTCTTTAACAGTGTTTATCTTGAGGTCTGCCATGCTGGGTGTCAGTAGTTTCTCCAGCTTCTTTTGGTCAACTCTTTCCAGACAGGGTTTTTTCCATTTCACGCTTTTGACCCCTTTGCATCCAAAATGAGTTTCTTGTAGACAGCACACAGTTCTGCTCTGCCTTTCAAATGGACACTTTGGACCATTTTCTTTTAAGGTAATTGTCGATAAGAAAGAATTAGAAAAATTACACTACACACACACACACACACGCACACACACACACACGCACACACACACACACACCCATACACATGCACATTTGCTGTGCCTCAATTCTTCCACGACTGCCTTCTTAAGGGATGTGTGTACGTGTGTGTGCATATATGCATGTACATATTGTTGTTTGTGCATATATGCAGTACATATTGTTGCGTGTGTATATATTCATCTGCATATTGTTGCGTGTGCATATATGCATGTGCATATTGTGGGCGTGTGCATATATGCATGTACATATTGTTGCGTGTGTATATATTCATCTGCATATTGTTGCGTGTGCATATATGCATGTGCATATTGTTGCGTGTGCATATATGCATGTGCATATTGTTGCGTGTGTATATATGCATGTACATATTGTGGGTGTGTGTGAGTGTGGCAGTCAGAAGTCAACTTCAGGTGTCTTCAACAATTGCTTCCCTGTCCTTAGTTTTTTTGAAACACGTCCTCTCCCTGAACTTGTAGCTCACCAGTGAGAGTAGATGAGCTCGCCAGTGAGCTTCCAGGTCCTTCTGTCTCTGTCTCTGGGGCTGCAGGTGGGAGCTGCTGTACCCAGATATTTCCACAGAGGAGCTTGGGCTCAAACCCTGGCTCTCACGCTTACACGGCAGGTATGTTACTGACTGAGCCTTCTCTCTATCACCTCTATTTCCAATTTTGCTGGTTCTTTTTTATTTCTCACTCAAGTATGCTGTTGGGTACACATGCTGTGTTTTTCATCTTGTTTCTTTTGAACTGAAGCATTTACATTTGGGTTTTGGTTTTTATTTTATAATTTGCATCATTTTACTGTGTTCTGATAGCTTTCTTTGTTTCTTCCTCTCTCCATCTTTTTGTATACGGCTTCCTGTAGATCTCTGAGCACATTTCATATTTTTGGTTGTGAGCCTTGCCTTCAATGGCTGAGCCATCTCTCCAGCCCCTTTAAATACCTTTTTATCTAGCTAACTAGATTGCTAACTAACCACTTTTAGTACTAGGACATAGCCACCCTAGAAATTAGAATCCCTCCCTCTTTGCCCGCCTGTGTGCAGTCAACACTCACAGCTGTTGCCTATGTAGCGATGTCTCTGAATAGATGCTTTCAAGCCTGTATTCCCGTCATCCATCATCCGAGACTACGAGGATTTCTAATAGCCCAGCAGTTATCTAGTCATGGGCTGAGCTTTCCTTAAGGGCAGAGAACAGGCACCCAAACCAGTCTTTGAAAATGGACTCTGGGGGTGTTTGGGGGAATGCCTTCAGCACTGAGTGGCAGACACTTGATGTCAACTCACCCTCAACTTTCTGACTGTGTGCTCTCTGAAGGGTCAGCCAGAGCTGAGAACCCTGAGCCTCCTTGGCTCATTCCTGAGCCTGGAATTGGTCCTGACCTATGAGTGGTGGGACAGTATCTGTCTGAGCTTTTCCAAAGCCTGCATTTGCCATCCTGTCTGCTTTCCAGGCCTTGGCTCTCAAGGCTGTTAGCTGGCCATTCATCTCAACCATTGCCAAAATAAAACACAAGAGCAAGGCAACGCCTTTTGTCCTGAGACCCTGTCGTGTGAACAGAGACTCTTGGTAAAGTATCCTGGTCCTACACACCAAAATGCCCGGTGGCAGGGCTCCTCAGTTCTGGGGACACATTTCCTCTTTCTCTCCTCTTTCGTGTTTGTCACTCGTAAGCCCCTTTTCTGTCCTTTCACAAATAGATGTTCTGGGTACTGTCTTATCTGTCGTAAACTAAAGCACTAACAAACGCAGGCTTGGTTTCAGGGAAACTTGAAATGTGGTGGTTGGATCAAAAGGCAGTCACAGACCACGAGTGATCAGTGATGCTAGGTAACCTCAGATCCCAGGCTGAGGAATGGGTAACAGGGGTAAAGACGGGGAAATGATA
Organism: Mesocricetus auratus; assembly: GCF_017639785.1. NCBI lineage: Eukaryota > Metazoa > Chordata > Mammalia > Rodentia > Cricetidae > Mesocricetus > Mesocricetus auratus. The sequence goes on along the minus strand of NW_024429182.1, from coordinate 5,002,053 downwards.
ACCCTGGAAAGCAGTGAGGGGTATACCCGGAGGGAGATGGAGGGATGGGAGGAACCCAAGATGGGTGGAAACCAGAGTAAGCCAGCGTGCTGGAGGCGAGACAGAGGGGAGGCCTGGTACCAGGTGACACGGGGAAATGATCAGTGCAAGGCCCTGCCATCCGGGGTCCAGATGTGGACCTTAGCCTAAAAGCAGCAGGAACTATAAGATGATCACCTTCCCCAGTGCTGTGGGGTGGGGAGTATCCACACTTACCCTAAATTCTCCAGTGCAGCACTGGGTTGCAGAGCCCCCAAAAGAATGCCCACCAGCCCAGGTAAGGACGGGATCCATGCAGGCCTAGAATGCCCACCAGCCCGGCGGGTAAAGATGGAGACCCGTGCAATGTCTAGAGAGCTGTGCCTTCAGTGCTGGTAAGACTGTAAAACACCCTCCATGCCTGCACGTTTGCCAAGAATGAGGCCATTTACAGCACTCGCAGACATGATTAGATAAATATATAAATAAATGGCGCGCTTCAAAGTGCAGGGATTAAGTGGGTGGGCTTTATGCTGAAGTCAGGGAAGAAGCACAGACCTCAGGTCATGCATCTAGGTTTAAACAAACATCTTCTAATTCTTATTTATTTGGATAACACTCCGGAGCAGGAGAAGAAAGTCAAATGTTGCACTCTCGGCATCAAAAACACATGTAAGGGAGTTCCCGCTAGCCCACAGTCAATAGATGGGAACTGGCTTCCGGGAGGGGCTCGCAAGGACGCTTTGTGCGGTGTATTTCCGTGCCCTCCTTGACTTAGCAGATCAAGGACAGATGTGAGCGCGCTTTCCTCTTGGTAATCAACAAGGATTATTGCAACCCAAAGCAGAAGGGGAGGGAAGCGGTGGCGTCCTTTCTAGGAAGCAGTTCTTGCTGTTAATGGGCAGAGAGGGAGCTTGGTGTGTGTGCTTGGATCCTTTGGGAGAAATAGGACTGGAAGGAGGACACAGGGCTGGGGTGTCTCCTGGGGCTCTGAGAAGCTCCCCTGTGGTGTCCTGAGGGTAGAGGTGTCTCTTCAGATCCACTGGCTGTCATGTCTGGCAGCCCAAAGCCAGAAGGAAAGCCACTTGGACTTAGGCATGGAAGAACTAAGGAGAACTAAGTCTCATCCCTGTATGGTGAGTTATATGCATTACTCCCATTTGATTTCCTCGTAGGCAAATGGATGGAACTAGAAGAAACCATCCTGAGCAAGGTTACGCAGACACAGAAAGACAAACACGGTATGTCTCACGTGTAAGCGGATATTAGACATAAAGTAAAGGAGAGCCAGTCTACAGTCCATAACCCCAGAGAAGCCAGGAAACAAGGAGGACCCTAAGAGGGACACACATGGACCACCACACCCCCCCATGAGAAGGGGAAATAGACAAGACTCCACTTGATTTCCAAGATCATCTTCTGAGGGAGTCTGACACATTTTAAAATTGAGACTTTTTATGTATATGGGATTATTTTTTCTTTTCATTTTGAAGCAGGGTCTCAGGAAGTTGCCCAAGCTAGCCTTGAACTTATGGTCCCTGCTGTGACCTCTTGAATACTAGTCAATGGTTTTGAGACAACATCTCTCATATTCTGGCCCAGACTGGCCTGGTCTAGAACTCACTGTGTAGCTCAGGCTGGCCTAGGACTCTCAGCAATCCTCCTGTGTCAAACCTTGAGTGCTGAAATTACAAAGTATGAGCCACCAAGCCCAGCTTGAGATATCATTTTTTTTCACTCTTAGATCTTAGAAAAGGGATAATTTGTGGCTAGATGATGTTCTGTAACAGCCACAGAATCTGCAGATACCCCCTGACAGGGAAGATTAGGGTTTTACACGACATTTTATTAATGTTCACACTTGGCGGGACACACAAAAGTTACAATTGGCTTCGCAACCATTCAGGTCAGGTTTTCTGCTAAGTGCATGTCAGTGATGAAGGTTGGGTGAGAGCAGATTTGAGGAAGGCAGGAGGCTGGATCTGTGAGGAATCAGAGCTGGTCTCGCCCTGGCTTCGTAGATGGCATCAGACAAAGCTGTCTCTTTGGGATACGAGCTCCATTCTTCTGGAATTTGAGTTCCCTCAGTCCTTGCCCTCCCTCCCCCCCCCCCCGTCACCCCCTGCCCTGCCCCACTGCAGAGATCTGCCCTCCCTCCCTGCCCTTGACCAACACTGTTCCTTCCTCCTCGACTCTCGAGGAGGATCAGCCAACAGGCGAAGCATGGCTCATTTTTACAGGAAGAAAAAAAGGAAGGAAGGAAGGAAGGAAGGAAGGAAGGAAGGAAGGAAGGAAGGAAGGAAGGGAAGAAAAAAGAAAAGAGAACTCAACTGTCTTCTCTGGGATGCCACACGGCTTGAGGATGGTCGTAGGTGCCTCTCACAATAAATGCTGGCATTCCCAGAGCATCAGGCAAGGTATTCACCTGGCCCAGAGAGGTGAGGAGCTCACCTTGACCCTGGGGCAGCCACGAGGGTATTACCCTTCCCCTAAAGGACGCCCCCGGGGGTCATCAGGGTCTGGGATGGGTCGCTTTTGGCCTGTGTGAGTGAACCTGTGGTCACCTGGACAGGCCAAGTCCTAGCAGAGCCCAGGCCATGCTTCCTCAAAAGCAGAGTGTCTTGGGCTGCCTCTGCCTCTCTTTCCTCCTAATTTCTGTTCAAGCAGAAGCAAAAACGGGCCCAAAGCCACAAGACCACGGCAGTGGACGGACTGTGCGCCCAGCAGCACCAGGAGACACGGCAATAGAGCGTGTGCCGTAAAACCCAAAGCCGTGAGACTGAGGCAACGGAGAGGCTCCGTGTGCGCAACAGGGCCAGGCAGCAGCACCCAGTGATCCGTGACTAGCCTCTCCCGTAGCGTGCCTACTGTGAGAGCCAGGGGCTCCTGGCTCGTTGCTCTGGGTCTGCAGAGCTGACAGCCGCCGAGTTTGTCTTTGGCCTCTTCAGTGGGCCTGTGGCTGACTTGCAAGCAATTGAAAAGGGCCTCGCCATTCCAAGAGCAAGCAGCACGGAGCTGGGGGATGGGAGGAGAACCCTGGGAGGCAGAAAACTTTTGCTGCAGCCCAGAACTTCCTTGTGTTTGGCTCCCTGCTGACCCAGCTAATGCTCGAACTTTCAAAGAGCCAGGTAGGAGTCTGACAGGCTCGCGCGGAGAACAGAGAGGAGTAGAATTTTCCTGGAGAAAATTTGCAAGGTTACTTTCTTCTCTGTGTTTCTGAAAAGACTTGGGTCCCCAGGTTCTTGCCTGGGGAGAGAAAGTGCTCCCAACAGCTTGGGGGCATGGGGAGAGGAGAGAAAGAGAGAGAGAGAGAGAGAGAGAGAGAGGGAGAGAGAGAGAGAGACAGAGAGAGAGACAGAGAGAGAGACAGAGAGAGAGAGACAGAGAGAGACAGAGAGAGACAGAGACAGAGACAGAGAGACAGAGACAGAGACAGAGACAGAGACAGACAGACAGACAGACAGAGAGACAGACAGACAGAGGGAGAGAGAGAGAGCGAGAGAGAGCTAGAGAATGTGTGCTAGAGAGATGCTCCCCCGAGGGCAGAGAGAATTCCAAAAGGTACCCTAGGCAAAACTGCAATGAGCTGCACTTGCCGTCAGCGGTGGCTCCAAGCAAGACACTTCTTCGGCTGAGGGTTTTATGTGGGGGCCACAAGGTCGCCATTTCTTGAACAAACATCAGCCACATGAGATAGCAACAAAATGTGTGTGTTTCTTACAACACATAGCGTTTCATCATTGCAATGAGGTTTAATTGACATCAGTGTGCGTGTGTACTCGTCTGTGTGTCTGTGTGTGTGTGTGTCTGTCTGTGTCTGTGTCTGTGTGTGTAGATCTCACACTATAGTCCAGGCTGACCTCAGACTCATGGCGATCCTCCTGCCTCGGCCTCTCAGATGCTGGAACTCCCAGCCGAGCAGCAGTCTTTATTATTGTTCTTCAGTGACAAATGAAAGCACCTTAGATTTGTGCAACGCAGTTGACGCTTCACTGTTGCGATGTGAATGTGACATGTCCCCCATAGACTCCTGAGCTTGACCCCTTGGTCTCCAGTGGGTGGCGCATTTGGGGAGGTCACGGGACATTGAGGGTGTGCGGGTTTTGCCGGAGGAAATGCATCTCTGGGGTCGGGGCTGGCTTTGAGGTCTCATAGCTTGGTCCCTTCCCTGTCCTCCCTTCCTGTGCTGCTTTGTGGGTCCAGATGGAGTCACCGAACATGCCCTGCCACCCTGCAGTCCCCGCACAATGAATCGCAGTCAGTCTCTCTGCATCTGTAAGCCAAAACCAACCCCTCCTTCCTTACGCGGTTTTTAAAATCAGGGTTTTCATCAGAGCGATGGAAAGCAGTGTTCACCTCGCAGACTGAGCAGCACTGAGACCAATGCTGGGCCACAAAGCCTCTGTTTGGACTTGAAATGAGGTGATGCCCAGCTTCCCCTGAGGCGGGAAAGGGGAAGCCATCCTTCAGGGCTGGGAGTATCCGCTCTTCAGACAAGCAAGAGTCCATCCAGGCTGGTCACACAGGGTAGGGTAGGGAGGGAAGAGCACTGGGGGCCGGGCTTCACTCTCAGGAGGGCGAGGACCCACGTTGGTCACCGCCCAGACCACAAACAGCAGCCGGTTTGAAGACTCTGCCTCCAGGTTAGACTTGGATTTTTAAATGCATTGCTGCTTTGATTGGTTGGTCCATCGATCGAGTGACTGATTGGCGGGTGCCCTGGCACTTGTGCGAAGAGAACTTATAGAGAAGTCGGTTTTCTCCTTCTCCCATGTGTGTCCCGACTCAGGCCCTCAGCAAGCACCTTGGTCCCCTCAGCTGTCTCCCTGGGCTGAGTTGTCAAGGGAGAAACAAACTCGCAAAGACCCAGCTGCTATCAACAATGGCTGGCTTCCACAGAAGCAGCTGGAGATGCAAGAATTCTGAACACACTACGTGTGAATCTTGGCTCTTGGTGTGTGTGCGCGCGTGCGCGGCCGCGCGCGCGTGTGTGTGTGTGTGTGTGTGTGTGTGTGTGTGTAGCGGGGGGCATTCGAAGGCTGACCTCACTCTGTAGCCCAGGCTGGCCTTAAATCTTCAGTCCTACCTCAGTGCCCCCGACCCGACTAGCTGGGGTTCCAGGTTTATGCCACCAGGCCAGGCATCTTGCACTTTTTTTTTTAGTGAGTCGCCGTTCTTTAAACTCCCTGACCATCAGTTTGTTCAGTTGCGAGATGGAACAGTAAAGACACCCGCCTCAGTTTGTTCAGTTGCGAAATGGAACAGTAAAGACACCCGCCGCAATGTGTTGTTACTGTAGCGATTCCCTATATGGGAAAAGCCCGGAGTGGCTCGTTCTCAGCAAATCAAAGGGAGATCGTCCGTCACGACAGTGGTGATAAACACACACACCTCAGGACCTTTCCATCCGCGTGGCCCCTCCTCCTCCTCCCGAGACCGCTGGGGAAGGGTGCATCTGCTCTCTAGCGCCCCCGGGTGTCAGGTGTCTCTTATACTCTCCCAGGGGCTTCCTAGGGAGTTAGCTAGGGGGTAGCTAACAAACACTACCCCAAACCTCACCCCCAGGATTCTCAGGCATGCTGGACCCCACAGCTCAGGCTGCCGGAGGGAGGGGACTCTGATGACCAGTCTGAGATATGAAACCCAGGGTGGTCCCTCTCCAGTTCTGTTTATCCGGGATGCCCACCTTGACTTCCAGAGTAAGCTCAAGATGTCACACCTCGTCCAAGATGCCCTCCTGGCTCTCACACAAACTCTGGACCCCCCCCCCAGACTTGAGGCATGCTTCCACACATGCACTGGGGTGTGCCAGCCTACATATCCTGCGTGGTGGTCCTCCCTCGCCTCCCAGACAGCACAGAACTGTATTTTATAGACGCTCGATAAATGTAGGCTGGACAAAGAGGGATGGCCAAAAGCCCGTTCCCGCATAATACTGGAAGTTGCAAGGAAATTATCCGTTAGATCTTTGCATCAGCCTGCTGTGGCACAAGTGGTCTGAGATTAATACGGCGGCCACAATAAAAGAAACAAACAGTCTCCCCAACTGGACTCCCCTGGCTTTATCAGACCTGTGTAGGGGTTGGGTTTGGTAGCCTTGTGTTTACTGCCCTCTTGTGGAAAAATGTTGCTACTGCATCTGGGAAAGTTGGAAACTTTTTTTGTTTTTGTTCTGTTTTGTTTTTTCAAGACAGGATTTCTCTGTATTGTTTTACAAGCTGTCCTCGAACTCGCTCTGTAGACCAGGCTGGCCTTGAACTCACAGAGATCCGCCTGCCTCTGCCTCCCGAGCGCTGGGATTAAAGCCGTGCGCCACCAACGCCCCGCAGTTGGAAACTTCTTTAGGACCCCTGAGTCATTTCCAGCCAAGCCCCGTGCTCTTTGTGCATCTGTGGCCTTCATCCCATATTCCCCAAATATAAGAGAACTGTAAGATGACAAGTGGACCCGCCCCCCAAAGAGTAGAGGCCCGTCTAGAGGCACGCCGATTCTGGATTGGCTGTGGTGGGTACTTCCACGTGTCAGGGGCAGGCACAGTAAAGCACATGACAAGCTTCTGCCCACAGAGACTTTCCAATATAATCGCAGCAACTTCACCCAAAGCAAGTGGTTCAGTAGACACTGTGAAAGAAACCGAAATGCCTGTTAGTCTAGGGGCCAGAGTCCTGGTCCTGCCTCTTGCTGTCAAGTTGACCCCGGAAAGGACACTTTATCACTGCAAACGTGTTTCCCCAATCCCAGTGGCTCAGCAGGAGACCCTCCCTCAGGGAGCAGTGACGTTGAGAGGGACACTTGAGTGTGGTGCTGGCACGCATTAGCTCTCATCCAAACCAGCGGTGACAATGACGAGGAGCAGGGTCCTTAAGTGTCTGGTGCACAGAATGGAAATGGCCAAAGTCCTCCTCTCCCTGCTCTGTCTGTGGTAGGCACCACAAACCACTGGTTGCCCCCCCTTCTTTTACCCATGGCAGACATCACTCATCAATAACGTCTCCCTCCTACAGCCACGGCAGACATGGCTAATCAATAACGTCCTCCTGTCCCCGCGGCAGACACCCCAGTCACTGCTTTCCCCCGTGTGGATCACGTGTCCCTTTCAGAGCACACATCGCCTTAGAGGGGCTCTAGGCGGTTACAACAGCTTAGCAGATTGTGGAAGACGTCAGACAATGGAAGCCATCTTTCCAGGCCGCGGCACCTGGGTAGATTAGAGCCGCATAGAGGAAGGGGGTAGGAGGAAGGAGGAAGGAGGAAGGAGGAAAGAGGAAGGAGGAAGGAGGAGGAGGAAGGAGGAGGAAGTAGGAAGGAGGAAGGAGGAGGAGGAGGAAGGAGGAAGGAGGAAGGAGGAGGAGGAAGGAGGAAAGAGGAAGGAGGAAGGAGGAGGAGGAAGGAGGAAAGAGGAAGGAGGAAGGAAGGAGGAGGAAGGAGGAAGGAGGAAGGAGGAGGGAGGAGGGAGGAGGAAGGAGGAAGGAGGAAAGAGGAAGGAGGAAGGAGGAGGAAGGAGAGAGGAGGGAGGAGGGAGGAGGGAGGAGGAAGGAGGAAGGAGGGAGGAGGAGGAAGGAAGAAGGCATTTTAGCCAGAGGCAGTGGAGTAAGATGAAATGTGAGTGAAAAGACAGATCTAAGAGGAAGAGGAAGTGAATTAAAGATGGGCTGGGCTGTGGAGCCCTTTACAGCTTCCTGGATGTCAGAGGCGGCAGCAGTGGTGGCGGGGAGCCTCCGGCTGCCTCACACAGGTGAGGGTGTGTTGCCGCTCCTGGGGGCTGACCTCTGGGAGCCAGCGCCAGGAAACCGGGTGAGGGAGTGAGTCGGGAGCTTGGGCCCTACTTCCTCTCGGCTCCTCAGAGTGAAAGAGAAGGTGCCCACTCGTATGACTTCTTTGTCCCTGCACTCCACCTGCTGAGGGGCGGTGGCACCCCACCAGAAGACAGTCTGCGGAGAGGAGGCCTTCGAGGGCTTTGGGACATCTGGCTGCGACTTCCTGTGGGCAGCTGGCAGGCCCTGGAGGAATGCACGGGAAAGATACGAGACAGTTAATGCTTTCCGGGTCGTTTTCACTCAAGAGCAGTAGGGAGAGGGAGCCAGAGACAGGAAATGGCTGAACTGGGTAAAGGCCACGGCTTAATTAAGAGGCGTTCTCTGCGATCTGCTTATTGGAAGAGACACTCCGTATCTGGGTCAAGTGTTCTTTTCACATCCTCTCCTAAAATGAGGAGGGAAAAGGACTTTTTTGGTACTGCGGTTTGAAGAGTCTCGTGCACAGGTCCCCTAGTGTCCCCGTTGCTAAGAAAGAACGTACACGTTTAACTGGAATACCCAAGTAATCAGAAGCAGGGTCAAAATGACGACCCCTTTATTCCAAGACTCCATTTCCTAATGGGTAGCAAGGTTTCTCGGACTTGAAGGTCAAACAGCCTTGGATTTGAACCTCGGCTCCGCCACTTCCTAGCTGAGTGACCCTGGACAAGATACTTAGCCTTTCTGGACCTTGGTTCGCTCATCCACAGAGCAGAGATAATAGAGTGTGGAGTTCATAGGGCTAGGGTGCCAATCAAATGAAATAATGCATATGCAGGCTTAGCGCAGGCCTTGACACATAATTGAACGGATTAGAACTGTCTTTTTATCCAATCACCTGCCTGCTTTGGGGACCAATTTGAAACACCCAATCTGTCTTTTCATGGCTGACATGGCTCCTTGCACCTGCCAGGGACACCAAAGGACACAATGCTCTAAGTCAACAGGGTGAGTCCTTTCATGGAAGCCCCCACATCATCCAGCGAGCAGATGAGGAAAAGATCTGGGACCGCACGGGACAGCACAGCTCATCAGCCACAATCCCTGGGTCTGCGCCCTTGGGTGGCTGTGTCACCTGTCCTCCAGTGACTCTGTCTGTCACCTGTCCCCCAGTGACTCTGTCACCCGTCCTCCACTGGCTCTGTCACCTTCCCCCAGTGACTCTGTCACCCGCCCTACAGTACTCAGGCTGCAGTTTGGAGAAGGGGGCAGTTGGCTGAGGGACGGTCACAGTGCATTCTGAGGACAGTACTAACACTTACTGAGCAACCATCGCATCAGGAACGGCGCTGGGTCTGGCACCCGCCTCACCCGCATCGGACCCTATGACGAGTCACCCACTTTTCAGGTGAGCACTGTGGCCCAGCGGCCTTAACCCACCAGGGTCTTGCAGGCAGCAAGTTGCAAAGCAAGTTTGGAGCAGAGGCCGCTGGGCTTCAAAGATGGTGGTGACAGTTTCCTCGGTGGGCTCCCCTCTTTCTTGGGAGTAAATGGAAGGCAGAGGCAATTTCTCCCATTGTATAACTTGTCTGTATTAAGTCACCGATCTCTTCTATACCTTCTAGTACAAGACATGAACGCATCTGTTATGCCGATCACCCTCCTCCTAGCTGTTGGAGCAACTGCAAGTTTAACAGAGGCTCACCCACGCCTTACCCTCCACCTGGTCCACAGCAAGACGGGGGTGCAGCAAGAGTGGAAAGGCCCCCCCATCTCAGTCACAGGCACAGTGTGAGAATGAGTCCCAGAGGTCTCAGGTAGAGACAGTGGACACAGGGAGAGAAAACTGTCCTTCACACATGGGACATTTTGAAGTGGGGCGCACAGATCCCCTGAGGCTTGCCCTGAGCCCGGGTCTAGTCCAGGCGTAGGAATATGACAGAAGGAACTGTGAACACTCTCATCATGGATTTGCTGTTCCGTTCCGCCTTTATTTGGGGAGTGTTTGACTGTGCCCAGAGTCCTGCCGTGAGCTGAGGACTGGAAGAGAGACTCTCCGAGGACACTTGGGGAACAGGCGCCTCCCAGCACCCCTGCACCCACCCCCAAACCACTGCCTGGAAATTCAGAGGCCCCGCGGTACTTACCACTTACTTTTGGGTTGTCATGGTCAAGCAGTTGACCGTGGCAAGGAGGGAATGATTCATTTTGACTCCCGGCTTCAGAGGGCTTTCAGCCCATCTTGGCAGGGAGGCGGGACGGAGCATTCCATCCGTAGCAGAGGGACCACGACCTGGAGCAGCTGCCCACATGATGACTAATATAGAACTAGGAAACACAAGCCAGACCCAGGGGCCACCCCTACGGCCTCTTTCTACCAGCCAGGTCCCACCTCTTACAAGCCCCACAGCCTTGAAAAGAGTGCCAGCAACCGGGGCTGAGCTTTCTGTGCCTGTGCAGATGTTTCCAATGCCAACCACTTGGCTCCCTTTGATTACAGCCTCCACCAGGGAGACATTGGCCAGCTGACCCTACCCAGGCATCGGGGGAGGGCAGGTGGCCGCAGGCACCCTGCCAAGTCCTCCCCGGAGTGGGTATTCCGTGGACCCAGCCTGCCTTCTTCCTTTCCCATCCCAAGCAAGCCGCTAGGCTGCAGGTGTGGAGAGCAGCCTTCCCCTCTTCCTGTCTTTTCAAACAGCATCGGGTCGTGGGGACAGGGACCCCTGGAGTCATCCTCTTTGAGGATGAGGCAAAATATTACAAAGGTCACACACACAGATCTGAAGCCAGATTCATCTTGGTTCCAATCACGGCTCTGCCCCGTGGGCAAGTGTCTTAATCTCTCTGGGTTTCAGCTTCCCCACCTGCACACAGTGGAGGATTAGAGGGCCTTCCTCACAGGGACATGGTGACAATGAAACACACGGGTGACTTCAAGGCTCTGAGCATAGCGCCTGGCACATCGGAGCCCGCAACAAATGGTGGCTGTTACTACAATGGTATCAAACGTGTTTTTCATCGCATTCCCGTTCTTTGAAAATCAGAGTGAATTTAGAGTCAGAGGACCCGGCTTAGAATCTGGTCCTGTCTCACCTCGCTGTTCTTTATGTCCATCTGTATTCCCCAGGCCGCTCTTTCCTGGTCACTGAGAAAGAATGTCCTGCCCTACTGTGTTGTGAGAACTAAAGACCATGGAGGATGGACAAGAGTTTTGAACGTCAAGAGCTGTGTAAATGAAGATCAGGAGCCCGATGTTTCTGCCATGTTTCATCTCTCTGGGACAGGCATTGCCTGGTACTCAGTGCCCACAGCCTCCTAGATTCCCTTTGCTGTTAGCATTTCCACCCTGGTCAAATCTTTCTTGACTTTCCTTGCTCTCTGACGCAATCCTCTGTCTCCCAAAGATCAGCCCATATGTCATATCACTCCCTATATAATCCAAGTCCCATTACCTGCCCCGGGGACGTGCTAACTTTCTGCGGTTGTCACCTTACCCTACATGGGCGTGTGCTGGTATCCTGTGGCCTTCACCTCTCCCTACATGCTCGAGGGGTAGGCTCTAGAAGCCAGCCTGTGACTTTACCCCAGAAGTCAGCTTAGTTCCAGGCCAAGCTCTTAGCCTCATGCAAATGGGCTGGTGGCCGCCTATTATTAATTTATAATTGCCGTTTCTGTTTTATGCTCAGCTCATACTATAGGGGAAATAACGTAAGAATTCTCTACCCACCTCCCAGTGCCTCTTAGACTGTTCTGGAATGGCGAGGAGGAGACCTGCCCCTAGAGGCCAATGCTCGGGAGAAATGCCGCGGCAGACCCACGTGGCCGCCAGTAGCTAGGGTGTCAGGGATGGGAGTCCCACACAGCTGGATGGTCAGAAGAGGGAGGCTTGGAGAGACGGATGTTTGCACAGTGTCACTTGCTGTGACACTTTACGGGGACACTTCTTTCTACTCATGGGGGAGAGGGCACAGAAGCAGAGAGACAGGGCCATGAGTCACCAAGGAAACAGCGCCCCCCCCAAATCTAGCTTGCTGAGCTAACGAGTTCATTGCAGTTGGCGACAGGAGCATGGGTGAGGGGTGACGACAGGGAAGCGAGTAGCATGGGCAGGTGCATCACCAAAAAGCGCACCGCGGTGGCAGAGGCGAGGACGCAGAGAGGCTGCCAACCCAAGTCTCCCTCGAGACTTGCAGGGAGGTCCACCGAGAGGTCATCTGGGCCAGGACAGTGTTCATTGATTATAAAACTCAACCCCAGCCAGTGGCGGCCACGGGAAGTCTGGTAGGTGTCTTGATTCGCTCAGTGTGGTAATTCTCCCTGCTCCCTCCAGGGTGGAAGGATCCAATCTGGAGGCAACAGCTAAGACAGCACACCTTAGTAAGTGAGGAAATGAGCAATACGGATTCCAAGGGATTGAAGAAGCGCAAGGAACATTCCAAGACTAGGGATGGGGAAAACCCAACAAGTACGTGTGTGGAGAGTAGCGGGGTGGGGGGCTGGCACGGCTGGCACAGAGCAGGGAGAGCCACAAACAGCTGAGGTCAGCACTCTTCATGCAGCCAAGAGGCAAGAACTCACCGGAACACCCGTGCTCACACAGAAGGAGAATCCAGTCTTCGTCTTTCTAGTGATTCTCAGCTGGGGAAAGTCGTTCCCTAGCTCCCCATCTGGAACACTCAGTAGTGTCCTGACGTATTTGTGGGTCGTCGGTAAGGGAGTTGTCAGAGGCGCCAAGTGGGCAGAAGTTGGGGACAGTGCTACAAACCCTCAAAAGCTCAGAGCAGCCCTACAGGGTGAAGAATTCTCAGAAGGTGCCCTGGGAGCCTGGGGAAGGCCCAGGATTCTGCAAAGCTCTCTCAAGAAGGTGGTGGTGGCTCCTAAAAGTAGCAGCGGCATCCTCGGACACCAAGTCCCAGGGTAAATACTCCCTGCGTTGACTGCTTCCTTCTACAGGCCTCTTCCTGCCGTTGACACGGGCTGGGTGCCTAAGGGGAGGCTGATGAGTCTTTCCTCTGACAAGCTGCGTGTGTGTGTGTGTGTGTGTGTGTGTGTGTGTGTGTGTGTGTGTGTGTCTGTCTGTCTGTCTGTCTGTCTGTCTGTCTGTATCCCCCATGCTGTGTATGTATCCTGCATCCTGATGTGTGATTTATTAGCCCTAGTCCCTGTCTGGGGGATGGTAAGTCTTCCCTGTAGGAATTCTGGGGAGGAGGACATACACGATTGTGCATTCTGTGGTCCCTGAGGAGATGAGTCAGAGTGTAGACAGCCTGGGGCCTTGCTGCCCCCTAAGCTGTGGGAAACCCACAGATGCCCACGAACAAGGAGTCCCGGTGTCTTCTCCGATTCCCACACCTCTCCTTCCCGCTCCACGCCACGCCTGGCCTTCCGAGGACGCGAGACTGAAAACTCTGTAAAGAGGGCTTCTGGTCTTCCCAACTATGTGAGTGAACGTTTGGGAAGCTGCTGCCTGCAGCCACGCTTGGTACCCCCAAAACTCGTGTTCCCAGTCCCCCTCTAAAATCACCCCCAGTGGAGGCTACAGGGCCCCCTCCCATTTTATGAATTTTCCTTCCTCAGTCAGCTCCTGCCTGGCAAAGACACGGTGTGAGAGAAAGCATAGGGTTGCCTAGTCTATTTCCCACATTTCCCCCAAGAAGAGCCAGCAGTCACCTGTCCCCAGGGGCAACGTCAGCTCTAACGTGACTCGGGTGGCTCCAGTGCCAATGGCCTCTGATTCCTCAAGCACTGAGGTAAGTTGTTCAAGTCCCTCTCGGCAGAGACGCCCTGCCCCAGGGGCTTTCTGTCTCCTCCCAGCACACGCGGAAGACCGCCACGGGCCCAAGGTAAGCTCACTCTGCCCTGGTGGACAACCCTCCCCCACCGCTCACACTCCTCTTCACTGCTGAAAGTCCAGGCCATGATGGGCCATGGGAAGGCTATCACGTCAGAGCCTTGAGACCTGGCACTGTGCCTCCCCTCTCCGGGGCCTCCATTTTCTCAGCCGGAAACGTCCTTCCCTCCTTGGGTTGTCAGCAGGAAATGAAACAATTAACAGCCAAAGCAGCTCCTGAGAGGTGCAAGGAGGATGCGGCTACCGGGGAGGAGGGTGGGGAGGAGGGTGGGGAGGACGGTGGGGAGGAGGGTGGGGAGGAGGGTGGGGAGGAGGGTGGGGAGGACGGTGGGGAGGACGGTGGGGAGGAGGGTGGGGAGGAGGGTGGGGAGGACGGTGGGGAGGAGGGTGGGGAGGACGGTGGGGAGGACGGTGGGGAGGACGGTGGGGAGGACGGTGGGGAGGACGGTGGGGAGGACGGTGGGGCGTTAGCGTCCAGCCCTTGGGCTGAGCTGGCGCGAAGCAGTCTTGTTAGGTGTCACCGTCTGATCAGATGAGTAGGTGGAGGGACGGGATGGCATGTGTGAGCATCACAGCGGCCTTCTTCTCCCTGGGGAGGAAGCATCCTAGGACGTTAGGAAATGCGACGGCGCCAGGGCACGCTGCTTCTTCTTCCGCCTGGTGCGTGGCAGCGGAGCTGGAGAGCGAAGTTCTCACACTGACTTCTGAAATCGCTCCTGTTTAGCTCATCAATAGTTGCCTCATAAGCATGATTCCAGGCCTAAGAAGCATTTTAAGCCTTTTAAGCTCCAAAGATTAGGTTGGGGTAGGAGGAAGAGAGATAAACAACAGACCTGGGAGGATTCTCCATGCAGAGGGGTAAGATGGTTCACTTGGGCTAGATTAATCCCCACATTGAAACCAGCTGAATATCGGTCTGAGGACGGCGAGTGGGAGATAAGGGAAAGCCCCCCTTGGCAAAACCTGACATTGAGCGGTTTGCAGAACAGCAGACCACGTCCTTCTCTCTGCAGCCAAGGACACGGAGACTAGCCTGTGGAGGGCTAGCAGAGGGGTGAGCAATGGAGGGACCGGATGGGGGGGAAAGGAGCGGAGGCTGCGTGGGTGACGCCTGCTCATCCTGTAAAGGCGTGTGACATCTTTCCTCCTCCGACCGTTTGCCTGCCCGGTGCACACCATGGGAAACCATGGCGTCGGGCAACACAAAGACAGAGAGAGAGGCAGGGTGGCCAGCCTTACCAGGAGGACCTCAGTCATCACGGGAGGAAGCCACCATTTCTATTCCCAGGACCTTGGCCCCCCCGGAGGAGGGAGTTTGGCCTCAGAGAGGCCAAAACAGGACAGGAGATGCACCTGGAGGGAACTGGTACATCTTCCAATGGCCTCAGGGGTTCTGAGAGGACAGGACTTATTTGGAGGTGTTGGTGGCTTAAACAACAGGCCGATGGCCATGCAGTCACCTCTACAAAGGCTGTACTTCAACCTCTGCGGACAGGACCCAGAGGAGGCAGCTGTGGGGACCAGGGATGTGTGGGAATCCTGTGTGTGGGAAGCTGGCTGGAGCAGCGGAGTGAGCCCAGAATGGAGCCGGGTAGCAGCCTGAGGGGCTTGGGAAATAAAAAGCTGCAGGCACCCGGTCTTCGCTGTGCCCTCCTGTGGAAGGTTCTGAGCATTGCTAGGTAGGATATAGACCAAGCCCCAGACACTGGCTGTGGACAATGGCCCCAGGAGAGCACGTTGGGGAGGACCCTGAGATGTCACCAAGTCCCCATCTTCATCCCTGCAGCAGGGAAGGTCCCAGCCTGCCAGTGCAGGGGTGTGAACTTGAGGGCACCATTTGGCTTTGGCGTCTGGCTGCTCAGGGGCTCCACCAAGGGCCGTCCTGCCTACCCACGACTGTGCAGGTTATATTGTTTCTGTTGCTATGGCCGGATACAAGCAATTAAACGGAGGAAGGTTTATTTGGACGGCCTTTTGAGGGTATGGGTCCCCAGGGTTGCCGGGGCTTGAGACAGCTGCTCATATTCCATCACAGCCAGGAAACTAGGGTGAACGCTTCCTCTGCTCAGTCTGGGGCCTGGCCCATGAGAGGCTCCTTCCCACATTCAGTAAAGACTCTCTGGAAATTCCTTCACAGACACGCCCTGGTCAAGCGCAGTCAAGTTGACAGTGGATATTAACCGTCACAGACACCCAAGGTATTTCCCAGAGCTCAGACTGGCGCGGGACGGGGCGGACAATGTTTACATCACCTCACACCTATACACGTGGTGTTTCCCGGTAGAGGGGAGGTCCTCGGTCGGCAAGTTGGGAAGCCTCGCTCGGCCCCTCCTTGGCCTACCGTCCCCTGGTTTTTGACTGTGTTCTCCGCCTCCCAGGGATGTGGTCCCCCTCAGGACGCCTTGCAGCATCTCCCAGCCCTGTTAACTCCACCTTCCTCCCCTGCACCCACCGGCCGAGGGTTCCACAAATGTCTCTCGAGTCTCTGCTTTGTGCTCGGACGCCGGGGGCACAGCAGGCATAGACACACTTCTCCGAATCCTGGGACTTGGGGCATGGGAGGCCACTTGAAAGGGCAGATTGATAACAACTATGTGTTGTGGAATTCTCTCCAAGAGGTGAGTTACGAGAAATAGACCTCTTCTCTGGAGAAAGACGGAACCCAGCATGTCAGCAGCTGAGGCCCGGCAGTGTGAAAGAGCCGGGCTTACACCCAGCCGACTGAAGGGAAGTCTGAGGAGATGGGAATGGGTGTGCAGAGTCTGCCGTAGCGACGGTGGAGAAGGATCTGTTTCAGGAACTGGGGAGGAGCGCTGCTCACTCAGGGGGGGACAGTGGTCAGGGGTGTGTGTGTAAAACAAACAAAAGTCAGGGTTGGGGCCACACAGGGCCTGCCTGGCTCACTAAGGCATTCTGACTTCTTCTAACACACCAGGAAGAAGGCAGCAAATGATGGCGGCACGGAAGCAACTCGACCCAGATTTGGGTCCTGAAGGTCCATTCTCCCTGGGGCGCCCACAGGACCCCTCGTTTTGCTAGCCAGAGTTGCACACCCCACTTTGGGGGCTCCTTACTAGAGGCTTCATACCCTATAGCCAGCAAGCAAAGAAAAGGGCGTAGCAGGAGAGCCGCTCAAACCAAGACGCCTGCACGACACATTCAGCACGAAGGCTCTTTCATCCCAAGCTGACGGAGCGTTCCTCAACTTGGAGCGACCTCTCGGGATGTGTGGAGTGTGTCTGGGCATGAAGACACAGCAGCCCCGTGCGTCCTGCCCCCGCCCCCCCCCAAGGATTCCCACTGGGAATTAGAAGACAGTGTGGCAGCGCTCTGTTAACTTTTATATATATGTATATATATATATATATATATATTTTATCACCTGAACTCACTTGAGGTCCCCATGGCTCCACAGCAGGGGTCCCCATGTGATATCTGGCGGGATCCACCCCTGCTTTCAGAGAGTGGGCTTGTGCCTTGCTGTGCTGCCCTCTGCTTTTCAAAGCCGTTCCCCGGTCATCAGAGGCTGCCTCGTGGGGCTGGGCTCTGTGAAATCGGGGCCCCCTCTCCCCTCACCCCCTCCCTTTTCTGCCTCCTCCACCCCTCCACTTTCCCTCCTCCTTCAGAGTGATCTGTTCAAAGCCAGCCGTAGCCTGGAAGTGCCAGCGTGGGATCCGGTCTCCCATCAAAGCCTCGGTAGCTTCCCGCCGCCCAGCCCAGGTATCTGCCACGAGTAACTGCCACTGACTGGGGAGCCTGCTGCTCGCTTCTTGGGGCTGCCGTGTTGGGGGCTAGGGTGAGCCTGGAGATCGGGGTCACGGCTGGCTGACAGAAGCGAGACTTGAGCTGGGTCAGCGCAGTTAGTTGTCCCGTGCTCGGCTAGTAAAACAGCCACAGCCTTAGATGCACTGGTGCTTAGCTCTCTTTCTGGGCCCATCACTGGCTGGCAACAGACAAGGTCACTACTCTGAGACTCAGTGATTTCGTCTGCGAAGTGGGGCTAATGATTAGAACAACCTCCTCTTCTCGGGGTCCCCAAGACGATGAAATGAAGCGCTGTGGTCGCTGAGTAGTCAGCATGGGGAACTGGCAAGGGTCCCTGCTGTAGCCAGCCACACACCACTGGATTCTGAGCAAGGGCCCCTGCTGTAGCCAGCCACACGCCACTGGATTCTGAGCAAGGGCCCCTGCTGTAGCCAGCCACACGCCACTGGATTCTGAGCAGGCTCTAGGATGGTAGGGGAGACCCAGACATATCCAGAGTGGCTACAGGAAGCAAAGGAAGAGAGGAGGGAGCCCCTAGCAAGTACTTCCTGCCATCTTCTAATCTTCCTCTAGGCCCGTGAGTGGCTAAACCCACTCAGAAGTTTGAGGGCAAGAGAACCTAAGGAATACAATTCCCACCACACAAAGTGACACAGGGGCTGAGAGCGCAGGCAGTGTGCCATGTGTGAGCATTGTCACATACGGGTATACACAGTCTAGGCTGTGTTTTCACAAACACTACACAGGGAGGAACAACAGAGGCCCCCATCCAACCTTCACAAAGACCCTGGAAAGGAAGGGAGCTGACGCTCAGAGCAGACCAGACCAAGGTCCAAACATCTGGAAAAAAAAAAAATAAGCGTCTGTGGATGCGTGTTAGGAAAGACTTTATTCAGTGGACCAAGAATGGAGCAAAGAGAATTCGACTTGCAGATCAGCTCCCGGACCCCCAGGAGGGCGAGGCATCGCAGAATGGGAATGATGAAGGCCAATGACGGGAAGGGCACTCTGCCTTCTCTGGGAACAGTTGCCATCTCCCAGGAACGTCTCTCTTCTCACTCCTTCAGGGTGTCTGCGGTCCTGGTGGCTCCTGTGTGCCTTTGTGGATCCAGTCACCCTGCCACAGTCCTGGGCAGATTTCTCATGACTGACAGGTCGGTGTGCGGAACTGAGTGGCTTTTGACCACGGGTTAAGATGACACAGAAGATGGACCAGAACATGAGGGCAGGAGCTGGCGCACCTTCTCTGCTGGGCCTGGTCACCCGACACGCGTGAAGAGGCAGTGTCTTCAGAAGGGAACCCATCCTTCAACACCAGCAAGGCAACCCACACCTGTAATCCCAGCGCTTTGGAGCCTGAAGCAGGAGGCTGGTGAGTCCAAAGCTAGCCCAGGCTACACAGCGAGGCCTTACCTAAAAAACGAGACTGGAGTCTCTGGGGGGGGGGTCCCCGTAAAGCAGCCTGGCCCACGGCGATGATGACGTGTCCAGAGGTGCCGCGATGAATGGCTGGGTTGGGTGGGAAGCTAACACCGTGCTCCTCAACAGCGAGGCCTTACCTCAAAACGAGACGGGAGTCTTTGGGGAGGGTCCCCGTAAAGCAGCCTGGCCCACGGCGATGATGACGCGTCCAGAGGTGCCGCGATGAATGGCTGGGTTAGGTGGGAAGCTAACACCGTGCTCCTCAGCTGTGTCGTCACCCAAATTAGTGATCGTCAAGACGACAAAGAGCAAGGGAAGATAGATGGTTGACGGTGTGGTGCTATCCGTGGCGGTCAGCTTGACGACATCTGGAATTAACTGAAACCCAAATGGCTGCTTACACCTGAGAGAGGTTTTTCTTAGTTAAGTCGTCTGAAGTGGGAAGACCCACCTCTAAGCTGGGCCACACCTTGGGGTGGAAGAAGAAAGCTCTCGCTCTCCGCCTGCGTGTCCTCACTCTCTCGGGCAAGTCCATCTCTTCACTGGCATTACAGCCTACTTCTTCAGGATCCCAGCACACACTGAAGACCAGATCTAGCCTCTTGGAGTTTCTGTTGGCGGACGGCCGTGACTGGACTAGCTAGAAGGTAGCCTGTGAGCCGCTCGGGTGCATCCCCAAGCTCCCCTCGGTGTGACGGCCCATCTTCATTGTCAGGGTCAGAATCGGTGTGGACCACGCTCCGAGTGTGCTTGTGGGGGGCTTCCAGAGCGGTTGACTGAGGCGGTAAGGCTTGCCGTGGTGTGGATGTGAACAGTGACATCCCCTGCGCCCATGACCCAGGGCTGGATTAACAGGAGGAGGAAGCTGAGTGTCTGTCTGCATACGCCTCTCTGCTCCCTGCTCGTGAACACAGCCTGACTAAGGGGTTTCAAGACGCCACCGCCATTGTCTTCCCGGCACAGTGGACTGTGCCCCAAACCATAAACCAAATAACAACAACACCACAAACCTTCCTTGACTTTTCCTTCAGGGATTTTGTTGCAGCACAAAGAGGAATAGCTGACACACTTCTTGGCACCGGGCATTGATGGGTCCAAGGTCACACGCACTTAGAAAGCAGTGGCCCCAGAAGAGCTGCCCAGCTGGCCTCACTTGGAACAGAGCCTGCAATCCTGATCTCGTGGCATCGTGCAGTGACGAAGTGACCTCCTGCCCCCCCCCGCCACCCTCCCGAGTCAGGAAAAGCAGTCTACCCCTTTGGCAGGGAAAATGCTGCTGAGGAAAATCTCAGGGAGTGACCACTCTAGCTTTGATTATTTCTGTCCGTGTGATTTGCCACTTAGAATTGCTTCCTCTGCAAACTCAATCTAGTGCTTACAGGAAAAGTAGGAATCAATTACCCCAGATAGAGAGGTAGATAGTAGCTTTGGGGAAGGAAAACATTGAATTCTGTCCACGCAGATGAGTTTCTGGCAAGAGATTCAAATAACACTGCCCTCCTCCCGCAGAGTCCGAGTGGGACTAAGCGAAATGGGAGAGAGTGAGAACGGGGCTACACCCGCCATCAGTGCCAGTGTGAACCGCGACCCCAGCTTGGCTTCAAAGCAACAAGGGCCAGGGTGGAGGGGAAACTGAGGGCTTGCTAGGCTGGCAAACAAGCCGATGCAATCTGTTTCCTCTTTCCCTTTCCCTGGAGGTGGGAGTGGGCCAAAGGGGGTGGTGGTGGTCACACCTCTGCTTCTCATAGTAATCTTGTAGACTGCAGCAGCGGGGTCCAGCCCTTTCCTCCCCTAGGACCACACTGCTGAACTTGGGGGGGAGCTTATCTTACTGCAAAGGGAGAGTCAACAGGGGGCCCTGAAACCCGGAGAGGGGGCCAGAAGCAGAAAGACACAGGTGTGAAGCTGTCACCCACTCTTGGACATCTGATGGATGCCGGGTTCCTGGTGGCTTTTCATTCCAAGGTCAAACTCTCTGGTCACCAGGAACTAGACTCCAGAAGGGTCACGGCGTGGGTGGGACTTTCTAGACGAACCAAAGGCCTTCACCGGTCCCTTGTCCTTCTCATCCCTAAAGGACAGTGTCGTGATCACCCCCATCCGCCATTTTCCTCTCCGTCTCCGCCGTTTCCCTCCCCTCCCTCCACCGTTTTCCTCCCCTCCCTCGCCGTTCCCTCCCCTCCCTCCGCAAGGTTCTGTAATGATCTGCGTTTTCCACCCCAGTGTCTTTCACGTTTGTCATTGCTTTTGTCCTGTCACTTGACGTCAGAGTCCCGGAATTATCACCTCCCCCCTCCCCACTCCGATTGCTCTTGTCTCTACCCCTACCCTTCTTGAAACAAGGTCTCATGTATCTTAGGCTGGCCTATGCAACTGATGGTGACCTTGAACATTGGATGTGCTGGGGATATAGGCAGGTGCTACCAACACCAGGTTCATACACTGCTGGAGCTGAACTCAGGACTCTGTGCATGCTAGCCAAGCGTGCTACCATGAGCCACAGGTCTCGTGGGTTAAAAACCCAGGTGTGGGCAGGAGGCTGGTCTCCTCAGCGATCCACACTTTCTTGCCGTCTGTCAGCAGAGGGCCGTTTCTCTGCTTGGCAAGGCGGCGCTGGCTCACGGTCCCCTCTGTCTGACTTCAAAGGCTGGCCTCTCACATCCCTGGCATCTCCTCCCTCGTCTTCCTGGCCCAGCCAGGAGAGCTTTTCTGCTGTCTGTTAAGGATTCATGGCTAAACAGAAAAACAAAACAAAAAAAACAAAAACAAAATAAAACAAAAAAAAAAAACAAGCAAACAAAAAACCTGGGCCCACCAGGTAACCTGAAGTCGCGTTTCTGCCACAAGGCTTGCGGAGTTAATCACGCCTATAGACTTCCTTTTGGAGCAGGAAGTTCTGGACTTACGGGCTCTGAGGGATGGATGGGCACCTTAGGGAGCCTGTACTATCGGTGTATGTATCTGTGTAGTCAAGTGTGGATCCATCTCCCCCTCCACCTACTCCGCACCTACCTGACGTCCAATTCAAACATCCTAAAAAGCCCTTCCCAGCACATCTTAACTGCTTGCAGCGTGACAGGGAGATGCACTTGGCCTCTCTGGGCCTCATCTCCAGCAGGTGCAGTGGGATACCAGTGAGCTTGAAACCGACTCTCGCAGCGTCTAGCAAGAGTCTGGGTTATAAACGTTCCCACATGGCGGACTTCGGGCTGCCGGTCTCAGAGCCGGGTGCGTAGTCAGTTCTTGCGAGCCAGGCTGAACCGGCCCCACCAAGCTTGCCCGGTACGAATGAGGCCATGACCGCTTGATTAGTTCATCCCTTGTGAATCAAGGGTCTCACAAGACCCTGGGAGCTTTTGACAAGTCTCCATATCAGGGAGCCCCTGTTTGGGTTTGGAACCCTCTGCAGTGTAAACATTTCAAAGTCACCTCTGCAAAGAACAGAGCATAGAGTCAGCTTCGTGAGACGGGACCGGAAGATGACCACCTAACAGGAGACCTGGCCCCAGAGGCCCTTGGGGTGCATTGGCTGCCGTGTGGCCACAAAATCCCAAGGGCAGCTAGGAGCTGGCAAGGGTAGCCTCAGGAGGAAATATGATTTCCTCCTAGAAGACAAACCAGGAATGCGTGCCACCAAGGGCTCTCTTATGGTCTGTTAGGCGCTCATGGCAAGGGATGGACAAAGACTGTCTGGCTCATGTCATACGAAGCCATGACTAAGTTTCCGTTGCAAGTACGCTAGCTGGTGGCTGTCGACACTCTTCTTAGCCATCCAGGGCAGGCATCCTGACTGGGCAGGTGCCCTAGGCCTTCACATGTGTTCTCTAATCCAGATCACCTCAGCAGCCTGGAAGGGTTGAACCGCAAGCCCAGATCACTGCACTAGTGTCTGAGTTAGTGTCTATTGCCGGGATAAGATCCAGTGACTGAAAGCAACTCAGGGAGGGAAGGGTTTGTTTAATTTTACAGTGGGTAGCCCATCATCCAGGGAAGTCAGGGCAGGAACCTGGATGCAGGGACTGAGGGAGAGACTGCAGAGGGGAGCTGCTTCTTCTTCTTCTTCTTCTTCTTCTTCTTCTTCTTCTTCTTCTTCTTCTTCATCTCCTCCTCCTCCTCCTCCTCTTCCTCCTCCTCCTCCTCCTCCTCCTCCTCCTCCTCCTCCTCCCTCTCCCCTATGGCTTGCTCAACCTGCTTTCCTTTACCATCCAGGACCATACACCCAGAGGTGGCACTATGCCCTGTGGGACAAGCCTACCCATGATGGGGGAAGTCCCTCTGTGTGTATGTTTGTCTTATTGGTTGATGAACAAAGCACTGTTGGCCAATAGGGAAGCAAGATAGGTGGGACTAGGAGTCGAGGAGGATTCTGGGAAATGTAGTAAGGGGAGTCCCCATGTGATCCCAGGAGGAGAGGACTCATGAGTCTGGTGTTCTCGTTAAGATAAGTCCTTGTAAAAATATACATGTTAGTAGTTACGGGTTAATACATAAGACTGTCCAATGAGAAGCCCTGGACATTGACCGACAGCATTGTAACTAATAGAGTCTCTGTGTGTTATTTGGGGTTGACTCAACACTGGGACCAGGCTGGCAGAAAGAGTTACCGTAACATACCCACATGAATCAGCAGACAAGAAAATGTACCACAGGCTTTCCCACTGGCCAATCTGGTAGGTGCATTTTCTCAATGGAGGTTCTCCGAAAATGACTCTCACCTGTGACAAGTTGATATATATATGTGTGTGTGTGTGTGTGTGTGTGTGTGTATCAGGACAATTGACCCCTTGTCAACTTGACACACAAATATATTATTGTTAGACCATAACCTTTTCTTTCTTGCTTATCCCCCAAATCTCCTATTAGTATCAAATATCACAGTATGAAAGAGCTAGCTAACAGGGGCCCCGTGATCTGAGCACCTTTGCTTCAATGTTCCTGCTTGTGAACAGTGGGCCTCAGAGCAGGCAACCTACAACCGTCTGAGTGGAAGCCAGGAGGAGGGCAAACATGAGTAAGCGCCCATGATCACGATTAGTGGTGATGTAGGGAGGGCTCTCCATATGTCAAGAATCAGACACAGTGACATGTACCAAGGCAGGAGGAACCTCCAGTCTGAGATCAGTTTGAATGACATCAGAGCTTCACAGTGGAACCTAGGAAGACAGAGTTGGTTCCCCACAGGCCCATTTACTGATGTTTCCTCTATCTATTGGCTGCTGCTGACTTTCCTGTTGCCTGAACTATAAAGATCAGTGTCTGAGCAGTCTCAGACTGAATTTGGGGACCTGTGTCTCTGGGCAAACCCACCTTACTGTTTCCCTTTCTCCTCCCCTTCCCAACCTGAGATCCGAGTTTTCTTGAACATTCGTAAAGCGATGCGCACGCATTTACACCTTTAGCAGACAATCCTGAGCGCCACCTGACCATAGTGTCAGTCCCAAAGCATCCCCAGAGTGGCACACCAGGGTCTAAGGCCACAGGTAGTCAAGATGACAAAGTGGCCTTAAGCTAGCTCCAAATCGCAGGGAAGACAAGACCTTCGAAATCGGGTTCAGAAGATGTGTGGGACTCTCCGAGACCAGAAGACAAGACCTTTGAAATCGGGGTTCAGAAGATGTGTGGGACTCTCCGAGACCAGAAGATAAGACCTTCGAAATCGGGGTTCAGAAGATGTGTGGGACTCTCCGAGACCAGAAGACAAGACCTTTGAAATCGGGTTCAGAAGATGTGTGGGACTCTCCGAGACCAGAAGACAAGACCTTTGAAATCGGGTTCAGAAGATGTGTGGGACTCTCCGAGACCAGAAGGTGAGAAGGCTTCCCTCAACACGGATCCCTGGAGTATGAAGGACGAAGACGTCAGTCAGGCCACGTGTTTCGGGAATGTGGACACGGTCATGAGCAGCTGAGCTGGGACGGTGGAGGGCAGAGAGCACAAGCTACTGGGCGCACAGATCATCAGGGCCCTCTTACGCCGCGTTAATCTGTCTGAACTTTGTCCTGTAGGCCACGTGACGACACCACGAGCTTCAAGCAGCAGTGACACACCAGGTAGGCCTTTTAGGACAGGGCTCGTTCATCTCAAAGCAAGCAGGGTGGCCAGGCTGAAACCCTGCAGGCCGCTGTGCTGGTCCAGGCCCAGAAGCAGCCTCCGCCTCGGGCCTGGGCCTGAAGCGGGGCCGAGAAGATCGGGGCGGGGACGTACTTGACGGGTGCACAAGAAAGTTGGCATGCTCCTTCATGTCCTCTGCACACCTCTGTGCCCGAGGGCAGGCTCCTCCTGCTCAGCCAGCAGGGTCAGAGGGCCGTGTAAACCCCAGAGACGGAACCACTCACTCAAAAGACAAAACTGCCCGCTGCCGGGCCAGCCGTCAGGCGGGGGTGACAGTCAGTGGCAGAGGAGCTGCAGGGCGCAGAGTACAGTCACACCTCATGATCAATACGCAGCTAGCTAGCTAGCGGGGACAGGAGCAGGCAGGTCAGCGGGAGCAAGGAAAGGGGACGGTATGCCTTGACAGGCAGGGCACTGCACTTCTGAACCAGGCCAGCTCCAAATAGCGCTGTCTCCATGGGCCAAATGAACTGTAGTTTATTCACAACACTGTGCCGATGGGCCAAATGAGCTGTAGTTTCCAGGGCACGAGAAATGGTCCAAGAAAATTAACCCCAATCCAAGTTTCATTCAGAACCACACAGTCCTGTTCCTAGAACTCGGGGACCTGTGTTGTCTGTTCCACACACAGGGCAGTGACAGCTTAAGCACTGGGGTCTGTACCAACTGCCAAGCATAGCTCCAAACCCTCTAGGGCAGTGGTTCTTAGCTTGTGGGCTCCAGTAGAATGACCCTTTCACAGGGGTGACGTGTTAGATGTCCTGCACCTCGGATATTTACATTACAATGCACAACAGTAGCAACATTGCCGTTATGAAGTAGCAATGAAAATAACTTTATGGTTGGGGGTCGCCACGACATGGGGAACTGTGTTAAAGGGTCGCCGCATTAGGAAGGTTGAGAGCCGCTGCCTCATAGGCTATGGACTGGCGTGAGCCAACCAAGCATTCAGTAGTTGCCAGGCTCTTCTAGAAATGATAGGGGACTCTTGGCAGGCGGTGGTGGGAGCAATGCCTCGCCACTGCTCACTCCTGCATACCGTGAGTGGCTGGCTTTCCTACAAAGCCCCTTCTGCAGCATGCCCAGAGACAGGAAGCCACTCAGGAGGAGGCTGAGTCTCCAGCCATTCTCACGGGTCATTTACGGAAAGGGTCGCCTTGCAAGCACAGCTTAGCCAATGGTGAGCTGACCAAAAGCTG
Source organism: Mesocricetus auratus (assembly GCF_017639785.1). Taxonomy (NCBI): domain Eukaryota; kingdom Metazoa; phylum Chordata; class Mammalia; order Rodentia; family Cricetidae; genus Mesocricetus; species Mesocricetus auratus. The sequence goes on along the minus strand of NW_024429182.1, from coordinate 4,975,951 downwards.
TGTAGACCTGAACGTCCGCACTGACGGCAGTGGACAGCCAGCCTCCTTCCCACATCCTTTATCTTGCACAGACTGGGGCAAAGGTGTCTCTGTTCATTCCCTGCTTATTTGTCTACTTCAGTGTTGCTCATTTGCTTAAAGCGTCTTTTTAAACAACCTTTATGCTGACTACCCGGGCTCTTGGTGCGACCTGACACAGCGACATCGGGTCCTATTTGGTTCTCTGGCTTGCTTGGTAATGAAGCCAGAGAGGGTAAGACTGGAAGACCCTGCTGTAGACACTGGAGGGTGGGCCACTTCCACACAAGAGGAGCCCACGCGCTTTGAACTTCAGCCAGCCTAACCTACGCAGCTGCCATCCTGTAAGGCGTGTCCTGACGTCACCCGTGCCCCAGAAGCAAGCAAGGGCTGTAGTGAGGCTTCTCATCTCCATTCACACATTCAAAGACTGTGCTGAAACACACGTACACTCTCACACTCACACACATACACACTCACACTCTCATACACATGCACTCATACACTCACACATACACTCACACACATACACACTCACATACACACTCACACTCTCATACACATGCACTCATACACTCACACATACACTCACACACATACACACTCACATACACACTCACACTCTCATACACATGCACTCATACACTCACACATACACTCACACACATACACACTCACATACACACTCTCTCTCTCACACACACACACACACACAACTACCCATCAGTGGAGATAATCACCCAGAAAACACACACACTCACACTCACACACATACACACTCACACTCTGATACACATGTACTCATACACTCACACATACACTCACACACATACACACTCACACTCTCATACACATGCACTCATACACTCACACACTCACATACACACTCACACACACACACACCAAGTACCCATCGGTGGAGATAATCACCCAGGAAACTATTGGTGTTGTTTACATAAAGGTCTGTGGTTGGAATGCATAGTGGGGGTGAGGATTTGTGTCCTGCCGTGACGGGTGGTAATCACGCGCTCCCACCATTCTTCCCAGTGCCTTCCTCCTGTAGTCGCCAGGTACTTTGGCAACGCCCCAGTCTCAAGAGTGTCTGAGGATCTGTCTGCTGGATTTTCCCACAGAGACGGTCTCTGGTGGAATACGCAATGGTACCCACTGCACGGTGGCTTCTAGAAGGACTGGAAGAATGCACGTTCAGTGAGAGGCGACACTCAGCTGGGTGGCACCTGTCTGAGTACCTATTGCTGTCCCCACCCTTGCCTGACTCGTTTTCATAAAATTTCTGCTGTACCCACCCAGAGAACAATGCGCATACCTCCCATGAGGAATTGAGATAACCCAGGCGTAGGGGCACATGTATAATCTCAGTACTTTGGAAGTTAAGGCAGGAGGATCGTGAGTTCAAAGCCAAGACTAAAAAGTGAGTTCAAGATCAGCCTGGGCAACTTGGTGGGACACTTGTCTCAAAATGAAAAACAAGGAGAGTTCCAAGGATGCAACTCGGTGACGGAGCTAGAACAGGTGAGGCCTCGGGTTCAATCCCCAGCCCCACAGAGGAACAGGATGGTTTAAAGTAGGAAAAGACAGGAAGGCAAATCAGTGCAAACTAAGCACCTGCTGTGTTTCAGGTCATTTCTCAAATATCATGCACATTTAAAACAAAACTTCTTTAAGGCAGACTGAGAAAGATTAAACAACTTAACCAACATAATGAAGCAAGTCGATGTTTTTTCTCTCAGCTCTGTCTGATGCCAACCCAGGCTGTTGCTGGCACAGCACAAAACCAGCATACAAATGTACTTTAGGAAGCCAGTGATGCCAGGAAATGTCTAGAAATTCATTTTAAGAGAGGGACTCAGAGGTATCTCTTCCTTCAAAGTGAAGAGGCATTGGAAGTATTGGTACACTGCATTCGGAAATCCAGAAAGTCTAAACACCCAGATCTCTAGACCCCTCCCCCTTTCAGGCTTTCTATTTCATGGGAGGGAGGGGGTTTTCACATGCTAAACATATGCAGAATTTTACTAAAATCTGTTTAATAAATCAAAGATATGTCAAGAACAAGAAGCGTCACACAGCCCAGGTGATGGCTCTTTGTGAGGCTGCAGATCCAAGGAGGCAGGCTGTGTTCTCACGGAACTGATTGATGGGATGGGAGCGATCGGGGGAGAACAGGCTCTCTGCCTTAGACAACCATCTCAACAGAGGAAATTTCAAATGTGAGCAGAAATATCTAAGTTCCACTGAAAGATTAAAGAAAAGACACAAGTACAAATGGGCGAATCGATTACTGGGGAGGGAAGCTGCGGTGTGCACTTGAGATCAGGCCGGGCTCTGCCAGGGCTTCCAGATCTCTCCAAAGCTCACAGTGCACAGAAGTAAGAACCGCGAGTGACTTCAAGCCACAGTCCGTGTGGCAAAGAGGAGCACCGCACAGTTTGGAACCCATAACTCGTCCGTGAACTTTGGCCACAAGAGTAGCTTCTGTCTTCTCACCACACATGGCTATCCACTGTTCTGTCGTTCATCCGTCTGTCCGTCTATTCATCTCACCCTGGGTATGTGCGTTCATCTATATCCATCCTTCACCCGTGCATTGATCCCTATGTATATCATTCACACACTTACCTATACACACACACACACACACACACACACACACATATATATATATATTCGTTCATTTATCCAGCCAGCCACCAGCCCCATGCATTCACCTATTAGCCCATTTATCCATCCATTCACTCCTCTGTCATCTCTCCACCCATCTACCCAACCATCTGTCCCTCTGTCCATCTAACCTTCACCCGTCTATGCATCCTCTGTCTAAGCATCACCCATCCTCCATGCATCAGCCAACCGTCTCTCAATCCACTGATCCATGTGTTTGTCTCCCACCCCCCACCTGTGCATCCACTCAACACACGTTTATCAATGGTTGCTTCACAGCAAGTCCTAAGCGGGAGGGTAGCAACATGACACGGAGACCGGTCTTCAGGAGAACCGGGGACAAAGCAAGGCTGGTGAACTCAGCAGAGGCCTTGGTAGAGTGTGGCGCTCATTTGCAGTTCACGGGGAGGATACTAAGGGTCTCGTGTAGGGCTGTGACATAACCCCATTGGGTGTTCATGTGCTGGAAAACCAGCTCAGCAACAAGTAGGAGTGAAAACAACCACTTGAGGGCTGCTGAGGAGTCGGCAGGTGGTGCCCGCTTGGACACTCGTTCGTTAGCAAAGGCAAAAGGGGGGACGCGAGAAGCTTTCTGGGGCTATCAACGTGCCTGCGACTTGGCTTGGGGAGGAGAGGAAAGGAAGAGATCTTCAGTGATTTCCTAGTTCGAACCTTTGAAGCCTGAGTGTGCTGCCGCTACGGACAGTGGCGAGCTTGTGAGAGGCAAGTCATTCCTTCTTCTAACTGGATAAGCTCCTACTGTGTGCTGGGAGACAAGCCCCCCTTCCTCTAGGTGGCATTGGATAAGCTCCTACTGCGTGCTGGAAGACAAGCCCCCCTTCCTCTAGCTGGCACTGGATAAGCACCTGCTGTGTGCTGGGAATTTAAAACTTGCCCCTGAGAAGAAGAGAACAGCTGTCATGGGTCCATCCAGACCCCTGCTTCAGCCCACAGCAGACCCCACTCCTCTGGCCATGCTGAAGCCCCACCAGGAATTCAGGATTCTCAGTGTCTTTGGGATTTCCCATCTTGTGCATCCAACTCCGATCTGTGCTTATCAGATCCTGAGATTTCTTAAAGATGACAATTAACCAGGCATTGTCCATGGGGGCGGGGAGCCACTTTTCTCCTAACACATTGACTTTTGTGTGGTGTGAACCATGGCCAGTGATCAGTTGTATACTTTTCCATCAGAAGCTCAGCCATAGAACACCGTTGGGCAAGCATCCCCACAGCAGCAGTCTGACTTTCTCTTGGGTGTTGATGAACCCCCAGAACATCTGTCATCTGCCTGTAAATTTGCCTGAGCGTGTCTGTGACTTCAGCCATCTCTGATTAGACCATCCAGAGACTAGGGGAGTTCATTTAAACCCCGATAAGCCATCTACACTTCCCTACCTGGGCACCTTTCCTAAGGGATGCAGAATAGATGTCCAGCTCCTAGTTGGAGAGGATGTTATGAGGTATCACCAGATCCATCTTCAGCAGTGAGACAACCGGTCCTTCAGCCACCAGCGGACTGGTGTCCAAGACTCAGTTGGGTTCCTCACTGGAAATACAACTGAAGAGTGACCTATGGTCATAGTCCTTTCATGGACTATCTCGTAGCTGGTGGAGAAGCTTCCAAGTGCAGAGGCCCTGACTCCTCAGTTCTAGAACTTTGCAGAGGTTATGCCCCTGCTGGGTTTTGCAACCCAAGTCCTCCTTCCACCTAGACCTGTCTCCTCCCCAGGTGATATGGATCCCGAAAGAATCACCCCAACAAACTTCTTGCACACAAATTTCAGTAGCTCTGTCTGGGTCCAGGATTCCCAGCCTAAGTCCACTGTGATGCTACTACCAGAAATGCATGTTTCTTCAACAAACTCTGGGGACTGGTCACCCCAAGTGGAAATAGTAAGGGGGAAAGGTGGGTGCTGAACAGAAAACAGGTAACCTTTGCCAATAAGTGCTTGTGGGTGATGGGAGATGCCATTCTGTAAATCTGTCTCTTATTGGTTGTTGAATAAAGCACTGTTGACCAATAGGAAAGCAAGATAGGTGGGACTAGGAGTTGAGCAGGATTCTGGGAAGGAGGGACACAGGGAGTCATCATGTAGCTGCCACAGGGGTAAGAAGTCCAGACCCCTTTCCAGGTCAGAGAACACAGAAGCAGCAGCTCTGAAAATACCAGCTGGCTAGGATCCCCAAGTGGAAAAGAGCTAACATCCCCAGCCCTTCCCAGGTGAGCGTCCCTAGAAGTCTATGGAGGGGACAGCAAGCCATAAGAACAAGGGGACAGGAAGAGAACAACGAGAAAGAGCTGTGCCCCTAACGCCTAAGTTGCAAGATGCTAACTCCGACACTGAAACCGGGTCTGTCTTCCTTGTTCCCAGATCACTGCCCAGCCCTAAAGTAGGTGCGGAGTGAACACCTGCAGGTCGGGTGGATAAGTGAGTTTTCCTGTCACCCCACAAAGATGTCTGCTGTGGTCCTGATAAATATAAAGGAACGCGCCTTCTGGGTTGGCTTGAGGAAGGTCACGTTACAGCAGCCCAGGGCGCTTCCCATCTTGTGCAGGGCACCATGAGTTGTCTGTGGGTCTCATTTTCCTATGGCTGTGCCGTGAATGTTGCGGAGGTTCCTGTCCCGGCTGGTCTTTCCGTCGCTTCAGCACCCAAATGAACACACAGAAGCTATATTTGTTATAAAATTGTTCCTAATGACTAGGGATTCTTATTGGCTAGCTCTGTCTTAATTATTAACCCATTTCTATTAAATCTATGTATTTTTCACATGGTCCTGGCTTACCGGAGAAGGGTCCAGACCTCTTACTCCTTTATGGTCTACATGACGATTGTCTCTTCCTCCCTTTCCCAGAATTCTCCTTGTCCCCTAGCCCTGCCTATCTTCCTGGCTCTATTGGCTATAGGCCAAACAGTGTCTTATTCATTAACCAATAAGAAGAACTTCCCCCATCAGTGAAAGCTGTGGCCCTACTATGTGCACAGTTACCCTGGAACATGACGGTGTTCTTGGCTTTACCCTGGCCTCTGGCGGCATCCTTGGCTCAGCGGTGGGACGGAGAAGCAGCTGTAAAAACCCTGACCAGAGACAATGTAAAATACTTGTACTCTCTGAACTGTTCGGAAAGGTTTGTCCACCTTCCTCCCAGAGAGTCCAGTCAAGAATGGGGGCCTTCCCAAAAAGGTGGCCATCCCATGGGAAGTCTTGATGCTGCAGAGTTCTACTCTCTGCCAGTCTCTTCACTAAGGACATTACCCTCAGCCCCGCCCTCTCCTACACACCCCGAAGAGGGAACTCTGTTTCCATTTCACAGGTGGGAAAACTGAAGCCCCGAGGAAGTAGAAGATGGGCCCAGAGCTATGCGGTTGGTGTGGCCAAGGGGCTTAGACTACTGTGGCTAGGTCCACGGTGAGCCCAGTGCTGTCTCTGCACACCGGAGGAGGCTTAGCAGGTAGAAGAGCTTAGCTTCGAAGACAGTGAACAAACACGAGTCATGTCCATTCCTGAGGACAGGAGGAGAGGCTCACTAGGAACCAGCTACCCCAGGCTTGCTGCATAGGACAGGGCACTATTCAGAGGCACGGAACCCAACACACGAGAGCTGGGTACCCAGAGTACTCAGTGATGGACACCCGAAACCGGCACCACACCAGCACCAACGGCTCTCTGTTCAGATGTGAAGACCACGGCTCTCAGTGGCTCTACTCCAACTCCCCAGATTAACACAGATTACGGGATAAGCCAGTCCCCCTTGTCCTAGGGAACAAAGGATTAAGCGTCTTCCGGAAAATTCTCTCTAGAGAGTGTAGTGTAGAAATTCATACTGTCATAATAATAAAACTTTGGGCAAACAAGAGACAATGTTGGAGGCCCCGTGGCTATTACAAAAAGTGAAACCTGAACCCCCCACCCCCACTGCCACCCCTGCCTTCCCTTTTTACTAAGAAAGGAAAGATTGCCAGATAGAGAAATGGATCCCGATTACAAAAAAGCAAACAACCAAGGTCACTTCCTTTTGACACAGGAAGGGAAGCTCCAGGTTTGTTCCCTGGGAATCTCTCTACTAAGCGAGGAGCTCACTGGCTCGTGAGACAGAAGACAGAAAACTCCGATGCCTGCGTCCCTTCAGGGCTGCGAGTGGACACACCTTCAGTGCCTGAGCTGCTGCTGGACTCCAGATTCCCAACGGGAAGGCTGGAGACGTCTCCCATGTGGCCTCTGACCCTGCGTTGTTCAGCAATCACCAGCATCACCTTGAGGTCATCCCAGTGACCCACTCAGCGGCCACTGTCACGGTCCCGTCTCTTCAAACCCTCCGTCTATGCGATCTCAACACCCAGTTCTCCACCTTTTGTGTTTAGCACTAACTACAGTTAACTAATTTACTTTTCCAACCTCACCCTGTCCCTTAAGGGTGAAGCTCATGGTCTGGGGGATGTGATTCAGGAGGTAAAGTGCCCTGCATTTGGATCCCCAGCACCCACACAAAGCCAGGCATGATGTCACTCACACCTGTAACCTTAGCATGGGGGGGTGGAGACAGAGGGATACCACACTCTCTGGTCGGCCAGCCTGGCTCAAATGATGAGTTTGGGGTTCCAGGAGAGACTCTCCAAAAGCAAGGTAAAGAATGTTAGAGGACACCAGATGTGTCCTTCTGACTCTCACACACACACACACACTCACACACACTCACACACACTCACACTCATATACACACTCACACTCATACACACACTCACACATACTCACACTCATCCACTCACACACACTCACACACACTCACTCACACACACTCACACTCACACTCACACTCGTACACACAGAGTGAAGTTGGTGGCCACCTCCTTCACCCAGAATTACCAGTGCCCAGCTCACAGTAGACCTCCGCGAGTATTTTAAGGCTATTCATGCCGGACAGTTCACAGAAGCCTCTGGGTTTTCACACCCACTTTCATTTTCATGTGGCACCGCCTCTCCTGAGACACCTTGATGTGAGGCGCCCAATCGCGGCTCCAATGAGGTGGTGGTTCCCTTATTTATTTCCCCCACATAAATCGCCGAGTGTCCGCCTATGTTGGGTGCTCACCGGAAGCCTAACAGAATGCCCAGCCTCGGGAATATTCCATCTAAGTGGGCAGAGAGGGGACAAATACTGCTGAGATTGTAATTTGGGTAACCCCATCATGGCCTTGTGAAAAGTTACTTTGACACAGCAAGACCCATCGGGCGAGTGGGGTTCGACTTGGGGATTCTCCTGGGCTGGGCCTGTGGGGTCTGCCATGGTGAAAGATTGGCTTCTGGAGTCAGGTTCAGCCACTGTCTGAGCCCTGAGTGCATGCGCCCTGTGGGATGGCTTCGGGGAGAGGCGGGGCGCCAACCATCAGTTGGCACAGTTCCAAGCCTACATTTGCAGAGTCAGGTAGGAGGATTCCTGGAGCCTACGCACAGATTGCTGCGGACAGACAGGAGCTCAGGATCATGTCTATTGATGAGATCAATTGAGTCCACAAGAACCCACCCTCGCCCGGTAGCCGCTGCTCTCCGTGGCCCTGCCTGCAACCTGTGCTGCTAACGCCAGCAACAGCTGTCCCAAAAGTGAGCACCGTGGTTGTTTTTCCTCCCACTGATCAAAGAAAGTCTCCAACTAAAGGGGGAAATAATTAAAAAGTAAAAACCTTATGTAATGAGGTTTTTTTTTTCCAAAACAAAACTTTTGAAGCCAACAAGCAACTATGGGCAGCACTTCAAAGGGCCCAGAATCAATGTTTGTCAATAGCAGTTTGGCATCCTTTAATTTATCTTTCATGAATGTAAAGTGTGATGTTATTGGGGCCCATCCATGCCTTAGTTCTGGTTGAGATGTGAGATCACAAATCCACCAGCATCCTTCCCTGGAGATGGGGGAGGGGGGACGGGGAGGTTCTTGCCTGTTCTGTAGCCATTTATCCTGTGGCTGATACCAGCCAGACATCCAGACTGGACCCACAACACTCAGCGGCTCTACCTGCACCCACAAGCCGTGGGATCTTTATTTGGGCCGCTATCTTTGAAGACTTTTTTTTTCTGCAGATGACAAGGCACCCTTGGTTCTGCCCAACCCCAAGTTACCATTTGTTTAATCAAGATAGTTGGTTTGCCAAACATTAAACAGTATTTGATGCCTGGTTAATAATTTGCATCCTCTTCATTTGTTCCGGAATCCTCAGAGACTGACATCCCCACCCCCACCCCCAAAGGCACACGCAAGGAAAGAAATTGTAGGGAGAGCAGACCAAGAGGCCTTCCATGCACAGATGTTGTCCAGGATGCTGGATCTCCGTGCTCTGCTGTTAATCGGCCTGGTGGGGAAGCCAGTCATCGGGGTAAGTGGCCGTTTCAAATTTCTACAGGTTGGGAGGCCATGAGGGTTTTTAGCAAAATCAAGCCATCTGGGTTCAGAGCAAGAACGTCTTAAATCCGGAATGGCTAGCGTGCCAAGTTGAGTGTGCCCTGACTACAAGAGCTTATATGGACTGTCGCGTGGACTTTCTGATCAGTTTGGTAATGACACGCGGGTGACTTGAGTCTCTTATAGCAGAGTCTCCATGAATTCATTCCAACAGAGACGAGTGCCACACACAGATTCTCTACGGTGTGGGTAAAATCTGCTGTGCACCCTTTGGGAAATGGCGGAGAGCGCAGAGGGAACTGGTCCCAGTACACCTACCGGGTTCTCCAGCCCTCTGGGGGATACCAAGAGAAGGACTCCTGGGCTTTGGCCTCAGGTCCATTCCCTGGTGGCTCAGTGAGCCCAGCAAAGGGTTCACTTAGCTGCGTCTGACTTGAGGAGAAGCCTTGTGGCCAGGGCTCTTTCTTCTCTTTCCCAAGACCGCAGTGAATGGGGCAGAGAAGATGAGCCAGGGCCCCAGGGAGTTTGTGGTGAGCCAGAGAGGGAAATGCAGTAAGGCTTTGAGTAAAGGAGATGCCGGCCAGTCTGTGTCTCCCACCCCCACCCCGTGGTGCAACTGCCAACAGGATCTTTAGGGAAAAGGGGGAATAGAATTCCTGGGGTCTCCAAGCTGGCTGTAGACCAATGCTTGAGTGCTGAGCCTCGGAGCCAGCAGTAGTCTTGACTTTGTCACAGCTTCACGATGGACTATGTAGCTGAACAGTCTCCCTGAGCCTACAGGTAGTCGCCAGCAACCAACTGCTCATTCGGTGAAGGTCATGTTAATGGAAGGCCATATATGTGGCCTCCAATAAACCTTAGTTCTTTTGCTTTTGTTTTCCTCTGTGGCGTTGGTGATCAAAACGAAGATCTTCAGTGTGTACTAGGTACTCTCTCTACTGGGTGAGCCACATTCCCACCCTAGAGTTAGCTCTTGTCGTGGATAATGTCCGGGATACGAGTAGCTTCCCCATGAAAAGCAGAGCACACCCCCTCGGACAAGGAGACACGGGAGAGGATGAGAGTGGTTGGAAACTCCCTGCATCTGATCAAGCACTTCTGACTTGTATTTTCCTTTTGGGGTGTTTCCTGGGGGAATGGAATTAATTACATCCTTGCTCATCAGCACGCCCGTAAGATAACATCTTTTGCTCAGACCCCTTCCTTAGTCCCAGACGCAGTTGCCAAGTGACTTGTTTTAGAAAAGATTTTTTTTGTCAAACGGTGAGGTGGAAAGATGTGGTGACTGTAGTCCCAGATGTTTGGCAAGCCTGTTGGTCTGATCATGTGACACTTGGTGGGTACCTGGTACCTGGAGCTGATAGCAGCCATCCCACAGGTGTACAAAACGGCAGTGGCAATTATCAGAGGCCCAGAGACAACACCAAAGGGAAACTACTCAGCCTAAACTTTGCAGGCAAGAAGGGTTGACATGACTGTTTGATGTTCACCCAAGGATAAGAGTCCCAGCCCCCAACACTCACACAAATCTGTTTTGTTTTTTGGAAGATCCAGGGAACTTTTAGGGTTATCAATGAAACTGTAAGTCAAGAATGGATAAAAAAAAAAGCCTATGAGGGCTAGCCTCAGGTAACTCCAAAGAAAGGACCCCCTGAGCCACAGGTGCTGTCGCCGTTTCCATTTTACAAGTACAGAACTAAGTCCCACAGCTGGGAGATGACACAGCAAAGCTCTGCACTTTTAGAGGATAGGCCTGGGTCCCTAAGTGCCATCTAAGTGCTTGGGAGCAGAGGTGCATCTCTTGGTACATGTGGCATTAGGGGCCACATCCTAGCTGGAGGCCATCTGCAAGGGAGAGAGTGATGGACTCCAGGTGCCTCTGAAGTGGAAAGAAGACAGGCTTAGCATCGGTGCTGACCCAAGAGGGGCCTTGTACATCATGTAACTCATTCTTAGGATCCTCTATATCAGAGGTTCTTCTTTCTAAAACGTTTTATCATCATCTTCTTCATCTTAGTGTGTGTGTGTGAGAGAGAGATGTTGTGTGTGTGTGTTGTGTGTGTGTGAGAGAGATGTTGTGTGTGTGTGTGTTGTGTGTAGACAAAGGAACAACTTATGGGGCTCAGGTATCTCTTCCTGCTCTGTGGTCTCCAGGGACTGAACTGGGGTCATCAGGCTTCATTGCAAGCGTTTTTTTTAACCTGCTCAGCTACCTCCCTGGCCTCTACCTGAGATTTTATTTGGAAACTCACTGAGGAGAGATATGGCTCAGATACTGTGGCCATGAACTCCAGGCACCATTCATATGCCTTTATGTCTGGTCTAGATCAGTTTGTGTATACCCAATATACAAATCATTTGAGTGTCCATCTCCAGCATAGCTGTGTGATGTTGTCCCTGCTCCCCAGAGAAGGAACAGGCTGGGGGAGCTAGATTCTCTTGTGCCAGACAGAATCCACCTGACCCTCATCCTTACAGAAAGGAAACTCAACTGCCAAAAAGCCAGGCACTATCTTAGAAATCTCTTCAGTGGTGATTCTTAGCATGTTGGGGGGGGGGGACACACCGAGCTTGGCCACAGGTGTTGTGCCTTCCAGGGTCAGAATGAGAGAACAGTCTTGTCAGCCCTGTCCTGCTTCAGAGAGGAGCAAAGGTAGCGTGGTGGTTTCTGCTGCACTGCACAGAGGAACACATGGGGAAATGATTGTTTGTTTACATCTCTGCACTACTTCACTTCTGGAATCTTCCTAGGCACTGAACCACAGAACGGCCTGTGTAGACAAGAAACTGCAAATTGGAGAACATTCTTCCGCTCGCAGCCTGGTTTTGCTTGCTGTGTGGAAGGTCGGCCTGCAGAGCATTTTCTTTGTCTTTTAGTTGCCAGGCAGCATTTGAGAGGCAGAACATCTCAAACATAGATAGGGCTCTCCGAGGTTTCATGAAAACCGCATACTGTGGTAACAGGGAGCACACATTCCTGTGCGCACTGTGAAGGCGCGTGCACGAGTCCCTGTGTCCTCTGGATCACCATTCTACATCTTCATCACCCCCTGAGAGAGGGAGGGAGGAAGGGGAGACAGAGATGGAGATGGAGAGATTATATGGTTATTGCTCAAACACACCATAGATGCTGAAGTATTTATGCCAATCTGTAGTGGGCCACTCTCCAGTCTCAGCCCTCAAATCCACACTTGCCCCAGGGCAGAACCTGGGGGCCACCCTTTGTGAAACCCCAACATCCCAGAGACTTCTTTCACGCCTAGTGGTCCCCTCCTCTTCTCCAACCCAGGCAAAGACTTCTGGGTAAAGGGAAGGACTGAATTCCACCGAAACCTCTCATAGATTTAAGAGGAGAAAAAGAAAACCTTGATTGCAAGCAGGAGTAGAACTCATTAGCTTTGCAGTGTAGACTGGTATTTAGGGAAATCAGGTCGCTGAAGTCACATGTGTATATAAGCATGGATATATTTATATTCTAAATGCATTAGGATTTCCTAAATGCAAAAGAAATTCTGCTGTCACAGAGAAACAGCATGGCAGAAAATTCAGCAGCCGGGATTTTAAATAAAACATGCTTTCTCTTCATAATTAATATAACAAGGTTTCCTGGCTTAGGGTTTGGCAAGGATCCCAGGGAAAGAACGATGGGGGAGGGGGCTGATATGTCACACTTGTGATTGACCCAAGTAATAAGTTCCTGGAAGACCTTGTGCAGAGAGTGCTCTCCTGGTCCTGCCCCTCCTACACTGCGCCCCTCCCCCCACTGCCCCTCCCACCCCGCACTGTGCCCCTCCCACACCGTGCACCAAGCAATTTGAAAATAATAATAGCAATAAGATTAATTCATCAACAATGATGTCCAAGCCTACGAGGCAGGGGGCCAGCGTCACTCTGATTTCACAGATGACAAAACAAGCGGTGGGAACAACGATGACCTGTCCAAGATGGCTCACTCACCGCATGTCATCGAGCTGAGTTCAAACCCGTCTATCCACCCTGCACGAAGAGTCTTTCCCTCCCCACCTGCGAGCATCAAGGCCCAGCCACGCCAGGGCTGACCAACTGAGACAGCACTAAGCTGGCTGAGTAAAGGGTTCGGTACCCAACCACAGTGGCTACAACGTCTCCAAATGGAAAACAACAAGTGTGGCTTGGCTGTGAAGTGTACCCCAGCCCTACGGGCTCACGTTGGAACACTTGGCCCCTGGATGGTGACTGTTCTCTGAGGTTACAAACAGATCTGTGAGACGTGGACTCCAGATGATTGAGTCCGGGGGCCACCAGGAGCAGGCTTTGAAGGTTACACACCACCCCTACTTCTGGCCCAAATCTCCACTCTCACCTCCTGCTGGGGATATGAGCAAATTGTGCCGCACCGCAGAGCCAACACTGTACCAGCTACCCTGACGGACTGTGTCCCCCGAAACTGTGAGCAAGAACAACCCCCTTTAAACTGCTTCTGATGTGTTTGAACACGAGCGTGTTGAGGACACGAGGAGCTGGAACCTCACGCCTCACTGGTGGGAGGAGCACAGGGTGATCCAAGAGTAAAGGCAGAACAGCGACCTGAACCAGCAACTTCTCATCTAGGTGCGTGTCTGGAAGAGTTGAGAGTGGGTTGCGGGCCAACGGGAACTCCAGCATTGAGAGCTGGAGTAGACTTTCCACACCCGTGGCTAAAAGTTCCCTCTCCCCTTTTGAGAGGCAGCCGTGGCCAGTCCTCTAAGAAAGACTCGTTGACTGACCGTGTGCTGTCTACCTCTAGGGATGGAGGTGGGGTGGGGGGGGTGGGGGGAATGGGAAGGAATTTGCACTCCTTGTCATTGACAGAGATGTTTCCTGAGATGTCTTCACCAGTGGACCGCCTATGACACCCTCCAGTTTGCCAGTGTGGCCGTGTGGCTCCCTCTGCCACTTCCCAGACCTGGACCCCCCAGGATAGGACTTTATTTAATAAAGTGTCCCAACCCGCTGAGGAGTTGCCCCCACGGGACTGGCCTGTGGACAAGCCTGGGCGGCATCTTCTTGGTTGTTGACTGATGTGGGAGGGAGGTGGCCAGCTCACTGTGGGTGATGCCCCCCCAGGTGTAAGAAAAAAGACGTGAGGTGAGCCTGGGAGCCAGCCAGCGAGTCGCAGCGTTCCTCCGCGGTTTCAGCCTCTGCTCCTGTTTGATTCCTGAGTGACAGACGGTGGTGGGGCCGTGTGAGACAAATATGAACCCGTTCTTCTCCCAAGTCACTCTCGGTCATAATGTGTAGCACCGCAAGAGGGGCCAAAGCTGGCCGGTGTGGCCACGCAGTGGCTCTCCCAGGCTCTGACGCAGTGGCTAGAGACACGGAGTCCGATGGAAGACGGGCATCCACAGTCCAGGTCTGCATCGCTGCCTTGGGGGTAAATTGATAATTACAGTTTTGGGACGAACAAGTGCTTTGGAGAATGATCGAGACAGTGTGGGTGGGAAGCGTCCATCATCACCTGCCCCGGCTTGCGGTCAGTTCTTAGGGATTCGGCAGAGCCCCGCACTTTCTTATTTAACCCTTGGCTGTCCCCCCACACCCCACTTCCTCCGCTGATTCTCATGTCTGGATTCTCGAGTCCCAGGAGTAGGCGTTCTTCTGTTATCCCCTGGACTCTGGAAAAAGCAATGCAGGAATGATGGGATGGAAGGAGACAAATGGTACCCATTCCACCCTGCTTCTGACACAGCAGAGGCTAGCGTCTGGAAACGGGAAGCATCCAGCTTGGGATGCCTCTGCCGGGCACCACAGTATCTCTCTGTGAGTGGAAACAGGGTCGGAAAGAGAGTGCGGAGTGCTTGTTTGCAGCAGGTGGACTGCTGTCTGGAGGGCCAGGCTGGCTCTGCTGGGAAGCCTCCCTGGCTGAGTTTAGATTCCTTCTGAGGCCATGCCTAGAAAGAACGTGTCTGCCACCTGCTGGCTGCAGGCGGCGTGGCAACGTCTGTGTCTCAGGCTCTGGGTGTAGCAAACAGGTGTGTGCCTTTAACTCTGGCGCTAGGCTTACAGGCTTCTCTGCAGGCTCGTTTTTGTTTGTTTGTTTGTTTGTTTTTAATTAAATTTATTTTTTATTTCATTTTACATTCCAACCAAAGTTCTCCCTCCCACCCCTCCTCCCGCCCCCCCTAACCCCCATTAACTCCTCCCAACAGGTAAGGGCTCCCACTGGGGAGTCTACAAAGCCTGGCACATTAAGTTGGGGCAGGACCAAGCCCCTCCCCACTGCATCAAGGCTGAAGATGGCATCCCCTCATAGGGAAGGCTCTTAAAGGATGTCTCTCCTGGCCTGCCCACTGCTCAGGGCATGGCCCGTCCTATTCAGCTCAAATAGAAAACCCTGAGTGCTTTTTCCCTGGGTAGAGACGGACACAGACCATGGGTTGGTTCCACACGGGTTCAGTGGCAAGAGGTGAGGCAGAGCTGGAAGCCAGATCCAAGGTACAGCTTCGAGGTACAGCCCCTGGCTGTTCTAGGGTGAGGTTGAAGGAGGGGACCACCCCCACCTCCCTTACCCCCCCGCTCCTCCCTGCCGCAGTCCTCCTTCTAGCTCCTCCTCGGTCCTCTCAGGTGGCCCCTGCTTCCCCTTTCCCCACATCCAGTGAAGCATGTAGTGCCCCGTCTCACCCCCCCCCATAGAAAACAGGGCTAGGGGGGTACAAGGCAATTAAACGGAGTCTCAGTCCCATACACCAGGGATCATTTTCCATTTTTCTTTTTATCCCTCCCCTCCCTGAGTTTCACGTCATCACTATTCAGAACTGTAGGAAAGTTAAAGAGTAGAGCCGCAAGTCTCCTTCGGGGAAGGTGTTTGTGTTTTATCCCAAGAGCACTGGGAAACCTCGGGAGAGTTTCAAGTGTTTGTCCACTCCCGGTCTACAAGGACAGTCACCCCAAGAATCACTTAGACTTGAGCATCAATCCTAAGTGTTCCCCTCCGAGAATGGGGTTGTCATGGGAACGTAAGGCAACCATGCCAATCATGATCCAGGAGCAACTGACTAGTTAGTACGGTGGCAGATCCCAGGCAAGCCATATCCCAACAGGTGTGTGAGTGTGTGTGTGTGTGTGAGTGTGTGTATGTGAGTGTGTGTGAGTGTGTGAGTGTGAGTGTGTGTGTGAGTGTGTGTGTGAGTGTGTGTGTGTGAGTGTGTGTATGTGAGTGTGTGTGTGTGTGTGGCAGATCCCAGGCAAGCCATATCCCAACAGGTGTGTATGTGTGTGTGAGTGTGTGTGTGAGTGTGAGTGTGTGTATGTGAGTGTGTGTGAGTGTGTGTGAGTGTGTGTGAGTGTGTGTATGTGAGTGTGTGTGTGTGTGTGGCAGATCCCAGGCAAGCCATATCCCAACAGGTGTGTATGTGTGTGTGAGTGTGTGTGTGTGTGTGTGGCAGATCCCAGGCAAGCCATATCCCAACAGGTGTGTGAGTGTGTGTGTGTGTGTGAGTGTGTGGCAGATCCCAGGCAAGCCATATCCCAACAGGTGTGTGTGTGTGTGAGTGTGTTTGTGTGTGTGTGTGGCAGATCTCAGGCAAGCCATATCCCAACAGGTGTGTGTGTGTGAGTGTGTGTGTGACTGTGTGTGTGAGTGTGTGTGTGTGTGTGTGTGTGTGTGGTGTGTAGGGCAAGCTGTGTGCTCAGGAGAGGAAGTACCTGAGGCCTGCTTCCCCATCAGCACACCCCCCCCCAGCACTCCTGTGTCTGGGGATAGTGATTTCTGGCTTAGGGCATCTAGGGGAGGTGCCGGTAGCTCCGTCAGACACTCACTGTGTGGTTTTGTTTTTCAGTTCTCACTGATGTCCTTCATTGCGCCCCCAGACCCAGGTGAGTGTGACATCACCCCAGACTTCCACCAGCCGAGAGCCAGCGCGTAGAAGCGCTTAAGGGACCTTGGGGTACCACAGAAACCTTTGAGAATTTACCCAGGAGCACTGCAGCTGTGTAGCATTCAACACAGCTTCGAGGTGCCAATCTCAGACACCTCAGGGAGAAACTATTAATGTGCTTAAATACCCTGACTCCACAGAGAAAGAAACTGAGGCCCAGAGAAGGGAAGCAACCTGCTTCTTGCCCATTAGCGATTGAGGGAAGACCAGATGTGACTGAGCAAGGGGCCGCTCTGCTTCCCCACAGGGAAGCCAAGTCAGGCAGCTCCAGGATGCGCTACCCCAGTGATGCCCCCCATGGCACCACTTACCTCCATCACTGCCCCTGGGTTTAGCAGGTCCAGAAAACACATAGGAAGTCTCAGACTGATAACAAGGCACCGAGAGTCAGGTAGACTTGAGGTAGATGTCATTATGTCCAGCACGGTGTTAGGACTGCTTTCGAAACTGGAACACTGGGTCACTACTGTAATCCCGGCACTTAGGAGATGGAGATAGGAGGGTCAGGAGTTCAGGACGGGCTTCAGCTACGTAGC
This sequence comes from Mesocricetus auratus, assembly GCF_017639785.1. NCBI lineage: Eukaryota > Metazoa > Chordata > Mammalia > Rodentia > Cricetidae > Mesocricetus > Mesocricetus auratus. The sequence continues at coordinate 4,958,423 of NW_024429182.1, read as the reverse complement.
AGGTTTGGGGCCAGCCTAGAGCATAAGGGACTCTATGACAAGAACGGTAAATTAAAAGCAACCACAAATACACAGAACAATCACATCAAAGAGGTTTTGTCATACTACCTGACTTGCAGATTTCCCCCATCTGTGACAGCCTAGTGGACCGGGCTGTTTCTCACAGGCTCTCTGTCCCTCCCAGACTCACTCTGTCACCATCCACACGTTCTGTGTCCTCTGCCTCGTGCCCACACCACAGTGGGATAAACACCATAGCGCCTGCTTGAGTCTGGGGGTAGAAACTCCTCTCACGACTCCCAGGGGCCAAAGGCAGACATCCCCACAGTTCATAGGCTGGGTTGGTCGTGCTCAGAAGGCCAGAACAGGCAGCCTGCGTTCGGAGATGACAGATGGGATTCAAGCTTGTGTCAAGGACTTACTTAGAGTTAAGATGGTACCTGCCAGCCTAATCCCGATCAGCCATCGATATTCTACAGAAAAAGAGTTCTGGACAGGCAGATAGACAGTGGCGGTTCAGAGCAGGTGACCCAGACCTTCCGGAACAGAATAGAAACGTGTGTCCGTGCGAACATGAACTGCTGAAGGACTCTGCATCTTTCTCCAAAAGCAAGACAGGAAGTGGGAGGGAAGGCAGCCCAAATGCCCAGAAAGCTCCAATCCAGACTCCAGGTGTGCATGGAGCTCAGAGAGAGGCCAACACCAAGGCTGGAAGGGCCACCATTTCCCCAGCCTCCAGCATACGTTGCCCAGACACCAGCAAAGTATTCTTGGACCAGGGAGGGCAGAAAGACAGAGCTGTGGATGCTTTGGGGTGAACAGAAAAGGAGGCGGGGCATAGAAGAGTCAAGGGAGCCCAGTTTCAAGTGTCTAAAAGGAGTTCCACTTGCAGCCCAGAGTTGAACGGTGTGGATTAAGAAGTACGGCAGGGTGGTGGTGGTGCACACCTTTAATCCCAGCACTTGGGAGGCAGAGGCAGGTGGATCTCTGTGAGAAGGCCAGCCTGGTCTACAAAGTGAGTTCCGGAACATCCAGAACTGTTACACAGCGAAACCCTGTCTCAAGAACAAAACAACAACAAAAAGTATCTTTATGGGCCAGAAATAGAGCTCCGTGGATAAAATAATTGCCTTAGCATCGGAAACAGATCCAGAACCCACGCAAATGCTAGATGGTCACGGCAGCCATCCTGCAATTCTCCCCTTGGAAGATGGAGACAGGGGATCCCTGTGAGCCTAGCCGTATCAGTGAGCTCTGGGTTTGATTAAGAGACCCTGCCTCGATGAGCGAGCAGAGTGGAAGAGAAACTAAGGGTGACTCTGTACATCAGCCTCTCCCCCCACATGCACACGCCCGCACACGAAAATGGAAAGGAAGAAAGTCGAGAGGCATTTTTACCACAGGGCGCTTTGCCACCATCTCCTAGAACGTTGTATATAACGTCTACGGGGAGTTTATGATACCCAGGCGTTAGGCAGTGTGCTGGTTGTAGACAAAGAAAAGAGCAGATTTGTTCGTTCTGTGTGTCTGTGTAAGGTTTAGTTGAGCAGATTACAAAGCATAGTGTCTGAATTGACAGAAAAATAAATCACCTAAAATCAGAATATTCTGGAATCCGAACGTCCCAGCACCAGAGGCATTTAGGGCAAAGACTCAAGTCAGAAAACAACTTGGACAGGAGTGGACAGTGTGGGATGTAGGGCCAGGACACCGGTTTCTACGAGAACTCCACAGACAACTTCTGAGGGCTGGTGAATAAAGGAAGCAGGCTGGCCCTGGGCCCCGGAGCCTGTCTCCAGGTGCTCTGCCGGCCTCTAGCTGTGGGCGTTAGATTTAGAGCTATCCTCATTTGGTCCCATTGCGCATGGGGCTGTTCTTTGATGAAATGTATCAGCTCTGTGCTCCCTTCAGCCTGTCGAAGAGACACCGTGCCCATGCCCTCAGGCAAGCTGCTTCCTTGGTTGGTCTGACTGGTGCCAGGACATGGCAAGGGCCTTGCTGGAGCAGAAGGTGCCTGGTCCCCAATCCCCGGTGGGTGGCAGGGGAGGTGGCCATCAAAAGCAGGAGCTCTGCCCATGTCCCTGAAGCAGGTGACACACAGCCGGCAGGCCTGCGGAAACGCATCTTCAAAGCTGGCTTGGCTCTGCCCAGCACCACAGGCTGTGCCCATCCATCAGCTGTCCTGCCGCCTGCCAGCGAGGCTCTCGGCTGCACATGCCTGCCAGCAGGCCTGGAAACGTCACATGCGGGCCGACAGGGCTGGGGTTTGGGGGAAGGCCCTCAGAGGAGCCAGCTGTGGCACAGTGACGGATGAAGCCAACCGGGATGACATTCCAGGGGTTTTCATTCCGTTCCACACATCTGGCAAGCTCCTTTAGCAGAGCAGCTGTGAAATTCCCATGGCACTAACTGTGAGCTCTTTCCAAGAGGCCCTCACCATGGACCACAGGAATCCTGGAGAGGACCAAGGGCTGTGTGCTAACTGAAGATTTCCTGGCCAAGACTCCTCCCCAAAAGCCAGGAGGCCAAGGGCTCTCTAACCCGAACCACAGAAATGCCAGGCTCATGAGAAGTCAGACAGAACTTGGAGTCAGGCAAAGCTGGGTGCAGATGCCCTTCTGTCTGGGTGTTTTGATCTGTGGAGTAGTAATGACAATTACCCTTACCACAGAGGCTGAAAGTTAAGTTCGCACATACTTATGTAGAGTACTGGACACACAGAAAATATTTAATATTTAATAACCCGCCTTTGAAAGTATTTACGTCAACTCAGGATACCCCCTAACCCTCTTCATAGTTATTTCCAGCTGGATTTTGACGAAGCAGCAAGGCCATAGTGTTTCTTCTCATATCTAATATAAAAGCCTCCGAGAGAGCCCTGTGTGTGTCCCCAAGGTCCAGTCATAGTTCCTGATTATGAGATAGTCTCTGTCTCTGTCTGTCTGTCTCTCTCTCTCCCTCATTTTTGTGTATGTACTTGTGTATATACAGATAGATAGATAGATAGATAGATAGATAGATAGATGACAGATAGATAGACAGACAGATGACAGATGGATGTTAATGCATGAACAGGTCCATGTGATGTGCATACATGCTGCAATGCTGGAGGTCAGAGGACTACCTCACCTTCCACTTTGCTTGAGACATAGTCTCCTGTTCATAGCCATGCATGCCAGGCTACCCGACCCATGTTTTCTGAGGATTCTGAGATGGGTTTCCTAATGGTCTGGAACTCAATAGCGGGCTAGTCTGGCTGATCTCTGGGCCCCAGGGATCACACTGTCTCTGCCTCCTTGGCACTAGGATTGGATTACAAGTTTATGAACTGCCCCCTTTTTAAATGTGGATTCTGGGGGTTGAATTCAGGGAAGGCTACCTCTCCAAAGCGGTTTTCTCCAGCCCGCCAGAGTGGGACCAGATTCTATGTCAACCACTGTCCCTTTCCACCAAGAAAGCAGTTAGACAACTTTATAGACTTGTAGAGAGCTCATCGGGGGGTTTTCAAAAAGTGCAATTCTCACCCGTTTTCTTTCTAAGGCCCCCCAAACATGCTGCTTTCAGCTGGGCCAATCAGAAGACAAGGAGGCGTGGTCACAGGGAAAAAAATCAGTCTGCACACATGTGACAAGTACACTTAGGACTCTGTGCTGAGCACTGTGGGAAACACCGAAGGACAGAAGTGGTCCCGTTTTTAAGATCCAAGGAAACAAATCAGATAGATGAGTTCAGCCCCAAAGAGAAACAGAGAGGGTCCAGCAAGGACATCCGCAGCCAACAAGATAGAGAGGAATGCCCTTGTATCTTAAACCCCAACCCCATAACAACCCAGTGTCAGTCAAGTCCTGTGTGTCTGTTGTTGTTATTACTGCATAATATAGGACCTCAAACTTGGAGGGATCAGTTGGCAACCATGTACTTAGATGTTAGTTCCTTGGGTTAGCAGCTAGTCTGGGTTCTGCTGGGCCGTTCTTCTGGTCTAGACCAGGTTTTAGCGGGTGTAAGCTGGATTTCCTTGCATCTTCAGCCAGTGAGACGTTGGTCTGGCCTCTTGTTTTGTTATTGGCTGGCTTTCTCACGTCTGAGGCCTCATCTGGTCATGCTTCTGACTCACATGACAACACCGGCCAGACTAAGGAGTCAGGAGGGTCCAGGAAAGCAGGCAGGAAGAGCAGGGGAAGAAGGAGGAAGGAAGAGGAGGCAAGAGAGGACAGCAATGGGGTTTCTCGGGGTCAGCCTGAGAGCAGGTGCACTGTTTCAACCACAAACGCTAAAGCTAGTCTCAAAGTCAGCCCAGACCAAGGGGAGGGACATGATGAACTGGGTAGTCCAGCCCTGCTGTCAGAGAGTAAAGACGCATGTGGGGTAGAGAATTATGGGCATACTTGTCATCAGATTGGCTCAACCCTGAAAGCGAAGGCACCGGGGTTCCATGTAGGCACACCTAGTTTCCTCGTCTCCACCAGGCTCAGTCTCCTTATTTTGGTTTCTTCCGCAAGGCCACTCAGACCCGAGATTCCTCTGTGACGAGGCCATGTCCTACTCCTGTTGATCTACCTTTATAACATGCCGGGGTCCCCAGTGCTTTCTGCTACCTGGAGTAACACTTCACCCATTGTAGATCTGCTATGTCCTGTCCACATATGGTAGGATGGAGTGTCAGCAGTGCAGAAGGTGTGTGAGGCCATCCAAATGGAAAGGCCTTGGTAACAAGCTTGCACAGCCCCCCCCACACACACAGAATGGCTTCTTCTGCTCTGGTGACCAGGAGCTACCAAGCCTTCGCTGAGTCCATTTCAGTTTGGGGCCTGGGACCCTCACAACCTGTAGGGACTTCCTGTCTGACTCTGAAGGGTTTGATCCAGAGCTGGTATGTTCCATTTCCCTTCAGGTCACAGGGAAAGGAGCAGACCTTGCTCACTTTACCCATCCCCTAAAAATGTCACAGTATTCCGCACGTGTAAGCATCTCCTCTATTTCAGGTGTTTTTTTTTAATGTGTGTGTGATTAGTAAATGAATGTGCACAGGTTTGTGTTCCTTGATTTTTATATGTGTGGACGGTATGTTTATATGTTTGTGTGTGCAAGCCCAAGTGTGTATGGGTGCTAAGTGCACATGTACAGATTTGTGTGTTTCATGTGATTGTGTGTGTGTGTGTACTTGTGTGTACAGGCACACACACATCTGTTTGCTTGTGTTTGCATGTGTGTGTACATGTAGAGTCTGGGGTTAATGGTGGGCATCTTCCTCTATCACTCTCCATTTTTTGTTAGTTTTTGAAATAGGGTCTAGGGTCTCCTTGGACCTAAGCTTCACCAATTCAGCAAGAGTAGCAGGCTAGTGAGCTCCAGATGGTAGGTATCCGAATTCAGGTCTCAAGCTTGGGCAGAAAGCACTCTACCAGCTGAGCCATCCCTGGTGTGGATGACTCATAACACACAACAGGGTGTGGAAGGGATCCTTAGCAACACAGTTAAGATTAGACAGTGTAGCCTCCGATCCGTGGGACTACTGAGAGGGGTCTAGGAAAGACTGGAACCCTAAAAGACCCATTTTCTATAAACCTGTGTAAGAGAAACCAAAGGAAGTCCTCTGGAGAAAACAACTAAACCAACATTGCAGTCAACTCTCAGTCTCCTTCAAATGTCAGTTTGAAATCTTCCATGGCCAACTTGGAAAAGCATTCCCACCCGCCTCTGTCACCCTTTCTCTGCTTTGTCGCATTTATGGAAGGAAACTTCATTGCTCCAGGAAGACTGTGCTCTTATCTTTAGCCTAGATCCTCATCTCTGGAGAGGTGGCCTCCTCTGGGAGCATTTTTCATCCTGGGGAAAGCAGCCAGGGAAAAATAATGAGCAAGCAAAGAGAGTCTTGACTTGACACTGCGATAAATGAGGTGAAACTTTGCCAAGGAACCAGAGTCGATGCATTCAAAGAAGGAATAAAAAGATAATTCCATTTTTAATGGGAAACATGAAACAGCCATTGTGCAAAAGTCAAATTATCAGAAGTCATGCCTACAAAGACTCTCACAGAGTGATGGGGAGACCCTGAGACAGTGTGCTTGGTAATCAGGCTTGAGTAGAGAGCTGTCCTCCACACCATCACTGCCTTTCAAGTCGGGTGTCTGCGTTTGCTCCTGCCTCGTTACCGTGCGCCTCTCTGGAGAGCCTCTTCCCGGCTTCCACTGCCAGCTGCCATCCTCTCATCAGCAGGAACGGGCAAAATGAACTCAACTTTCTCCCAGTTCCAAACTTCTCCCCACCAGCCACAGAGCACCTTCCAAGACTCCACACAGCCAAGAGCTCGACTTCAGATGCACACACACCTGCTTGTCTATCTGGCTGAGCTTTCCACCTGTGGGCATCATCACGTTGTCTCCGTTGGTAACGAAGGTCCCCGGAACAGTCTTGAGGACTGCACTTGGGTGGCCGTTAAGCATCAGGCTGGACATTCAGTGGGGATGGTTGTTTAAGTGTGTGTGTGTGTGTGTGTGTGTGTGTGTGTGTGTGTGTGTGTGTGTGTGAGCAAAGCGATGGAAGGAGCCAATTGAAGCAGTTGAGCACTGTCATTGGACTAGAAAGACAGGGTGGCTTTACAGAGATAAACTGTGAATTAGCTACGAGACCTCGAGCTTATCCTCTCTGGGCCTCAGTTTCCACAATCTAAAGCAGAGCCAACATATGCTCCCCAGATTTTTTTTTGAGACGGGGTCCCACATGTCCCAGCCCGGCCTCCAACGCTCTCTACAGCCAACGATGTCTTGGACCTTTGATCCTTTTCTTTACACCCTGGATTCTGGTGCGATGCTGTCCACTGTGAATGTGACAGCTTCTGAGCTTATCTAGGTGGCAAACCCTCGGGCACACCTGTGAGGGATTCGCTTCTCCCTCGGCATGCATACGAGGGCGTGTGTTGACAGGGTTCACTGAGGACAGTGACGCCGTTTGCTGGCGTCAGACCCAGACTGTCTGAGATGGAGAAGGTGAGACACGTGATAGCACTCATTCATCCCTCTGTTCTGATTGTGAGATCCAACGAGACCAGTGCGTCAGGCTCCCGCCGCCATGACTTCCCCACCGTGATGGACTGGGGACCCTGACCATGAGCCAGAATAAGACCCCCTTCCTTACACTTACTTTGTTGGGTTTGTTTGTTTGTTTTCATAGCACATGGAAAGAAACTAAGACATTTGGGTTCACAGGTGTGTACCACCACAGCCGTTTCACACGGAGCTGGGATCAAGTCTAGGGTTTAGATCAAGTCTAGAGGCAAGCACTCCACCGCTGGACCAACTTCCCAGATTTTTATGAGCATAAAAGAGAGTGTACCTGCAAGTGTTTAGCATGGGACCTTGTAAAGGCTCAGTAAAGATTGGCTGTTAGATGCTCTGTAGATGCAACTGAGAGATGTTTGACCAAGGGGGGAGTGACAAGTGTCTTGGACTTCACTAAGCTAAGGTGACTAATAAAGCCTCGTGGAGAAATACAATCCACAAAGCTACCAGGGAGGCACCACGACAGCACCGTGTGCTCTAACCCTGGTAGATCCTATGTAGAACTGTGAAGACCTGAGGGCCAGAGGCTGCTTCCTGCTGTGTTCAGAGCTGAGAAAGCCAAGGCGTAGAGAATACAATGGGTTCACCCGATGGCACTGTTGGTGGAAAGCCGGGACTTGATCTCCTTCCCTGTTTCTAGGCAGGTGCTGCCATGTCAAATGTAGTTGCTGGACCTTAACAACTCCCAAAATTAAACACCCCCAAGCCTAACCTTCCTGCCTTCCTGCATCACTGGGGACAGCTGAAAAGATATGTAATTCCTCCTTAACGATATTGAGTTTTTCTGGGAAGAGGTGTCCCTTAAACCAAAGACTGATGTCCTCAGGTCTGTTGACTAGGCTGTCTCTATCCTTCCCTGACCTGCAGATTGGACGCCGGATGACTACTACAGCTACGAGTATTCCAGCCCGGACGAAGTCCCCAGTGTCATGCCGACCTCCCCTGAGAACCCTGACTGGTACTATGCAGACGATGGTGGGTGCCAACGGAGGGAGCGACCATGACTGAAGGAATTTATGTGTGACCTCGTGCAAGAGCTTTCCCTTCCCTTCTCTCTGCCCACATGGTAAAATAGGCATTCACGAGCTTCGTAGGCTGGGTTTCCTCCCGTTGCATCCCACACTCAGGACGGGGAAGGTGCTAAGAAGCATCTACCTACCCTGGAGTAACAAGTGAAGTCAAGGAGGCCAGGAGAGAAACAGACTTGACGTAGGTCACACAGTGAGGCGATGCCTCATCATCCGGCCCTCCCGACGCTGCAAGAAGTCAAGTCCAGAGTCAGTTCTGCGTCTGTGAGCTCAAGCTAAGTCCTAACTATGCAGAGGAGCCTCGGCTATATCTGAGCATTTAGACTGCAGCATCCGCGGCGAGTACGGCTTTGAGGCTTCTCTTGCTCTCCCTTCTTCGCCCTTTTTCTTTCTCCCTTTGCTGTTTATAATCTCCGTGGTTGTGTGCACGCATGCGTGCATGTCTAAGTCTTATGCATGCTGGGGTGCGTATGTGTAAGTGTGCTTGTACATGTGTGAGTAGAAAGGTCAGCGGCAACTCCCGATATTCTTTCTCTGGAGCCTTGGTTCCTAAATCAGGGTCTCTCAACTGGCCTGAGCTTACCATGATTGGTCTATGCTGGCTGACCAGTGAGCCCTGCTATGTCACTGACCAGTGAGCCCCGCTATGTCACTGACCAGTGAGCCCCACTATGTCACTGACCAGTGAGCACCAGGGTTCTGTCTGTTTCTGCCTCCTGGGTGCTGGGATTTTTAAGTATTTGCTACCATGCCCAGCTTTTTATTCAGAATTTTTTCATAGTTGTTAGTGTGTGTGTATAAATGATTGTGTATATGTATTTGTATGTTTATATGTATGTGTGAGTGAAGGTGGCGGTATATAATGTATGCATAGGTGAGTGTGGTTGTGCATATTATTGCGAGTATATATGTATATATATATGTAGTATATGTGATTGTGGTTGTGTGCATATATGTGTGTATATATGTGATTGTGGTTGTGTGTGTGATCGTGTGTATCTGTGTGTGTGTGTGAGTGTGGTTCTGCGTGTATGTGAGTATGGTTGTGTGTGCATATGTGTGTATGTGAGTGTGGTTATATGTGTATGTGAGTATAGTTGTGCATATTTGTTTTGTGTGTGTATATGAATGTGTTTGTGTGTACACACATATATATATATATATGCTAGTACATATATATGTGTGTATGTGTATGTGTATGCTGGCATGGTTGTGTGCATGCGTATGTATTCACATGCTTGGTTTTGGTTTACGGCTCTTTAGACCGACCAATAGGACAAAAAGGAAACTAAGAAGCAGGGTCCAGGCAAAGCCGCGTGACTGAGCCAAGAGAAGGCATGGGAAGCGCTTAGCAGCTGCCATAAAGGCTGTGCTGCTGCAGAGTGGCCTGGAAGGCAGGGCCAAGATACAGGGCACCGGGAGAACATCAGAAGACACCATCAAAACAGGCGCCGGGCCCCGGGATCCTACTTCCCGAGCCAAAGAACAATGAGCATGAGCCAAGGACAAAGAATTCCCCAAGGGAAGACCCATTCAGACAGCCGCAGAAAAGCCAAAGGCACAGATGAAATATGACAAAAAAATCTAACTGAACAAGGAGTTGAAGGAAGATGAAGGCCACTGGGTCACTTCCTGTGTGCCGTCAATCCTCTGTCACCCCTCTTGCCTTTGCTCTGCTCTCCTGATGTTCAGAGAGCCTGTGTTTCGCGAGGGGTGGGTTAGCTGCGCACACTTCTGCCTGACCTCCACCCCCGGGCACTGTGCGTAGGGGAGGTCTTCAGGCTTGTGAAATGCCTTCAGCATCAGAGACAGACCCCAATGTACTCCCAGCGAGGTGGGAGGAGAGAAACACTCGGGAGAGGAAGGGGACTTTCTCAATGAGAGAACCTGGTCCAAAGCGGGGCTGAGGGACACAGTCACAGCTGTGTCTGCCTGCCTCGCCTCTTACTCACCCGCATCCCTCTCCCCGGGGCGTGTGACTGAAGTCGCCCTTGATCTTGAAGGACGATACGTGTTTTCCCCTTTGTCCAAGCAACAGTCCTATTGTTAAACCTTTTCATTCGGGGCGGGAGGCCGACTTTAGGTGAGAGGTGGGGATTCTCTGCAGATTCCCGTCTCTCTGACCTCGACTCCCGCCCCTGTCTCTCAGATCCGTGCCAGTCCAACCCCTGTGAACACGGTGGGGACTGTATCATCAGAGGGGATACCTTCCATTGCAACTGCCCAGCCCCCTTCTCGGGAAGCCGGTGTCAGAACGGTGAGCCCATTTCTTTCCGTTCCCCTATGGGTTAAGTGCGACCCCTTCGGCCTCTGTCTAAATGTGGTGGGGAAGCACTGGGTGGGTCCCGGGGCAAAGGTTATAACTGCATTTCTGTGACCATGCTTGGTGACGTCAGGCCTCCGTCTGCGTGGTCAGCCCTGCTGCCACACTGGGACGTGGCCTGGTGGGTCCATTCTGCAGAGAAAGAGCGGGGAGACACAGCATCTAGCCCAAACACGGCCCAGTCTGGGAAATTTGCTTTCAGACTAACCACAGCAGAGAAATGTGGTCCTCAAATGGGGCGACGGGAAGATCTCAGGGCACGTAGGGCCAGTGTGAGAGGGGCAGACAGAAGGTACAGACTTGCCCCCGACCACACAAGTCAGGGTGTGAGCAGAAGTCACAGAGGCCGAGTGCCTTGGTCCCTGCCCCGACTTCCCATCCACGACCCTCCCGGTGTCTGCATTTAGAACTCATGGCGTGCCGTATGCCACTGGAAATAAAGACACGGGGAGAAACCTTGCTTACGTTAAGAGGGACGCTTTGTCCAGGAACAGCCTGGCATTTCAGGACTGTGGACAAAGCCACCTCCAAAGCTGGGGTAGACGCGTGCCCCTCTCAGTCAGATGTGCGACACACAATACCCTGCCCTCATTCTCTGCTTCTCTGCATATCCCATACAGCCCAAAACAAGTGCAAGGACAACCCGTGTGTCCAGGGTGAATGCCTCATTACCCAGAAGCCTCCTTACTACCGCTGCGCCTGCAAATACCCCTACACAGGGCCAGACTGTTCCAAAGGTGGGTGACAGAGCTCTCCTACGCATGATGTTTTCTCTGCGGTAACATGTGCCCACGGCATCTGCGCCTTACTGTATGCAAGTGGGTCCGAAGATTTTGTGGCATTTCAAGATAGCCCTCTGAATTATGATTTAAAAAAAAAGAATGTAAGCTTCCTCGGAGAACGCAAGGAGAGTTCACTAGTATCTTATTACACACACACACACACACACACACACACACGCTCGCACGCAAGCACACTCACACATGCATGCATGCATGCACGCATGCGCACACCCCTTGGAAGTTGATTCCTCTAGGAAGTGGGCACTGATCTGTTCCTGACGTGGGTCATGGGGGGTCACTCACTGAGTCTCAGCTGTGAGAAGGACACCATCCTGAGAGACTTACTCCTCTCCAGGCAAGGAAGAAATTCATAGATGAAGAACCCACAATTCAGAGGTGCTAACTTGTCCATGGTCCACAGATGAGTTTCCACCTAGCTCATACTATCTGAAAACTTCCACATCAGTCTACACCTCTGGCTGTTCCTTACTTGCTGACCCATATACACATATTTTTATTTGCAGGGGTAGGGGTTGGTTGTGTTTTTGTTTTTGTCCTTTGCAAGGCCTCCGTTCATATGGCTTATCCATGCCGTCCTATGTCCTTCAGGTTTCTGTGACATTTGCTAGTGTGTCAATGATCTGTGTATCCCCTCTGGTGTCCCATCAGAGGGTGACCCCAGAAGCGTGTCGCCATTATGGGGTGCTGCATCTCCTCCTAACCTGCCCTCCGGGTCCCGTTTCCTGTCTTCACAGTGCTTCCGGCATGCAAACCAAATCCCTGCCAGAATGGTGGTGTCTGCTCCCGACACAGACGGAGGTCCAGGTTCAGCTGTGCCTGTCCAGACCACTACAGGGGGAGATTCTGTGAAATAGGTATGAATCTTCACTACCACGTCATCAAAGAGTCTGGGACAAGCGAGACCGCTGGAGGCCTTTTCAGTTCCAGGGAGCTTGCTCAGCTCCCTGCCAAGGAGGTGATGGCCTGGGGTGTGACACAGGCAGATCGACCCTCCACCCGGACCCCATCGGGGCCCCTTTTGACTTCCCCTAGTCATCTTGCAAACACCCACCTCCCCAACTAGGGTGTTTCATACTTTCAATCCAGGTCGAATGGGGGACATTCTGGAGCTTTGTGATGAAACCTAAAGACCATACATAGTCAGGCCCAGTCTCGTGACCCATTTAATATCCCCACCAACGCTTATTGAGGGAAATGTGTCCATGACCGATGGTTCTCATAGGCGGCCTGCTCTCTCCGAGGTCCGGATGACTGTTACGTCGGTGACGGCCACTCTTACCGAGGTAAAGTGAGTAGGACAGTGACCCAGAACCCATGCCTTCACTGGAATTCCCACCTCCTCCTGCAGGAGAACTACAACATGTTTATGGAGGATGCTGAGACCCATGGGATTGCAGAACACAACTTTTGCAGGTACTGTCTAATGTAGGCTGTTTGATTTTGGAACAGAGTGCAAACCAGCGGCCATTCTGAGCAGGAGGCCATCCTACTTGGGATAGGCATGGATACACTGCTATAACACTAAAAACTCCCCCAGTCTCAGGGGCTCACATACGTCAGCGTTCATTTCATACTAATGCTGCCTGTGTCGTGCGGTGGTGACTGTGGGGGAATTCAGGCCCCCACAGAGTTTTACAAATACCCAGGAAGGGTAAAAAGAAGAAAACAAGGCTTAAAAAATCGACAAACAAAAACTGAGAAGTGACACATTATTTACCACATGAATTTTGCGGCAGAAGTAGTCGCATGGGCCCACATAATGTCAAGAGGAAGGCTGAGGGGCAACGGGGCGTCTGGTGAGCATTATAATCCCGCCAAGGATGGTTATGTGTTCTTAGTAAGGATAGTGTAATGATCCTTCCTGGGAACGACTAGATTCCTCTGTGTTCTGTCTCGGGCCACTCTGCTCATTTCCTTGTTCTACTTTATGTCTAAACAAAGTCAATGACTTAAGTGATTCGCAGGTTGAGAGTGAGGATATTTTTCTTGGTTTTGAACTGACTCCAAAACAACAGTATCTTCCTTGTACACAACCAACGCTTCTATTCTCCTCAAACTCACTGTGAGGTGCCTTCTCATGGTGCAGTCTTCATGGGGGGAACTGTGTGACAATTTCACAAAGGATTCCCATGCCTGGGATTCAGAGCTTGGGACCAGGCAGAATTCGAGTTCTTATCTCGTCTCTCAGTCTGTAATCCATTTCCAAACATGTGGAGAAGAGCTTTTCAGGAGGAATCTCACTTCTCCCATGAAAGGTTTCCTGTGTCCCTTGGTCCAGTACAAAGGTTGGAAACTACTTCCTGGTCCTTGGGATACTCGTCTGGAAGTTAAGATTTTGCCAAACTTCTGTGACCATGCTTGTATACCAAGGTTTGCTAAACTATTGGAGGATTCAAATGAAGAATGGTAGCCAGACATCATGGGGACTGGGCATCCTCTGACCCGGGTCTTTCGATGATGTTTAGGCCTCCAAGCTTTGATGGCCAGTCACTTTGATTTTATGTTTCAGAAACCCAGATGGAGACCACAAGCCCTGGTGCTTTGTTAAGGTTAACAGTGAGAAGGTGAAATGGGAATACTGTGACGTCTCAGTCTGCCCGGCCCCAGGTAAGTCCATGGCTACCCAGAGGGCCCCGAGGTGATGCAGTGACCACTCCCACCCTACACATCCCTTGACCCTTGCTTCCCAAAGGTCCATATCACTCCTCCTACTCCTCTGCAGCCTGCGGGGCGATGAGCTAGCCTAGACACTTCTATCATCTCTGGTTAGCTCTAGAACTTCCTTTCCTGCCCGTAGTCTCGTGATGTTGGTCACTTGCTGTGTGTCAGGTGTGCAACGCTCATCACCGACTGGGTCCCCGCGGCCTCTCGGGATGGGCGGTGGTCTGGAGTCCAGCTTCTCGTTCTTCCCGACAGGGTTCACTGGCTCACCTCTGCACCCACGCCTGAAACAACATGCCCCATCTATCCGGCCGCTGGGTGTCTGTCTGTGATACTCCGTGTCGTATCTGCTTTTGTCTGTCTCTAACCATTCTTCGGGACCTGACCCGGGCACGCCTCCCTCTGACAAGCTCTCTGCATCTCCTGAACAAACCCTCGTTTCTCTCTCTGTGTCTCTGAACAACCTTCAGGAACACAACAAGGGCACAGCCTCACAACCCTTACCACAGCTTTCTGAGTAGCCTCTGATTCCCCTATTCTACTAGAAAAAAAAAAGCCCCAAGACATAACACATGTGTTCACAATGACATACTACGAATGCTGCGTGATGGTGTACTTGCATATTCCGCGTATACGTTTGCTGATCCTAGCAGCTAAACCCTTTCAGAATACGAAAGCAAAAGCAACATCTTTGTCACGAATTCTGAGAACTTGCTTCATGTTAACTAAGCTATCCAACAAACCTCAGCGTCGCTCACCAAGCAGCACGCCGAGGGCATCACGCCTCTTGGCTCCGGATGCTTGGTCAGCATGTGATCAGAGTCACGACTCCAGCCATGACCTCTGAAGGAGTGGAGAGGGCGGGTGGCTTGGGTAATTTATCTCCATATGCCCCACAGATACTCCTGACCCGGCGGGAAGCCTTCTGGAGCCTGCGGTGGAACTGCCAGGGTTCAACTCGTGCGGGAAGACAGAGATAGCGGAGCACACAGTCAAGCGCATCTACGGGGGCTTTAAGAGCACAGCGGGCAAGCACCCGTGGCAGGTGTCCCTGCAGACCTCACTGCCGCTGACCACCTCCATGCCTCAAGGTCACTTCTGTGGGGGCGCCCTGATCCACCCCTGCTGGGTGCTCACCGCAGCCCACTGTACTGAGTAGGTGCCCACCAGGAAGGGGGAGCAGCATGGCTGGAGTGCAAACAGGCTCTCTTCCCATTAAGTGGCATCTTGGAAGTTTTGGCAGGACCTGGGGGGGGGTTAATGCACCAGAGAGCTAAGAACGGAGTCTTGAAATGAATGGGGGATATAGCAACCATGGCTTACCACAGCTGTTCCACGTAGTCTACCCTAGATAGCCAGCTACCAAGAGCAGTTCATTGTGATGTCTCTGATGCCTTCAGCGCAGAGGCCTTTCCATGTGGCAAGTATTTAGTTAGTAAGTGTCCGTAAGGAAAGGCATATTGCCATTCCCTTTTTGTAGAGGGGGCATGGGTCTTAGGAAAGTTTAATGCCTAAGGTGTCAGGGAAAGAAGGCCAGCAAGTGGGATTGGCCTCAGGTGTGTCTGCTTCTACAGTCTACCCCGAGTAGGACAAAATAACCCATTACCAGTAAACCTCCAGGTCAGGCATCCTCATTTACACCTCTGGTGACTTCTGGGAGCTGAGAAATTACCACCTGTCCCAGATTCCCTAAGTCCATGGTCAGGGCCGGTCTCATGATCCCTGGCTTAAGAGGCAACCTGCGTGTCTGCTAGCCTACCTTATCCTCTGGGAATCCAGTGTGCTTGCTCCCCAAGAGAAGTCACGCGAGTTGCAGCAGATTGGTTCAAGACTTCAAGGCTGACTTTTAGCCAAGCCAGAGAGAAAAGAGAGGCAGGAAAAATGAGAAAAATGAGTGTGTGTAGGTGGCTTTCTCTTGTGTCCTGGTAGCTGCTCCCAAATAACCACATGGAGACTCCTTATTAGTTATGAGAGCTCAGCCAATAGCTTAGGCTTGTTTGTAGCTAGCCCTTATAACTTAAACTAACCCATTTCTATTCATCTATGCACTGCCCCAAGGCTCGTTCACCTCATCTATGTACTTCCAGTGTTGCTTCTTCGGTGTCTGGCTGGCAACGCCTCAGACTCCGCCCTTCTCCCTCCCAGCATTCTCTCTGCCCAGAAAATCCTACCTAGCTACTGGCCATTTATATATTCTATTAAAGCAATCACAGTGACACTTTTTCACACAGCATAAAGGAATACTGCACAAGTGTGTGTCTGGACTCTCCACCCACCGATGGAGAAGTTCCTTTGCATGGCCCAAGCAGAGTTCTGTGATGGAGCTGAGGATAAGGATGCTGGGAGCTGAAAATCAAGGGCCTCACCAAGGTCACGTGACCTCCTAGAAGCAGAGCTCTGCCTGCGACATCACAGAGCAATTTCACGACCACCTTATTTTACTTTGTAGCATAAGCACCAGGCATCTGAAAGTCGTGCTGGGGGACCAGGACCTGAAGAAGACAGAATCTCACGAGCAGACCTTCAGGGTGGAAAAGATACTGAAGTACAGTCAGTACCTTGAAAAAGATGAGATTCCCCATAATGACATTGGCAAGTATCCCCCGAGTCTCCTGTGGGTCTTGTCCTAGGTGGATTTTCTCCACTGTTAGAAATCTGGGGTTTGGTTACAGAAAGTTCCCTTGATCATTTGTATCCCTTAGGGACCCTGCAAGGTGTGTCATTTATTTCAAAGCTTTTTTTATGTCTAGGGAGTATGTGATAGCATTGTTGTTGCTAGGCAAAGCTTTTCAGTTGGAGGGAAGAGGTGTGGAGAATGCTGCATCATGACAAGCGCACAGCCTTGAATTCCAGGGCTCTTATCAGCCAGGACTCGGGTCATCTTCCTGAACCTTGGTTTGCTGTTCCACAAAATGAGGGAGCCGTCGCCCGGCTTTCAGATGACTGTGTGTTGTGACACAATGTGCATGTGTGCACATGAATGGCACCTAGCAGGTGCTGGGGCGCACTGCTGGATGCTCCCCTGTCGCCTCCTCAACACGGGGCCTTCCTCTCCCTTTCCCCCTCGGTCATCAGCAGCCCCTCCCGTACAGCCGGCTTTTGGGGAATGGCTATGAATCTAATTGGTCTTGTTAACTATTGATATCCTTTCTGTGTTTGACTCACCCTTCCTGGAAGTGTAAACGTCAAACGTAGATGAAAAAAGTTTTTTCAGTCATGGGAGGAGCGTTGGGGCTTGCTAACGTGTCTTCCAAAGCAAGATGAAACCTCTCTCCTCTCTCTCTCTCTCAATCTCTCTCTCTCTCTCTCTCTCTCTCTCTCTCTCTCTCTCTCTCTCTCTCTCTCTCTCTCTCTCTCTCTCTCTCTCTCTCTCTCTCTCTCTCTCTCTCTATCTCTCACCCAGCTTTGCTCAAGTTGAAGTCAGTGAATGGTCGCTGTGCTCTGGAATCCAAATACGTGAAGACCATATGTTTGCCCAGTGACCCCTTTCCCTCGGGGACTGAATGCCACATCTCCGGCTGGGGTGTGACGGAAACAGGTGAGTCTGGCAATATGCCCCCTCTGCCCTCTTTGCTCTCGTAGCAAATTCAAAATGAACCGCCAGAGAATGCAGCTGCCTCGTGGTTCAGGCTCTACTTGAATGTAACCATTTGCATGGAACTTTCCCTGCGAGCCTCTGGTCACCGTAGTGGCCTTTGGCCTCCTGCTCTAGATGTGTGGCCTTTCCCAAGCACTCGTTGTACACCAGGGAAGACCTCTCTCCTTCTCTGAGCAAATTACAAAGATGCTGGGTGCGTAGCAGATGTGGGCACATGTGGTACCTGATAGGATGCTGGGCAAATGTAGCACCTGATAGGATGCTGGGCACATGTGGTACCTGGTTGATAGGATGCTTGGCAGAGTGTATGTGAGCTCGGGGGCAGAGACAATACCGTTTTAAGCTACTGAATTGGGCAGCCACTCAGTGTCAGGTATTCTTGCAGTAGATTCTTGGTTTTGTTTCTCAGGCAGCTCAGTTTGAACTTTCCAATTGTCATTTTTACCTCCAAGGACTTGGATTATGCGCACCAAGATTATCTCTTAAATACAAAGAAGTTCAGAAGAGCGTTTTCAGGTCTTTGCCAAATACTCAAAATGTGCCACGCCCTACTTAATAATGGACAGCAAAATAAAAAATCACTTTGAATAGGTTTAGATTCATGAAGAGAGGGAAATAGAATGTGTGCAGGCATCTGCCCGAGGCTCAGGGGAAAGAAAATCTCTGCCTAATTGGACTTAAGGTCGACCAGGAAAATTTCCGTAGTCTTTGTTGGAGTCCATCTGAGCCTTCCCACTTCCACTGTCCTTAAAGGGTTCGCTCAGCTGGTGACATCTTAGCTGGGAATCTTATAGGGCCTCAGATTAGAACGTCTGTATTTTTCACAAATAGTCCTTAAGACTATGTTCAAAGTCAAAGATGCTTTGAGAAATTTCATCATCTCTGAGAAGGGTGTCTTCTCTGGGAAGCAGATAGTCTAATAGATCAGGGCACACGTGAGCCATCCATCCACCCTATCTATGCATACATGAATCCGTCTATCTGTCCATCTGTTCCCGTCATCCGTGCACCCATGAGACCACCCTTGTATTTATCCATCCGTTTCTTCAGAACCTACTATGTGTTAGCACTTCTGCTAGATGCAGGGAGTTAAAGACAATTCTAAACCACACACACACACACCTTTCAGGATCTGTGATCTAGCTGAGACAGTAGAGAATGGGTTTGCCCAAATGTGATCAGAGTGGCTTTGAAAGTCTGCAGAAGCGTGGGGGTTGATGGCACTGGCATCGGAGGGTGAAACGTTTCTTCCCATCCTCTACTAAAATACCTTTCTCCCTCAACTGAGAGCCAGTGGCCTCTTTTTACCAATGATGACTTCCAGTAGAGTGGGTATCGCTCTGGTCTCCGTGGTAGTGACTGTTTCCTTCCCACAGGGGAAGGGTCCCGCCAGCTCCTGGATGCTAAAGTCAAGCTGATCTCTAACCCTTTGTGCAACTCCCGCCGACTCTATGACCATACAATCGATGACAGCATGATCTGTGCAGGAAACTTGCAGAAGCCTGGAGCAGACACCTGCCAGGTCAGAGACTCCACGTGGTCCTTGGAGGTAGAGGCTTACCGAATACCAAGTTTAGAAGACAGGCCTGTTATATCATTGGGGGGTGGGAACCTGGGTCAACAGGTTACTTGCTTCGGTGTCTAGACACAGGTGGGCGACCCGTCTGAGCCTCCATCGAGCTGGGATGAGTCAGCATAGCAACCAATGCCGCTGTGTTGCCTGGTTTAACTCTCACAGCAGCCTCTGAAGGGAATGTAACCATCAACATGTGGCAGAGGTTTCGAGACATTGTCAAGGCCAATAGCAGCCGTGCGCTAGGTGGTGGGACTGGACCGCCAAAGCCTTTGTTGCTTTGCTCCGTTGTGATAATGGCATACTCCCAGATGCTGTGATAATGGCATACTCCCAGATGCTGAGATCTATGGAGACTCAATAGTGCTCCTGGAGAAAGAGGGGGTAGTGGTTCCACCAACTCTACGCTAAGGGAACCCAGGGTCCCTGCCCCAAAGCAAAGCCCATACTCTGTTTAGCTCAGGGCTCCTGTCACGTGGAATACATCCTTCCTAGGCTCCTGAGATCAGCTCGGCTTAGGCTTTCTGTTCGTACTTAAACACTGCCCAGCTGTTCTCAGAAATCCAGTGTAGCTATGTTCTCATCCTACAGCATGATAAAGCCTCCCTACAAAGGGACACAAGGTAACTGGTCAACCCACAGTCTGTTGGGTTGGGAAACTGGAGTTTCTCTCTCTAGAGTCGGTGGCTCTGCTATGACCCTCTGTCCCTCTCCATGGGAGCATGGAAAGCCACAAACTCAGGACAGAAAAGAGAAAGTGGGTGTGGTTCCCCTTAAGCTCTTGGGAGATGAATGGGATCACAGGCTACTCAGTTCTCTAGATAAGTCCAGGGCTATCCTGAACAGATTTTGAATCTGATAGGTAGTCATGGGTATGGAACCTGGTTCTGTCTTGTACTATATAGGACCTGGGTCAATGTGACCATGACATCACAAGGCAGTGGCTATGATTAGGTTAGGAGGGCAAGGTCATGTTATAAAAGCTGTTAGGTGCCGTGACTAGGCCAGCTGTTTCCCCCACTGCCTTCCTCCTGCCCATCTCTATCCTGGTCTAAGCACTTCATAAGGAATCGGAGAGCAGCTCCTCTGTGGTTATCCACACTCTCCACTGAAAAAGCAAGGTCTCAGGCCTGGTCAGCAGGCAGCAGGTTGAACACATAGGCTCCCTCTGAGTCCCTGTGGTCCTCCTTACATGGGGGTCTGTCCAAACAAGCCATTGCCTACCTTGGTCAGCTGCTTGACGCTGAGGGCCCCTAGGCACCAGCAGCGGAGCCTTTGGAACTGAAAGCCAGGGAGCATTACTTGCCCACAGCACTGTGACTGCAGCCCTGGGCTTCAAACTTTTTCCAGACTCCACAACTGAAGCTGGTATTAGCTTCTCTCCCTTTGGAGCTATGCACCATGGGAATCTCGGGAAGAGCTTTGGCACTGATTTCCAGAGAAGCCCAGGGTAGCTGGCCGGCGACTTTACGCCATCACTCCCTCGTAGGCAGTTTGGGGTACCTCTGAGTCTTAGCCCGACAAGGCTGACACCCTATGACTCTTCCCTCAGGGTGACTCCGGGGGCCCTCTGACCTGTGAACGGGACGGCACTTACTTTGTCTATGGGATCGTGAGCTGGGGGCAGGAATGTGGCAAGAAACCAGGAGTCTACACTCAAGTCACCAAGTTCCTGAACTGGATCAGAAACACCATGCATAGAGAGACCGGCTTCTGAGGTGCCATCTTGGGAGCCTTGAAGCCCCTCCCTCCTCTTTAGCACCAGACAAAAGGGGTTTCCCGGGCAGCCAGGGATGTCCTTTGCATCCCAGAAGACCATGTAGCTGAAGACCACACTTTCCACAGAGACTGTTGCCAAACCATGGGCCTATCCCAGAACCATTTCATGAGGGCCCACTCTGCCCGCCTTCCCCCTTGGGAACCAATGAGAAATATGATGATTTTTGCTCCCCTTCACCCTCCGGAAAAGCAGAACTCGAAGAGACGGTCTTCACCATGGACACCCGCAAACGTGAGGTTCCTAAATGCCCAGCATCAGCACCAGGGATGTCTCCTTGACTCTTCCTCCCCTGCCCAAACCATCAGGGTTCTAGCCAATCTGACCCACCCATCAGAGAGAAGCCCCCAAAGCACACGCTCCAGAGTTTGCTTTCAGAGCTGTTTTAATCAAGGCAGAGGCGGAGATGGGGAGGGCGTGGCCATTTTTTTAACAACTCGTGCAGACTGAAGCCCCACGTGAAGGCATGCCTCCAGCCAGCAACCCTCCAACGGCTGGCCTCTCTCTCCCGAGGACGCAGCTGCGGGTGGCCGCTCACATCAGCAGAGCCTTCTTCCTGTTGATGTGCAGAATCTCCGAGGCGTCTGGGTTCACCTCCGGGCTCTGATGATCTCTGTGCCCCATTTGCTCCGGCCCTGCCTGCAGAAATCACACATAGCCCCCACCCCAAGTGCACATGAAGCTCCCACAAGCCATGCTAAGACGCCGGCCCAACATCTGACACATCCGCCCCCCCTCCTTTGTCCTCTCTTCCACCCTGCCCAAGAAAAAGGACCCTCGAGGCAAAGATGAGAAAGGAGCAAAGCCCGCGTCTCATTTAGATGTGGTGTCTCTTTTCTGAACAAAGTCGGGTTCAAAATGCAGACTGTTGGAGCCAGCGAGTCCCTGACCCTTTCCGTGCATATAACGAGCTAACACTCAGCACAGCCTGGGCTGCCCTGGCCCGGGATTGATGTCGCCCTGGTGGGTTTGCCTCTGCAGAACTAATGGCTGTGACTTCAGAGGAAGCCTGCGGGAAGTTTAACCCACGTGTCACCGGCCCGGTCATCTCAGACCCATGAAATTAGGCGCCTTGTTCGGCTGCCTTTCACGCTTCTTTAGAACTGGCTGACCTTTGCCCAAAAATAAACTTTGAAAAGCAACAATGAGTTTGTGTTCCCCGTGGTCTTGCAAGGCAGGGTGCAGTTTGCAGCTCTGTTACTCACGTGAGCCCCCTGGAGACCCAGGCCCCTCCTGTTGGCCAGCTCTGCAGCCCGCCGAGCCATTTCCACTTTGTAGGAGCCAGGAGGGGTCCAGCCAACACCTCGAGTCAGGCTCAAGTCAGATTTGTACTTGACCTTGGGGGAAGGAAGAAGCAAGAGTGTTGGGTAGTCAGTGGGGTTGGGGACTTTGGCCACTGAATGAGTGGGGTTTGAAATGCAACAAGGAGATAAGGGCCACAAGGACATCATTCATGTCAAGACAAAGAGCAATCACGTGATGCACACGGGACCTGGTGGACAGTGAGCCTGGCCACCACGCAGCCACTCCTGTAATCTTCCCGTTCAGATGGTGGAAGCTGCAGTGGGAGCCAGGATGGGGACACCTGGCCCAAGTCTAGGCTCCTCTCTTACTGTGTTCTGCGCACCTAGGAAAACGCGCCCCCCCACTCTGAGCTTCGGTTGCCTACCAGGGAAAGAATAAACTGGCTTAAGTGAGTCTTTAGATGCCATGGAAATAGTAGACCAGAGCCACCTAGGGCTTGAGCTTCCAGATCGGACATCTGCTAAGTGTCAGGGCCCTTGTCTGGTATGCATAAGGTCCTGGGATGAATCCCTAACAGAAAGGAAGGGAGGGGAAGGGAGAGGGGGTGGGAGGGACAGAGGGAGGGACGGAGGGACAGAGGGAAGAGGAAGGAGAGAGAAAGGATGGAGGAAGGGAGAACGAAAGGAAGAAGGAGGAAGGGAGGAAGGAAGGAAAGGATGGAAGGACAGATGGACAGAAGGAAGGATGGACAGAGGAAGAAAGGAAGGGAGGGAGGGGAGGGAGGAAGGAAGGAAAGAAGGAAGGAAGGGAGGAAGGAAGGAAGGAAGTAAGGGAGGGAGGAAGGAAGGAAGGAAGGAAGGAAGGAAGGAAGGAAGGAAGGGAGGGAGGGAGGAAGGGAGGAAGGAAAGAAGGAAGGAAGGAAGTTGAGCATTTTTACATAGGATACCCAGGGCTGCCACTTATTTTCCGTGTGATCTTAGGCAGTTTAACGCCTCTGTATCTTGAGCTCTTTCTCTGTTAAATAAGGCAGTCCTGGGATTGGGGGGCTGCATAGCACGATCCTTAGAGATTATTCACTAGAGGTGTGGCAGAAGTGGCTGGCAGTGGCTGTCACTGTGCCCTCTCAGCTGGCTCCCCCAGAAGGTAACGGGCAGTATGTGGAGGTGGCTCACATCACTCTGCAGCTGATGGGCCTTCCGCGCGTGCTTCAGGCCCAGCTGCTCTGGGTCGCTGGTGTGCTGGGGCAGTGGCTGCCTGTAGCGTACATCACTGGCCAGTTGCTGGCTCCTCTTGGCCTGGAGGAAGCCAGGTTGGTCAGGGCGGCTGTGGAACTGGGAGCAACCCTTGGCAAAGTCCTTCTTATACTCATTGTCGCTCTGGAGCCTGCTGACGCGGAGGAAATGCCTCATCCTTGGGTCATCACTGATGCTACGGTACCCAATCTGCAGGCCCCGGTCCCTCAGGAACGCCTCCTTGTACCGGAACTGCAAGTCAGAGAAGCAGAGAGAGGTGGTGGGATACCCCGCCCCAGAGGGGCCACACCCCGGGGAAGCTCAACAGTGGGTAAGGGCACAAGCTTTGGAGTCGAGTAAAGCCAGTGGGGAGGCCTTTCACCAGCTGTGGAGCCTCTGAGCATCTGATAAAGCAGGAGACTAAATCTCCACCCCGTGGGATACTGAGAGAAGTCAGTGGTACGGGACTGGGGTTCAACAGATGTCCACCGACGATGCCCATTCGATGGCTGCCGCAAGTAACGCTCCAACAGGAACGGAAGTGTGCGTTCTTCCTTCCGCCCTCCCCAGCATGCAGGGGCCTAGTCTAGCGCGTCTCAAATTGCTTAAAGTGAAGCATCTAGGTCGTTTTACATAGTTGCGTTTTCATCTTAGTTTTTATCATGTGCGTACGTGTATGAGTACCTGTGTGAATTCTTTGTGTGTGAGCGTGGAAACGTGTGTGCCACAGTGCACTTATGGAGGACAGAAGACAGCACTGAGTGTCTGTCCGTCTTCTACACTGTTTAAGATGGAGTTTCATGCTAATCCACTGCATATGCCAGGCAAACCAGTTATTGAGCTTTTAGGGGAATTCTCCTAACTCTGTTGTTTCCCATCTCACCATAGGAGACCTGGGGTTACAGATGCACACTGCCACATCTGAGGTTACAGGAGCATGCTATCACACCTAAGGTTACAGGTACATGCTACCACATCTGGCGCTACAGGCATACGCTACCACATCTGGCTTTACATGGGATCTGCAAGTCTGAATGTAAGTCCTCACACTTGCATAGGAGCAGTTTTGTAAAAGATTCTTTACTACAAATTAAACAGCCAACCATAGAACCACAGGTTCCTTGGCTTCTGGTATTCCAGCCATCAACTGTTGAGTACCTCTCCTGAAAGAGTTACTGGGAAAATATATATACATATATATATATATATATATATATATATATATAAAGCAAAACAAAAGAGCCTTCCCAATTTTCTTGCTATGATTCTAACCACCAGGCCTGAGTTCTCTTTCCTCTGAAACATGACTCTGTGTGGGTGTGGGGAAAGGAAGTCTGATGGTCCAAGAGGATGTCCTGAGCCTTTCTTTCCTTGGGTAGCCAGCGAGAACTCTGCCAGCCACAGGCAGAGTTTAGAGTCTTACATCACTGGCGATATCCCTGGACACCTTGGCAGTCTGGAATGGGATGGCATCCAGCCTGAAGTCATAGCCACCAGCCCGGTTCTGCTCCCAGGAGTTTCTGTAGACTTTCTGGTTGAGGAAACAGAAACACTCGTGAATAAGGAGCAACCATGGCTACATGCTATCTGGTCTCAGCGGGAAGTTGGCTCTTTATGACATTGGGGGACTCTAGGGTTGATGGAACTGGCCGTAAAGGACTTCTCCTACTCAGAGCTGTGTTCTGTGAGTCTAGTCACGTGCACCCTCTATTCTCGGGGCCCCTGAACCATCCTTCCTGTGTCTGCACCCCCTCTCAGCGTCTCAGCTTTTCAGACTCCTGGCCCCAGAACCTGCAGCCCCAGAACCCAGTAGCTCCAGTGTGCCGAAAGTGCTCGTCTCTGGGTCTTGTCACCCATGGGCTTACTCGGTCCTCTGACTCCCCGAGGTTGGGGATTCAGCCTAGTTATGATGCCTCACCCCATCACTAGGAGAAATGCTGCTGCACACATGTACTCCAGAGACTTGCAGGGGGGTCAGAGCCCTTCACCTGAATTAAATGGATCGTCAAGAACCTGTCAGGACCCCTGACCTTCATGCTTTCTCTGTTGCTCTTTTATTCTCTCTCCCTTTCAAGTTGACCTATGCCCCTCTGGGGGTCTGTAATCATACCCTCTTATGGCTTACGCACACCACATCGCCTATGGAGGCACCAAATCCTCTGTGCCTTCATGTGGCTAACTATTTCTTTCCAAGATAAGGCAATTCCTCCATGAAAGGTCCATCTTCAAGGACCCCAGGAGAGAGGCTCTTCTTTATTCAGACTTAGAGAAGCAGGACAGCAGGAGAGTCACAGCGCCAAGAGACGACAGAGCGACAGCCCCAGACCACGATGTGGCTGCTCGCTCATTCTGAGGTCTGCAGCAGGCCAAGCCCCCCCCCCATAAGAACCTTCCTTTTGTTGCCTGGAAATGGAAGTTAGGGCTGGCTCTCTGTTCTGCGGAGGCCTGGAGAACTGAACAGAGGCAGACCAGACATAAAGCGAAGAGGCCCACCCACTCTTCTGTGCCCAGCACTGGAAGGGGACCGTGGAGTGCCTGGGCCAAGCAGGACAGGGATAATTATCTTCGTATGACTGCTGTTGTCATGACTGCCTTCACCATGACCTCCAACCCCAACAAGCAACACATGAGCTGAACACCCAAGGCCCAAGGAGCACAGACCCGAGCCTGGCCTGGGAAACCACCTAGCTCCTGTCTCAGGGCGAATGCTTAGATGCACTGGGTCACTACCTAGTTTAACAGCAAGGATTGGAGGGCCTTCAGGTAACGACAGCCCGTCAACAACCCCTTTTAGCTGCTTCCTGCTTTGGCGGCTTCCAAAGATCTCTGAGTAGGAAATGGAGGCGACAACACCCCTAAACACTCTCTATGAGGGGGACCCAGTACCTTCCTAGTAAGAGCCTCTACCCCAGATCTGGGCTGGTTAATGACTCCCACGAACTTCAAGTCCAACACCAGGCCGTGTAGGTGGCCTATGCTCCTCAGCCTGGAGCCTGGGTGCCTCGGGACCAACTGTAGAGACAGTGGCCTGACTGGGGTTGTTCCCACTGAGCCAGCTCTCTTCCTCCTGGCGCCCCACACACTGCTTGCTCACGGAGGCTTCCTCCCGTGTCTTCTACGCTGCTGAGGTTTCTGCGGAGGCTTCCTCCCGTGTCTTCTACGCTGCTGAGGTTTCTGTGGAGGCTTCCTCCCATGTCTTCTACGCTGCTGAGGTTTCTGCTCTGCTTTTCGCATTCTTTACGTTCTGCAGGGCGCTTTGATTCGGAACCCCGGGCATCCCTCTTCTTGATCACAGCGTTTTTGTCCTCGTCCTCACACATTAGAGTCATTTGATTTTGAGTTATTCCGGCTGCCTCGCACATCCCGACGTCCTTCTTTGCTCAGGAAGGTCACTCTCCTCGAAGAGCACTTGATCCAATTGTGCGCGCAATCCCACACGCCCTCCCCGAAGAAGAAGAAGTGCTCTTTCAAAGAGGTTCACGGGTTCTCCATACCCCGTGAGCCCTGGGGGGCTAATTCTAGCTCCAGGACTCTGCGGGCTGTCCCCGCACCTTGGGAGAGGACCACACTGCCCTTACAAGCCTGGGGTGGCTGTCCCCCTTAGGCTGGGACCCCCATGACCTGACAGTTTCAACCCCGTGCCTGGGGTGTGGTCCTCGGAGAGTTACTCCAGTGGAGACCTGACCTCCCAATCCTTGGGAATTAATGAGCTGAACCTTCCGTGCCAGCTCTGTAGAGGGGGCGGGTCCAGCGTCCTCAGATGGAGGCCAGCCCACCAGAGCTGCTGTTCTAAAATTATCCCTCGCGCATCCCTCAAAAGCATCAAATGCTTGCAATAACTCATATTTACAAAGCGCGAGAGCATTCACCGCATGGGATCCCACAGGGCTTTACAACAGCAACAAACTAATACACACGCTAACTAGAAGGCGCCTCTCTCCAACCCCTGCAAGGCAGACACCTCTGGGGTGAACAGCGGCAGCTGTCGATCCGCAAGCAGCCCCAGGACACAATGGCCAGGCCAGGGAAGGAAGAATGGATGGACTCTAGGAAGCCGCTCGCTGCCCCGGGCTGACACGCTCAGACTGTGTTATTCCAATCCGACGGTGTCTTTTGATTGCCCCAATTCTCTACCTGTTAGCTGGGGATCACAGCACTGCCTATTCTATTACAACCAGGGACCTCCAACCCCTGCCAACAACAAGCCCGAGTTTAGGAAACAGCGTCTTGGTTTATGTACGCAAAGGGCATGCGTCCAGGGGAAGCTGGAGTGTCAGCAGACACGGTTCCATGCACAAAGGAACCAGTCACACTGAGAACGTCTTTTCAAACTGCAGAGTGAGATGGTGTCATTCCATCTCTGCAGTCATACTTCTCTGAACGGCCAAAGAGAGAGGTCCAAGACATCAGGGGAACGAGTTTGTCTACATCTACCAGAGCCTGGGGACTATACACCTGGACATTACCAGGCATCTCACCGGGGTCTTCAGAGCCCAGCCTAGAATCAGAATGCTAAAGCTACAAGAGAGTTCCATTTAGCTCAGCTCCATTTCTTCCTGTTTTACACATAAGGAAACTGAGGCCCAGCGAGGGGAGTGATCGGGAGTCACACAATCCTGGCTTCTTTTACTCTCATGTCCTCCTTCTTAGGACTTAAAAAGCGATAATCAACAAAATCAACTTGGGGCCCGGGAATGTTACAGAAGCAGGCACACAGCACCCAAACCCTACTTACATCACTCAGGTGCATCGCATTCAGTCGCGCTCGGGCGAAATCTGGGTGGTCTGGGATTGAGGTGTACCTGTGCATGGAGTCTGCATCGCCCGACCTGTACAGGCGCTGTCAGGGAGACAGACCAACGGTCAAGGCAGAGCCTGGGAACAGCCATACGCGGTAAAAGCTCAAGAGAAAAGTGGTTGATGCCCTCTCCTGGCCCTCCCCTTTAGAGATGATCCTTCTAGAGGTTCCTTTGTGGCCAGGGTCATGTGATGGTGAACACTGCTAAAATATTTACCATGATCTGTTCCAAATGACCATAAACCAACTCCCTGGTTGGCCACGCCTGTGTGTTTTATTCTGCCTATGTGTTTAGTTCTGGCTATATCTCAGACCCTCTGCAACCCAATGTGTGTGTTCACTGGTAACAAGAGACAACTCACAGGCCTTTGAGACTGGGCTGTTGTTCAACACGAATAGTAGTAATAAAAAAACAAATTGGCCTTTTTATTATAAAATGTATTAAATGTCAGTGTTTAAAGCCTTAAGATTTTCATGTTTTATCCAGATTGCACAAAGACACAATTTTAAGATTGTTGTTTTGTCTTGGTTGTCATTCTTAGAGCAGTGACTCAAGCCTTGCCAACAACCTTAAGAAGTATTTGGGCCCCCAGAAACAGCTGACCTGACAAGGGTTAGCTCTTGAATCCCAGACTGATGGCTAGGATTCCAGCATGGGACTGATCAAGACCCCCTGAATGTGGGTGTCAGTGAGGAGGCCTAGGTAATCTATTGGGCCTGTGTAGTAGATCAGTATTTATCCCGGGTATACAAATGGACTTTGGACTCCCATCCAACAATGAGAGATGTACTCTCACCCTGGACTCCCAGGGGAGGGCCCAGGCCTTGTCCTGGATGAAATGACAGACTATGGACACCCCCATGGAGGGCCTCACCCTCCCTGGGGAAATGAGGGGATATTGGAAGGGTTTGGTGGGAGGGCGTGGGAGGAGGGGAGGGAAAGGGAGAGGGACCTGGAATTGATATGTGAAGCAACCTTGTTTCTAATTTAAATTTAAATTTAAAAATTAAAATAAAAAAGAAGGATTTGTGTTCCCTCTATTTCTATAGGTGCAGACAATCCATTCCCATCAGTTCCCAAATCCACTTGGGCTTTGGAAATGGGAACTGTTTAGGACAGCGTTTGGGCTGTGGGAGGAGGGGGCTGTCCTGTAACTGCATGAAGAATGGAAACCCTTGACAATTCGGGGGGAGGGAACACGTGCAGCCCCCTGTCCCCTGAAAGAGGAAACAGGCCTAAAATACACAGGCAACGAAGGCAGAGAAAGCTTTGACTATAATCATTCTTTTTTGTCCCTACCAGGGTGATATCAAGCCTTTAATTCCATCGCATCCATCAGCAATTAAGACGCACCTGACCTCATGTTTGGCGAGAGATCACCAGTAATACTGTGATTATAACATAACGGGGCATTTATAGAGGACTCACTGTTCCTGGTCCTTGCTTAAAGCCTTATTTTCTTTTACTTATTTAGCCCCCTTCAAATTCACTCAACTGTGTGAGGGGATGGATGGCTGCCCTCCCGATTCTACCACCCACTTCCTCCTTCAAATGAGGGGAATGAGGTGGGAAGAGATTAGCAACTGGCCCACAGTCACCCAGACGGCTTGCACCCCCATCCGACACCAAGCCACAGCGCCCCACTATATGCCCAGGGTTAGTGGAGGAGCCCACCTCATTGCAGTGCATGTAACTGTTCTTGGCGTGAACAAGGTCTGGAGAGTCTACCACCGTGGTGAACTTGATACTGTCTGGTTTTTTACGGTACTTGGTCTATAAAAGAAAAGATCCCCATATGCATGGTTAAATATCACTTCCTTCTTTAGTGCTGGTTTCTCGGGACCAAATGTATAAATGACAATGGCATACCAGAAGACAAGCCATTCTGTTTGATAGACACCAGACAGTCAGAGCATGGGAAGGCCCAGGTGACAGACACTTAGTTTCTTAAAGAAGAGATTCTTTAGCGTAAGGGGAAGTGCTGGCATCCACGGAGCCCTGCTTAGACCCTCTCTGAGCTGGTTCTATTAGTAAGAAAACCAAAGAGGGCAGTGTCTCTCTCAAGGGGATTCTAGAACAGAGGTTCCCCAGGCCATCAACCAGTTGGTATTGCTAACTCTACATTACCTTTAACACCCCCCCCCCCCCCGCAGAAGCCACATGACCTCTGTACACTGGACCAAACTCAGTGGGTAAATATAGATTTCCCAATTTGTCAATGAAAACAGTGGGCCACACCAGCTGATAACTGGTCACCATGTGTCTAGTAAGAAGCTCCTAATGTGCTGAATGCCTTCAACTCCTCTGCAGTGAATTGGATGCAGGAAAATATTATTGTTTTAGGTTTGGGTAGCAAATAGCTCCAGAAAAAAAAATAATGTTGGGTGTCCATCAGCCTTGGGTCTATCCTGGCATGATCCCCACTGTGTAGACAGGCCCTCTCTTCCTCAGGAAATACTCAAGCTGCCCGTGTCACTCAGGAAGGCCATGCTGGCAGTACCTCGCTGATGAGCTCTCCAGCCTTCTTTGCGCTCTCAATCTGGGGAGATCTCAGAGCCAGCCATCCCGTGCCCTTCATACCCATCAAGTCTGACCTGTATCGAAACTGCAGAAAGAAAGCCAAGAGGCCCTGTCAGACCCGTGCCCAGGACCCCGAGGACACTTCAGCAAGGCCCTGGTTCTGCAATAAGAGTAATAACAATAGCTGGGCGTTGGTGGTGTGCGCCTTTAATCCCAGCACTCGGGAATCAGAAGCAGGTGGATCTCTGTGAGTTCGAGGCCAGCCTGGTCTACAGAGCGAGTTCCAGGACAGCCTCCAAAACAATACGGAGAAACCCTGTCTCAAAAAACCAAAATAATAATAATAATAATAACAATAAAGAATAATAAATCATGCTTTGCAATCATACTTTATCACAGCAGTTCGGTGACTGCGCTGAGAGAGGATTCCAAGTCTAGACATTTTGAGTTTGCGTTTTCCATGAATAAAGTAACGGAGTACAACAAAGTTCCAAGAAGCCCCCCCCCTTAGCAAGACTCGAAGCCGACGGCGATGACATCCGTGGACAAGCGTTTAAAGAAAGGGCTGCGCGCTCAAATCCAAGGATCAACCAGGATTATTTGGGTTCATTCTGCCAACCTGCCAACCCAAAACGACCTGCACACCATTCAGCTGATCAAAGGGTTCTGAGCCCTGCATCGAAGCTGCCATGATTCAGAGCAAACTACTTTTGCCAACATGCAACTCTGTCTCTGCAACATTTGGAGGTCAGAACAATCCTTGTGAAAAACCTGAGAGTCCCCAGGGGCAAGAGACCATTAGATTCCTGTCCTTCAGACAGTGGCCACAGAGGGGGTGGGGATCAACTGCAGGAGGAACTTAAAAAACCAAGACAAATTTAAACATAACGGGCTAGCAATGAGTAAGTCCTTTTAGTCCTTCAGTGCCTCAGTTTACCCCCTACCCACGGCTGCAATTCGTCGTGGTTTGCTTATATTGCAAAAACAGGCAAAACCTTAGCCTCTTTCTTCATTTTTAGGGCTCAGAAGATTAGGCCAACAGCACCATTCCCGGAGAAAATAAATAGAAGCGTTACAACAGCGGCTGTGACTGGAGCCCCTAAACTGTCAAATCTTATTAGGAGTCCTTGATCTGCCTGCGTCGCCTACAATGACACTGTCACCCGAACGCCTTTCTTCTCCTCTTTATGGAAATTGGGTATTTTTAAAGGTGGCAAAAGGCTCTCTGAGGAAATCTGAAATTTGGATCTAAATGAAGTTGATGGCATTTCTCTAATTTAGATATAAGCCCTGCTGTAACGCAAAATATCGCTCTGGATGCCAGGCCCTCAGCCTTTTTAGTTCCCTTTCATTTCAGGATCCACGGCGCTCCTCACAGCTGGCCTCAAAGCGGGTCTGTTTCTGATCTAACTGTCTGCCGGCTAATGCCCCTGTGCCAATTCCACACTGCTTTCTGACTGGTGAAGGGAGGCATCACTCGGGCTCAGGAGCAGATTTCAAAACCCCACGTCAGTAAGATTGCTTTTCATACCGCGTCTTTTCAGTCTACCTGGGCAATGCTTTTGCCTTCGACTCTGATAAAGAGCAGAGAAAATTGGATAAATTTCTAAGTTGGAGAGAATAATCCTACAGGGCCTCTTCACAGCCAGACCCTGCTCCTTTCATGAGAGAGACCGGGTGGGGAGCACTCTTTCAACCTGTCTTTTGTTGGGCTGAACAGCGCGATTACAGGTAAGTCAGGAAACAAGATGCCGGTCCCCAAAGATCCGGCTGTGCCTCTGACCCTGATAAACAACATCATCTGTCAATGTCTCCCCAGCCCAGCTTTGACTGCTCACACAGACCCTAAAAAAAAACAACACACCTGCCCCAGACCTGTGTGATCAAAGCGGGGAGAGAAGAGGGGAGCCGTCTTTGGACAGCTTCAGAGAATGCGCCTAAGAACAAACCTTCGCAAACTGCCCGCCCTGGTCTGACTCACCCAAATGGCAGATTCTGTTTTCCCTTACACTAAGGTCTGGAGGCCACTTGGAAAATCCACGGGTGCGACTTTCCCGACATCCCCATTTTGGAGCAATCTCTTGCAAAGTGATAATGAGTGTAGGTACCCAGGCGGTACCTGGAGGGTGTGTTCCTCATATGGGTCAGAGGTGATATCCCTACCACCCAAGCAGGACTGTTTAGACTCGTTATCCCAATGCACAGCCTTTCTGTCTTGCAAAGGAGGGGTTCTTGTCCTCGCCCACAGAATAGTTTTCGTGATCAAATGATGTTTTGGAGACTGAGAAGAGCTATGGTCTGCTGTGCTCTGGACAAGCCACACTGGAAGTCATCAAGAATACAGATTAGAGTGCCCGGGTCATAATTTAGCCACCTGTGGAAGCCAGAGAGACTGACAGGACCAGGGATCAGGAGTTCAGAAGCCCGGCCCCATTTCTTTCTAGTTCTAGGGCTTAGGGAAATCATTTCTCTGCCAGCTTGTAACCCAAGGCAGATGACTTTGATGACAAGAGCCTCACATCTCCATTTATACTAATACCTGGCCCAGGAAGCAGGGGTTCTATACATTTTTAGTCATTATCATTGTTGTTGTTTCTGATGGGGAAACTGAAGTCTGGAATGCTTCAAGAGTCAACCTGAGGTTACCACCCTGAAAAGGGGTAGGGCACAGTGTGTTTCAAGACCTCCTAAGGCCCTGGTATGAGATCATGCAGGAGCAGAGAACAGTAGGTGCATAGAAGACCAAACGGGCTATGGAGGTCACTGCCTTGTGTTCATGATGGGTGCCCCCAGGCCAGCCTGTACATCTCAAGTGACATTCAAAAGTCAGCAGAACCTGACACGACATCGTCAATCACGGCCTTGGGGTTTAGCCCAAGTGAGGAGCATCTCTCAGACCTGCTGATCCAACCCAACGCTTTCCTCCTGGCCAAAGCAGGGAAGCATAGGCAAAGCTGCTGAACCGATGAATCCCTGTTGCGGGGCTGGGGTGAGCCCTGCAGATCAGAGCTATTCCTGCTCCCCCAGAGGGCTGAACTTCAGTTCCCAGCACCCAGCAACCAGGCAAACCAACCCGCAACTGCCTGTAACTCCAGTTTCAGGGGATATGATGCCCCTGTGGTCTCTGCAGGCACTATACTCACATGGTGCGCACACAAACAGCTATTTTAAAAGACCAAGGACAGACGGACTCAGTGTTGAGTATGCATATTCCCTTTTCTGTATAATCTAGCCGTGTAAGATGGACATTTTAATAATGTCTACAGTAAAGTGGAGCACCCTGGGCATTATCACCATTAAATATAACTGGGAGTTCAGACTTCTTACATCAAGCCGACCATAGGCTAAAAGCAGTTCACAGAGCATCACATGGTCATGTGAAATTGAAACAACCAATGCTAAGGCCTTAGAACTGTAAATCAGATCCTGTTTTTAAAATGTTAATACGCAGTTGCCTGCTACCACTTCTCCTTTTGAGATTGTGTTCTTGATGTTATTTTTTTAATATTTTAAACCTTTTCTTTCTTTTCAAAAGTAACAGTAGCATAAATCATATCTTTGGGTGGTATTTAGGTTTTTTTTCTTTTTCCTTGGCATAACAAAAGTTAGCATTGTGCTAACCCTGTTGCTAAAAGAAAATTTCCCGTGACACTCAAAAGTCTGAGGTGACGGGCCAGACCAAACCTTGTGCTTTGCTGACCCTGGGATGGAGTCCGGAAAATCAAGTGAGTACTCAGGGCCACCTAGCCAGCTAAGGGCAGGGCTGAGTGAGCATCCATCTTCTGGCTCAGCAGCAAATAATGACGACTTGCTTGTTAATGGGATCATTATTATAATAGTCTATAGCCATTTTGCGTGCACGATACCCTGCTTATTGAACTAAGAGCAGGCACTGCTCTGAGGGCTGGGGACCAGGTGTGGGTACTTACAGAAGCAGCTGTCTCTTCTGGGATTCTGTGGACCAGGCTTTAGGCTAAGCAGGTCACACAGACCAGCTCTCAAGCTAGAAACGGGATTCTCAACCCGAGTTAGCTCCGCTCCCCCGGGGACGTTTGGAAAGGCTTGGTGGAGGTACTCTTCTACTTTGGTCCTGTGGACTTGAGGCCTGATGGGCTGCTGGGTGCCCTGCAGTGCTCAGATTACACTTCCATTGTTTGGCCTGAGGTCTCCCAGAGGTGCGAATATGTGACAGGGGCCAACTGCCAACAGGCCCAGAGCTTACAGTCTCAACTGGGACTCAGGTTGTCATAGGGCCCAGAGAGATGATCGTGCCTTACATTCCCCCCTGCATATGGTCACTTGGCTATTGCCACCGTGTCCAAGACTAGGCAAGGATGAAGGACCTGTGCAAGCTCACACGGCCAGTGCAGAGGAATAGGACTTACACCTCAGAACTGACTCCAGACCCTTCCCCCACGACATGGGGTGCAACTGCTCCTATCCCCCCCCATCACCACCATCTGCCCTGGTTCTTGACTAGGGCAGGATCTTGCCTTTGAGAGCCTTGGGGTCTACCCCTGCTGACCCAAGATTTCTACTGCTTTAAGAGCCTTTGGGGGGAGTCACAGTTTAGAGGGTAGCATCTGAGTCCATCTTGCCACGCCTACCCTCCCAGATGCTCCCAGAGCGGCGGAAAGGGCAAAGGGGGCAGTCAGTGTCAGTCAGGGCTGTGTTACCTTAGCCGAATGCCCCCCCTTCCCATCCCCAGCCCTGCCCCGCCCACTGAGACCTCTTCACTCATCCATGTGTTTTTTCCATGTGTGTGTGTGGGGGTGGGTGGGGGGGTGGGTGTTGTGTTGTGTTCACGGTGTATCCATGTATGTGAACGTGTGTGTGGGCACAAGTGTGTGTGTGTAGATGCATGTGTGTGTATGTAGATAAGTGTGTGTATTCGTGTGTGTGTGTGTGTGTAGGTGCATGTGTGTATGCATGTGTGTGTATGCATGTGTGTGTATGCATGTGTGTGTGTGCACGTACAAGCTTAGAATTGGCATCAGGCGTGGTCTTCCGTAATTCCCCACTTTACTGATTATCAGCAGGGTCTCTCACTGGACCCCAAGTTTGCTGATTTCTGTTTGCCCTCTGACAGGCCATGACTCTTCCCGCTCATATCTTTGGCCTTGGAACTTTACTGCGCTATCTGCATAGATTTCCCTGCCCCCTTCCCTCATCTCCTTTGGGCCTTTGTTCAAACGTCACCTTTCCGATGAGAAATTACAGGGATGCCCTGTTACAAACGGCACACGTGTGGGTACCGCCCCTAATCCGAGCACTTCAGAAACTGAGGTGGACATACCTCACATATGAGACATAAGATATTCGCCACATCAACCACCATTAATCTCAAGGCAGTGGGAGGAGTTCCACAAGCACTGGAGACACTTATTACTCTTTTGCTGACAACAGCCCTCTCTCCCAGAAGGAGAGAAGGACTGAAGGGAGGAGAGGAAAAAGAGAGAGGAGGACAGGAGAGGGGATGCGAGGGGCGGTCCGAAACTCAGAGCAGGAATTCAGGTGAAGAGAGACAGAAGGCAAGATAAGCCTTAAAAGTGCTGGCCATGTCGTAGTTGCCCAATAAAAGTCAACTGAATAAATAGCCCTGGTCTGGAGGATAGAGGCCACATTTGGGATGGAGAGGGCTCGAAAGGTCAAAGATGGACCTCGGGTGTAGCAGAAGGAAGGCGGGACTAGCCAGCACTGCATAGCCCTACCTCACTCTGTAGGGCATGGGCTTTCTTAGCCCAAGTCATCTTCAGATCCTCAGGCAGCGCAGTGAACTCGTGGCACTGTGTCCGGTAGCCGTGGTCACTGGCCAGTGCCTGGGCCTTCCTGGCATGGACCAGGTGCACCATGTCCATGGGCAGGTGGCACTGGGCTTGGTTGCTGGCCGCCTCCTTCTTGTACAGATTCTCGCTCTGCAGCTGGCCCATCCGCTGGCAGTGCCGTAGCCGAGGGTCGTCGCTCACGCTCCGGACCCCGATGAGCCGTCCCCGCTCCTTCACAAAGTCGTGCCTATAGAGGAACTAGAAGGGACAGCCGGCCGGTCAGGGGCCAGCGCGTAGCTAACATACGCCCACCCGCACGGTGGCACGTAACCAATGTGTGCCCGCCTGCCTAACGGGCCCTGGGGGAGGGGCCGGCTCTTCTTGCTCCAGGTGGTGGTGAGTCTGAGAGCTACCACGGGCAGGGCAGTTTGGCTCCAATCACGCCTCCCTCCCTGGGGGTGCTGAAGGATGAGAACATCACACCTCTCTTTCTATCTAATTAAAACCTCAGAAACTCAGGGAGCACCCTTCTCCCCGCGTGTCTCCTGTGGCCAAAAGGAATTTCATCAAACGGGGAAGGGGGGAGAAACTTGTACTTTACCCATGCATATTTGGAAAAATATTGAACCCCAAAGACAGGATACGCTCATTTGAAGTCCACGCTTTCTGTGGTTTGTTTATGGGAAAGAGAAAGTCACCTTCATGTCCCAAAGCTATGGACATATGAGGCACCGCTGGTGGGTTGTGTAAGGAAGTGACAGGGACCCAGGGGAGAGGCGATTGCCATCTCCTTCCTCGTCCTTGTTCTGGGTGGTGCTACGAGCAGGCAGCTCTCACGGGACCACTGCCCGCACGTCACAGTGATATGTGAGTCCACCTGCTCCTTCAGCCAGAGACCTCTGCATGGATTTACCCTGTGCTCGGCCCTCTCCCCTTTTGCTGAAGGACCTCCTCACTCAGAGCTAATATATTCCGCGGGCGACGTCCTGTCTCACACAGTTACAGATTTGCTTTAATTTGGGGGGGGGGATCTGCCTCACACATTGTTTTACATTCCATTGACAGAGAGAGGCAAGACGGGGAGGTCAGAGCGGTCCACTCACATCGCTGGCTACGTCCCCGGAGGCCCGCGCAGCCTGGAAGGGGAGAGCGTCTATCGTCAGCTTGTAGCCTTGAGCATGGAGATTACGCCAAGACTCCTTGTATTTTGCCTAAAACAGGAACACATGTATATCTTTTAAACACACACACACGCATACACACACACACACATGAATCCATGAACAAAGGCTATACGCCCTTTCATTTGTGGCATGATGTCCTGCAATCCCTTTGTGAGCATCTCTGTTTCACAGAGCCAGCTCTGAGTAGCACGTGCCCCGTGGTGGGCTCTGAGCGCACACATATACATAACACGGAGATTTCGCATGCGCTTCTGAAGCGGGTGCCTTTTTAGAAGCGTCAGCAAATGGTGGGGAGGCGGCTGCTGGGCCCCCGGCGTGACGCAGCGCTGGTGGCTTTGGCACACGCTTGACCTTCCGCAGGGAGGAAGACTTGCCTCGCTCAGGTTGTCTGCGTTGGCCTTGGCTCGGGTGAACTCGGGCAAACCAAGGGTGGTTGTGTAGCGGTGTCGCGCATCCTCACCGGCTGCTTTGTAGAGGCGCTGCACCCGAATCAAAGGTAAGAAACGGTGAGAAGACAAACAGCGGCGTGTGAGCCCTGCGTTCGGGGACACGCCTCCTGGTGAGGTCAGGCTGTGTGCGTGAAATCACGTGAAATGGAAGGGCTGACTGTGCCGGGTACGGCAGCTTGTTCTGCTAACCCTGAGGAGGGTAAACGCGGTGGACGTGCTGAAGTCCGTGTCCCTGATACAGCGCACGCCATCGATGACCTGGGCCGTGTGACGGAAAGACGCAGCCCGCTTCACCCTTCCCTGCAGTCTCAGGGTCCCTTCTGGGAGCAAGCTGAGCCCGGGCTGCCCTGGAAGACTCATATCCCTGTGCTCAGAAATGGCTCAGTGCTTGCTGACTTCTGAACGGCCAGGGGTCGACCTAAAACGCAGTCACCCTGCAGTGCACGGTTTAGGGAAAGGGAGCAAGGGTGAGCAAGACTTTTAAGTCGATGCCCTCTCTGTGCAAGATGACGGACTTTTGTCTCCGGGGCATCCTCATCCTCAGGGGTCACCTCCAGCTTCAGAAGGCTCGGGGTCGGATGGGGAGGTGAATAGTCAAGATAGCCCGGTCTCCACACAACTTCTGAAAGCTAGAGTTGAAAACGAAGATGGTCTGACAACGTGTGTCTGCCCAGCGGACACGAGAACCTTGGCAAGAAGGAGAGCACCGGGCAGGGGCGGGGGGGACACCCTTCCCTTCATGTTTTACTGGGGACAGTAAATTCTGGGATGATTGCAATGAGTGGAGAGTGAATCAGATTAAGGCTCAAGGATCCAGATAGATGATACTCTCTAGACCTGCCTTTGAGCAAACACAAGCCCTCCCTCCATAAATGAACGTTATATTATGTTGGTTTGCCACTCTCTCTCGAGAGTAGAAACACAGGTCAGCATTTCCTCAGATTCCCGTGTGCAAAAGAGCTAGCTGAGTGTTGGGATAAGGCGCGCGTGCGGAACCTCCGCAGATTCCGAGGCGGGCTAGGGTGACCGAGGGGGGCGGGGTCAAGGCAGACACAGCCTAGTGAGAGGTTTTACTAGAAAGGGAAAGGGGGGTAAGGAAAGAGAGAGAGAGAGAGAGAGAGAGAGAGAGAGAGAGAGAGAGAGAGAGAGAGAGAGAGAGAGAGAGAGAGAGAGAGAGAGAGAGAGAGAGAGACAGAGAGAGAGAGAGAGAGAGAGAGAGAGAGAGAGAGAGAGAGAGAGAGAGAGAGAGAGAGAGAGAGAGAGAGAGAGAGAGAGAGAGAGAGAGAGAGAGAGAGGACAGAAGAGAAGAGGGAGACAGGAAAAGCCCTGTCTGTCCCAGGGGAACAGCAGGAAAGAGGGGAGCAGGAAAGAAGAGAGCGTAAGTGGGCGGGGTCTGTCTTTTAAAGGGGTCCTTCGCACCTGCCTGCAGACTACACAGTCTGACCAGGGCACTGCCTGAGTGCATTCTGCCAGGTGACAGGGGCGGGCCAGTGTAATGCCCGAGTCCTTACAGTGAGGGCCTTGTCTGATGGCTCTTTGGATCCAGCCACTCCAGGGCGTGGCCTGAGCCCCCTGGTCCAGAGGAGCTGGACTACAGTGTGCAGCAGATGCCGAATTCCTTCCTTTCCTCCAGTAGGTGCGTTAGGTTCTGTATGGAATGATCTTTTCCTTCCAAATCCTCCCATAAACTCGAATGCCTTTCCCCTCTTCCACCCATAAAAATCCACACCCCCCTCGTGTGTGTGTCCCCCCCCCCTTTTCTCTTTAAATCTGGCCATCCTTAAACAGCCACTGGAGAGTTCACCTCATTGGTGATCTGGTTGCTGAGCTTGGCCTGCAGAAGGTAGGGAGAATCTGTCACGGCCGTGTACTTGAATGATCCTGGATGTTGGCGGTATTTACTCTGAGAAAGAAAAAAGATGGCTTGGTAAGGTTGAAAACAGTTAATGCTGTAAATCTTAATTAAAGCTGTGTGTGTGTGTGTGTGTGTGTGTGTGTGTGTGTATGTACATGGGTGTGTGCATATGTACACGCACACATGTGCATCTGTGTGTCCCTGTGTGCACATGCATGTGGATTCCAGAGGATAATTTGGGACACTATAAATAGCTTTCTTTCTGCGGCAGGTTTGTCCCTGGACCTGAGCCTTGCTGACCACAGAGTCCCAGAATCCTCCTGCCTCTGCCTTTCCGCACACCGGAATTATAAGTGTATGCCACCATTGCCACTAAAGTCTCAGTTTGCCCAGCCTGTCATTCTAGAGCCCAGCTGGCCATCTCCCTCTCCGGGTGAACAGAACCGACTTCACTTGCAGTCTGCACCGGACAAGACTTGTCCTCAGCGTTGAGAACGCACAATGCCAGCCCTGCCCCTTCAAAGCCACACTTGTGAGAACACATCTATAACTCCAGTACTGGGGAGGCAGAGACAGGCAGATCCCTGGGCTCACTGGCCAGATTTCTTAGACTACAGGCAGATCCCTGGGCTCACTGGCCAGATTTCTTAGACTACAGGCAGATCCCTGGGCTCACTGGCCAGATTTCTTAGACTACAGGCAGATCCCTGGGCTCACTGGCCAGCCTGCTTAGATGACTTGGTGAGTTTCAGGTCAGGGAGAGACCCTGTCTCAAAGAGAAAGGTTTATGGCTCCTGCAGAATAACATCTAGGTTTCCAGGCACACACTCACACAGTGGCTTTCTCAGTCCTGGGGTGGGGCAGAGCCCAGCCTCTATGTGCTCTTTGAAGAGCCACATGGGCTCTGATGGGCATGGGCTGTGGAGAGCTTCGGTGCAGACTGTTCTGGGAATGCAGAGTCCAGGGCCCCTGAGCTTCCACAGGGCACTACTCCCCACACTTTAACTTGCGGGTTGGGGGCCAAACTTCTATCCCACTATTCCCACCATTGCCCCTGTCCTTGAGCCCACCGTGAACATCAATCCAGGTCACCTCCCAAGGCTCCCCATGCACTTAGACAGCTCGGAATTCTGAGACTATTTATTTTTCACCAAGAAGTCAGCAAGAACGTAGCTTCCATTTCAAACGCAGCTGTCAGAGAAACACTGGGCTTAAATCAGAGCCGATCCTTACAGGGCCAAACCGAGGCGTTCTGTATAACCCCATGTGACTAATTTAGAAGCCGGGGATCAGAAAGGACAGGTAACTAGGCTGAGGTCACAAAGCAAATGAGAGCTGACCTAGAATTTCAATCCCTTATTTGATGGCTTCCAAAGCCTGCCTGTGCTCCATTGTACCGTATGGCTGCCCTTCAAAGGACCTAGGAAAAGCACATCTTAGGAGCTCACGAATCAGCCTTATGTATTAACAGAGGAGCAGACTTGATGTTCCTGCGTGTGCGCATGTATGCATGTGTATGCCTGTGCGCACGTGTGTATGTGTGTGTGTGTATGTGTGCGCTCGCGTGTGCATGAAAGCCACAGGTCGGTGTTGGGTGGCTTCCTCTCCACTCAGGTTTCTCACTGAGCCAGGAGCTCATTGCTTCAGCTAGACTTGTTAGCCAGTGAGCTCCAGGGATCCTCCTGCCTCCACCCCCCCGAGAACCGTGATGACAGATACGTACCACGGTGCCTGTCTGTTTCAGTGAGTGCTCGGAATCTAAACTTAGGTCCTCACACTTGCTCGTCGAGCCTTAACTACTGAGCCGCCTCGCCAGGCCCCAGAAAGCTTTCTTAAGTGGTCAGAATGGAAACTACAACAAGAATAAATGCACCTGGCAAGAGGCAAGAGCTTAACCTCCGGCTGCCTGAGCAGGGGACACAGGTCCCCCGTGGCATCGGCCCTGGATCCCACACTGCCATCACCCACTCTGGAGCCCCGCGTTACCTCGCTGATGAGCTCTGATGCCTTCTTTCTGCCTTCAATCTCCAGCGTGCCAGGAACGACACAGGGAATGCCACGCATGAAGTTCAGGTCCGAACGGTAGAGATTCTAAAAGGAATGCATAAACATCAGAAAAGCCGAACTCTGAACAAAGAAGCAAGAGAAGCCGGGAGGCTCTCAGGACATTGTCCAAAAGAGCACATCTACAACTCCAGGCAGCATCTGTACAGATGTCTGTACAGTGCCACTCAGCAACGGTGTACATGCTTTCTCAGTAAAGGCTCATCTGGGGAAAGCGTGGGTCAGGAGGAAGTCATTCGGCTGTCACTTCTCTGTGAGTAGTTGTGACATGTGACGGGGATACCGGACGGATTTCTGTTTTAATGTGGGTTATCAAAACATAAATGCTGGAGAGGATTGTGGCTAGAAAGTCAGGCGTCTTGGGGGCGAATGTACAAATGGTTTAACTGATCTTCCAAACAAAAGCCCAACAGTGGCGGGCGGTATTAATTAATTGTGGGTTAAAGAAGAACTAATGTATGAATCCAAAATAAGTTGGCACAGACTCATTTGGGCCCGCACCTGCATGGGAAGAAGCAAGAACCACTGAGTGATTGGGAATGACGGTTTAGAGAATCCCCAAAGCTACTCCCCTCAGCCAGCAAAGTACCGCCTGGGTGTGCCACCTTCCAGTCGTCACCAGACAGGACAAGCAACAGGGCTCTGCGCAGGTGACAAATGGCCCAAGATGAGTGTAGCAGTTCCCTCTAGCTGCACTCAGGTCCCTGACAGTTCCTGTCATTCAGCAAACGCTGTCCACAGACACGGTGTCCCAAGAGGTGACAGACTCTGGATCTGAGCTCTGATTGATTTGCACACACTGCTGAACCAAGACAGAGGTCTCCCTTTCCTCCACGGGGCTTGTTTCCTGCACGGGCCTGGAACAGGCCAACCTAGCAGGTTGGGAAGGAAGGCAGGCACCAGGGCGGCTGCTGCCTTTGGGAAGGACACACCTCACTGTTTCAGGAAATGCGAGACTGCCTAACTCCCCTGTGCCCCCTTGCCTTGCAGAACAGGCGTCAGGGGTTGGACGCGTCACCAGAGGAGTGGAGATACCTCACAAGGACCGTGATGGCCCTAAGAGGCATCCCGGGGTCTAATTGCCTGGCCCTGCTCTATGTTCTTCCCATAAAGAAGCAAGAAGGGTTTCTATCCAACCTGAGGCCAGGGACAAAACTGGAAAACCCTGAGAACCCATAAACTTATGTGGCATCTCACCCAATTCCTCACGTCCAGTTGATTCCCCTTAGATAACTAATTTATCTTCCTTGTGTCTTCGACAATTTCTCCTGACTATGGGGACCACTAATGCAAGGATATTGTGGGGTTAGATCAGGTAATTCCAATGCTTTGAGTTCAGCAGAAACACTCAAGGAACAGTGACTGTTCTCACTAGAGCACTCTAATCCATTGTGCTTTAGGACTGTGCGGGAGCTCTTGGGCTAAGACGAGTTTGGGATTCCTGACCTCTGGAGGCTTCACAGAGCCGAGAAGAACTTGAGGGTCCCTGCCGTGTGTTATGAAACCCTAGTAGAAGGGCCCTGAGGGAGAGGCCCAGGCTCTTTACCTCACTCTGCAACTTGTGAGCTTTCTTGGCACAGCTCAGTCTCAGGTCTTCTGGCAAGGATGTGTGTTGGGGGAGCGGATGTCTGTAGTCCTGGTCGCTGGCCAGGTTCTGAGCCTTCTTGGCATGCACCAAGGTTACCATGTCCAGTGGCAGATGGAAGTGAGTTTTTGAGTGTTCAAAGGCTTTCTTATAATTCACCTAGAGGGGCAGACAGATGGACGGCTTACAGTTTGCACAGGACCATCAGGAAGAGCAACTATGCCACAGTTGTCCCATCAGCCAGAGATACCGATGCGTGCTCATACCCCCTCCTTGGAGACACCAACATAACAAGCATGCTTGAGTCTGCAACTCTTGGTCCCTGGAAGTCACTATGGTACAGGGGACATGGCTTCCTTACCAGGAGAAAATACAGACAAGCTACAGATCTAATGCCAATTACTCCCTTGCTGCTCAACTTCCTATATCACCCCACTTCAGGGTGTTAAGAACGCTCCTGGGCAACCTGTGTTCCGCCCAATGTACCTTTCCCCAATATCTGCTCCAGTTCGCGGATTCTCCTGTTACCCCCACCCCACAAAGAGCTTCATCAGGCATTACGAGTCTCTAGTCAATCTCAGTGCTGGCAGAGGTGGACAGCTGTTTGAAAGGCCAGCTCTGAGGATAGATACTCATCCCTCAAGCCCTGAAAAACAAGGGAGAAGTCCATTCTCGCCCCAGCAGCCTCGGGAGGACGTGTGTGAGGCTGGCGGTTCTCCTCGGAATTCAGGTGGTACATAGGCACTGCCTTTTCCTTTTGCGAGTTGCCCTCTGACACTCCAGCCCAGTCCCTTGGCCCCAACTTCC
The DNA here is from genome assembly GCF_017639785.1 of Mesocricetus auratus. Classification (NCBI taxonomy): domain Eukaryota; kingdom Metazoa; phylum Chordata; class Mammalia; order Rodentia; family Cricetidae; genus Mesocricetus; species Mesocricetus auratus. The sequence continues at coordinate 4,914,097 of NW_024429182.1, read as the reverse complement.
CACCCTTGTGTCATCCTTAGAACAAGGCCAAGGCCTACCATCTAATTCCGTACTCAGAGGTCAACAGCCCAAGACAGAAGGCATAGTTGGAAAGGGGGAAAGTGAAACAGACAGAGGAAAATGGCAGGGAATGAGAGACAGAGAGAAAGAGAGAGAGAGAGAGAGAGAGAGAGAGAGAGAGAGAGAGAGAGAGAGAGAGAGAGAGATGCACTGCCTCCATGTTGGAGCCTGCCTCTGTCTAGCTGCCTCTGAGAGAGGGACTGAGTCATTCAGTCTTGACCTCCTCATCAATAGTCCAGAATAAATACAAAGTAGAGATCCCAGAGAGACAGTTTGGCGGTTAAATCAGGTAGCGCATAGGCTAGACCTCTGTAACCTGCTGGGCACAGCCTTCGCCCCTGACATTTGCCCTCACACATGTGCAAGGAGGTTGTGTATACATACGTGTGGCAGAGTCCACAGGACCACACTAATTGTCAGAGGGTAGTAGCAAACCAGGTGCCTACATAAATGTAGACACAAATAAGAATGAAGTGCCGTGTGTGTGTGTGTGTGTATGTGTGTGTGTGTGTGTGTGTGTGTGTGTGTGTGTGCACATGCATGTATGTCTGGGCACGTACCTAAGTACAGACTCCATCTGCACAGCTACAATGTGAACAACTTCAAGTGACTGTAGCCTCCAGGCACCCAGTCTACCTTCTAACACGCACCCTAGAACTTCTCATGTAAATCTTTTCCCGTTACTAAACATTTGCAGGAATTTGCTCTCTGTAGAATGCACCAAAAAAATTGTTTTGCAAACCAAACACATCCCATATACCACCCAGATCCAAATCAAAGAACTCGCACCCCAGAAAGGAACTGGGGGCTCTACAAATCCAACCTCACTTTATGGGAAGAACCTGAACCCCAAGAGGTGATTTCATAACTACACAGGGAATGGGCAGCCCAAGCGTAACCCACTTCCAAGAGGCTGGCCCCCTGAGCTGGCTGCGCCAGGGGCATCCTCAGGTGGGCCACAGCTCCCCCCCCCCCCGCCTCCTCCCACTTACACCACTCTGCAGTGAGGTCGCGTGGACTGCGTGTGCGAGGCTGAGGTCATCTTCCAAGCCCCGGGAGCCAAGCATCTGTCCTTTCATTCTCTCAAATGCCTCTTTGTATCTGTACTAAAGGGAAAGAGAGCCAGAGAGAGCAGCGGCTCAGGGACAAGGGACACAGAATGGAAGAGGTGGGTATTGGGAGAAAATGTTTTGTTCTTTTGAACAGTAACTGGGTGAGTTAAAAGAAAACGCGCAGGAGTCGTCAAAAAAAAGTCTATTCTTTCATATGCAAGACTCCCAATGACTAAAGGGCTCCGGTTTGAAACGGCATAAGCGAGCATTAGCACTTGGGCGGCCAAGCTGGGAGAAGGTGCAGGCATTGTTCGCCGGCTCTTCATAGGCCGGCTTTATGGAAACGCTTGGTGGAGGGTGCATTTCATCTGCCCAGGTGCCGTGTTTACAGTCGGGCATTTGGCTTTGTGCCCCCAGGCTAGGGAATTTTTTGTGTGAGATGCACTCTCTCTCACTGGTCATTACCCGGTTGCCCTAACACAGTCAGTTTGGACGGGAGAGGATTTTATATCCACAGGCAAAAGAAGGCTAGAGTTCGAGGTAAAAGAACTGCAAACAGGTTTGGATTAAAGTTGTCACAGGATTGGATGCTCACATCACTTGTAATTTCACTGGCCGCCTTTGCTGCCTGGAACGGAAGGGCATCCAACCTCAGCTTGTACCCTCCATCCCGCAGTCTGCTCCAGGATTCCTTATAGCGCGTCTGGCAGGGAGAAAGGCACAAATCTGCTAGTCTCCTAGATTCCCATTTTCTCCAGTGGAACCTGGTTAGCAGGGGGTTTTTCTTTCCCACCCAGAGCCCCATCTGGGGCTTAGAAATCACTGTGACTTAGAATGGATGGCCCAAGAGTCAACTTCTGCCCTCCTGCCTACCCTTGGCAGGTGAAACCAGAGAGGGGCCTGGTTTAAAAGCAAAGGCTTTGGAGCCTGCTAGCCCTAGATCTTACCAAGCAACAAGCTCATTGGATTATGAAGGCTTAAGGCCGTGTTCGTATAGCTCACTATACAAGACAGGGAAACAGCCAAATGCCTCAACCAAAGACCAGGAGTGACAGGAGAAGAGTTCTCATAGAAGCCACTGAGGGGAAGAGTTAAAAATCCCCAAATGGTGCCCTTGGCGGAAGTCACCAGCTACAAGGAGCTTTACTGGGGTGCTCCTGCCTTGGTAGGAAGGCGGGTTCTCTTCCTGCCTCATTCTTCCCAGTGAGCTGTGTCTCGCACAGGACCAGCTACATCATCTACAGCGGGTTCCCTTGCTCAGAGGAGTCATAAATGTCAACACAGCGGCAGTGTGGGGCGCCACGCAGGCCCGTGAGGGCCTCCAGCCCTCTCCTGTCTCTGAACCCACCATCCCTCCGGCATCTCACCTCACTGATGTTCATGGCGTTGAGTTTGGCAAGCAGGACTTCGGGCAAGTCCACGGTCTGCGTGTAGTGGTGCTTAGTGATTTCTCCTTGCTCCCTATACAGTCTCTGTGGGTCGAGAGGGGACTTTGTATTAAACTCAGAGCCTCCCCCACGCATGCAGCAGCCATGGTGTACACCAGAAGACGGGGGGGGGGCAGCTGCTGTGCCATCGCAGAAACCCGATCATGGCAGCCTGCTCCACCCAGCTCTCTCACGGCGGGCGCGGTGGCATTCACGTCACTCTCTCCTCCGCTCTACTTTCCAACCCAGAGCGTGACAGGTGGGGACTTTCTCCGCCACCGATGCTACACTCTTAAGCACCCCTGAGACCAGTGTCAACCGGAGACAGCGGGGTCTGGTCACTCTTGACTTATCTGGCTGCTCACCTCAAGCTATGCAGTAGGGCCTAGGGACCCAGGAAGCACACAGGCCATGGCCATTCCTGCAGGGGAGATTTCCCAAGCCCACCTCTATCATCTTTCCTGCCCCACCATCTAGGATCCTTGGACTAATCCATAACCCCCTAGTATGTTCCAAGTGAGCTTCGAGCAGCCTACAAGTGTGCCAGATGGCATACAGAGTTGGCACACCACCTAAGAAAATTTCTGAATAGTGTTTTTCCATCCCAACACCTATCAGACATGTCCAAGGTTCTACATATCACAGCAGCGCCCCCTAGAGTTGGTTAGAGTTAGGACACAGCAAGTGTTTTCTCCTTCCTGAAAAAAAATTCTCGTCCAACTGTTTCTCAGAATTCAGTGTGAGCAGGCACACAAGAAGTCTATTCCTAAACCAAGGTATAGGACTCATGGCATCTCACAGCCTGAAGAGTAGCCAGGCCCTTTTGGGATACCTGTACAAAAAAAAAAGATGCAGCCAGAATTTCTTATAAAACCATAGGGGGAATTTTGAAAGCTGCATCCCCAAGGTTTGTAAATATTTTTGTGTGTGTGTCAGAAGTTGGATATTTTAAGATGTTTCAAAGCCAAGTCTGCCTTACAACACAGATCCGAGGACCTCGCTCAGAAGTAGCAGTCAGCTAATTCCTGTGCTTAGGGGAGGTTTTATAAAACCTCGGTGTTCCATTTAGCCTCTAGTGAGCTAAGCATTGGGTCAAATCTTGGTTTCCTGCAATTTACAGAATATGGGAAGTGGCTTAAAAGTCAGGTTAATATCTACGAATCAGACTCAAGTCATTTTTTTAAAGCTCGGGGAAATGAGAACACCGCGTCAGCCCCTGCCCTCAGATCGCAGAGAGCCCCAAGCGCGGCTTCCTCGTTCCAATTAGTCGGAATTTTACTCCAGGTTCTAGCTCTGAAAACAACATTTGGAACAAAGGGGAAAGGGGGGAACACAAGGAAGGAGAGCTTCCAAGGGGGCAGTGGGGTGCAGAGCCCCACTTGGCACTCTGAGTACAGGAACGCCCCGTTTGCATCCTAATGAGGGAGCAGCCCTGCCGAGGGAAGCTTCATAAAAGACAAGGGACCCTTCATCCTAGGACGACAGAAGGAGCAGGCCTGAGATCCCCTCCGCTTCAATCGCACCGCCGAAAGAGAGCCACTCTCAGAGTCATAATGTATATATACATTACCACTTACATCCACTGCCTGGGTATAACTAATCCTGGCCTGGACCATCTCCGGAGTGTCTTTAATACTGGTGAACTTCAAAGCGTCTGGATGCTGACGGTACTTCCTCTGTTGAGCAGGAAAAGATCAAAGCTGTGAATTTTGTGCTGCTCTTTCATGCCATTTGAAAGAGAAAATCACAGGTTGCTTGAGATTAGAGTGAATTTGTGAACATAATTATTATTCGGCTTCCCCGTCTTTATATCCTAGGTACCTTCAGGTTAATATTTGTTTCAATTTAAGAATAACCTCGTGTCAATTAACATTAAAGTATTTCTACCTGGTGCAAAGACAACATCTCAAAATTAGATTACACCAGTAAAAGACTGTAGGGTACATACTTCCAAAGTCATTCTTTCTAGGGCTTCAAATACTGCGTTACAGTTGTTTACGTATCTTAGTTTGGCAAGAAAGCACATTCCCAGTTACACTTATCGATTGAAGCTTTCTGTTTTCCTTCCCCCCACGGGACTTGGCAAGCATTATCACAGCCAAAACCCTGCATTTAACATGCAGGGTGTATTCACTCTAGACCATGGTTCCTTTAGTATATATGGTAATTCTCAAAGATATTACCACAATAAGGGAAAGGAGACCATCGCCATTGTAGAAAGGAGTTGTTTTAGCATTTGAAAGACGTGGAATATACACATTAAACAAAACACAAAGCAACAAAAAAATGTAAATGCTGCAAAGATCTAGATGACTCATTTTGAAGAACTCTGGATAATGATTCCCTTTTCTTTTACTCAAAGCACATTTCTCAGGGCCTGGAGTATTAGAATTTTAATGGTGTGATGGAGTTTAGTTTCCCCCCAATCACCTGCTCCTCATTTGTCTGCATGGATTTGTACATACTTCACCACACTGTCTCAGGTACAGTTAAATCTGGTCAGCCACCTGTGCTTTGCAAATGAAGTCTGACTGTAACACAGCCACACTCATTCACTGACATATTGTCTATAGTCATTTTCAGCCAGTTGTGATGGAGACTATGAAATCAGTAAAGCTAAAAATATTGACTACCTGGAGCTTCACAGAACAGTTTAGATGGCTCTTGCTCCGTTCCATAGGTGTGTGTGTATGTGTGTGTGTCTATGTATGAATGCATGTATACATGTATGTATGTATGTATATGTGTGTGAAATACATGTATACATGTGTGTGCATGTGTGAATTCATTTACACACGTGTGAATACATGCTGCATGTGTGAATTCATTTATACATGTGTGAATGCATTTGCACATATGTAAATGCATGTGTACATAAGTGTATGAATGCATGTATACATGTATATATGTGTGTGTGAGCGAAATGCATGTGTACATGTGTGTGAATGCATGCATGTGTGCATGCATGCCTTTGTGAATTCATATATACATGTGTGTGAGTGAATGTATATGTACATGTATACATGCGTGTGAATGTGTGCATATGTGCATGCATGCCTTTGTAAATTCATATATATGTGTGTGAGTGAATGTATATATACATGTATGTATACATGCATGTGAATGCATGCATATGTGCATGCATGCGTTTGCGAATTCATATACACATGTGTGTGAGTGAATGTATATACACATGTATACATGTGTGTGAATGTGTATGTGCATGCATGTGTTTGTGAATTCATATATACACATATGTAAATGTGTGCATATGTGCATGCATGCGTTTGTGAATTCATATATACATGTGTGTACGAGCATGTCCCTATTCATTTGTGGGTCTCTCTACGGTGTCTGGTATTCTCTCTGAAAGTCATTCAGCCCAATTTGGCAGGAACCTAGAAACATCAAATAGTTGGGGAGAGTTGCTAAATGTATCTTTCCTAACATACAGTTTGAAGACTGCTGTGAAGCAAAGATGCTAACAAGCAAATTCCTTGAGAAAGTCTGCAAAATGGGGAAAGTGATGTCACAAAGCCGTATCGCCATGGGGCCAACGATTCCCTCTGCAATTCTTTGCTGCCAGACTTAAACACATAAAGGAACCATCTGGAAGTCTACACTGGGCATGTAGCAGTCTGTACGGAATGAAGACCCCCAGCCTGATGCTGAGAGCTTGGGGTGGTTAATCCTCGAATCTAGGTGTTTACCCCCATAGTTTTTCATGCCTATGCTCCCTGCAGGGCCTTTCTGTAAACTGAACAACACAGGGCAACACAGACCACTCTGGGCTCAGGCTGCTTTGAGTCTTCGGTGTTGAGTAGCCAGGTCAGTGGAAACGAGGCAAGCTTAGGGGTTCCCTCTCGTGTGTAAAGCGGCAGTCCCACGGGAAACTGCAACACTGGGCGAAGGCATCGCAGCCAACGAGGCTGTCGTTCTGCATTGACCGTGCGTTCCATAAGAAACTCTCCTTTGAAACATCCTCTCAGGATCCTCACTGCCAAAAAAAAAGTCTTCCGGGTATGCACACTAAGGGGTCCTTCCTGGCCAGAAAGGCCCAGAAAGACCAGTCTACTCTAAGGCCGGTGAAATGCTCATTTGTCTTCCAGACACAGCCCCTCACAGCAGGCAGGAAGAGGGGTGAATCTGGGGGGGGGGGGGGGGTTCGATGGTGCCGGGTTCTCAGAGGTGCTCTGTGCGGCGGCAATTCTGCCCCCCACAGGGCATCTGCCAACCTTTTAGGTGGCCGCTGCTGGCAGAGTGTGCTTCTGACATCTAGAGGCCAAAGAGATGCTACCGAACATCCCCTAAGGCCCGGCGCAGCATCAGAAAGAATCAGCATCTTTAAAACTGCCGCTTGGTTGGCAAGGCTGCCCGGAGACTAGGTGAAAAGATTTTCCCATAAGCAGAACCCACCTTAGGGTCAGCCAAGGGGTCTGGATGCTGAGAAAACAGAGACTTAGAAACAGCAGAAGGGATACGTCCCTCCCACGTGAAAGGACCAATCATGTCACCGAGTCGGACAGCACTGTGAATGCTCACAAACTGTTTACACTGCGGCAGCAGAGGGAGAAGCCCGTGAAGTTAGAAAAGCGTTTTTCCTGGGTGAAGTTAGAAAAGCGTTTCCTGGGTGCCACAGACGCTGTCTTTCCATCGTCTCTCCCATGCCGCTTCATTAGAAAGGCAAGGGGTAGGCAGCGGCTGAGCTCTGTGTGGCTGTCATTATTATACATGATGCCACTTGTCACCCACTTTGTTTTCGCCGGGACTCCATGGGCCCCCACTGGCATGTGTTTGGTATGTGGCTTCTCCCTAATTACCAGCCCTAGTCCGGGTCTGGAGGCCTTTCATGTGGCTTTGCCTTTTGAGTGGAAATTATTTTAATTTTATACAGAAACGCCGCACGCCTGACGCAGCCAAGCCCCATCCCACGCGCTGTCAGGAAATCTCACCTCACTAATGAGTTCTCCTGCCTTCCTCGCCTGCTCCACATTTAATGACCCGGTGGCGACCCAGCCCCTGCCTTTCATCCACTTCACATCTGCCTTGTATTGGTTCTGACAAAGGAGAGAGAAAGGAAGGGGGAGAGGGAGGCCACTGTCACTGCACAGACGCTTGAAGGGCTGGTAGCAGTTCCCAGTGTGCCCCTGGGGCCAGCCGAGTCAAATCAAATGACACTCCGCTTACCTGCTTTCTGAAGAGTCGTGGGTGAGGCCCCCCAACACACAAACTAGTCCCCGTTTTAATCAGAGGTCTCCCCGTGGATGGTGGCTTTGGGCCCTACCCTACACTACTTGGGGTACATAGTCAACCTGGGCCCTCGTTAGGGGCACATGTTTTCCCTCCAGACAAAAGCATTCTCATTGTCTGCTGTACCCGTTTTCTTGTTTAGAATGGCAGGCGGGGGAAGAGACGGTGATGGGCCATAACAGGGCCCAAGTAGGAGCTACTGGCAGGACTCTCACCCAAAATCCGGGTCTTTCCCTAGAGCCAGTTCCTTCCTCCTGTCCTTGTGGGGCGTGGAGGGGAGTTCTCATCCCTTCACTAGCTATGAATGAAGAGTTCACATGAAACCAGCCTATCTCTGTGTGTTTCTCTCTATCTCTGTCTGTCTGTCTCTCTGTCTCACATACACACACATACATACAGAGAGACAGACAGACAAGAGAGAAAGACACAGAGAGAGAGAGAAAGAGAGAGAGAGAGAGAGAGAGAGAGAGAGAGAGAGAGAGAGAGAGAGAGAGAGAGAGAGAGAGAGAGAGAGAGAGAGATCTGTGTGTAACAGGCCTGGCTATAGCTGACCCCTCAACACATATTCTTTTCCAAGAGAATCAACCAAATACAGAGAGGAAGCAGAACCAAGCATGGGTACAAAGAGGAAGGAGAGAAGGCAGCTGAAAATCCACAAGCTGCTCATCCAAAAACTGGGGACCACCAGGGATGGGGTGAGGTATCAGTGACACTCTCGTCGGTGACCATAACTGGGGATGACCCAATACATTCAACTCCAGCACCAAAGAGAAGTCTAAAAACGTGTGTCAATCAGGATTCCAAAAAAGTAGCTCTGCCTCTCTGACTGTTGGCACATAACTTCAAGACAGCATAGGACCAGCAGAGTTAATGAGGGGGAAGTAAGAGTGTTTCTCCCTGGGGAATCCAGAAATATGTACCCCAGAAGCCTGAATTGTTACCCCAAAGGGTGTGGTAAACAAAGACTTCAAAAACAACAACAAAGCCTAGCGCACACACACTATATAGATATATTTATATATATATTTATATATATATATTGCACACACACTGTACCCACAGTATACACACACTGTGCACACACACTGTATACACACAGTGTACACACACTATAATCACAGTGTACACACATTGCACACACTGTACACACACACAGTATATACGCACTGTGCACACACTGTATACACACACAGTATACCCACACTGTATACATACAGTATATACACACTATGTACACACACACTATACACACAGTGTACACACATTGCACACACTGTATATACACACACTGTATACACACACTGTTTACACACACACTATATATATGTATATATTTATATATATATTGCACACATGCACACACACTGTACCCACACACAGTATACCCACACTGTGCACACACACTGTATACACACAGTGTACACACACTATAATCACAGTGTACACACATTGCACACACTATACACACACAGTATATACACACTGTGTACACACACAGTGTACACACATTGCACACACTGTATATACACACACTGTATATACACACACTATATACACACACTGTATACACACACACACACACACACGAGTGTGTGCATGCAGAGGCCAGAGCTTACATCACTTTGCAGGCCATAGGCCTTCTTGGCCCACTCCACCTTCATGTCCGTGGGCAGAGCTGTGAAGCAGTGTGATGCTGTCCTGTAGCCTACGTCTGTGGCTAAGTGCTGGGCCTCGCGGGCATGGGCGAGGTGGACCATGTCCAGGGAGACGTGATACTGAGACTTGGCGTCCTCAAAGCCTTTCTTATACTCCAGTTCACTCTGTAGCTTGGACATCTGCAGGGAGTGGCTCATCCGAGAGTCGCCCTGCGCGCTCTGTGCCCCAATGAGTTTCCCTCTGGACCTCTCATAGTCCTCCTTGTACTTCACCTAAAAGCAAACCGCACAGGGGGAACACGATCAGTCTCCTCCAGATGCTGGGAGGCGGGAGTTAACGCAACGCCGTATGATAGAATCCTACCAGACAACTGCTACATTCCCTCTAATCAGATGGCGAACGAATTATCACCCCACCCCGACGCTAAATGCCATGATAGACCTACACCACGATTCTGAGACCTCATCCATTGCTTCTCTCTCAACCCGAGACTTCTTGGTCTTGATTTCATCTTGTCTGTCAAGGCTTACTCATTTTTACTTCATGTTTATGGCTGTTTGGCCTGCATCACAGGTATGCAGAGCCCCCAGAGGCCAGAAGGAGGCATGTGGTCTCCAGAAATTGGAGTTACAGAGGGTTGTGAGCGGTCATGTAGGTACTAGGAATTGAATCCAGGTCCTCCGGAAGAGCAGCAAGTACTCTTAGCTGCTGAGCCATGGCCTAGTCTGTTTTAAAATCACCTCTCTGTGTGTGCGCATGTGTGTGTGTGCGCGTGTGTGTGTGCGTGTGTGTGTGTGTGTACGCGCGCGTGTGTGTGCGTGTACACATATGCACACATGTACAAAGGTACTAAGGGAGACTCAAAGAGGACTTCTGAGCCCTGAGCTGGTTACAGGCAGCTGCGGGCCACCTGGTGTGGTTGCTGGGAGAGCAGACAGCGTTCTCAACCTGTGTCACCTCCTAGTCCCACTCTCGATTTCTTCGTAAGTGACCTGTTGTCCTCCACCAACCTTGACTTAGACTCCTTATGATAGTGGGAACATTATAACTAAAAAAGCAGTCACAAAACTCGAAAGGCGCAGAGCACCCCAAATGCAGCTGCGGTTGGAATGGGGGACCCCAGAGCCAGGAGAGAGAGCAGAAGAGGGTGTGCTGCGTGAAGACAAAATATGCCACGCAAAGTATAGTGACAGCGGGAAAGAAGACAAGAGAATACAGTCAGGTGGCATTATATTCAAAGTCATCACTATTGCATCGTGGGAGACTCTACTCTCATCTCCCAACAACAGCGTTGATACCCATCTCTATTTACTGTGGACCAGACATGGGATAGATAATCCCAGGTCACTCGGGTACCCACAGACTGCGTTATGATGTGTTATGTGGCAACATTTAAACCAACCACATCACCAGTCCACTGCATAAGCTGCTATTCTCTCTCTCTCTCCTTCCCCACTGATGTCTCTCCCTCTTCTCTCTCTCTCTCCCTCTCTGTCTCTCTGTCTCTGTCTCTCTGTCTCTCTCTGTATGTGTGTGTGTGTTTGTTTTATTTTGAATTTTTGTTTTGTGTTCTTTTTGTTTTGTTGTTGTTTAGTTTCATCCGTTGTGTCTTTGGGGCTGGGTGTTAAAACAATCTTAGGTATCGAGGCAGACCTTAAACTTCTGACCCTCCTGTCTCTGCCTCTGGAATGCTGAAATTACAGAAATGTGCCACCATAACCCTTCCCCTTCTCCTCTCTCTCTCTCTCTCTCTCTCTCTCTCTCTCTCTCTCTCTCTCTCTCTCTCTCTCTCTCTCTCTCTCTCTCTCTCTCTCTCTCTCTCTCTCTCTCTCTCTCTCCCCTTTCCTTCCTTCCTTCGTTTTTTTCACTTTCTGTCTTTCAAGCATGACTTCCTCCAGGAGGAAACAAAGTTCCGTTTACACTCTGGCCCGCTTACCTCCCGTCTAAGTCAGAAAAGACCACACTACAGCAAAGCACAGCACACATAGACTTGTTTGCCGTGCTCACAATGGTTTTGCAATCGCTGGTGACTGGGTGTGGAAGGGTAAACGGTCTGTTTAAATAAGAGCACTATGTGTGCCACACGGCATAGAGGGATTTCACCCGTGGATTGTCTGACAGAAGACATCAGAACCGTGTCACCTATGGGGATGGGCATTGCAGGACTCTCGCCACTGTGGGTTCAGCAACAGCAAGCTCACCCACGGGAACGATGGTCTCATCGTGAAGGACTTGCTATGATCCCGCTTTCCCGTGGGAGCTCAGGGAGACAAGAGCCTGCCCAGACAAACAGCAGCAGAGCTCTACGTCTTCCTGACGACTGAGGGACTCGCGTACTCTGTCTGCTCAGTGACGGGGGGACTCACCTCACTGGCCAGGTCTCTCCTAGCTTTGGCCGTCAGGAATGTCAAGGAGTCCAGTCTCAGCTCAAACCCTTTTGCCTTCTGCCTTTCCCAGCTGCTCTTGTACAGTGTCTGGGGAGATGCCAGAGAGCGGCGGTTATCCTCCATGAGATAGATTCTGAAAACCTTTCTAAGACGCAACAGCAATGGCACCCTTCCCTAGCCTGAGAAGCCGGCCTCTTTGTCCTGCCCAAGGCCTCTTGGCACCCTACGCTTCCATCAAAAGAAGCAAGGATTAACCCTCAGAAAGCTTAAAAAAACCCATATCCTACATGTCTCCCAGAAGTCGCACAAACATTTCAGATGCAGCGATATTCCGTGGACAGCGTTGGAAGGTCTGTTTTCTGGAACACACACACACACACACACACCAGCAGCAAGACTCTGGGAGACTCTCCTGCACCATCTCCCCACCCCATTCCAAGCCTCCAGTCCCTGGGGTCTTTCTTTGTCCCTCCCTTCCTAAACCCCTGCCTCCAAATGTAAGGTCTCTCTCTCTCTCTTCTGGAAAAAGCCTCCCTTCCTCACAGAGTGGGAATCAGCTCTGCCTCTGCTTCTCCTTCCCACCCATTCCCAGGTAGGACTACAGGGAACCTCGTGTATTGAGAGCCAAGGACAGGCACGCTGGGGTGGGAGGGTCAACCATGGACACTGTCACATCAGAGAGCCGCCACCCTGCCCACTCCCCAAGATCATCCCATGACAACCCTGCGTCATGACAACCCAGCGTCACGACAACCCAGCGAGCAAAGGCTTGGGTTGGCTTCACTTTACCAATGGACATCCAAGAGTAAAGATTTGGTGTAAGGGTTACACACCTGGTAAGTGGTAAAATTAAGGACCAAGGTATGGGGTCAACAGCTGGGTGTCTCTCTCTACCACTCAATGCTGACTCCTCCACCCACCAGGATCTATCCAGTAACTTGAAAGCCCTGCCAGCCATTGCTAGGAAAGTGGTTTTCCTCTTCCCTAAAGCAATGGTGAGGAACCAGATCTGCTGGAATGGCCAGATAGACTATAGTTGACCAGGACACTACCAATGTGGCTGGCTGGTACAGAGACACTGGGGAGCACATCCCGCATCCTCCTGAGGTACCTCACTGAGCTGAGCAGCGTTGGCCCGGGCTTGCAAGAAGAAAGGCTCATCTTTGCTGATGGTGTACTGATGGACAGACTGCTGGTTGCCAGCCTTGTAAGCCACCTGATGAGAGAGAGTGGGGTTGGCAAGGGTTATGGGCGGGTCACGCATCACAACTGGAGCCACGCCGATGGAATCAAGGATGCTGCGGTAAATACAGTAAGCCTGGTACCGGCAGAGGCCGCACGACGTCACTCATCTGCGGGAACTGACAAAGTTGACCTCGTAGAAGTCACAAATAAAAGCAAGAAAGGGGACAGGGACCGGGGAGAATAGAAGGGGTGCATCATGGGTATAAAATGCAGCTGCTGGGAAGTAGTTCTGTTATAGAGCGCATATATATATACATATATGTACACACACACACACACACACACACACACACACACACAGGTAGGCCACCCATGGGCTACAGCAATTAATTTTACAGTCCTGAGAGAAACACCAAGAACATGCAAGGTTCCCAACACATAGAAATCACATTTGAAAATTAGAAATGCTAATTACCCTGGTTTAATCACTATACTTTGTACTTGTATATCAGATTATAATGCTGTGCCTCACAACTAAGTTTAAATATTGCAAGTCAATTAAAGGAAATGCATGCCTATGCCTGTAATTCTAGTTCTAAGGAGGTTGAATGGGTGGGGGGAGGCTGCTGAGAGTTTGAGGCCAGCCTGGGCTATAGAGTAAGATTCCCCATCTCAAAAAGCAAAAGCAAACATATAGAAAAACCAATGTAACACCAGGACATTAAGAGACAACAGGGGGGGGGTGTTTAGGGACAGAGACCAACGTGAACAGCCTCCTCCAGGTTTTCCATCTCCACATCCTTCCCTAGAATCACATCGGCCTCCCAAATCTATTGTTACCCGTAAGCATCAAAAAATTACTTCCCCCACCCAGAGGGCTCCAAAGTAGGCCAGGCAGGAGGCACGCTCTCTCCCACACCCCACGATCAACTTTCATACGCTGGGAGGAACCCCAGGAAGTGGGCAGTGACCGGGCCAGCTCATCCACGGAAGCAGACTCTGCTTTTTCTCCCCTTACTGTTTGTAAGCAGTAGCTTTCCCCTGCCCCTGGCTGCCCTCTGGTGGGAGTATAGCATCTGCCCGACCCGTGGGGAGGAAGGCCAGAAGAGCACACTGTGGCAGTTAGTGGAGAGACTCTGGGGTAGACCTCGGTCTATAAGCCATACAAATGGTGGCCTGTTGTTCCGACTCCCTTATTTGAGCTCAGCTGGCACATGGCCAAAAGCAAATCCTCCTCCAACGTGAGTCTCTGTTAATCCGGAATTCTAGTCTCAGATGAAGGACAGAACAAAGAGAAAGAAGAAAGGGGGGATTAAGAAATACTGGCAGCAAAAGAGGCAGCATATCAGTCTGTCTTGGTGACTGGGGGAGACGCGGGGTGTGGGGTACAGGGCTGATCTGCAGGCGTCGGCCTGAGGCATGCCTGGTCCAGCCTCGTGAGCAGCATCTGCTGCTGTCTCCAGAGATCCCAGGCCCACGACACAGCACACTGGTGGCGCGAGGGCGGCCCAGGACTCACCCCGCTCTGCAGCTCCTGGCTCTTCCTGGCCTGCTCCATCTGGGGGCTGTCCGTCACACTGGTGAACTTGAGCTCATCAGCTCTCTGCCGGTAGCTTTTCTGTTCCAAAGAGAAGGTGCCCCGCAGCGTTAGGACGGGTATGCCCTCTTCTAACGCGCACACACACACACACACATGCACGCGCACGTGCACACACGTATGCACACACGCACGCACGCACACTTTTGTACGTTTTAATGGCTCAAGCTTTTCCTTGGGGGGAGGGGCATGGTCTTGTGGGTCCTAAAAAACAGAACCTCACAGCCCAACCTGTTGTGGTAAGGTTGCCCTCTCTCTCTCTCTCTCTCTCTCTCTCTCTCTCTCTCTCTCTCTCTCTCTCTCTCTCTCTCTCTGTGTGTGTGTATGTATGTGTGTGTACGTGTGTGTGTACAAGAGTGTACATATGTGTGTGAGTTCACTTGCATGCAGAGGTCTTGGGCGCCTTCCCCTGTCTCTCTCCACCTCCTTCTTTGAGGCAGGGTCTCTCACAGAACCTGGAGCTTGTCCGCTCCGGCCTCTGCTTCACATGAGCTCTGTTTGTGTTGTGACATCTGATGACTCTGGTGCCTTTCCGCTGACCCTGCAGTGTGCTGTGTACAAAGGGGTTTCCCGTCCCCCAGACCAAGGTCCTGACTCAAGAGGATGAAGTGGAGCAAACTCAGTAAAGACTGCTGAGGCAGGTTCAAATCTCACCTCCCCCTGTCTCCGGTTCAAATCTCACCTCCCCCTGTCTCCGGTTCCCTGACTTGGCCCTACCACCTAGCAGACCCAAGACCCCCTTCCTTCAGCTGCATAATGATAACATCCAGGCAGGAGGCTCTGCCATCCTGGGGTGGGACAGACGCTTCCAGGCCATTCTTTCTATATGACCCAAGTGCACGGCCTACAAGGCTGTTTTAAGCCTCCGTTGCCACTGCCTGTGGTGTGCCTATGACTATCCAAGGAACGCCAAAGCCACAGGTGGAAGGTCATAGGTCACATGTCATTCTGTTTCTCTGAGGCCTGTTTTGCCTGAGGTCTGCCTTTGTCCCACAGCCAGTGACTATTTGGCAAATTTTCAGATGTGCTAATTCTGTCTCCCCACAGGGACTTCTTGTCTTTCCTGGGGATTATCTCCTCTGCCTTTTCCCCTGAAGCTGCCAAAATGGGTGGCTTGTTGAAGAGATAGCATAGGGAGCTCACAGCTGATGCCACCAGAATTCTCTAGTGCTGTTACCAGAAGCAGCACTTCTGAGGACCAAACAGTGACAGGAATATATTGGACAGCAGCTCGAATTCCTTTCACTTAAAAGGAAAACAGGGACCAGAGAGAAGGCTGACTAGAGCACCAGATTCCAGGCAGAAGAAATCACACACACACACACACACACACACACACACACACACACACACACACACACACACACACACCCAACACCTGCTGGAACGTAGAGTCAACCCAGGAGGCGGAGCCTCTGGGTGAGCCCTTAAGAGTGTTTCCAGATGGGGTCAGCTGGGACGGGAAGGCACACCCTGAATGTGGTGGCCCTATCCCAGGGACTATGAATCCAGACATCATCATCATCATCATCATTATCATCAATAACAATAATAATAATAATATAAAAGAACTGAGAATCAGAATCCATCTCTTTCTGCTTCCTGACTGAGGTGTCATATAACCAGCTGCCTCATTCTTTCTGCCACCAGTCCTTCCCATTGTGACAGACTAGACCATCAAACCCTAAGCTAAAATAAAGCCTTCTTGTCCTTAAAAAAAAAAAAAGAAAAACTCTAGAGACAATATTCCAAAGAGTCTGCTGACTGTCCCCACCTAGCTCCTGTGTCACATAGGAAAGCTCACTTACCACGTAATTGAGGGAAGTCACATGACCCTTTTGTTGCTGGAATTTCCCAGTCACCCTAGTGCAAGCCCTGGTCAAATCCTAAGTCCTTACTTTGGAGCTAAGACTTTCTTCCACTATATTGGAGCACATCAAAAATCAGCACATCAAAAAGAGATTAAAACAAAACTCAAATGCCTCTCAAAAGCTTGCAAAGCAGCAGTGGACACAGGAAGTGAGGCAGACACAGCTCTGAGACCGAAGGGACAACTTCCTGGACACACACACACACACACACACACACACACACACACACACACACACACACACACACACACACCCCGCTGCACCCAGATCCAAGATGGTGCTCTTCTTGCTCTACCTAGATCTCACGGGTCTCAGAGGAGGTGGTGCTCTTTTCCCGCTGCTTTCTGTACTTACATACTTTACAACCAGATATAGCTTTGAGAGTAAGGAAGGTAGAACACTAAGAATAAATGGTGAAGCATGTGTTTGGGGATGAGTGAGATATCGCCAAGGAGTCACTGAGTCACATGACAAGTCCTGAGGACTAAGGAGCAGTCTGCTTCCCCTGTACGAGATGGGAGCGACAACAAGAGAGCCACAGGACAGCAGTGGCCAATGCATTCCCTGCGAGTCGACACACTCGAAGTGACCAGTCAACTACATCAGTGAATGGGTTATTATGTCTATAAGTGCTGGCTACTTTATCTCTTTGCAATGTGTCGACTCAGGCCTCCTGGCCCAGAAGCAAGTATCCCCTTGTCCCAAACAGAGTTCCTGACATAGTCACACTTCAGCATGAAATGTCCTTCCAAAGTCCCCTCTGCTTGCTGCCAAAGCAGCTCCCCAAGATGTAAACAGGTGCACGGGTTTAGACCATGGGCCTGGAAGTGTCTCTACTCAGCCTTCTCATTTTTACATGAGAAGAGGGTCCCCAAGGTGTAGTGACTGTGCCCGAGTCTCCAGAGAGTATGAGAAAGATGTACTACTACGAATGCCAGACTCCAATTCCCATGCCATTTGTATCAGAAAGACATCACAGGGTGGTTTCTTTGGATGAGAAGTTTTTCAGATCTCAGAGGACTTTTCTCCCCATTGGTTTGTGTGTGTGTGTGTGTGTGTGTGTGTGTGTGTGTGTGTGTGTGTGGGGATATTTTCACATAATGAGATATTTTGGGGATGAGACTCCAATTCAGATTTATTTATTTATACCCTGAGACAGCTATATCCTCAAGGCAACTTTTCGTAATATTTTCAGTAATTTAATGTGTGATACAAACCGTCATGATATGTTGTTGGGAGTAATGGTGGAAGTTTTGGAGCATTTTTTTTAGTTTTTCAGGTTTTTTATTTCTCTATCTATATACTACACTACCCTTTCTACACTAAATTATTCTCTTATAAGGTGGTGGTGGCACACGCCTTCAATTCCACAACTCAGAATGCAGAAGCAGCTAGAGCTCTGAGTTCAAGGCCAGGACAGTCAGGGCTATGCAGAAAAACCCTGTCTCTAAAACCCATTTTTGAAAAGACTACTTCTGAAAAACACCTTCCCAAAGCTGAGCATGGTGTCACAAGTCTGTAATCCCAGCACCCAGGAAGCAGAAACAGGAGGATTTGGAGTTCAGGGTCTGCTTGGGCTATTGAGGGAGGTCTTGTGTCAAGAAAACAAAAATAAAAATAAAAAACAAGACAAAAGCTTCCTACAGGAAGTTCAAGGGTGTGGGGAGTTGGTTCGGGAGATGTTTCGGGTACAGACATGAAACTGTGCCTTCCCTTTGACTCACATTCAGAATAAAGCCCTGGAGTTCGAGAGGACACCAGAGGGAACCGAGCTCTGTGACTGGAGGTTAAGAATCACTTGGAGCCCAAGGACAGACAGACACTCAAGTTACCTCGCTGACGAGCTGCCCAGCCTTCTTGGCTTGTTCTAGATTGAGACTCCCCTCGGTCAGCCACCCGACCCCTTTCATCCACGCCAGGTCAGCTTTGTACTGCAGCTGCAAGAGAAATGTCACCAAACTTTCATCTGACACACACACAGAGACACACACAGACATGATCGAGTTGAGGGGAAAGTCAGGAAAGCCCAGAAAACTGCTCCCCGTTATCCTCAGCAGATCTTTCTTTGGGAGGTAAAACTACCGGGCTCCTCCTTGTGACTGAGCTGTGATTCTACCTTAGCGTTGAAACACTTTGCACTGACCAAGAATAGTGTCTCATGGTGTTTGACCAACATTTCCAACATGTTTCTCCCGGGCTCACGTCACTTCCCGTACATCCTGACTTTCACACGGGCTCTGAGCCCCCCTCCCCATCCCGAGTCTCTCCTATCATGGCTCCCTCTTTCTCTCATCCGTCTTCCCTGGACCCGGAGCGGCTGTAGATCTTCCTAGTTCTCTGTGCTATACAATGGACTCACAAACAGGGTCAGATCACCCTGAGGGGGCTTCTAACGGCAAGGCGGATGGGTGGAGCCGGCAGCGGATGGACACTCACCTCGCTCTGGAGCCCATGGGCTTTCTTGGCCCACTGGGTCTTCATATCTTCAGGCAGCACGGTATATTCATGCAGTTTCTTCCTGTAGTCGAGGTCGCTGGCGAGAGCCTGGGCCTTTTTAGCCTGCCTGAGGCTCACCATGTCCATGGGCAGGCAAAAGTGGGTCTTACTCTCTTCAAACCCTTTCTTGTATTCAACCTTGAGTGCAACAAACAAGGCTCATTGGTTAACGGCTGTTCTTGCAGGAGTTACTTGACAGTGTGGGAGAGACTCTCGGTCTCTGAGAAATTCCACACCCTGCTAGAGCCACCCATTAGAAAGGTGACCCCAAGTCAGTGCTGCCAAGGTCACACTGTCACTGCTTCCGGCCCCCATTGTCTCTAGGATTGTTTTACCAAACTCACCCTGTGTGTGGATGTCACAAGAGAGGACACCACGTATGCTTTCTTCAGAGATTTTCAGAAGTGAAACAACAAAGCATGGGTTACAGAGACAAACAGGCCTAACTCAAGCCTGACTTGCCCTGGGCTATCTGGGCAGCCTCTGGAAGGTTAAATCGCCTCCCTTAGGGCTCATTTTCCTTAAGGAAACTATTTTGATGAATATTAAGACACAGGCAGAAAGGTGCTTAGACTATTGACCGCCGCATGCAAGCAACACACGTTGCTGATGAGGCTGCAACGATGGCGGTGATGGCAGTGGTAAGGATGATGGATGGCAACAGTGGTATCCATGGAAGCCATGATGATGACTGGTGGGGGGGGATGTGGTCCTGATGTTAGTGACAGTGGTGTTGGTGGAGATGACAGTTGTGTTGAGATGGCTGTGGTGGGGATGACGGTCGTGGTGGTGATGTTGCTGGTAGCAGTGATGGCGACACCGGTTATACAGTGAGGGTGTATGGGGTATGATGCAAGGTAGCAAGAGCTCCAGGGTCTCACTCTCTCTGCTTCTATCACGGCCATTAACCGCCCTGAGGCTTTGGATCACAGCTACTCAAATCTAACAGTTTGCTGTCCGTTTAAAACAAAGCTCAGTTCTAACTCTTACTGTCTCCCTTTGCTTTACAAGCAATTAAGTTTACAAGCCATGCCCTGTGACACGTCTAAATGGGTGGCTTTGACGCCAACCCCCTTACTTCGCTCCATCCATGGCCTGTCTGTCAATCATGCTTAGCTGCTGAGCAGAGCCGCATGGCTTCGCGGCTTGGCTAGGGAGGGATAAAGCGGGACCTCGGGGCTCATGTGTCCATAGAGAATGCCTTGCACTGGGTGGAAGACAGGATTGAAAACCGCCGGAGTCTCCAGTAGCCCTCGCCTTTCCCAAAGGCTCTGCTGCCAACCCACCATGCCCTTTCGTAGGCGACATTACCAATGTCAATCTCCAGTTGTTTGCGGGCAACAACGTTCAAGTTGGTTGCAGCCTGGGATGCCCCGTCCGCCTGGCAAGTATTTGGAACAGTCTATGTTTGTGACCACAGGATTCACCCAGACCATCATCACAATAAACTACATGCTTATCGTTTAGCCCCTTTATGGTTAGATATGACTTGCCCCAGTTACACTGAGGTTTAATTCCTCAACAGTAGGTGGGGGGTGGGGGTAGGGCCAAGCAGAGGTGTTCATTTCTTGGGGCAGATAATGCGTCCTCATGAACACATTATCACTACCTCTTGTGGAGCTGGGTTCATTATCAGGAGAACAAGTTGTTATTAATATAAAGCAAGGCCCAGCTTCTCTCTCTCTCTCTCTCTCTCTCTCTCTCTCTCTCTCTCTCTCTCTCTCTCTCTCTCTCTCTGTTCCATACATTTATTCCCCTTCACATTTTTTCATCCTGTGCAACACGAAGCCCTTACTAGATGAAGCCACACATCCTTGGACTTTCCGGCCTCCAGAATTATGTGACAAAGCAAAGCTCCTCCTTCATAAAGTGTCATCACTATCATTCTGTCTTAACAGCAGAACAGTGGACTAAAACACTCTCCCATCTGTGCTAAGTTCTGTGTGGGGAGGGGAAGGCACAACTCCTGAGCTCTTCATTCTCACAGCTCCAGGGTCTCCTGCAGTATTTCACCCAGAGTATCTGTTCGGCAAATGTCTGCAGCATAAACAGATGTGTTCAAGCGCCTGTGCGCCTTGATCAGTAGCTGCTGTCTTCCTCGGGGCCCTGTGCCTCACACACTTTTAAGGAACACCACGCTTTGGCAAAATAAAGAAAGTGAGCAAGTTCCTCGTATGAGCTTGGAAAGAAAAGCATTGTGGGTGCAAATCGACACAAAGCCAGAGATGCCCGGGAGCACAGCTGTCAGTTTGGAGCCTAGGTGGGGGGCAGGGGGAGTTTACCTCACTGCTCATCTTGGCCACCTGAAGAGAATGCAGAAGTTTAGAGTCGGTGGTTCCCAGGGCTCTGCCTTTTGTTTTTTCATATTCTTCTTTGTATTTAATCTGGAGAGAGGAAGAAGAAAGTCTAGGGTGAACAAGAGAGTAACAGCCATGGAAGGGACTCTGACTGCAACAAGCTCAAAGAGAACAATTCTTGGGGGGGGAAAGCCCCCCTCCCCCGCCTTTCTCAAATCCAGAGAAGATTAAAGCATTGTGATGTTTGCATCGTTAACAGTCGTTATTTTTCCAGCAGGCAGCTACCATCGCTTCGGAACCATTCCTTATACGTTTCCCAGTTAACGAGAGGAACCTACATTGCTAGCAAGCTCCCCCGAGGCTTTGGCGGCCAACAGAGACATGGCGTCCAGCTTCATTTCAAATCCTCTCCCCTTTGTCTTCCGCCAGCCTTCTTTGTATTTCACCTGACAAGTAAAAACAGGCAAATGGAAGCAGCCCCCCCCCCGTCAGAAGTTGAGAGGGTTTTTCTTTGTTTGTTTGTTTAAAGCAAACTTGGTTTCCTCCATTGCTGGTGGGCAGGAGAATCTTAGCTGGTATTGTTAAGACTGTCACAGTAGTCTTTAACACAGTTCATTGATCCTTGGTGCTGCTCACAAGGGACAGGACAAAGAAAGGATGCCCATTGCCTGAGTCCTGTGACTTTGAGCAATTACCTCTCTGGACCAGGGCTAACCAATTGCAAAATGGGTATTCTCATTTTCCAGGCTGCTGGAAAGGTAAGTTGGGGGTGGAGCATGAAGACAAACCCTGAACTGCTGATGCAAGGAATTGGTGTTGCCTGGTAACGGCCACTGAGTGTGGTCCCTTCCTAAATGCTTTGTGGGCACTAACTACAAATCTTCACGCAAGCCCAGGTGCAGGAAGTTGAAGATATTTGCTAGGGTCACACAGATGAAACGAGCCCAACGTGATTTCTGCATCCGTTCATCTCATATCAAAACCCATGCTACCAAGAGGAAGGAGTCATGTTAATAACACACTGTATCGTGTAACATCACATTGTTTGTCACCATATCCTCTGCCTCAGCATAGAGCAGTCATGAAAAGAGCAACCATCCCTGTTTTTGACTCTGTCCCATGAATCCCATGTAGAATAGAGGCTGAGCTACAGCCACTCCATGACTCCCCGGGTCTTTGTTGATCAAACCAAGGTTATTCTGGAGACTTACAACCCCTCCACGCACAGTCACCAGTTAGCCACCGGGATGATGGTGGCGATAGAGATGAATGTATGTGCTCACATAACACACTCGTGTTCATGCAAGAACAGCATTGCTATGAACAGTTCATCCCCAGGAACTGGCCAAGTGTCAAGATGACGAAATTCTAAATTGTATTGGGATGACTACCCACCCTACTGGGATGACCACCCACCCTTCCTTGGGAGGAGAGTGGGCCCTCCCAGCCTGTTGAGCCGTTTTTCACATGCATGGGGATCTCTCCCCCTCCTTGCTCTCACCTCACTGAAGAGTGCGGCATTGGTCTTGGCCTTGACCAGCTGCGGAGCATCCTGGGGCGACGTGAAGTTGAGCTTGCCCCTCTCATAGTCAGCCCGGTAATTAACCTGTTGGATTTCAAATGCGCCTGCAAGGTTCGTGTACAGCAGGAGGAAAGTCTTGGGGAGAGTATTCTGTTCCCCCGCCTTCCTCTGATTACCCATCGCTGAGAGGGAGTTCCTGAGAACAGCCCTTTACAAGAATGTGGTGGGAGGGTTTATTTCACAGGTTGGAGATGTCAAATCAAAAATGGAAGAGCTCACAGGCGCATTCAAGTGTGTGAGTTTGCAAGATGCTTTCAACCTGCTGCTGTGCTGGATGTTTGCTAACCG
The DNA here is from genome assembly GCF_017639785.1 of Mesocricetus auratus. Taxonomy (NCBI): domain Eukaryota; kingdom Metazoa; phylum Chordata; class Mammalia; order Rodentia; family Cricetidae; genus Mesocricetus; species Mesocricetus auratus. The sequence continues at coordinate 4,890,949 of NW_024429182.1, read as the reverse complement.
AAAGCCAGACACTCACCAGTACTCAAAAAAAACAAAACAAAACCATCATCGGTAGATAATTGACAATGTGAGGTTATCAAGCGCACAGTTCAGAAAACGCTTCTCTAAGCGTGTGTGCACAAAAGTGCTAAACAGTGATTTCTTTCTTCTTTGTTTTTCCAAGACAGGGTCTCTCTGTGTAGCCCTGGCTGTCCTAGAACTCACAGAGATCCGCCTGCCTCTACCTCCTGAGTGCTGGCAATAAAGGCTGCACCGCCAGCACCCAGCAGACAGGAGATTTCTGATGGAAGACTTCAATACCATCTATGAGGAGTGTTGAGTGTTGCCCAAAACTTAACCCTGGACCTTGAATACTGCTGACAGTTGGGATAACTGTTAATTTTTGGTGTCCTTTATTAAAATTGTAAAAATATGTTTCATTCTTTTTACTTTTTAGAGATTCGTACTAAAATATTTACAGATGAAGTTAGATTTTCTTCAAAATAACAGAGATGGGGAAGTAGCAAGCTCCCAGATGAGGCAGGATGTGGCTTGAGTTAATAGTTATCCAAGCCGGCACTTGGGACTTAATACAGTCTACTTTTGCATGTACTAATGTTCCCTATAATAGAATGTTCGAAAGGAGAGACATCATCTCATGGCTGCAATCAGATGTCCCAGCATTAATAAAAGTAAAATCCTTGGGGTAAAAAAAAAAATCCTTGGGGTTAGCTACCCAGAGGCCTCAGCACACTTGCAAGCTTCCCAGCCGGGAGGGGACGTGCTACGTACGTGGCTCAGTTGCTGGGCGTTGATTTTGGCTTGAACAATCTGAGGCGTGCTTGTCACTGAGCTGTACTTCAGTTTGTCGATGCTCTGCCTGTAGTTGACCTGGGCAGAAACAGGCACAGGGAATGTCATTTGCCATTTAGTGTAGTGGTTCTCAGGGAGTTAGAACAAGAAGGGACACTCCTACCTGGATGACAGTGGACATGCCAAGTCAACAGATGGAGGTCGGGCAGGGAAGGGTGAGTAACATGGAAAGGTGACACAGCAGAGACCAGATAACTGAGCAGTGAACACAGGACGCATGTGTCCTTACATTACTCACCAGGGTGATGCCATTACATGCAGAGAGAGAGAGGACACATTCGTCTTTACATTACCCACCAGAGCAATGCCCTTACACATACACACACACACACACAGAGAGAGAGAGAGAGAGAGAGAGAGAGAGAGAGAGAGAGAGAGAGAGAGAGAGAGAGCGAAGCTACCAGCAATGGTAAGTGTTGACAAGGACGAGCTAGCTGTGGGCTGTCATAGGGCTGTGGTAAGAACTCAAGGAATCCAGAGCAGCATTTGAGAACACAAGATCTCCATCCCAGTCATTCTAGCCCTAGGGTCGCTGCCAGTGAAAATGGACACAAGGTCACTTTATAAAACAATCGTGGAACTGGAGAGATGGCTAAGAGCGTGCACAGGTCTCTCCAAGACCCAGAGCTTGGTTCCTAACACCCATCTGAAGCGGCTCATGAATGAATGGAGGTAACTCCAGCTTCCAGAGCATCCACCAGGGTGGGGCATCAGTCGGCTTCTAGTGTGGTCTCCAGTGGGTGCATGATTGAAGACAATGACCCTAAAGTCTCTGATTCTCCCTGAATCTATTAGTGCCAAGCAGTTCAACAGAAAGACATGGGCTACCCCTCAACTGCTCTTCCTCCATGCCTGACTTTTGCTAGACCTGTTCTTATACAGCCTCCTGATTGGATTTGAAGGGATCCATTCCTGGTACTGTAAACAGAGTTCAAAATCTCATGGTGAGGTCTTGAGATCACAGACCCCTGAGGTGGGGTGGGGACCCAATACAGTTGTTACCTAAACTGAAATAATACCAAGCTGACCCTTAAGCATAAATGCTTATAGCCACAGAGGATGAAGGGAGAAGCTTCTCTTTCCAGTTAAAGGGAGGAAATGCAGAGACTTAGAGAAGCACAAGACGCTGAGAATGAGTGACGGATGACTGTGCAGCCATAAATAAGACGCTCCATGACCTCCTCTCAGGGCACGCAGCACAAAAGGGAACTGAGTGACTGTAAATGCCGGAAGAGAGAGAGAAAGGCTGTAAATTGTCTACTTCTGGGCAAGACACACCCATCCCAACTCAAACTCCCAGCACATCCTGCTCCAGGTTCTCTGTAAGTTAAGAGCTGGCAAGTAAGTCCATAGTTTTAAAAAAGAAAAGAAAAAAAAACAGTGGCACACATGGAATGACCCGAGAGCCCTTGGGTGTGCTGGCTTCCAGCTTGTTCAATCCAAGACTTCCCTCTACTCCCATCATCCTTTTCCCTGACAATATCAGTTAGTAGCAGTTACGGACACCATGGGGCCCTTTCTGTACACCTCCTACTGCTGCATGTGCTCCACACATCCTAACCTATTTAACCCCCCAGCTATCCTACAGTAGCCCCTACCTCGCAATGTGGTAACGGAAGCATGGTGAACCAAAGTGATTGCTCGGTTGGTAAAAGGTAAGTTGGTCCGGTTGGCATCCCAGACCAACTCGCAAGTTGGTCCTCAGGCTGTTCTCTTGGGTTTGCGCTCTGTAATCCCAGTTTACCTTGAGTGCTTGGGAGTGCTACAGATGGACAGGGGTTCCCCATTGAGAAACCTGGACTTGTATATTTAGACCAGGACATATATTCCATGTGCAAGCAAATGACAGATAAATCTGTCTCTAAAACAGCACATAGGGACACGACAGAGGTTCCGGTACAGAGCTGACCACTCTGCTGGGTCTGGAGACCATCACTTTAGTGCTTTTCCATTAATTAATTCAAGGAGAAGAAACTTTGTACGTCCAGAGTATAGAGAGAAAACTGGGGAATACGAAGTCATTTCAATGTCAACCACTAATGAGATTAGAGTGCTAGGACTTCCTAATTCAGAAGGAAAAATTATCAGCTCATAATAGAAGCTCATTAGAATTCAGAACTATGCATGATAAAATGTCACAAAACTGTAATTTTAAAATAGCACATCCCTTCCTGATAATTCTGCACTAAGTATGCCACCGAACACAATTACTTTTCTCTGCAGGACATAATTAACAGCCTCCATGATTAATCACATCGTCCCAGTTTCATTAACGCTTGGCCACTGCTTCAATCTACATTCTGAAAGGCTCTATGCTAAGCATTGAGCCCATTTTAATTCTATTAGTGTTTGTGAAAATCCGTCTGAAGGAATGCCCTCTAATTAAGGACCCATGCTGTACTTCATTCTATGGCTATTCTACCACCTTAAGACTACCAGATGGCAAGACCACAAATTCTCTTTAAAAAAAAAAAAAGACTTCCCGAATGTTAATAATATACATTAGCAATGATTTGCTCAAACACATGCCGGGGTAGGAGAGTAAGAGGAAGGAGGTTAAGATGCGTCTATACATCAGCCGAGACTTGGTCCCAGCTGATTGCCAGGACATGAGACGTAACCGTTTTTACGCCATGTTTTGATTTTCCTCCGCACGGGCAATAGCAAGCAATGAGCCCAGGTATGGCTCCCGTGCTATGAGCTTAGACGCTATCTCTAAACCCAGTCTCTGCTGCAGTCTAGTTTTCTGAGCTGGCCGCACCGCTCCAGGTGTGTAGTTTGATGGCAAGTCCTACAGACACAACTGTAGTGGCAGATGATGTCACAATGGAAACACAGAGCTATGGAAATCTATCTCATTCTGTCTGTGCTGCTAATGAGCCTTGACCTCTAGAACTTGATTGCAAACACACACACATACACACACACACACATACACACACACACACACACACACACACTCATGATATTCCTTTTAATTGCTAAGCAGTCTATGAAGTCTTTAGAGCCAAAAATAAAGATGTTTTAGTATCATTAAGATATAACAAGGCAACCTAACAAGACTTCCTGGGGGAAAAGAGGCACACAGTTTTGGTTCCTTACGTCCTTCTGGTTCTCATCCCCTGCACCATTCACTTGCTCTCTCTTTTGTTTGTTTTTGAACAGGGTTTCTTTGTGTAGCTTTGGAGCCTGTGCTAGAACTCGCTCTGTAGACCAGGCTGGCCACGAACTCACAGAGAACTGCCTGCCTCTGCCTCCCGAATGCTGGGATTTTTTTGTGGGGGAGATGGAGTTCGAGACAGGGTTTCTCTGTATTGTTTTGGAGGCTGTCCTGGAACTCGCTCTGTAGAACCAGGCTGGCCTCGAACTCACAGAGATCCGCCTGCCTCTGCCTCCCAAGTGCTGGGATTAAAGGTGTGTGCCACCACCAACGCCCATCTCCATTCACCTTCTCAAAGCCATGTTCATCCAGTAAGCCATCTTTCGCTAAATCTTATCCCTTGGTGGTCCAGACACTGTTTCAGATCCAACCAAATCAATTCCATCACATCTTACTCTCGGCAAAAGCGAGGGAGAGGCACTGTCCTATCTGCCAGTGGGAAAATCCCCGCCAATCACTGGAGTTATGCTGAGCCCACAGGAGCAGAGGGAAAGAACCCTCAGTGAACACAGGAAGAATTGCCTATTAGATTAAACTGAAGATCACCTTCGCTGGCAAACTATGAGGTCAACCAACTCCTTTTTAAGACAGTAAACTACTTTATCTTCTTCTTTATGCTTTTTCTTATATTTTCCAAAATTTCAACACTGAGTACATAATAAAAGTGTTGGGATGGCAAGACAGTAATTTTAATTAATTGTATTATTTTGTTTGGGATGCCAAACCATAATATAAATAGGCTTACTGCTGTACTAAGAGATCCATCCATCTATCCATCCATCCATCCATCTCTCCATCCATCCATCCATCTATGCTTGCCAATATATCCCTGAGAAAAAGGCATAGCTCACACTACCACTACTGTTAACTTACACCTACTTTATCTTTAGCATGGTATGTTCTAATTTTTTAAGGTCATCATTGCTACGGAATGATTATTATGTATCCCACAGATTAAACTCTCCAAATTCTAAAAGGGGAAATTGAACTTTAGGACGCTTTAAATACAAGATCCGAATCATCCATATTTTACTCAGAAAGTGAGTTTTTAAGTCACTCATGCATGAACTTCCCAGAGGATGGGCAGGCCCCTTTCCCAGTCCCTCCAATCTCCTGTATATTGGTGGGATTTTTTTTCCTTCCCATCTTGCTACCTAAGCCTTGCTCCGCAGTGAGTCACAGAGTAGAAGGGGAGTGGAGGACTCACATCCTTCAGGGGAACCAGCTTCATCGTCGTTTGGTAGGATGGTGTGAGAGTGGCTGGGTAGTTGTAATTCACGATGTCGTGTTTATAATCAGCCTTGTAGGCAACCTGAAACCCAAAGAGAAGGGACATCAGTTTCTACCTTCCCTGACCTTTTCTGAATATCATAAATATTTTTAAAAATAACTAGGAACAAAATTAATTCACTTTCATCACCTCAAGAGAAAATTATATTGTGTTTACACGTTTATGTTCACACAGCCTTTAACTAATTGAAATTATTCCTACTTAGTCCAGAATCAGTCAACTTCCTTGTGCAGTACACTTATTTTATCTTTCTTTTTTAATCATGAGCCCCCTTGTTTCTGTTTAAAATGAGCACTTGTACCCAGGGATAGAATGAAAGTGCTTCTGGGCAAACTTCACGAAAATGAATGGAAAGTGTTTATTTTGGAGTGTTTCAGTTACGACGGTCAGCATCGGCACGCTGAGGGAGAGGAAACCCAACATCTGGACGTTGTGAATGTGAACTCAGTCTCCTTTAAGCACTTATTCCCTCCTAGATTTAGAGTCTGGAATTTGCATATCTGCAAACTAGACTGCTAGAGCTGAAGAGAGGACAGGAGTTTCCATGTCATCCCCTGGCATTCGGTTGCCCCCATCTCTCTAACTATTGTTCAGCCACAGCACATCTTCAATGACTGGAAAAAAACAAAGTTACCAGCTAACTGAGAAACTCAGAGTCAGAGTTTTGAGATCCCGCAGCGTTTCACACAGGAATCACACTCAACGCATTTTACTGTGTCCTTCAGAGGTTGAGCGGTTTGTTATACTGGATCAATTATAGTAAAGCCTTCAAGCCAAAGACTCAAGCAAGACTTAGCTGAGCCTCTGAAAGCCTTAAAAGTTTTTAGGCATTCTTTATTGTATTTGGTTAACATTTGAAGGTCTGCTTTTACATATCAAAGCATACAAATTTTTAAAGGGGGGGGTTAAAAATATTTGACCAAATTCTTCACACCCCAACCAGCTGACTCCCACTGTCCCTTAACCACACACAACTCACATTGCTGGCCAGGCTGCCAACTTTGAGAGCGTGGAGCATACGTCTGTCCATACCGACTCCTTCGTAGTGGCCTCTCAGGTGGGTCTGGTAGTTTTCCTTGTACTTATTCTACATGAAAATATTACACTTTTGATGAAAATCTCCCAACTAGATGAAGGCCGACTGTCTATCTTAACGGTCTGAGTCTAAAAAATTGAACACAATCCCACTACTGAAAAAAAAAACTTTTTAAAAACAACTTACATTTCAAAAGAGCACGCGAACGTGAAAGGCAGGCAGACAAGCACAGGGAAATGCGGCCCCACGGGGGACACTGAAGCAGACCCGTTCTGTTTGTTCATTTTTTGTGTGTTTGGTTTTAGGTTTACCAGGCTTTTCCCAGTATGAATATATGCCGTGAGCGTGTGGAGCTGGCCGTGAGCATGTGGAGGGATGAAGCCCTGATGGTGTGGCCACGGTCCACAAGCCAAGTCACCACACATCGTTCCCTCCTTGTCCGAATGCAGCCGGCCCCCTACATCTATAGATGCGGCCAGCCACACACTGAAGACATCCGAAAAGAAGGTTGTCTCTGTGACAGACATGTGCAGGCTTTTCTCTTACTGCTTCTCCTTTTTAAAAACGTAGAATGACTATGTATGCAGCGTCTTCAATGCACTGCGTGTTCCAAGTAGTCAGGAGACAACCTGACAGGAATGTGGAGGCTATGTCCCATTGCTACACACCGTTTTCACAGAAGGGATTTTGGAACCTGAGGATTGTAGCATCTTACCAAGGAGGCCCTGAACCAACCAACCCTCTGTGGATACAGAGGGGCAATTATGAACAAAATAATAGACCCCATCTCTGTCGGATTTTATGGTGTAAAAATCCATCACCATGGCAACCATGCAGGATAATGAGTCATGTCCTAAATGCTGTTCATCAAATAAAAGGAAAGCCAAAGGGGGATGAACACATCTTCGAACCTTCTCTGAGGATGTCCACATTTGGAAGGGACACTCTAGCATTTGGTGTCTGGCCATGTGTAAAATGGGGAAGGGTTATCTGGCTCTTGGGCTGACTATGAAGTGAGATTACATATTAACTCAGAAGCACACAGTCACAGTGAGAAGAGACACTGCATGCTCCCTCAGGCTCCCACACTAGCCTACAGCAGCGCCAGGAACAGCCACTGTGCCACACAGATGGGGTGTACAAATACAGTCCTGCCTTGAGGCCTCGGTCACGTATGGGCAAGCGGGGAAGGTTGGGATTGTGACACCATTTGGTAATAAGCAGACTAATCCCGGAAGACACTCCTAACCAAAGCTCAATGTACCATGCACCCGGGAGGTCATGCTTCTCCAAGATACACGGGTATAGTCACAAAGACAGTCTCCCGAGACAGTCAGAAGCTCAACTCACAAAACGTTCCCAGACAGATGCTTAGGGAGCAACTCACGTCACTGGTGAATTTTGAGATCTTGCTCACATTCCTGAACTGGGGTGTCTCACAGTAGTTGATACTGTGACCTTTACTGCTTTCCAGACCCTTCTTATACTCCACCTTGGGGAACCAAACACCAGATGCTTAACAGACACAAACCTCAAGTCATTCTTGAAAACACCTCCAAGTCTTGACTGGGATATCTTTTAGGAAACTTACAACCCAAGACCTAAAGTAGGGCAGAGGATACTAAAAGTGTGTGTGTGTGTGTGTGTGTGTGCGTGCGCGTGCATGTGTGTGTGTGTATGTGTGCGTGTGTGTGTGTGCGTGTGTGTGTGCGAGCGCGCGTGCGTGTGTATTCTTTTCCTTTATAAAATAAATGATAAAGCAGGTGATTTCATTCTGAAGATAACAAGGGCATAGCCTTCTTGATAGCAGGTACCGTAATGCTCCACACAGATGAAGAACTGTAGAACAAGGGTTGGGTGTAGCTCAGGGACAGTGACTGTCCCCAGCATGGGGCTCTGGGCTTGCTCTGCCACAAAACACAATGGCAATAATGAGAGTTGATGGGGAAGTCCTGTGTATATGTCAATAAAACACCGTTGGCCAATAGGGAAGTAAGATAGGTGGGACTAGGGGTCTAGGAGGATTCTGGGAAATGTAGTGAAGGGAGTCGTTGCCATGTGACTCCCTGGAAGAAAGAACACAAGTCTGGTGTTCTCTAAGAGATAAGTCCATATATATGTATTTATGTATGAAGGTATGTATGTATGTATATATGTAAGTATGGGTTAACAATTAAGTCAGAGCTAGCTGATAAGACATCATAACAAACGGCCAACAGCTTCATAATTAATACAGCCTCCTGTGTGTTCATTTGGGACTGACGCAGCTCTGGATCCAGGCTGGCGGGAAGAATGCATGTTGTAAATAGTGGCAAAAATGATTTCAGAAATGGCATGGGTTCCCTTGAGGTAAAACATCTTGTGTGTTTATGTGATACCCAAACTCCTCCCATGTAGAGCTACATGTGTGTCTCTCTGTGAACACATCAAGATGATTTAACAACCATGCTTTACTAAGGAGTGCGGAGAAGGATCCCACCGAGGCAGGCCATCTTAGTTTAAAATAGGCTGGTATAGGAGCCCCCCCAGTGCCACACATTGGATGTGAGGCTATTGTTACCAAATAGGCAGCCCATCCCGGGTAACTGCGGCTAATGATGAACACCACAAAGAGAGACAGAGCTGGCCCATCTCACTGATAATCATAAAGGCAAAACGAAATAGAGGGTGCCCTTGGGATCACTCACCGAAGGAAATACAACTTACACTGTTACAGCGCCTGGTAAAACCGTGTGGTGGAGCTGTGCCTTTTAAAAGCATGCAAGGTGCGTTTTAATGCTGACAAACGATGTATAGTTAAGATTGCAAAACCCTGGCATGTGTTTGGATCCTAACTCTAGAGATACATCCTTATTCGAAGTGGGGGGCGGTGTAAGAGATGGCTCAGTGCTAAGAGGCCAATGCTCTTGCAAAGGACCCGAGTTCAGCTCCCAGTACCCACGTGGGGGATCACCAGCTCCAAGAACCCAATGCTCTTTTGACCTCTGGGTATGCACATGATACACAAACACATACTCAAGCACATGCACATAGAATAAAATACATTTAAGGACTAAACATGTGTGATTGTGTGTGTGCTTGTGTGTATGCGCCTGTGCATGCTCACAAGTCCACGTGTGGACACCAGAAGTCTGCGCTGAGTGTCTTTTTCGTTACTCTCCGCCTCATTCGTTGAGGCATGGTCTCTCGCTGACCCTGGAACATGCCACTTCAGCCATACTGGTTGGAGAGCACGCTCCTAGGACATAGCTGCTTCCCTTCTCCCTGCCCCACCCCACCCTCAGTGCTAAGTTATGAACTTGTGCCGCCATTTCTGGCTTTTAACAGGGTGCCGGGGATCTAAACTCACTTTCTCGTGTTTATGGGGCAAGCGCTTTACCTACTCACTGAGCTGTCTCCCCAGCCCTGTAGACATATGTCTTCATAGTCATAGGTTCAGTTCTGTATATCCACATAGAAAAAGGAATGGCCCTTTTCTATGTGAATATACCCCTTCTGGGTGGTTGAACTGTCCCTGACCTCCACCTACCCAATGGTCTCTGGTTCTGATTTTGTCCCTAAGATCTCTATATTGTGACAGACACTTTCCTACCAGAGCTAACAAAATGATTATATTATATATAAAAAACATTTTTTTTGGTTTTTCAAGACAGGGTTTCTCTGTGGCTTTGGAGGCTGTCCTGGAACTAGCTCTGTAGACTAGGCTGGCCTTAAACTCACAGAGATCCACCTGCCTCTGCCTCCCGAGTGCTGGGGTTAAAGGTGTGTGCCACCAAAGCCCAGCTATATCAAACATTTTATATTAGCTATATATTAATATAATCATTATTATGCCATATACCATATAGCTAATAAAATAGATCAAATATTTCAGGATTTGCCCTCCTCACAGTCTCTATGTCAGGTGCTCAGACTCACCATGAGAGCCTAACGGCAGCCAAAAGCAATATTCAGGCAGATACTCTGTGGTTGTGTCCCAAACACTTCATTTATAAAAACAGGCCCTGAACTAGATTCGGGCCATGAGCCGGATCTGAAACAAAGCCCACAGTGTGCTGACATCTGCTCTAGAGTAGAATCATCTAGAACTTCTAAGCTCTCAGCACCCGACCAAGACTCCTGACGAGACTCAGGGAAGTCTGATCCTGGGCATTCGAAGGTCAAAGGCCAGAGGGTCACCAGTCAGCCCTGTCTGAGATCAAGGCCTTACAGAAGTTAGAGGGTGTTCTAAGATATCTGCATATCAGTGTCTGACTGTTCCCTCTCTGGAGTTGCCACTCAAAAGGTCTTCAAGTCCTGTGCAGCGGTGTAGAGGACAGAAGCCACTATTGAAGGGACACCAGAGCTCCAGGGAGCTAGAAAACAAATGTTCTTGCCAACTAGTCCTGTTGGGTCCAACAATGTGCACCCCTGAACTCTGAACTCAGTGATAAGGGAAATGTGGCATTTGCAACAGTCTTTCTAGACTTTGACTCCATGCTAATGTAATGACTTATGGCTTTAAAGGTTGGAGTATGGGGGCTGGACAGATGGCTCAGTGGTTGAAAAGGTGCCTACCACTCTTGCAGAAGACCTGAGTTTGCTTCCCACATTGTGAGCCTCATAACTACTATAGCTCCAGCTCCAGGGAGACCTGGCTCCCTCTTCTGGCCTCTGAAGGTACCTGCACTCGCATGCATGCACACACGCGCGCGCGCGCACACACACACACACACACACACACACACACACACACACCCATTTAAAATTAAATCTCTGAAAGTTGTGTCATCTGCTACTGGCTCTGACAACTACAAATCTCAAATCTGTTGACTGGCACTTTTGAATATTTAGCAAGACGGTTTTGAGCCAGCAGAGAAAGATTCAATTTACTTGGTTCTATATACGCATTATTAGGCATGCATGTAGCATGCATGGTTTCATTTTGTTTGTTTTGAGGCAGGGTCTCACACAGTACAGGCTGGCTTTCAACTCACTGTGAGCAAGGAGACGGCCTTGACCTCCCGCTGGTGTGTGCCGCCAGCGATCAGCACTGTTTTTTAAACAGTGCTTCAAGGTCTCAGAGAAAAGGGGTGGTACAGGAGCACAGCTCTCCCCAGCACTCACCTCACTCACGAGCTTGTTCACACTCTGAGCTCGACTGAGAACCAGGTTGTCCTGGGCTGTGAGGGAATGAAAGTGTGCGGCGCCCTTCATCTTATGGAAGTCCTGCCGGTATTTTATCTGGAAAAAAAAAAAAGCACGCAAAGAGAGTCAGGAGATGCGGTGGCCGCACTCTGCACGAGAAATGTGAAGTAATCCCAGAGTCGACGTTAACGCGAACGCAGTAGAGTTCTCTAAAGGAAGGAGAGTTCTCTGGACCCTTGAAAGTCTCTTTATTTATTTATTTATTTTAATTTTTAATTTTTTTTTTTTTTTTTTTTACGAAACAGGGTTTCTCTGTATTGTTGTGGAGGCTGTCAGTCCAGCCTGGCCTCGAACTCACAGAGATCTGCCTGCCTCTGCCTCCCGAGTGCTGGGATAAAAGGCGTGCGCCACCACCGCCCGGCGAAAGTCCCTTTATTAAACTTAGAAGCCACTTGATTCTCCTTGCATCAAAACTTTTCCCGGCTCCTCTCGCCCTTTGCTAACACTGCCTGGAGAAAGGGAGAGAGGGGTCCTTGAGGTGACCATCGCAAAGAGAAATTGCGACCCCCATCCGGCCCTCAATTTTGACACCGTCTCTGCCTTGCCTGCGGGAGGAGGAAGGAGTAATATCTTGCTTTTCCCTTCTCAGGGCCAAGGTGGTATTGTCCTGGGCTCCCGGGACTCACTGAGCAGTGGCAGAATGAAAGACGCCTTTAATCCCAGCACTCGGGAGGCAGAGGCAGGCAGATCTCTGTGAGTTCAAGGCCAGCCTGGTCTACAGAGCGAGTTCCAGGAGAGCCTCCAAAGCTACACAGAGAAACCCTGTCTCAAACAAACAAACAAAAAAAAAAGAACTGCAGCGAGAACCACACTTTACCTAAAGCTTAATTATAGCCCACCTCTCAAGGACAGACAGCTGCCTAACATTCTCAAATAAAAAATCGAGTCTCACTCACTTGGGTCACACCCAGTTTGATAACCACATGACTTCTTTGATCGTGGGATATCCCTGCACTGTGTGAAGATTGATCGCGGGATATCCGTGCACTGTGTGAAGATGGATCGCGGGATATCTGTGCACTGTGTGAAGATGGATCGTGGGATATCCGTGCACTGTGTGAAGATTGATCGTGGGATATCCGTGCACTGTGTGAAGATGTATTTGTGGTGATTCGTGCACTGTGTGAAGATTGATCGTGGGATATCCGTGCACTGTGTGAAGATGTATTTGTGGTGATTCGTGCACTGTGTGAAGATGGATCGTGGGATATCCGTGCACTGTGTGAAGATGGATCGCGGGATATCCGTGCACTGTGTGAAGATTGATCGTGGGATATCCGTGCACTGTGTGAAGATTGATCGCGGGATATCCGTGCACTGTGTGAAGATTGATCGTGGGATATCCGTGCACTGTGTGAAGATGTATTTGTGGTGATTCGTGCACTGTGTGAAGATGGATCGCGGGATATCCGTGCACTGTGTGAAGATGGATCGCGGGATATCCGTGCACTGTGTGAAGATTGATCGCGGGATATCCGTGCACTGTGTGAAGATGTATTTGTGGTGATTCGTGCACTGTGTGAAGATGGATCGCGGGATATCCGTGCACTGTGTGAAGATGGATCGCGGGATATCCGTGCACTGTGTGAAGATTGATCGTGGGATATCCGTGCACTGTGTGAAGATGTATTTGTGGTGATTCGTGCACTGTGTGAAGATGGATCGCGGGATATCCGTGCACTGTGTGAAGATTGATCGCGGGATATCCGTGCACTGTGTGAAGATTGATCGCGGGATATCCGTGCACTGTGTGAAGATTGATCGCGGGATATCCGTGCACTGTGTGAAGATTGATCGTGGGATATCCGTGCACTGTGTGAAGATTGATCGCGGGATATCCGTGCACTGTGTGAAGATGTATTTGTGGTGATTCGTGCAATAAATAGCTAGGCGGGAGGTAGAGGTGGGACTTCCGGGCAGAGACATGAAGAAGTGGGTACCTGAGACACGTGGGAGCCACCAGGACACGTGAAGAGGAGGAAGCGGGAGGTGCAGGATGGAAGAGAGGTAACGCCACGTGACAGTACATAGATGGATCTAAATATCACTGGTTAATTTAAGTTATAAGAGCTGGTTAGGAACAAGCCTGAGCTAAAGGCCCAGCTTTCATAATTTACAGCAAGTCTCCATGTCGCTATTTGGGAGCTGGCTGGTGGGACAGAGAAAGACTTGCTACATTCTTTCAGTGAGCCTTTGCCCTGAAAGGCTCAATTTCACAGTGGGGTTTCAGTTTCACAATGGGGTTTGGTCCCACACAGTGTGTGTCTTCTCAGACGACAAATGAGTGGGGCTGTTTGTCTAGCTCTGTTTCCATGTGCACAGATAAAGGGACCCAAAGTCTATGAGCGGGTCAAGAGGACACCACGACCCGCAGCTAGGCTAGGCTGCCATTCTGCTTCTGCATGGCTCTGAGGGATGCCTGTACGCGGCTTTCAGTAACGCAGCCCTCTGCATTCCCGGACCTCCGCCTCCACGGCCCTGCCAGTACTTACATCACTAGCAAGTTCGTTGGCCTTCTTGGCGTTCCGATAAGCTGGGGTGATCATGGCCGGGAAGCTGCCCTTTCCCCTAGGTTCATCACACGCCTCGGAGTAAACCTGATGAGTCAACCAAAAGCTTCGGTCAGTCCTGTGTCCCTCC